>NC_092781.1:60654004-61267448 GCF_047496795.1 Chiloscyllium punctatum
CATCTTTTACTTTATCATTCAGGATAATATGGGCATGACTAGCTGAATAAGTATCGTACAATTGGCTATGGTGAGGCATCATCCTAACATCTGAAGCTGTGTCGTGTAGGTTCCGTCATTCTGCTGTTTGGAATTAATTGACAAGCAATTTGCAAAGTGAGAACGGCAGAACAAGGAAATATTAAATATTTTGGAAATATCTGTAAATTGGATGGATATTGTGCATGTTGTTAGTTCAAAATTAAGATTCAGTGCAGCATGATTGGATCTGATCTATTTGTTGGGTTCTCTTATTTCTACAATTAGCATGTTACACACAATGTGTGAAATGCAAATACTACTGAATTATATCTTCCACACATTGTGATTTACGTTCTGCACGACACATTGCATCTTATGTCATGCCTTGATATATTTTGTTCACATTAAAACATAGTTGATTTTCCTCGCATCCACAAGACTGTCATTCATTCCTTTTTGTATTGATTGGTTCGTTTGCTTGTGTTGCTACCCAACCACAGTGAGTACTGAATATTGAAGTTGCAGATGCAGTGCATATATTTTTACATCAGTTTTTCCTCAATTTCGAGGTTAACTTTTTGTCTTAGAATTGAGTAGGCAAGCCTTGCAGGCAACACTCTGAATTGAGACAAATGGAATGTATTTCAACATAACTCATACAGTAGACACCATTCCTCAGGCAGTTTTCTTGCCAGTTCTTGGCCTGTTTTCACCAGATGTCATGTTGTAATTCAGCCATTGAAATGTACAGCATATGCGAAAAACTTTGTTTTCAATGGCCTGGTTGCATCAACCATAGAGCAGCACCCGATTTTCTGATCCCATTTTAATGTATTTGACATATCACCTTTTTCGGCTTGGCATCACAGGTGTTCATGAAAATACACAGTGAGAAATCTGAGTGTTTCTAACCTAAGCACACATAGAGGCAATAATTGCAACCCTCTCACAACCTCCTGATTGATTTTTCAGAACTCTCATACCCACAGGATCTCCTACACATTCATTAGAGCTCAGTCCACAAGTCATTTAACAACATCAAGCGGAAGGGCATCTTCGTTTCCACCCTTGCAATGTCCATCATAATCGTATCCACCTAAACATTTTACCACACAATCTCTCCTGCTCCAAGGAAACTAATTCCAGTCTATCCAATTGCTCCACATAACTGAAACACTCCAGCAAGATCCTCCAAAAAACTCTTCAGCGCTCTGTCCTTTGGAATGGCATATTTCCTCTCAGTTGGATTATAAAACTGCAATCAATACGATAGCTGTGTCTTAATCAACTACTTTTACAATTTGAGCTTAAACCCTCTTCTCTTAAAATATATCTATCAGCTGCAAACTTCAATTATTCCATATGCATTCTTATCCAATTCGCCAACCTGTCATAGAGTCATATAGCACCGAAACAGTTCGTCTGTCTAATTCCACCACGCCGACCTTGTCCTCAAACAAAAGTAGTCCCACTTTTCCGCGCCTGGCCCATATTTCTCAAAACCTTGCTAACCATGTACCCGTGCAAATTTAAATGGTATAAATGTTCCTGCATCTACCACTTCCTCTGGCAACTCATTCATTAGAACATAAGAACATAAGAAATCGGAGCAGGACTAGTCCATCTCATCCTTTGACCCTGCTCTGTCATTCAATAAGATTATGGCTGCTACTTCTGTAGCCTCAAGTCCACTTCCCTATCCATTCATTCTATCACTTAAAACATTGACTGTTCAAAAAATATGGAGGCTAGCTTTAAAAGCATTTAGCGAGGATGACTCAAGTGTTTCACTGGGCGTGGAATTCCACAAATTCACAACCCTCTGGGTTAAAAGGTTCCTTCTCAATTCGGAGAAAATTGTTGTCCCCCTAATTTAGAAGTTATGTCATCTTGTCCTCCTTTCACCCGCCGATGGAAAAGTCCTCTGTACTTATATCTTACACATTCGCTTCAGATGTCTCTGTAAGAATCCGTAACATTCTTCTAAAATTCACAGAATCTAATCCCAGTCGAGATGCTGGAAAAGCACAGCAGGTCAGGCAGCATCCAATGAGCAGTAGAATCAATGCTTTGTGGATAAGCCCTTCGTCAGGAATGAGGCTTGTATGCTGGAGGGGTTGAGTGATAAATTGGAGCGGTGGGGTTGGGTGAAGGTAGCTGGTATCGCAAGAGGAAGATGAAGGTGGAGATGAGGTGATAGGTCATACAGGAGGCTGGAATGGATAATTGGAAAGACAATGGACAGCTCAAGAGGTTTGTGCTGAGTTAGGGGATCGGACTGGGATAATGTGGGGGAGGGGAAATAAGGAAACTGATGACATCCACATTAATGCTTTGCAGTTGCAGGGTCCTAAGGTGGAAGATGATTAGTTTTTCTTCCAGGCATCGGGTGGTTCGGATTTAGCAATGGAGCTTCCCCAGGACCTGCATGTCGTTCGTAGAGCGGCAGGGGAAGTTGAAATGCTCAGCCACGGAGCAGTGGTATTTGTTTGTGCGGGTGTCCCTGAAATGTTATCCATGATGATCCGCAATTTGGAGTTCGGTCTCCTTGATGTAGATTAGACCACACCTGGTGCAACGGATGCAGTAGATGACATTAGTGGAGGTACAGGCACATTTCTGTCAGATATGGAAACATCTTTCCATCCAACCCTATCTTCCTCCCATTTATGTCTCAGCTCCCTGGTCAACAAGCCTCACTCCTGGTGCAGGAATAAAGCATAAAATGTAGATTCCCCTGCTGCTCAGATGCTGGCTGACGTGCCTTGCTTTCCAGCACCACAATCTCGACTCTGACCTTCAGCATCAGCAGTCCTCACTTTCACCTAGATTAAACACGCAATCCATTCAGTCTCTCCTCATAAGCAAATCCTCTCAAATGCAGAATCAACATTGTCACGTTCCTAGGCATCCCATCTATTGCGAGTATATCCTGTCTCAAGTAAGGTAAACAAAACTGCACGCAGTAATCCAGGTTTGGCCTTACGAGCACCCTTTACAGCTGCAAAGTAAGCTGCCCTGTTGTTAAACTCCATCCCTTCAGCAATGATGGAAATAGACGGCTTCACATTTGTTAACGTTGCACTCCATTTGACTAATCATTTTAACCAACTGTGTCCGTCTGTATCATTTCGCAGTCCTCTGCACATTTTCCTTACCACTCATCTTAGTGTCGTCTGTACACTTTGACAAACTACACGTGCATACCAACTTCAACTCATCTATTTGAATTGTGAATAATTGCTGCCCCAACAGAGATCCCCGAGGCACAACTCTAGTCAATGATCACCGACAAGAAAAGCTGTGGTGGGAGAATGAGCAATGTTGCTTGTACTGACATGAGTGACGGATCAAAGTTCTAGTTAGATCAGGGCGTAGATGCTTGATGGATGAGTGGGACAGCCGAGGTCAGTAGTAGAGGGCTGATTCTTGCGTAGGAAACCGTAGGTCTGGGATTACAGTGGTGATAGCTGAGCAGAACACTGAAGGTCAATGGGCATATTGGTGAAAAGTGACCGGGACAGCGTAGATCAATGATAATAGATCTGACACGTGAACGGGACAGCAGGAGCTCGTGAATACAGTTGTGATGTTTGAAGGTGACACCGAGGTCAATGAGCACAGGTGTGACCGCTGAAAAGGACAGCTCAGGTCAACGAGTGCAGCAGTGATGTGTGAACGTGTCTTTTTCAGTCAGTGCAGAGAGAATGCAGGCAGTCCGTGACAATGTTGGACACTGACTTCAATGTAATGTGTGACCAGGAAAAAGTATAATCAAAGAAATGATGTGTCAAAGAAACACTGTAAGTCAGTGAGTAATGATGTGATGAGTGTACAGGGCAGTGTTGGTCAGTGTGCACAGGGTGTTTGGTGGATGTGGCAGTAAAGCTCATGACTACAGTTTTGGTCGGTGAGCAGAAGAGAATATGTCAATAAGTACAGGTGTGATATGGGAATGGGCAGTCTTGGTCTGTGATTTCAAAAGATGATGGCTGAACAGGACAGTGTACAGCAAAGACTGCAATGTTTTTGGGTTAATATCAGGTGATTACAGGAATGATTGATAAATGAGGTGGTGTTGGTCAATACAAGCCTGATGGTTGAACGGAACTGTGTAGGTCAATGTGTGCACAATTTACTTGGGGTCAGGTCCGTGTCAGTCGTGTAGTACAGAGGTGATCGGTGAAAGGAACATTGTAGATCTTTGAGTATGGGGTGGTGGTGAATGTGGCGTTGCTGGCCAGTAAGTAGAGGGGTGATGGGGAATTCGGACTGTGTTGGTCAGGTTTGTCACGGGTGATGGCTTGACGAGTCGGTGCAGCTCAGGGACTATACAATTGATGGGTCAACAAGCCAGTGTGTGTCAGTGTGTCCAGGTGTGATTGTGATAGTGTATACAACTGGGTAGATGAATAATATGCGATTGAAATGGTATAGCCCAATCATTGCAGGTGCGATAGTTCAAAAGGAGAATGTAGGTAAGTGAGTACCAAGGTGATGGGTAAACGAGACACTTTTGATTAGAGAGTAGGGAGGTGAAGGGGTCAGTATATCATTGAGAACAAAGATAATGGGTGAACAGAACTATGTAGTTCAATGAGTACATGGGGGTTGATGGTTGGAAGAGACAGTGTTACTCAGTTTGGACAGAGACTATATGTGTTTGGGATATGTTGGATTGATGTGCATGGTTGAATGGAACAGTGTAGGTCAGCTTGTATATGGATGACAAGTGAACAGAACAGTGGAACTTGATGTGCATATGGATAATAGCGCAATATAATAGTTTAGATCAGTGGGTACAAGGGTGATGGAAGATTAGGCAGTTTAGATCAGTGTTTTGGGTGAATTGATCAGCACAGATCAATGAGTAACGGTGTGATTGATGAATGGGATAGTGTAAGTCAGTGAGTACACGTATGACTGGTGAACGTGACAATGTAGATGAATTCGTTCAGAGTTGATCGGTGAAAAGGAAAGTGCGCGTCACTAAGTACAGTGCTTGATCGGTGATCTGGTCAGTGAGTACAGCAAAACTTGGTGAGTGGGATAGTATAGGTCAGTCAGTCCGGGCAGGGCGACATAGTCGCTCAGTGGTTCGTACTGTTATCTCACAGTGCCACAGACCCGGGTTAGATTTCACCCTTGGGTGACTGTCGTGTGGACGATTCACATTCTCCCCGTGTCTGTGTGGGTTTCGTCTGTGTGGTCCGGTTCCATCCCACAATCCAAATATTTGCAGGTTAGGTGAATTGCCACTCTGAATAGTTCGTACTGTTCAGGGATGTTTAGGTAAGTGCCTTGATCAGGGATAAATGTAGAGCAATAGAATAGGGGAGTGGGTTTCATGGAATATAATTTGCGTGGTAAGTGTGGCCCTGTTGGGCTGAAGGGCTTTTTCCAGTTGCTACAAGGTCTCAAAGGAATGAGAGTGACCAAATCATCTGGCATCAAGCGAGGCACCGGAAAGGACAATGGCAGAAACAGCCCTGTTGATAATGCAAAGTCTTCATCACGACTATCCATGGTCGAGTGCCAAACTTGGGAGAGTTATCTCAAAAACTAGTCAGCAACAACGTGACACAGACTTACTTCGGGAGTATTACCTTGCAGACAATGCCCCAGACACCACCATTACAACCCTTGAATAAATTCTTCCCTAGAGGCAGGATACAATCAACAATGGTGGGCACACAGTGGTGTACAGTCTAGACGGGTTTTCCCTGGCAGTTCTCAACAAAGACACCGGACCCCATGGAATGGGACAATGAACTCTCCTGCTGTTAACCATGTACTGTCCTTATGAATGAGTACTCCTGCATGCTGAACAACAATTGGAGGAAGCACCGAAGATGCCAAGGGTTTATCTTCTGCTCTGGGCGTGGGATTTTAATGTTAATCACCAAGTGATTCGGCAACAACTCTCCTGATCGAGCTGATACAGTCTTTATGGACGTAGTTGCTAGACTGTTTCTGCAGTTGCGAGGTGAGGGAACTAATCTGTGGAAAAATCGCTTGACCTCATTCTTAGCAAACTGCTAACTTCAGATACATTCATCCATGACAGTATCTGTAAGGGTGACTACCACACAGTGCTTGTGGAGTTGATGTCCCGCCATCCCACTGAGGATAACCTCAATCCTGTTGTGAGGCACTATCACAAGCTAAATGAGGTAGACTTCAAACAGATTCCAAAACTCAAAAATGGACATTTATGAAACGCTGTGGGCCCTTCGTAGCATCAGAATAGAACTCCGGAACCACTGTAACCTCATGACCTAGAATATCAACCACTCAACTATTGCAACCATGCCAGGGGATCCAATCTGATTCAGTAGCGTGTGCAGGAGGACATGCCAGGATCAGCACTAGGACATCCCTGAAGGTGAAGTGTCAACCTGGCGAAGGCACCGAACAGGACTACATGTATGTCACATAGAATGGGTAACAGGTGATAGACAGATACATCACACATCCAATGGATTGCATCTAAGCTTTGCAGTCCTCCACATTCTTGCGTGAATGGTGGTGGACAACTAAACAAAAAAATGCATGACGAGACAGCACAAATGTCTGAATGTTGGAAGAGTCTAGTACAACAGTGCAAAAAATCAGCCTGACGCTTTTGGAGCAAACCTCAGCCGCAAGAGATGACTGGACAATCCGTCTCGTACTCCTTCCCTGGTGCCCAGCAGATATCAGTGTTCAGTCAATTTGATTCACTCCACGTGATATCAACAACCGGTTGGAGACACTGCATACTGCAAAAGATACAGCCCTCACAACATTCTGACAATAATACTGAAGACGCTGTTCCAGCATCTGCTGCTCCCCTGGCCATTCTGTTCCAGTACAGTTACAATACTTGCATCTACCTGGCGATATCAAAAATTACCTAGGTATGTATTGTACAGAAAAAGCAGAATACATCCAACCCAGCCAATTATGTCCCATCGTTCTGCTCTCGATAATCAGTAAAGTGATGGAAGGTGTCATCAACAGTGCTATTATGTAGCACCTGCTAAGCAATAACCTGCTCAGTGACGTCTAATTTGGGATCTTCCAGGGCCTCTCAGCTCCCGACCTCATCCGGCCCTTGGTTCAAACAAGAAGAACATAGCTAAATTCGAGGGATGAGATGGAAACAACAGGCCTTCATATTAAGTTAGGACTTGACCCAGTATGGCACAAAAGAGCCCTGGGAAATCTGCAATGCATGGGAATTTGGAGGTAAACACTTCGGTCACAGACCCATATCTGGCAGAGAGAAAGATGGTTATAGTTTTTGAAGTCCGTCGTCTCGGCTGAAGAACATCTCTGCAGGCATTCTTCATGGTATGTGCCAGGCCTAATCATCTTCAGATACTTCACTAATATTCTTCACTCCATCGTAATGTCAGAAGTGCGGATGTTTGCTGATGATTGCACAGTTGCTTACCATTCAAACTCCTCGGGTACTGAAATGGTCCGTGTTCACATGCAACAAGTGGAAATGAACATTCGTATCACAAAAATGCCAGGCTGTGGCAATCCTATTTCAGAGACAATCTAACCAACGCCCCTTTACATTCAATGGTGTTTTCCATGTTGTATACACCATTATTAACATGCTAGGGGTTATAATTCGTCGGAAGCTCAACTGGACTCACCACATAAGCCCAAGAGCTACAAGAGCAGGTTGGATGCTCGAATTACTGCGGCGAGTTACACATCTCCTGACTACACAAAGGCATTTCGCTACCTACAATGAAAAAGTCAGGATTGTGATGCAATATTCCTCAATTGACTGAATGAATGCAGACCTAAAATCATTCAAAACAAAGCAGCCCGTTTCCTTGGCTTTACATCCGTATGGATCCATTTGCTCCAAGACCAAGGTTTTGCAGGTGTATAAGGTGCACTGCAGAAATTCATTATTGCGCTTCAGATAGCATCTCATTAACCCAAAAAGTGTATGGGAACCCAACTACGTTCTGCACCGCTCCCCCACCCAAGCAACTTACCACCCTGATTTGGAATCAATATTGCTCCTCCTGGAATGACGCTGTTTCAAAATCCTAGAATTTCTCTCCCAATGGCCTTGTTGGTAAACAAACTGAAAAGGATTGCAGCGATTGAAGAAGGTCATCACCACTGTCTCAAATAAAAATTGGGTATGGGTAATGAATGCTGTCAGATAAAGATCCACTCATACATAAGTGAAAAATAAATAGCTATTAGTTTAACAACTGATTTTTTTAAATGAATGCAACATATTAGGACATTAACTAAAAACATTAATGTTCAAAACAGTTTCAATAAAACACAAAGGAATGTTAGACATGTTTCTGATGCATGAAACAATTACCATTTCTTTTATCTTCCCAATAGTTCAAAGGTATAGAATATACTGTTCATAGGTATAGAATGTGCTATTTCCAGGCAAACAGATGATTTACAATCTGATCAAGCACTGCACAATTCAAAATTATATGGCTTCCATTCAATGTTGCCATTGCTGGCATTGAACACATTCAAATCACTAGCTATTTTAATGTGGAGAGTGTTTAATTGATATGTGAGACAATTCGGGATCTGGTTTATTAACATTGTTTATACAATGGAAGTCGTTGCTGTTGCTAACAGTGCGAAAACATTCTGCTGTATTTTGAGCTGCAAACAAATGGCAGTATTTACACCTTTTCTCCGAAATAAAGTCAATGTCACAATGTGTTCTTTGGCAGGAATGCCTCTTTACTTAGGTATAAGTAAGATCACACTTGTTGAAATATAATAATCTCAAAATACAGTTTTCCAATTATCTCCTTCGTTTGGTGCCTGATCACTTCTCAGGACGAAACTGCCTTAAAGGTGCTTATCCTCAATTCAGTCAAATATTTCTCATTGATTTACCTGCCATTTTTTGGCACCATATAAGAGCACGTGGTGATGGAATTAACACATTGGTTCAGATGGAGAATTGGCTCATGATGGGAAATAGTGATTCAGTAAAAACGAGTAATTTTCAGATTGTAACTGTAACTAATGAAGTCTCAAACGGTCCAGCCCATCATTTTAGCAGTCTGTGGTCACGCCAATTTCAAAAGATACAGGGAGGCAATTGTTGATTCGGACAACAGGAGTCTGCAAATAAAAAGAGAAAATCCAGGTTAGGTGAGGTAAAATGCTGAAATGAATGGATTATAAATAATTTTTTTTTCGCTCTCATGCAGAACATAAAAACAATCAGAATATACATTAACTGAAAAAGACTGGCGAATGCTGTGATAAAAGCAAGTCTGGCTGTCCTCACATGCAAACTAATAAAATAACTTACCACACAGATATGTGTAACTCTATGCAGAATTCCCAGCCTGTTACCTGCTCTTGCAACCACAGTATCGATATGGCGTTTCCAGTTCAGTATCCAATCATGCTGGGATTTTGATAGTGGAAGAAATTCAGTAATAGTAACACCATTCAGTGTCAAGAGGGCAATGGTTAGTCGCTTTATTGTTGGAGATGACAACCCCGTGTATATTGACAATAGTGGTATTCATTGATGGTAACAATATTGAATAGTAAGGGATGATAGGTATTATCAGCATTGAGGATGATAATTTCCTGGCAATTGTGAGGCGTTTGTTTCTTGTCAATGTAGTGTTGCATTTTTCTCCAGGTCTGGTTGCAGTTGGACAGAGACTGCTTTGCTCTCAGTGGAGTGGCCAAAATAATGAATATCGTGCAATCATCAGGGAATAGCGGCAATACATGACACTAACCTGATTAACTCCTGTACAGAAATGACTGGGATGAGATTAACTAAATGACCACACTCACCTCAATTAATGTTTTTGTGTAAGATAGGCCAGTAACCACAGCATCTTGACCGTGAATTGCAGTGACTCGAGTCTTTCTCGATCTCCTTAATATCATTCTCATTCAAAAGTGGTCTTGATGTCAAGGAAAGTTACATTCAATTACATTTCTTGAATTCAGCTTTTTTTGCGCTTGTTTGCACCAAGGTTGTAAGGATACCAGGATCTGACTGAATCTGGTGTCCAAAGAAACCAGTTTCGGTGTTTCTGCAGCATGGTTATAAACCGTTCAGTCCATTGTCTTTATGATGTTTCTATTTCACAGGTTTCAGCTTGTAACTGTATATTTTATGATGTTTCACGCACTTATCCCAATACCTCTTAGATCACAGAATCATAGGCGTTTCATGGAGCAGATGAAGGCTTTTCAGCTGATCGAACAAGTAACGTTCCTATCTCTCATGCCAATCTACTCCACGTTGCCTCACACTTTTTCTATCCATATAACCAGCCAATTCCTATTGTGATTACTGGCCATTGAACCTGTCTAATTGACATTTCCAGTCATTAGATAACATGGCCTAAGTACTTACTGTGTGAAAAGCTCCCTCTTTTATCTCTACAATACCAACCATGAGCGTTTGACCATTCAGTCATTTATGTCCGATTTAGTTGCATCAAGTCATTTTTCAAAATGTTAAAAAGTTAATAGTTTGCATTTCATTCGAATAATCCTTTATTTCCTGAGAAGAATACGGTTAATGATCATCACATAGACATCATAACCTTCTGAATGACAGTTCAAGCCGAGTAATGAATGCTGACAGCGCCAGCAGCAGTCGGTTACGATGAGTGAATCACAGAATGACATTAACATTAGCCACTTCTACTTCCTGATATATTATGTATTGCTCGAAACGTCTATTATAATTTAAGACTTAGCTCATCCACTGTGTAAAGACTCTCGCATTGATCCAAGACATCAAATGAACTTTGGATGCAATATCTTTTTATAACTTACTTTGAAAGTTCTGCAGAGCTCCATTAGAGAGAATGCAAATATGTGGCAATACCCTGAGTACTACTTGGAAGTTGGAGGAAATTCGATTCCTTGACCCTACTAGCCTGCGTGATTCAGAGGCACACAGAATGCTGTCAAAAAGGGTGTTGTTGAAATTTGACTTACTGACAGTCAAGAAATGTTGAAGAAGTTTTAAGGCTGTACTATTTCTGACTTGTTGTGAAACATGTAGATCGTGATTTTCCCATGGATCTTCTATTCCGGTTCGTTCAACTGTTAAATGAATTAGATTTGAAACGAAATAGGGGGGTTTATGGCTGTCTCAGTGAAGTATACTGATGCTACGCACTGTAATCATTGCACTGGTGGAAAGTTTAAATACATAACCTGATAGATGTGCTGTTGCTCTACCCTGGAGTCTCTGGAGATCCCTGAGGTTGGTTATTATTGGAGTGTCATTGATCCAGGCATCTATCGACAATCACATCAAATTCCTTACCTGTACCTATTAAAATATGACAGAATTTTGAAAAACAGGTCGTGATGGCCAGTTGCAGAATTGCCCAAAATCTATAACTTTTAAAAAAAATTCTCGATCAATTTATCTTCTCAGAATGACAGCAGTCCCTGTTTTCAAATGTTGCTCAACATTAGAACGTGCATATATTATGGACAGCATTGTGCAGAATATTTTGAGGGTTACGACTGGGACATGTTCAGAGCGCTACTTTGAAGTAACTTTATTTTCTTTATGCCTTGAAAATAGATAAGAGAATGTGGAGGGGAGAGTAAACTTAAAAAAAAACCTTAGTACATGTTCTGGATTTAACAAGGATTCAAATCCCACAATGGTAAATGGTGGAATATTCTTGAGACAGGCAAGTATCAGTATCAAACTCTATCGTTACTTTTCGCTGGTGAAGTATTTCCACTAGTGGATGTGAAGTTTCTTTAAAAAGTAACCAACTGGCAGTTCAATCGCATTGTCATCTTCCTGTAGCAGTACGACACCAATTTTTATGTCACTAACATTGATGGCAACTATGAAGGCTTTTGCAAGGTTTGGTGTCGCTATAACTTTTTTTTGTTAATATTGCTTTGAAATGGCCAAATGCCTCCTCACATTCTTCTGTCCACCGAAACTTTTTTGATCTTCTTCAGCAAATTGTTTAACGCTGCCGCTACACTGATGAAGTTTGGAACAAGCCTTCGATCCAATCTGCTTAATCCTAAGGACGAAAGCACATATTTCTTCGACGTTGGTCGTGGAAATTCCTCAATGGCCGTCATCTTTGCAGTTCATAGTGTAAACCTTCCATAACCGACGTTATGAACCATGAACATCAATTCTGCTTTCGCCAATTCAGTTTTGTTTAAGTTTATTATCGGTTTTGCTTCTCATAGTCATCCAAAGAGCTCTTCCTGCTCTACCATGTGATTTTTTGAGGACCTACTGAAGATCACTACATTGTCTAAGTAGACTGAAAAGATTATTACCCTAGCCACAACTCCGATTATGCGCCTTTGGAATGTGACGGGGGCGTTCATCATTCCGAAGGGCATCAGCTTAAATTGATATATTCTATTTGGGGTTACAAATGCAGAACTTTCTGTCTCTGTCTCTGATAAAGGTACCGACCAATAACTACGTAGTTTTCCAAGTTAGTAACGTAATTACCTTGTCCGACTTTCTTGATGCAGTCCTCTAATCGCGGAATTCGATATGAGTCCGATTTTGTAACGGCATTGACTTTCCAATCATACACCCAACATCGTTGATTCCCAGCCGATGTTAGGAAATAAGACAATCAATGAACTCAACTCGGACAAGTTCGGTTCAATGATATCCTCCTTGAGCATAGCGTCTGCTTCCTTCTGGACCTATCTGGCATTAAAAGGATTAAGCTGATAGGGGTGTTGTTTTATTGGAGCAGCATTCCCTGCATCTACTTCAGTAACAATAGCGTTCATCCTCCCCGTCTGGTCGCAACATACGTCCATATACTGCAGTAACAAATCTTTCAGCAGCGTTCTGTGTTCCTGAGGCAGATACATTACGAACCTACCCCACTCCTTAAAGACCTCTATTTTAAAATTTATTTTGTGAGACATCAAAATCCACATCATCTGAATTTGATTCCTCACTCTGCGGGGCAGTAACTAACAATAGTTTCTCCAGTTATTTCTCTCCAGTATAATATGGTTTCAATTGTTCACATTACATCCCGGATAGCTTTTCTCCCCCCATCTGGCATCTTTACAGGATAATACACCTGACTCAACCTTTTCTTAATGTTATGGGGACCATTCATCTGGTTTTGAAGAGATCCCGTCCCTCGATAACAATACTAATCCGCCTCTCCTCGGGAAGACATTCAAATTTCATTTTTTTTTTTATCTGCCACTTTTTATCATTCTATGCTGTGCTGTATTCTATGCTGTATCATTTTAGCTGCTGTTTGGCATAAACTCTGCTCAATATAATTTCCCCCCTCACATCTTACACAATCCAAATGTGAGATCTCCGACTTTAGCCCTGTCAATTTCTCTTAAATTACTTCCAAAGGGCCTCTGACTTCATGTCCTAATACTAACTCAAAGAGGGTAAATTTAGTCGATGAATTTGGGGCATCTGTAACGGTAAACAATACGAATTGGACACTAGTATCCCAGTCATTCAGATAATTTATCATTAAGCTCTTATCGTGGTCTCCAGGGACTGATGTCTCCTTTCTAAAGTTCCCTGGGATTCAGGATATAACGCAATTGATTTAAAGTGATGTATGCCTCAACTATTCATGATTCCTTAAACAGCCTTTCAGTAAAAATAGACCCTTGGTCTGATTGAATTTCTCAGGGTAGCCCATACCGCACGAAGGGAGCTACTAACCTCTCTACCACCCATTCTGCTTTAATAATCCGAAATGGAATTGCCTTCCGAAATCTCGTAGATACGACCATTATAATGCGCAAATACTCATTCTCAATTTTAGTTTAGAACATGCTCAATCAACTATAAGCCGCATGAAAGGTTCTTTCAATGAGGGAACTGGCAACAAACGTACTGATTTCATTACTGTCTCTGGCTTAGATAACGTTTGGCGTATATGACATTTTTGACAAAAGATAACCACATCGTTGTCCATTCCAGGCCAATAGAAACGTTGTTGTCCCTCAACGTGAGTCTCCCTTTCACCGAGGTGACATCCTCCTTGTTGTTCATATACTACCCATAACACTTCCTGCCTGTTTGCTACCGGCAACACAATCTGACACACTTCTGCCCATGCATCTTTTGCAGTAACCTGCTGAGGACTCTATTTTCGTCTTTAGCTTCTATCTTTAAGATAATAGCCCTCAAGGATATTATCTGCCTCCTTTTCGGAGTATGCATCAACATATGTATCTTCCTTTGTCTCGGCTTTCTATTGTCGCTCCATTACCCTTTCAGGCCTGAGCACTTCTGCCTGAACCTCTGTCTGTTCAGATTTTTCCTGCACCATAATTTCAAACAGGGTGTGGGATAACTGAACCTAAACTTCTTCATCTTTCGCTTCAGCTTTTGCTTCGTTCCGTGACTTATGATTGTGGCATCGGATTACTACAGTCTGGGAAAATTCCAGGGTACTTTTCATGGAACTCCTCGGTTACCTGGTGTTCATGGTGCTTCTCGACAAGAGTGGATGTCAGTCCCATCGTGTATCACGTTAAATCATTCCCAAGGACAAACTGTAATACTGGAAGTGACACGCTGTCAATCACTCCTGTGGTTACTTCCCCAGGCCTGAGTGGACACCCCAACCTGACCTTACACAAGACAACGTCGAGTTGGAAAAGATAGGATCAGACCTTGAAGACCATGTTGACAGCGTGTTTTCAGAAGTACCCGAATAACTGGGATAAAGGCAACCCATTCGGACATTCTGCCATTCGAGATGCCCCAATCGAATCTACTCAGTTCACTCCTTTCGAGTTAATATTTGGGCATGAAGTGAGAGGCCCTTGGAAATTAATTAAAGAAAAACTGACAGAACAAAGTCTGGGTTCTAACACCTAGATTATGTATCAGAGGTGAGGGAGAGATTAAATCGCATAAGTTAGGTAGCTAACGAACATCTAAAGCGGGCACAGCATGGAATGACGCAGGTGCCAGATGAAAGTTCTGAGATTGGAATGTTTTCACTCGGTGGTGAAGTGTTAGTACTGTTACCAGTGACACGAAATCCGTACAAACCAGGTTTAGCGGTCTATATAAAATTAAGTAAAAGTTAGTTAAGGTGAAATATGCAGTAAAGATGCCAGACAGAAAAGGTATGTCATATGTATATTTTGAAACTCTATTGAAGTAGCGAGAAAGAGCTGGAGAAATTAGGTGCGAGCTACTGCTCCACAGAGTGAGGAATCAAACACAGATGGTGTGGATTTTGATAGGCCTCAAAATAGATTTAAATGAATAAGTCCTTCAAAGTGGGATTGGTTAGTATACTATCTGTCTCATGCGCTTAGAATACAGTTGAAATGTGTGTTACTACTGTATAAGAACATATGTCGGTATCAAATGGGGAGGACTAAAGCTATTGTCCATGAAGTCGCTTTAGGGAATACTTCTCTAATAAAATCAAACCCCTATTGGATTAATCCTTTCAAAGTATGACATGTCGATAAGGAGTGGGAGGCCATGCTTGATGATGATATCATCCAACCAAACCAGAGTGAGTGGTGGTCACCAATCGTCGTAGTTACAAAACTGGACAGTAATCAACGATTTTGCGTGGATTATCAGAAGGTCAACGCCCTTCCAAAATTGTACTCATATCCAATTTCGAGATTGGAGGGTTGCATCGAGAAAGTCAGAAAGCCGGTTGTATAACTAAGTTGGATCAGTGACTGCGGAAGAAATTTTTGAGTTTGCAATCCTGAATGGGCGATATTAATTTGAAGAAAGCCCTTTGGAATGAAAAAGCGTCTGGCACATTCCAAAGACACACGAACAGAATTTTGGCTAGGTTAACAAACTGTGAAGTCGATTTGGACGATGTATTGATCTTTCCTAAGTCCTGAAAAGATCACATGGTAGAGTAATCAAAACTCTTTGAACGACTCGAGAAGCAAAATTGGTAATAACCATAGACAATACTGATTTCACGCAGAGCTGAAAATGTGTTGCTGGGAAAGCGCAGCAGGTCAGGCAGCATCCAAGGAGCAGGAGAATCGACATTTCGGGCATGAGCCCTTCTTCAGGAATGATGCCCTGGTTCAGGTTACTGATGAAGGGCTCATGCCCTAACGTCGATTCTCCTGCTCCTTGGATGCTGCCTGACCTGCTGCGCTTTCCCAGCAACACATTTTCAGCTCTCATTTCCAGCATCTGCAGTCCTCACTTTCTCCATGAATTCACGCTGAGGTGATGTACTTTGGACATAACATCGGTTGTGGATGGTTGAACACAAAGACGAAGGCCATCGAACAATCCCCCCGACCAAGCTATAATAAAGAGAAGGTTTGATTCTTGAGACGACATGTATTCTACTGGAATTTTGTTCCAAATATCAACACTGTAGTGACACGATTAACACAGTTGCTGAAGAAGAACACAAAGTTTCGGTGGGCAGAATAATGCCAGGGGATATTCGACTATTTGAAAGCAATATTATCCACCAACCCAATTTTAGCTGCATAAATGTTTTCAAAATTTTTAAAGTTGCCATCGATGCTCGTGACATCAGAGTTGATCTGTATTCCCGCAGGAAGATGATGATGGGATTGAAAGATGCCAGCTTTTTTTTTATTTTCTGAAGAAGGTCAGCATACACCCGAGGAAATATATCATAACCGAGAATGTACTTTTGAGCCGTACAACATTATAATGTGCATCTCATGAACAATGTGCCAGAAATGGTTGCATTCTTCTCACTTCCTGAACTTTATGTTCCTCCATGTGAATTCTGAACATCTCTGGAAGTGATGTTTTAAACTCCTCCAGCCGAATAATCTCTCTTAGAGCCTCAAAGATCCTATCTATCTTTAACGCACGCACCCATCAAACAAATGACTGTTTAATTATTTTGAACTTAACATGTCTAACTTTGTTCCTTCATTCCGATTCTGAAATAATGTCTTTATGTTTCTGGTATCAAATTATAGCACTTAAAATACCTTATTTCCCCTGTTCATAATCTCTTGACCCCTCATCTTACTGCATGCTAAACACATCACTGACTTACCCTACCAGTTTATTTTGAACTACCATTACCCACACATCCTTGGGCCACTATATCTGCCTTTGCAATTATTCAATGAAATAAAGAAGGCTTCAACATATTTTTAATCAAAATGTGGCAGTGCTTTGACATATTTTTGTATGTCATGACCTTCTGTTTTAAACTCCATCCTGTTAACTTGACTTTGCTGAGTAAGTAGCAAATTCCGAAGTTCAAAATCTCTCTTTTTGACTCGCTTTTCCTTTTCTCTCTCTTTCCGTCTCCCTTACTTTTCTCTTTCTTTCTCTATCTCTTTCTACTTTCGCACTTGTTTCAGCTGAGAACCTTGTTTCTCTCTCTCTCTGTTTCTCTCTGTGTTCTTGCTCTCTTTCTCTTTCTCTCTCTGTTTCTTGCCTCTGTGTTTCTCTTTCTCACTCGCTGTTTTTATCTTCTAACTCCAATTTACTCAGTTGTAATTCAAGATTTTTGGAACTCTGCTGTACCTGTCTATTTCTCAAACACACTTAAGTGCTTGTGCAATTCCCTTACAATTTCAGCTTTACTTTTGTCCTTCATTAAACCCACATCTGAATTCTTTGCTATTTCTGAAAGTATGAACTTTTTATTTCGTTCTAAGTTTTCTTGGCAAAATTGACAATCACCTTCAAGTCTCAGAATCTCTTTACTAATTTTAAGAACAATTTCTCTCACTTTTACTTTCATCAATTACAACTCACCGAAATTAAACAAATCATCACACCGATGTTTTATTTAAAGTTCTGGGACCTGCATGTGCTTTATCTCTGGGGCTTTTTCGTACTCAAAATCAATTCAAATCTGTCCACACCTTAACTTGCATCTGTCTAAACATTTTCAAAAGGCGAATCCAAAACCCAGCCTGTTCAAATTCTGCCAATGAGCCCCCTAACTGTTTAAATCCCGGACGAGCCCCCAAACGGTGTCAAACCCTCTGTTTATTTAAACCATAAACACAGACAAAGCTTCATCCTGTGCTGTAATCTGTTAAACGTCGAGAGGCAAAGAACTATCACCAAAGTAATTATTTAAAGTAAACATTTCAAAGGTTATTCTTTAAATCAAACAAAGAACGTTCAGGAATAACTATTGACAACTTCTTTTTCTGAAACTTAACTTTTACCTCCCTGTCTACAATGCTGTTCCAATATAAAATCCCAGTTAATATGTATTTAAAAAGCACTCTTTAAGACCACTCAACTTTTCCTCGCGTCTTCTGTCAGTTTTCCTGTGTAAAATCTCTCTCCGGGTCGGTTTAGACTTTTTTGATTCCGTGCATACTCGTTCTCCAGACAGGTATTAGTCAGAGAGCTCTGACGAGCAGCCGACATCTGTTGGTATTTTGGCAGTTATTTTTGCTGCTCTGTCTAACGATTCAAAATATCTGATATTTAAACCCAAACCAACGGATTGTTTCATTGGTTTAAATGCTATCAAAACACTAAATTCAATTTCGTATCTTGGGGCATAATTTAAACTGATTGGCAGAATTTGAAATTTGTTTTTGTCTCATGGCAACTGATCTACGGGTATCTTTTCGACCAAATGTTCCATTTGTTACTTTGTTTAGATCACTTTGTTCTGTGTCAGATAGTTTTTCTCGCTTTTCAGGTCTCTTCAATGTGCATTTCACCGCTGCACCTTCTGATTAAGAGACAGGAGTTTGGTTTTAACAAAAGGTTCAAATGATAAGATGGATCTGTTCCAACCGTTGCCAAATTGAAATGGATCGTTGCACCTTTCACAAAAGAAAACCATTCAAGAGGAGAAGATTGTGTCACAGGTCTGGGGAGGACGCTGCCCATTGAAGCTGCAGTGGTTCGTTTCTGTTGGCAGCTTTGGATTGGAGGGAGTTGTGGTTACACCCTGCAGTTTGTCCCTGTTTCACTCTGTGTAGAGCCGGGGGACCGAGAGTTATTGATGCTGTTTGTATGCAATCACTTCACAGGTATTAGTTAAATAAATGTTAGTACGTAGTTAGTGTAATTGAATTACCTGAAATAACTGAAGCTCAGTTCCTTGGTGGTGTAGCACCACTGAACGTCCAGTTCATTGATGAATACTGACCAATTGAGAAATAGAGACAAGCGCGAACATGTCATGTAAAATCCCTTAATGCACAATGATGGCGGGAATCTGGAGGGCCGTTGGACAGCTGGAGCTCTCAGGCTCTTGTCAACAACTTTCCGAATTGCATCACCGAGAACGCCAGTGGCCTGAGGAGCCGCAAAGACCCAGAAGAAAGAAAACATTGCAGGGTTGAAGTTGCCCAGCCATTTCACGGTAACGGTCCTTGGTACAACAGCAAGATAATTGGTAGCACTGGAATTCAACCCCGTGACTCGGGTAAAAAATCAAGTTTACATCCAACGTCTTTGTCCATTCACTGCTACACTGCAAACGTTGTTCGAAGTCGAAGATCCTGGCAAAGACCGGCAGGCCTGGCAACAGGAGCGAATCAGAGTGAAGGTTTTGGATCGAGTCTCTATTCCTCAGAACGGTGTCATATTTGGAACTATTTCACTGTCGTTCTACGAATATGGTTTCAAATTCCATGATGGGTTGCTACAGGAAACTGATAGGAAATCATCAATAATGGTTGACGGGTATTTTCAGTGCGGGACAAGATTTATGCGTCTGTTTGCTTCTAATTACAATAAGAACAGAATTATGTTCATTGGGATTACTCTGTTGCTGTTAAAAGGGTACAGCTCATTATGACTCAAATGTATCAGATTTTTATTGCACATGCAGTGGTTTGAAGGTCTTTAATTATGGAAATCATGTTACTTCCTTTGGAAGAGCTTTTGTTATTTTTTTGTCTTCTGCGTCCTCACCTTCAAACATTGTGACTGTAACTTACAGAATCAAAAGAGGTTATCGGGCATTATCTTTTCAGTATCTTCCTACATGATCTCTGCTGAATAAGAATTTGATATGTTGAGAGGTGGACGTTTGAAATAAAAATAGCATTATGTTGGAAATGCTTACTGGTGTGATAGAGAGAGAAACAGAGTTGCCGTTCATGATTGCAATTAAGTCAATGTAAAGTATGAAGTGGTCACCTAGTCTGTTTTTGACTTCCCATTGCAGAGGACACTGCATTATGAGCAGGGTGTGCAGCAGCTAAAGGGTAAATAAAGCTGTCAATCATCTGCAAACACTATTGAAAGTCTCGGACAGTGAAGGGGGATGAGAAAAATAGGAATACTTGTACATAATACATCAATATGTAAACATGCTGATGAACAGACTGGTATTGAGATCTTAAAACCATTCAAATCAAGTACCAGGATTTCAGCACCTCTTCAAATAACACAGGAGATCAATTCCCCCTTAAAGGCACCTCTCATCTTGTTAAGAACAGGAATTAACTTTGTTACATTAAAGTTAAAAAACAAAAGAAAGCTAGAAACATGAATGCTTGAATCTTAAAATAGCAAGCAAAACATTGCTCTATGCGAGTACAATTCAGCAAATCAATGCTAGAAGGATTGCACCTCTAACTCAAATCCATTCCCAATAATTTCAGTTTTTTTGTCAGAACTTTCAGATATTTCGACATGAATACTGGCAAATCTAAAAGCTTGGACATGCTCTACAATTCAATGTCCCATAGATTTCTACACAAACACACCAAGTCAGGAAGTGACAGGAATAAGGACAAACATTGCATTCTAAAGTACTGTGGTTTCCTTGAATTTGACTGTTTTTTCAAGTGTCTTCCAAAACTGCCCAAATTGTTTCCATCTCCTGTGTCTCAGAGCTAAAACATATGCTCGATTATCCAGAAACAAACGCGGGCGTCATTGTTTTCACTCCCTGTCCAATATATGAAATATAAAAATAATCCACCATTGAAAATCTCTTGACATATGCGAATATAATGATATTCCCAAAATGTCTGTAGAACCTGCCTCGCCGTTTTTACAAACGTTGCATAATTGTAATCAAACCCCATAGGCTAGTATTTCAAAATCCAAGTTCTAAAAATGAACAACAGCAAAAAGACGATTGTAATTTTTCTGATATGTGTGAAGGTGTATACATTGCCAACGGACAATCATAACTAATATAACTTGTAATCGACAACACGAAGTTGACATTTCGGGCAAAAGCCCTCATTAGGAATATTTCTGATGAAGGGCTTTTGCCCGAAACGTCGCATTTCCTGCTCCTCGAATGCGGCCTGAGCTGCTGTGATTTTCCACCATCACTCTGATATAAACTCTGGTTTCCAGCATCTGCAATCCTCATTTTGCATATATTAGATTTCTGATGAGTACATTGAAATTGTCAGTTAATTGTCGCTTCTGGAATAATCCAGCTGCTCATGACAGAGAACCATTTGCAAGCAATATCGTCTTTATCACGAGTGAACATTTTGTTCAAATGTCTTGGCTGTAAATTGGACAAATCGATTAACTGTGGAATATCATGGCTAGTTCATGATAGATGACCTTACTTTAGAGGTTTAAGTGTTTGAACAAACATGGATATTTCACGCTATTTTAAAACTTAGCTGTCAACTTACAGTGGAGTCCAGCGTTTAAAAATGGAGGTATGTATGAACTCAAAAGCTGAAGCACAAATGCTACTTCAAAGAGAATATGTGTTGAAAACTCGGAACTGGACCAGATGTATAAGTAACATTTGCAACCCTGACATGGAGAATTGTTATGAAAAATAATATCATGGTATGAGATTGCTGGAGATGATACAAAATTCAATAATACCATTTCTCCATTTCTGGCTCATTGAACATCTAATTTTTCTGGACCAGGAGTCTCTTTGGCCTCAGTTTGCCGCTAGAATGTGTCTCAAAATCAAAGCATTCAGCAGCGAAATCAAAATGAATGGGAGTCAAAACATTCACTAAACAAATCATATGCAACCATGCAATCATACATAAAATATTACTTTTATATCACAGCGCCAGAGTACTTCATTCTACCCAGGACAACATGGACATGATTCCCAAAAATCAAGCTGCTGATTTCTCAGTGCAAGATTTTATATTCAGTTTCTGAAAACTACAGGCACAAGTCGATAAAAAGTGAAAGGATCAAACAAGTAGAAGTGTCAGTGGCTGCAAAAATGTAAATCATTGTGAAGATTATATATAGCTGCGATTGTCAGTAAACCACTGAGGAAACAAATCTCAGACATGCGATTTAATGCCACAGCTGAGTGTGATGAAAAAAAAACGTAATGTTGTCTAAGACAGCAAGTAGAGAAATGATGCATTTAACAAAACAAACCTTCTGAAACACAGTGTCAGAAACACAACCAGGTTGGCTATAATAGAGAGAGAAATTGTTAACTGTAAACAAAAATACTTCGTTGTTTCATAAAGAATTCAAACGTAAAGAATTGCTTGTAAAGTTTAAAATTTAAGGCTCTCCTCCTGTGGGCATTATTGTTTTTCTTCTGGGTGTAGTATAATTTTGAGAGTTAAAATAAACCCAATAAATAGGACAATAATGTAAAAACAAATCTTGTGATCTCATATATAAAAGAGAAAATTGATGTTCACATGGAAAACAAAATAAAAATACCACTTCAGGAAAGTTAATCAACTAAAATCTTCGAAGCTGAAGCGCACTATATGAATTGGCTGGTGACGGAATCGTCTTCTGAGAAAGAAACACATTATCTGTCTAGAAAAATGACCAATTCTCCGCCATGTTGAATATCTCAAAATAATAAAGTTGTGACAGTCGTGCCATTGAATCGGACAAATTTCTGTTTCGAAGTGAAACCGTTTGATTTTAAACCTGAAATATTCTGAATGTGTAAATTAATCAATCCAACTATGAATCTGAAGTATGGTTAATGTGAACCTCATCTGAAAATGTGTTTCTGGAAAAGCGCAGCAGGTCGGGCAGCATCCAAGGAGCAGGAGAATCGATGTTTCGGGTATGAACCTTGCTGGAGCTCAGAAATCCAGCATCTGCAGTCCTCACGTTCTTCCCTATTGTGAACCTCAACCAGTTTCAGACAGAATCAATCTGAAATAGAATTTGGATAACTTCCAGTATGAATCATATTCATCCACATCTCGATTCTGATAGAATCTGAATATAAGTGAAAATCATTTTCAATATTAAAATAAATCTATTTAAATCTTAATCGGAACTTTTCTCATTGTGAAAATTAACCAACATCTACCTGACTGTGAATCGGCATCAATTTCAGTGCTGCAGAATCAAACTGAATTGCGATATTGATCAATCTTGAAAGGAATATTTATAGTTCTGAATTAGAACTTGTTTTAATTTTATGCATTGATTAATCACAATATTCGTCTGCCAACTAATTACTCTCAGTCTGAGTTTAAAACATGATGAATATAAATTGAAATCAATGGTAGTTTGGATAATTAAAAATGCGAATCAGAATCATTCCTTAAAAAGCCTGAACTCGTGACTGTATAATTCATAATCATTCAGAATGCAGCTGAACCAAGCTGAAATTATACCTGATCTGGAACTGAATCTGTGTTACTATGAATCATTCTGAATGTGAAACTTGTTTGATGTGAATCTCGTTACTTTTGAATCATTTTGATTATGAAACTGATTCTGTCTGAATGAGAACAGCAATCGTTCTCAATGATAATCAATCTTCTTCTCAGTGTTAATTCCGTGAACTGAAATGATCAATCACAATTTGAAAATGAAACGAGCTTCAGAGTGTCTGAAGCAGGTTCAAGTGAATTTGAATAATTTCAAACGTGAATTTGCATCAGCCTCAAACTCAGTCGTGCTGGAGGTGTATTCGAGCCATAATAATCTGAATAACTTGCACTCTAAATGAGAATATGAAGCACGATTCTCTATAATAGTAGCAGTATTGAATTCAAGGTTGAATCATTCTGATTTTATTTCGATTTGATGAAGAACTATTTTGTTTTAAAGCTAGGTGCGATACTTTCTGAATGAGGAATGCTACCAGTCAAAAATAAGATTCGTTCCTATATATCCAGCAACAGCAGCTGCACTATAGCGCGAAGGATACAAAATAAAATAAGAGCAAAATTGTCCAAGGTACGGCAAGGTGATCATTTTCGGTATTTAAAAACAAAATGTGGATTGAGTTCATGATGTTGGCACAGATCGCACTGAGTATAATTTCATGGGTTGTTTGACAGACTGATTCTTGAGCAGCACGATCTAATCGTAAGCAGGAAATTGACACCAGGAAATAATTCTACAGCAGTTAACATTATATATAAGAAAGAGCGAGCGAGAGACAGAGAGGAAAGCAGGAATGAAGCCATGACGAATATGATCAGTTAACTCACAGAAAATGTGTAAAATAATAAAAAGAATTTCGTTACACCATGACAACGGACTGAGATTTCAGTTTCAAAAACAGAATCAATGCAAGCAGACTGTACTTACACTCCAGAAAAGAATTGCAAACTCATTTTGCATTGCATTACCAAATTTCAACGAAATTGTTTTAAAACATGGTGTCACTATCCTAGTTCATTCTAAACAATTATGTCCATAGCGGCGCCTAAAATTTTGCATGTGGCGTTGTCAGCAGAAAACAGAGGGGACAAAGCATGGTGTTCTCTTTCAATTGTGTATTCAGGTGGGATGTAACAAAAATAATTCTATGGGTTAAGTGACCCATTTTAACTCCTTTGCTACTGATAATATATCAATAAATATGCAATAAAATCTTATGGTATATACTTTAGATTCAGTAGAAATTTATGAAAACAAAAAGTGAATCTGTGACCTCAATGCCTTCTGGCCATTATCGACCAGACTTTATGATGGCTGGTTTGGAGAACTCGAGTTTCCAGGAATCAGTCACGGTCTCAGTCCGAGGTATGCTGAAAAGGGTCTCTCACATTAATACTATCTTTGTTTCTTTCAGTACACTCCCAAAAATCAATTTTGCATAAAACTACACTTCAGCGGGCCGTGTCACGTGGTTTCTTATCTGATGAAAATACTGTCGTGGACTAAACCAGTAAACTTTCCAATTTTCTTCAAGTGCCGTTTATCACGTCCAAATACTCTTCTTAATTAATTCTAAACTAGCTGGTTTTAAAATAACATTATAACGCTGTCCCGACACAAGGTAAATAATGATGGACTGGTCTTGTACTTTGACACTCCCACCGTGTTGAAAATGATTTTCTTCCATTCAGGCAGACAGGTAAGAGGGAATCGTTTCAGTTGTGGCTCAATATTCCAGTCCTGGAGTCCTAAACAACTGCTTCTTCTCTCTTTCATGCACTTGTGGGCAAATGCTCCACAGGTGTAAGTGAAGTTGCATTTTGTTAGAGAGGTTTTCAGGGTATCCTTTCAGGTTTTCGTTTGAACTCATATGACCACTTAGAATTCGGAAACTCAGAATGCAACATGAAATGCAACAATCGGTGATATGTTTGCACTGTTGGTAAATCTCTTGAGATGTGATGTATCTGCAGTACGTGTTTCAAATTCAGGAGGATGGGTATCTCGGCTGTTGTATCGAGAATAAGCTTGGTTTCTGATTTATACTCCTGTACTTTGAGCGCTTTACTCCTCAGGCATCTGTCGCTTGGCCTGGTGCATTGCAATCAATGCTGCATTTTACCATTTCAGTCCTTTATTGGAAATTGCATATGCCACAGATGCCTACATGCTTTTCAGTTGTTTGATGCTTTTTTGACCGCAAGGCAGTATTGGCGTCT
Source organism: Chiloscyllium punctatum (assembly GCF_047496795.1). NCBI lineage: Eukaryota > Metazoa > Chordata > Chondrichthyes > Orectolobiformes > Hemiscylliidae > Chiloscyllium > Chiloscyllium punctatum. The sequence goes on from NC_092781.1 coordinate 60,679,778, forward strand.
GCTGAGAGGGCGACAGTTAGTGTGCTATGGGATTGTGTCAATGAACAGATACATTCCGCAGGAACATGAAAACAATTAGGTCAAGTAATATGCGGGTAATATGGAGATAAATATGAGCAGGTGATGTGGTGAGTTGGCAATATTGAGTCAGAAAACATGTGTTAATAATACCAGGAATTGGTAGCAGTAATTGGGGAAGGATTAGCATGTTGCAAGGTGAGTGAAAATCGACAAAGTAGATAATCTTATTCATTAATAAGCAGAACTTACACTGGCTAATGCAGAAACATCAAAGTTGTGAATCGCAAAATGCAGGTCATGAAAGTGCAGAAAAATAATGCAGCAGCGTGGCTCAGCTGTCAAAGCTGGAGAATTGCCTTTTGATTCTTTGCAGAGGCATGGATTTGAGTTGCACTTTTGCAATTGTGGATTATCGTTTTTCAAATTCTACTTTGCATGAACAAGTTAACGAAATTTGCTGTTGTGTTGTGGAAACACATTGACGCATGATCCAAAGTGATGATCTAAATTTGAAAAAAAAACGTTTGTAGTTTTCAACAAGGAAGATTTGGCTGTAGCCTTAATTCCACTTTCCTGTCCATGCTTTTTAACGTTTCACTATTTTAGCACGTGTTAAAATCAGTTCTTGAATGCATTCACTGACCACAGTCAATGATGTCGGAGGAAGAGTTCAAAATCTTAACCAAATATTAATATTTTTCATATTCATTTTTGCCCTGGGGAGCAGCTGCCTTATTGTAGTCTGTGATCCTTGTGGTGTAGACATGGCTCTGAATGTCATGACAGATGACCCATGGGTACTACATGTTGCTCAAAGGAAGCATCGAATGTAGAAGCAATCTATCTGTGCTGAACTTCACGAATTATTGGTTCAGCACAATCTGTTGCATTGTATCTAAGACCAATCTTCACTCAGAACGATATCACTGATAAAACCAGACAAACTAGATCATGTGAGTTGAAGGCATACATAATGGTCATCGAGTAGTGCTAATTGCATCAATTGGGCAGATATTTGGCAGATGGACCATAATACAGAAAACATGCGGGGTTTGGGAATGTTGTATTATGGAGGGACCTAAGTCTCCTTGCAAATTAGCGACCATGTGCAGTGAGCGATGAGGGACACTAATGTGAGCGGGTATTGCTAGAATAGTAAAGCAGTGAGCCAGGGAAGTCTATAAAATAATAAATGTCAATTCTAAGACCGAAACTGAACAGCTAGTTTGTCAACTCATTACTTGAAGTTTGAATGGAGATAGTTAAAAAATGAGAAAAATTTACTGGCATGGTTTATCGCATTGAAGTGTGAAGTTATAGATTACAGCGAAGTAGATGATTGCTTCTCATCACTGTTAGGGGAATAAGACGTAATGTTACTTACAGGGTGCGTTCTAGGTAGACGAAATTAAAATAATTAATAGTCTCAGATAATTCAAAAAAGCTGGCAGTTGCAGTTCAGCAATTCGGTGATACTTACTAAGAAAGATGTGAGGAACAATTTCTGTTGTCACATTGTCAATTGACTTTCGAATTCTCTTCCCTCCACTGCAAAAGGAAAAAAAGTTGAGATGAACTTATGGAAAACAATGAAAGATTTAGAGCTGCCATAAAGACTGTGTTGATCTCTTTGTCAAAAGGCAGAATAATCTGAAAATTATGTTCTCAATGCTCGACTAATACCATGCTCATAATGGATTACAGCGGTTTTCTAAAGTCAAGATGCATTTTAATGATCCTCTTCTTTATTGAGGAGACATAACAATTGTACCTATTTAGTTCGCTTGGGTTTTCCATATTTAAAGGAGACTTGAGTTTTACAAACAACACATTTATAGTCTTTGTCAAGATTTGTTTTAAACCATAAGATTTTGATTGTCATGTCTACTGTAAATCATCGAATCCGACACAAATGACGTTACATGCACACTCGTTCCACTGTCAAGCATTGTGCCCATAACATTGAATATAATATTCTGAAAATTATCAGTCCACAATAATATTAGCAGTACTGGTCTACCGTCCATTGCATTCAATATGCCTGGCTGCTCTGGTTCAAATCCTTCCGCAGAAATATACCCCGAAAATTTGAAGTGACCACAAGTAATTTCGCTTCAGTGAGGGTGACGTGATTTGGAACTATATTTGCATAAACCTCACCTGTAGTGAATGTAAGCCCGCAAATTGGTATACATACAAGTAATTATTAACTGTGAAATACTGGACTGGTTTACATTTATTTTATTCGATGAAACTAGAGACGGATGTGCGACAAATGATGGTATAGAATGAGTTCTGTTCTTACAGAAAGCAATTGAGCTTCACTGCATCTGTTCCCAGTAAACTGGGGTTGTTAACTTAGAGTGTAATGGCAAAATATGGAGACAGAGTGATAGAAAGTATCGAGATGGATGCGTTTAAGACAAATCCGGAAGATGAGAAAGAGGCAATTCAAAGGTGAGAGCATTTCGGTACACAGTAGTATTTTGGTGTTCTCCTATGTATTAAAGTGATTGCTGAGTTTTCTTCCTTTCACAGTTTGTAGTATGTTTAAGTTTTTGCAACAATCACTGCGTGATGATATAATCCCTCCTATGATTTTAATGAAACAACGCACAATACTATCCTCGCTCTAAATTGAGATTTTCTGGACACAGCCATCTTTGGTATAATGCCAAACTAGCAGTGTGCACTTGTGCGATTGAGATCTTTCTTTTTTTTCCATTCACAATAATGACAGGCAATTAACTTTCCAGCTGCAAAAGATGAGTTTATATTTACTTTACAGGAAAAGAAAAATGGACGGGCATGTTGAAATATAAATGACTGTACACCACTCCAAAACTGTTGACTCGTTACTCGTTTACTTTTACGAGCGAATTCCAGATGAATAACTTCATCTTCAGACTTCTTTACTCCCTCCAAAGATACAGCTGAATTGATATCCAACTATTGCTTTTTATTAAGTCGTTGCTAATTGAAAAATAACTTTTTGTTTTTCAACATAGTATCTGCTCTTGCATAGTTGAGAGCGTAGTTTGTTATAAATCATGCTTGTCGTCCCATTGACACATCCAAGTTTGTGTGATATATACTTCCAGTTTAACTTGACGTCAGAGTCCACAAGCAGAACTGTGTATAAACACAGCGTTCTTAAAACAGGAAATATTAAATTACAATTAATATCAGGCAGACAGTCAAGAATATGAGGCAGAAAACTTGGTACGGGATCATGCTGCAAGGCTGAGTGAAATAGGGGTTGATGGGAAGGGTGAGGCCAGTAACAAATTAAAAATACTATACATGAATGCACGAAGCATGAGACATAAGATGGATGAGCTTAAGACTCTTTTGAAAATTGGCAGATACGATATTGTGGGATAACTGAGACGTGGTTTCAAGTGGACAAGGCCTGGGAAATGAATATTCAAGGCGACACGTGCTATCGTAAGGACAGACTGACGGGCAGAGTGGTCGGGTGGCCTTGTTGGTAAGGGAGGATATTCAGTCACTTGAGCGGGAGGGACCTAGAGTCAGGGGATGTAGAGTCATTGTGGATAGAGCAGCGAAATACTAAGGGTAAAAAGACCCTCTTGGGAGACATCTACGGGCCCCCAAACAGTCGACTGGATGTCGGATGTAAGTTGAATCAGGAGCTGAAATTGGCCTGGCGCAAAGATGTTACTGCAGTTGTTATGCGGGACTTTAACATGCAGGTAGACTGGGAGAATCAGGATGGTATTAGACCACAAGAAAGAGACTTTGTGGAGTGCCTAAGAAATGGATTCTTAGAGCAGCTGGTGCTGGAGCCTACCAGGGAGAAGGCAATTCTTGATCTGGTATTGTGTAACGAACCAGAATTGGTCAGAGACCTCGAAGTGAAGGAGCCAATGGGAAGTAGTGACCATAATACATTAAGCTTCAATCTGCAATTTGAGAGGGAGAGGGTACAGTCGGAAATGACAGTACTTCTGTTGAATAAAGGGAACTATGGAGCTATGAGGGAGGAGCTGGCCAAAGTTCAATGGTGCAATACCTTAGCAGGGATGACCGTGGATGAACAATGGCGGATATTTCTGTGTATAATGCAGAAGTTGCAGGATCAATTCATTCCAAAAAGGAAGAAAGATCCCAGGAGGAGGCATGGGCGGCCGTGGCTGACGAGGGAAGTTAAGAAACATCTCAAGTTAAAAGAGAAAAAGTATAACATAGCAAAGGTATGTCGGAAAACTGAGGACTGGGAAGCTTTTAAAGAGCAACAGAGGATTACTAAGAAGGAAAGACGCAGACGAAAAATGAGGTACGAAGATACACTGGCCAATAATATAAAGGAGGATAGTAAAAACTTTTTTCGTTATGTGCGACGCAAAAAAATGGTTAGGACTAAAATTGGGCCCTTGAAGACAGAAGCAGGGGAAATATTAAGAGGAATAAAGAAATGTGCAGGTACCCAAGAAAGAAATGGTTACTTCAGATCTGTGTTCACTGGGGAAGACACAAGCAATCTCCCTGAGGTAAGAGTGGCTGAAGGACCTGAACTTACGGGAAATTATATTTGCCAGGATTTGGTGTTGGAGAGACTGTTAGGTCTGAAGGTTGATAAGCCTCCGGGGCCTGATGGTCAACATCCCAGGGTCCTGAAGGAGGTGGATCGGGAAATCGTTGATGCGTTGGTGATTAGTTTCTAGCATTCGATAGATTCGGGGACGTTTCCTGAGGATTGGAGGGTGGCTAATGTTATACCACTTTTTAAGAAAGGTGGGAGAGAGAAAGCAGGAAATTATAGACCAGTTCGTCTGACCTCAGTTGTGGGAAAGATGTAGGAGTCTTTTGTAAAGGATGAAATTACGGCACATCTGGGTCGTATTAACAGGATAGGACAGAGTCAGCATGGATTTATGAAGGGGAAATCATGCTTGACTAATCTTCTTGAATTTTTTGAGGATGTAACTATGAAGATGGACGAGGGAGATCCAGTAGATGTAGTGTACCTGGACTTTCAGAAAGCTTTTGATAAAGACCCACACAGGAGGTTAGTAAGTAAAATTAGGGCGCATGGTATTGGGGGCAAAGTACTAAATTGGACTTTAAATTGGTTGGCAGATAGGAAACAAAGCGTAGTGATAAACGGCTCCATTTCAGAATGGCAGGCAGTGACCAGAGGGGTACCACAGGGATCCGTGCTGGGACCGCAGCTTTTTACAATGTATGTTAATGATATAGAAGATGGTATCAGCAATAACATTAGCAAATTTGCTGATGTTACAAAGCTGGGTGGCAGGGTGAAATGTGATGAGGATGTTAGGAGATTACAGGGTGACCTGGACAAGTCAGGTGAGTGGGCGGATGCATGGCAGAAACAGTTTAATGTGGATAAAGGTATGGATATCCACTTTGGTGGCAAGAACAGGAAGGCAGATTACTACCTCAATCGAATCAGTTTAGGTAAAGGGGCAGTGCAGAGAGATCTGGGTGTTCTTGTACACCAGTCAATGAAGGCAAGCATGCAGGTACAGCGGGTAGTGAAGAAGGCTAATATTATGCTGTCCTTCATAACAAGAGGAAATGAGTATAGAAGCAAAGAGGTGCTTCTGCAGCTGTACAGTGCACTACTGGTGAGACCACAAGTGGAGTACTGTGTGCAGTTCTGGTCTCCAAATTTGAGGAAAGACATTCTGGCTATTGAGGGAGTGCAGCGTATGTTCACGAGGTCAATTCCTGGAATGGCGGGATTACCTTACACTGAAAGACTGAAGCTACTGGGCTTGTATACCCTTGAGTTTAGAAGGCTGAGAGGGGATCTGATTGAGACATATAAGATTATGAAAGGGTTGGACACTCTGGCAGCATGAAAAATGTTTCCGCTGATGGGGGAGTGCCGAACCAGAGGACACAGCTTAAAAATACGGTGTAGACAATTTAGGACAGCGATGAGGAGAAACTTCTTCACCCAGAGATTGGTGGCTGTGTGGAATGCTCTGCCCCAGAGGGCAGAGGAGACCCAGTCTCTGGATTCATTTAAGAAAGAGTTGGATAGAGCTCTCAAAGATAGTGGAATTAAGGGTTATGGAGATGAGACAGGAAGAGGATACTAATTAGGAATGATCAGCCATGATCATATTGAAAGGCGGTGCAGGCTCAAAGGACTGAATGGCCTACTCCTGCACCTATTGTCTATTGTCTATTGTCATAATAGGAAGAGAGAAAGAGAGACAAAGACTTTAAAATCTCTGATGGCAAGATTTATGAAGAAATAAACACACACACACATGCACGCACTCACACATGCACACGCACAAAAAATGGAAATGTGCATCTGCATCCATAGAGACATAGAGAAGTACAGCACGGAAACGCACACTTTGGTTCAACCCGTCCATGCCGACCAGGTATTCCAACCCAATCCGGTCCCACCTGCCAGCATGCGGCCCATTTCGTCTTCTGTTCTGGTTATAAACTCCATTTTATTCGTCTGGATCCAACCCATCCGTCGCCAATATCTGAGTCTGCAGCAGACGTATCACAAATGTGGCGACCCATTTGGTCATGTGTTGATTCCCATAGCTTGCCCATTCCTAATTGCATCCCATCTGCTGTTTGAACCTTGAGCTGAAAATCTCAGCTTGATGATGTGAATAATTCGCTGCTGACTCTCCGAGCTTTCAAACTGCTGAAGCAAATCTGAGTCGATACTCGATGGCTTTTATCCGAACTCACACCAATATACCATCCACCTCTCATTCTTGTGGGCACTGATCGATATTGTAATTGGGTCTGGCCATGCCTTTATTTTAAAAGTTTAATATTCACTAACATATTATCACTTCTGTCCATGAAATGTTCCTCAGTTTCCGTCTGTCGCTTACCCAAACCCTTGGCAGTTGCTCCTATATTAAATGCGCTCCTCCACACACAGACAAACACACGCAGCAATGTAGTGAATGCACAGCAGCAGTATGCCGGCATTAGATTGGAATGTTTCCATGCTGGGAAGATATTCCACTTACTGAACAACATGCAAGCGTAGTCTGCCCAACCCTTCATGTCGGGTTTCCATTCTGTCCCAGATTATGGTGTCTGGGCTGATTCTGTGATGCAGATTCAGGATTTTATGTAATAAAACAATTGAACTTTACTGGCAATATCTTTATTCAATGTTCACATTCTTGTGATTGGAGCCTTTAATGTCTCACTCCAGCAGTTCGTCCCACTCCCCTGTTTTGTGCACGTTTCCACAACATGGTCTCAGTTAATTAATTGTCTGTTTCAAAGCATTTTTTTTCTGTCTGTCTGTATCCTTCCCTGGCCTTGAATTTGGTTCCTTTGTGTATCCAGTGCGGTCATTGTGAAGCTCTCAAACATGAAATGGTGTATGTTGGGCTGTTGTTCAATTGCCATTGTGTCCTATGTTGTACTCCATGTTGGACGTGGGCTGGGTTTGTGCAGCTTTGACTCACGTCTTTGATGCTTGGTCTGTGTCTGTCCACTGAACGCATGTGTTTGTCGCTCAGAAGCTGATCATTCAGTCAGTATCACGAGGACACAACTCGAGTATTATTGTCCTATACCTGAAGGGTTTCGGACTGACTCCTATTATTGAAGTTAATGGAGGTGCTGGGGATGTTTTGCTGGAGGTTGTGCTGTGAACAGACATTCGGGGAGTGTTGAGAATTTGGTGACTGAACTCTGGATGAAGCATGGGGACAGTAGTTACAGCATCTGGGTCTACTTCATGAACGGGAAATGGAGCAATGGCAGCAGAGAGGGGAATCCCTGAAACCATGGAGTGATTGTGTGTCGTGAAACCGATCTGCCGTATCCACCTCGAGGTTTTCAAGAACACCATCCCAAGCTACACTTAACCGATGAGCAGAGTGGGAGGAGACCCTAATTGAAACTTAATGATGTCAATACCTCGCAAATGACTGTCCCAGCTTCAAAGTTGCTACGGCAAATCTGACTCGATACTCCATGGCTTTTATCCGAAATCCCACCAATATCACATCAGCTGGACGCATTCTAGTGTCACCTTATTCAACACGATCGGCAGCTTCACACCGGGGTGCGGATTATACTGCCAGTGACTGTGATGGTGATAGTTTCAATCAGCTTCTATGATCTGCGGCTTCGGAGGCAGGAGTGTGTGGCATATCCATCATCTCCCAGTCCTTCAAAATCTCTGTCATCATTCGGTGACGGAGGACATATAGGGTGGATGAGATGAATACAATGTTTTCTCACTTAGCAGGGAGCTGCAGGCTGTATCCTTATTTTCCTGGTATAGTGGGATTCCTGATGGTGTATATGGCTCTGCGTGGTAACAAGGAGGAGAGGTAGAGGAACTAAAAGAACTCACATTCTATTAATTTTGCAGTGTGACCATTCACAGTTAATGAATACCCAATGCCCTGCAAGCAGCCACGACCTCTTCATTCAGAAGCCGTCAGCCAATGCCATTGCCTTTGGGTCTCCATGGAGAAACAAAGGATGGCATCTCAGATAAAGGCCGTCCCGTTCGTACAAGGCTCAAAGCACACTCTCTTTCACCACTTCCCACCACCAAACAACCACACCAAAATATACCTTGCACCTTGAGAGAAATGTAACAACTGGGGACCTTTAGGGCACATATCAGCATGGAGATGGAGCAACAGTTCTGATGTCTGCACGGGTCTCAGTGAACTCTTCAGTACACACAATATCACTAAGCTCTGGAATCTCTGTTTCAGTAACATACTGCCTGCCGTTCTCTGTGAAAAAAATGCCGAGTCAAAATTATGTTAAGTTCTTTCTGTCGAATTATTATCCATTCACTTTGCCAACAATAGCCATTTGCAGACACTCCACCTTCTCTTAACAATTTAATTTCATTATTTTCTTAGTCTTCTCACCAAACTTACTTACAGTACAATTGTTCCACTTCTCCAAATCATTGATATAGATTGTAAATATTTGATGACCCAGCAGTGGTCACTGTGTGTCTCCACTGGTTACGTCTTTCAAACTGACCAAGATTAACTTAACCCGACTGTTTGCTTCCTGTTTGATAAACAGTCCTCCCCCATTCCTGTGTAGCACATTTCAAAGTCTGAATAAGAATGAGGAATATCTGACGGCAATTCAGTCCTTTGAGACTACGCCGCCATTAAACACAATCATGGTTGATGTCATCTTGACCTCAGTTCCACGTTCCTTCAATCTCTTCATAACCTTTCATTTACTCTGCGGCAGTGAGTTACACAGATTCGCGACCCTTTGACAGAAGTAAGTTCTCCTTACTCCTGTTTTAAGTCTGCATTCCCTTATTATAAAGCTCTGATCTCTTGTTATGGATTGGCTCACATGAGTAAATATTCACCCCACATCGACATTGTCAATCACGTTTAGCATCCTCTGGATGTCACTGAAATCTCATCTTATTCTTCAAAACTCTCGAGAGTGGAGGCTTTAACTGCTCAATGTCACTTAATAAAATAAACCCCACATCTCTGGAATCAATGTAGTGTTCCTCTTCTAAACTGCCTCCAATGCAACGACATCCCTCCTGCAGTCAGGGATCTAAAACTGTGCAGAGTAGTCCAGATGGGATCTCAAAAATGCCTTGCATTTTTGCAGCAACACCTCCCACTCTTTATAATTTATTCTTTTAAGAATAAATGCGAAAATTGCACTTGTTTTTTTTTCATTACCTGCTGTACCTGATATGTTCGAGTACACTCGCATACCTCCGCACAGAAGCAGTCTGAAGTTTCTGTCTATTTGGAAAATAAGTTGCCTTTCTGTCGCACTCACAAAACGGATACACTCATACTTTTTTGTTGTCAGTTTCATCTGCCAAATGTTGACCTCCAGTATCCATATCCAGTTTCAAAGTTCTTGCATCTTCATTGCAATTTCACACCAATGTCAGTGTTATCTGAAAATGTGATTTTCGCATGCTATCGCCACAACTTAGGAATGGTTTCGAGTGCAAAATTTTATGGCCGAAGTGTTACGACACGGGGTGAGCCCCTCTGCTAATTTAAACCAGCAATACAGAAAAAAACCTCTCCCTGTGCTCTAATCTGTTAAAATTCGAGAGGTGAAGAACTATCCCAAAAGTACGATTTAAAGTGAAAAAATTAACAACTTTTTAAAAGTTTGACAGGGAATAATTGTGACACAACTACTTACAATTCCTTTCTCTAAACCTAACTATTACCGTCCCCTCAAATACTCTTCCAATAAAAATCCCGATTGTGATTTATATTAAAAAATAATCAGGTTTCAAAACCAGTCAGTTTTTCAGAGTGTCGTCTACAGATTTTCCTGTGTCTTCTGTTTTCCTCCGGGATGCTGCTTCACAGGTTTTGATAAATAAAGGAACGTTTAGGAAAGCGAAGCATTCTGCAAGTAATCTCTCTTGTTGTTGGTGCTGCCTGCTCCATGCTGCTCTGGGTAACTTCAAAATTACTGACATTTATACAAAAACATCGGATCATTTCATTGGTTTATTGTTGTCAAATCAATTTGTTTTTTTTTTAAATCGATTGGATTTTTGAAACTTGGGTCATAATTAACATGATTGGCCAAACTCGATTTTGTTTTTCTGTGCTGGCAATGTGACATTGTAACATTTCTCCGGACAGTGCGATGTCAGTGCCATTGAGTTCAAGGATTCCAGGGCGAGTAATCACAATGCAACACAGTATCAATATTAATGGAACTGTCATATGCAGAAAGTTTATTATTTCTCATTTAATGTCCATACCCAAATACTTGAGAGTCAATTGAAAGGACACCTTCAGTGTTTCAGTTTAGATCAGGCAGATTGACACAGTCCAGAGGAAAAAGAAGAACGTGGTGAGAAACGGTATCTGGTTTGACTGCATCAGAGCAGAGAGAAACAGAATCAACCTTTTCATTACAATACGTCTTTTTTATTCAGAATAGTTTCACATCTGACTAAATATGTTAACTCTGAATCTGTCTTCAGCTTCTGCCTGAGGTGATGTGCTTCTCCACCATTTTCTCTTTGAGTTTCAGATTTCCATTACCTCTGGCATTTTGCCTTCCTTGCTGTGTCTAGATGTTGAACATGGTTATATTTGGACAATATCGTCCATTCCTGGTTCCATTAGAGCTGTTGTCACGGAGAATGTCCTGCTAAATGTACAATCGTCTGGAAATTGATGTTTTTGGAAAATACATTTTAGAGGCAGCTGCTCTTCATGAACCACCAGGAATAGATTATTGGTGATGATGACACAGACTTCACATCTTCAATGACACATCTTCAAGGATCGTTCGTGTATTCACTGTCTGAAAACATTTCATGCATATCACAAAACAACGACAGTGAAGATGGTGCTCACTCAGCCCATTGTCTCTTATTCACAATGGACTGAGCTATACCTCGACTGTTGTTATTCTGGCTTATCCCTGTACCCATAACGATTTGTTCCTTGTGTCTGTTTTAATTCTGACTATCCTGTGCACTTATGAATATTCCAATCAGCCTATTTTCCCTGTGATTAAATAGTCAGTATAAAACATAATTCTCTGTGTCGCATTTGAAACTATCGTATTCACTTCACATCGTCTTTCACAACTCCATCTCCCAAATGTCATCTGTTCCCTTGCTCGATATTACATTTCATTCCAATTTTTGGGAAGCGTGGTGGTGTCCTGGGTAATGTGATGTCGTGTCCAGTCTCCACAGCAACTGCCTCATTCCTTTCAGCCTCCTTGCCAGCGTCATATTAATTCTGTTTTTGACTCATAATGCATGGGTTTAAATGAACAAGGTTGTTGTAAATGCTAGGTTTCGCTTAAGACTCAAGTGAAAAACTGTAAATGTAACTGCTTTCCAGTAAATACACTGCAATTAACTGAAGAATAGGAGACTGATTCGTCAGGTTTGATCTCATGGCATTTAGGGAGAACTAGTAATTTGGATCGAGAACGGACTCAAAGGTCGAAGGGCGGTGGTGGGAGGGTTGTTTTTTCAAACTTGAGACCACAAGGATCAATCCTGGGTCCACTACTTTTAGTCATTTATATAAACGATTTGGAGGTGAGGTATACTTAGTAAGTTTGAAGATGACACAAAATTTGGAGATAATTTGGACAACGAGGAAGGTCCCCTCAGGTTCCAACGCTTTGTTGATCAGATAGGCCAACGAGCTGAGGAATGGCAGATGGAGTTGAATTTAGATAATTGTGAGGTACTGCGTTTTTGGAAAGTAAACATCAGCAAATCTCAACTCTTAATGGTATCGTCCGAGAGAGTTTTGTTGAACAAGGAGACCTTGGAGTGTTGGTTAATAGCTCCTTGACAGCAGAGTCGCAGGTATATAGGGTAGTGAGGAAGGCGTTTGGCATGCGTTCCTTTCTTGGTCAGAGTACAGGAGTTGGGAGGTCATGTTGCGGCTGCACAGGAAATTGGTTAGTCCACTTTTGGAATGTTGCAAGCAATTCTGTTCTCATTCCTATCAGCAGAATGTGGGGACCTTGAATGGGTTCAGGGAAGATTTCCAAGCTTCCCAGGGTTGGAAGATTTGAGCAACAGGGAAGTGTTGTAAAGGATGGGGCTGTTTTCCCTGAGTCAGAGACTGCGGGGTAACCGTACAGATGCTTATAAAACCATGAGGGACATTATAGAATAGATAGACAAATTCTTTTGCCTGGGGTGGGCAAGTCCAGAACTAGAGGGCATAGGTTTAAGGTGAGAGTGGAAAGGTATAAAAGCTACCTATGGGGCAACGTTTCACTCAGAGGGTGGGACATGCATGAAATAAGCTGCCACAGCAAGTGGTGGAGGCGGCTCCAACTGCAACATTTAAAAGGCATCTGGATGGGTATATGACTAGGAACGGTTTGTAGAGATACGGACCGGGTGATGGCAAGTGGGACTAGATTAGGTTGGGATATCTGTTTGGCATAGTGGAGTTGGGCAGAAGGGTCTGTTTGCGTGCTATACATCTCTATGAATCTATGACTCTATGCTCTATGAACATTGGGTGTTGAACATACAAGGTTGCTTTAATTCCACAGTTAGAGGAATATCCAGCCAAATCCACGCTTCCTGTAAACAGTCAGGGCTACTAGGTCCAGTCAAAATCTTTTGGTTGCTTGCTTTTTATAGGCGTTTGGTTGGGGGTCAGCAGTGGGAGGAAGCGTTGGTGAGAGGTGTTCAGTCACCTACAACATTGTACACGGACAACACAGCAGAGTCAACTTGCCAGTGAAAGGAAGATATTTCTCACGCTTCGTCAACACTGGCTTCATTAGAGCAAGTGACAAAAGGAGATAATATCAATAGACCTGCAATGACAAGATCCAATCCAGTCCAGTTATTATAGTGAGCTGAAAGTACTGTCGTGAGAGGGGTTAACTGGAACTGTTTGTTCAGTGACTGATTGAAGTGAGTCTAATGGATTCTAATTTTGACACTGCAGAATTCCCTTGTGCTCTCAGGAGGGTGCTTCTTCCTATACATTATTTCGTTGTAACAGCAGTTACAATGTTATTTCGACACTAATAGGGATCAGCAGCTGCAGAGACAGAGGAAGGAGATATCAGAACCTGACAACGTTAGTCTGAAATGTTCCAACAAGCCATCATAATCTAAGATCGTTAGACTGGATTGTTCCAGCAATGGATCGGAATCTAAAAAAATTAGACCTAAATGTTACAACAATGTACCAGAATCTGAGAACACTTGACTGTAATAATGTTTCAACAATGGACAGGAGTTTATCCAGCGGTCTTCGCTATTTTTCCAGGTCAGAATTAAGATGGAAGATACACGGTGCACTCATGATTATTCAAGCGGGTTACTATCCCACCCTTGTAGTTGTTGGTGTTCCTGGTAAGTCTCTCTGTATCTGTTCATTTATTAATTCCATAAAACGAATATTTCTATTATTTATATTTTAATTTTCAGCCAAAAATTCTGTTCATTACGCTCGATTTTCATACCTTCCCTCACAAACATCTGCGAACAAGACTGTTCACAACCTGAAGGCCCTTTTTGATCTGAAATGAGTTATGTCACAGTATTCTCTCATCACTAAGCAGCTCCATTAGGTCCAAAGTATCCACTTCCGTGTCAGTACTGTTGATGAACAAACCATTATCTATGCTTTAGTATCTCTTCAGACTTTATAGATCCGGCTCTCCTCTGGCCATTATTACAATTACAATTTTTTTTAATCATAAACTTCCCTTTAAAGTTACTTCAACATATCAGCGTAGTTATGTCCCTCGGCTGGTAATTCAGAATCACAGGCAAGTAAACTAAAGATCAGATTTCAAATCCATCCACAGCTGATGGTAGAATATAAATTAAAATGATAAAATGCAAGCGGATTTCACGATTAACAGCCATATTGCTTGCAGCATTATTTCTGAAAACTTAACTGTTTCACTGACAGCCTTTGCTAAAAAGAATCCAACATTATTACCGGGTCTGGAATAAGAGTGACTTCAAGCCCGCAAGTATGTGCTTGGCTCTGTACTGCCTTTTGGATTGGCCTCACAGTCAAGGACAATTGCTGCTGGTCATGAAATTTTGCACTCGGCAGCGATGAATTAACAAAATCAATGGTTAAATCAAACAAAGATGCTGGGGATATGAAATGAAAAGCAATCAAGTGTTAGGAAATCTGAACTCAGACGAGAGAAAAAACATTTTGATACCTCTCTCCACATATCAGACTTGACAGGAGCGAGTAAATATTCCGACTGATGCTAATGACAGGGGTAATTGTTGTGAAGGGGAGGAAGAGTGACTTGAATAGACGGAACAAGAAAGAGAGTGAGAAAAAGAAGCAGACAAAGCGATTATTAAGAACCATCTGGATGAAAGTAATGTGTGACATTAACCTCTTTTCGTTTTTTTTCCTTTTCCCATTTCCTTGAACATACTGCCCATGAAGATGTGTATCCTTGACTGTACATCCCAAGACACTGTTTAAACTGAGTTATGACTCCTCAGTCTCTGTACACTGAGTGTGGCCATCTTCGTTTATTTATTAATGTACTTGAATCTCAATGTGGGCCTCAGTATTTATTTCCATTTCCACGTTGCCTTTGAGAAGGTAATGGTGAGCTGCAACTGTTTACCACAGCAGCACACATGCTGGAAATTGCCGGTGCCGATATCTATCCGTTTTTATTTCTTTAAAATTTTATAGCTGTTAACATAACTAAATGGATAGTTATTTCAAACGGCAGTTGAGAATGAACCACATTGGTGTGGGTCTGGAATTACATGCAGGCCTTACCAGGTGAAGATGGCTGGTTTCTTTCCCTACAAGATATTAATGACTGAGACATGTTTTTTTTCCCGACTTGGTGGTTTCAATATTTCATTAGATTCTTAATTGAAGATACTTTAACAAATTCTAAATATACCATCAGCCATAGCGAGATTCAAATGCGAGGTCTGCGTCATGACCTGGATACGTGCATCAATATCCAAGAGATAATACGCTAGGTAATCACCTCCCCCGCATCCACTATCACCTCCACCGGCAATAGTGTTGTTGCTATTATTGTGACTGACATACAGAAAATTGTGCAGTTACATTGTTAACTCCTTCTGTGGAGAACGGAACTGCTAATATTTCAGGTGTCTGGGGCTGTGCATAGTTGTAATGGTTTATAAGTCAGGAGCAGAAATTGAGGAGAGGAAGACACTGAGTCGGTGAACAATCTTTCCACAAATTTGACCTGCGTCTGTCATTGGAAATTTGGAGCAGGTGCTGTGGGTTTTTCTCGGGTTTGTGTTGTCAGCTGCTGCATTCATGCAGGGAGATCTGAGGGTCTGTTGAGTCCGCTTTTGATGATGTGTGGGAACTTCATTAACAGTGTATGGCGATCTGCAACACTGCTAACAATACAGCAGTAGAGTCTGCACAGAAGGGGATGCACTGCACGTTCCTTTCTTTGGCTTACTCCTGAAGGCAGTGGATGTTGAAAATTTTCTTCATGATCGGCAGGTTAGGACGACTCCCGCAGAGACCTTACCTCAGTGGTGAGGTAAAGCATTGCAGAGAGGTAGGTCGTGAGCAGTGTTGGGGCAATGATAAAGCACTTGCCTGACACTGAAAATTAGGGGGAATGAGGCGGTGTGGGGAGACATTTACAGTCACACAACTTCCATGTCATCGTGGGATAGTTGAAGGCTGGCGACAAACTTCATGGTGTGGCCAAAGCAGAAAAGGACGCTCTGCAATGCTTCCTGGCTGACAGTGACGAAGGGCATTCTAATTGCAAAGGCAGCCCAGTAGAAGGGGCGATTCTGTTCTCTGCATGTCTCCTGCAGCTGTCAGTTATGCCCCACGGCGGCTGGAAGTCACACTGCATTTGCTGGAGGTGTTCCTCAGCCAGAGGGAGTAGACAGCTGAGGTGGACCTTGGTGACCTTCCAACAGTCAACAGCACGGAGATACCCCTGTAGTTACCAAAGTTTTATGTATATTTTTTGAAAATGCTGATGACTGTGAAAAATCGGAGCTTTCCCGTGATGGTCTCCTCCTTCCAAATAAGACAAACAAGGGCATATGGCTGCAGCAGGAGCTCAGTGCCTCCGCACTTCAATACCTCAGCCTCAATACCTCAGCCAGGACACCATCTGCTCCAGCTGTCCAAGCTGTTTTTTAGCCAAAGGTGTGTTCAGACGGGCAATCACAGATACTCGACACAGCACCATTGCCAACAACTTGATAGAGGCAGGTGAGAACATAGGTCTCACTCAAACTATCCACAATGCAAAGGCCTTCCACCGACATGTCCCGGCATTGTAGAGTAAATCCCCAGTCATCAAGCTCCATGTAGAGTACTCGGACCTCCCAATACCTACGAAGTGTCGTGTCAACAAAAGCCAATATTGATGAAGAGATCCGGTGCTAGCACCCCCTTCAGCCACCTGAGGGAAGGGCTGTTTGATAAAAACAACGTTATATCCAGCACCAAGCTCAATGTATACGGAGCTGCAGTAGTTACCACCCTCCCAAATGTATCTGAGACGTGGACAGCCTACAACATGGACATCAAGGTACAATAGCCGTCTCATAAATGCAAGATCCTGTGAATACGCTGGGAAAACAGATGTATCAAACCCAGTGTCTCCGATCATTTGATAGGTTGGATACATTCCCAAGAGCAAGACGCAATGTCTCAGCATCTGCTCTACTCCCAGCTCCAAAATGGCAGATGAGCCCGTGGTGGAGAGGGAAAGTACTTCAGGGATACCCTCAGGGCCTCACTGGTGAAGGGCTGCATTCCCACCGACAGCTAAGAATTACTGGGACAAGACTCTTGTTGTGACGATATATGACTCCTGTCGCTTTAAGAGAGTTGAAACGCCAACAAGGACTTAGAGAAGCACAGAGACTTCGGAATAAGGTAACAATGCAGCATTTGATTGAAACAGGTAGCTACGAGCTATGTTTCCTGGATACAAAAACAGATTCAAATTCGGCAAATCAGTATAAGTTATGCCCCACGATGCCAAACTCCCATCAAGTTCCGAGTTAGTTTTTTTATAATAGTAAAACCAATCAAAAGATCCTGTGTTTTAAGGTCCAAATATCAGACTGTTTGAAGAGTTGCAAAGAACAGCTAGCACCAACAACTAGAGAGACTGCTTGCAGATACATCTGCACTCTTAAAGGTACATTTATCTGTCATAGACCTGGAAACCGGAATCCCGAAGAAGAAGAAAAGAAGTCAGAGGAAAATCTGGAGAGGACACACGGCAAAGGTGACTTGATTTGAAACTTCATCAACGTTTTTGTAAATTGCATACGGAATTTATTTTTAGCAGACCAGTATTGTAGACGGGAGTGCAAAAGATAGGTTGAAGAGAAAGGAGTTGCAAATATAGTAGTTACTTGATGTTTTCCGTTAGAATCAAAGAAATAAAGCTATTAATTTTTACTTCAAATATTTACCTCTTGGAAAGTTATTTGTCTCTGGATTTTTAACAGATTACACCACGGGGCGATTTTTTTTCTGTGTTGCTCGTTTAAATTAACAGAAGGGTTTACCACGTGTCACAACAGTTTGGGGGCTCGTCGCCAGAATCAGAAAGTTTGAGTCTTGGATTCGTGAAATGAACTGATTTGGACAGGTCCAGTCGGACATTTGGAGAGATTTGAATACATTTCGTGTACGAAAAATGCCCAGTGGATTCAAAAAAATGGAAGTCAGTGTGTTTAATCATTAAATAAAAGAGAGGTGAGACAATTTGTTTAATCTCAGTGGCTTGTTGTTAGATAAATTGAAAGTGTGAGAAATGACTCTTAAAATTGCTGAAGAGGTTCTGCGGTTTGAAGATAATTCTCAAATTTGCCAAGAGAGGTTAGAAGGAAAGAAAAAGGTCATAATTTTAGAATTAGCGAAGAAACTAGATTGGGTTTAACAAAGGACAAAAGCAAAGCTGAACGCTTATGGGAATTACTGAAACACATAAGCGTGTTAGAGAAACAGACAAGTGCAGACGAGGCACAAAGATTTAAATTGCATTTGAGGAAAACGGAAATTCGAAGTTAAACAAAGGGAGAGAGAGAGAGGAAAGACAGAGAGAAGGGTTTTAGCTGAGTAAAGAGAGAGAAAGAGAATAAGGGAAGAGAGACAGAAGAAAGGGAGAGAAAAAGAAAGGGAAAATGAACGAGAGGAGCAAAAGAGAGGGAAGGCTTTATTTGAGCAAAACAAGGAAGTGAATTTGAACTTGAGAATTTGCGACTTAGTCAGCAATGTCAAATTAACAGGATTGAGATTACACAAGAAGGTAATGACATGCGCAAACTTTGTCCAGACTTTGCCACACTTTAATGAAAAAGATGTTGAAAACTTCTGTATTTCATTTGACAAAAGGCTAGGCAGATGGTGTGGTTTGATGGTTTGTAGGTAATGCTACTTCAGACTAACCTGGTAAGCAGAGCTCGTGACATATTTGTCGCGCTGTCTGATGCGGCTTCAATAAATTATGAAGTGATGTCGGACGGGCTTTCTTAACGGCTTATGGATTTGTCCAAGTGAGAAGGACAAGATTTTATAATTTTGAGAGATACAGGATCAAAACAGTCGCTGAAAGTAAGATACGTCGAAAGTAAGATATTAGCGAATTTCCACTCTTTCTGACCGGCTACCTGAGAGTGTGAAAATTTGTGCGATAGATGGACAGACATTTAACGTTTCCCGATGTTAGATCAGGTTGGATTGTCAACTCAAGTCTGGAAGGTTACTGCGGGAGCGATTGACAGATTTTCAGTTCCAGGAATTCATTTTGTTCTTGTGAATGATTTAGTGGGGTACATGGTGGGAGTGATACTCCTTGTTGTGGAGAACCACAGGAACACCAAGCAACTGAGGAGTTCAAACAGAAATACCCTGGTATTTTCCCAGACTGTGTAGTAAACAGATCACACGATCATGAGTCGCAGTACGAAGCAAAAACTAAGAAGAGACATTAAGGAGTTGAGGTTCAAACAGCGGACATCCTGTTTGACGTTGTGGTGCAGGGGAAACATGAACAGGCAGAGGCTTAAAGAGAAACGTTCTGTTCCGAAAGGCTAAATGATGTGCAATAGCAGGATAAGATGATGAGATATACAATGTGGATGTGTACGCTAAAACTGAGGCAGATCATCTTCCTGAGGTTTATTATCTGAAAGATAGAATCCTAAAACGAAAATGGAGTCCACGGCAGGTCAGTTTAGAGGAAAAATGGGCCAAAGTACACCAGATTGATTCGCCGGTAGCATCCAGGGTGGAGGTGATATCGGTAGCACATGAACTACCAGTAGGAGGTCACCTTGGGGTATGAAAGACTCAGGCTAAGGTACAAAAGCACGTTTCTTGTCCTGGAATGCACAATGACGTGGTTAACCTTTGCTAAACGTGGCAGACATATCAAATAGTATGAAGGCTGCAGGCGGCAATAAATCCAGCATTTTTGTTACCAATTCCTGCATTTGAAGACCCTTTCACGATGGTTATT
This sequence comes from Chiloscyllium punctatum, assembly GCF_047496795.1. Taxonomy (NCBI): domain Eukaryota; kingdom Metazoa; phylum Chordata; class Chondrichthyes; order Orectolobiformes; family Hemiscylliidae; genus Chiloscyllium; species Chiloscyllium punctatum. Next base: position 60,699,791 of record NC_092781.1, read on the forward strand.
CTTGTTCCTGTAAGTCCCCTCCCAAGAAGTAAAAGTGGAAGCAGTACTTGTTAAGCATTATAGTTGTATCTACCAAACATCTGGAGGGAATTCCATTATGGCGCATCAAAGCAAAAAAGCTGGCAGAGGAGTTAGCACCATTCTTCATATAATATGGGCTACACAAAAATATCATTCTGTCCAAGTGTCAAAATGTACTCTTCGGTGTTTAAAGAGATTTTGGTATACAACACATTAAAAACAGAGCGTATCATCCTGAATCCCAGAGAGTCATAGAAAGGTAACATCAGACCTTGAAGAATGTGTTTAGAGCATTTTGTCTGGATTATGCTAAATGATTGGGAGAAAGGATCTCGTCGTATTGTTTGCCACGAGAAATGAACCAAACGAATCCACTCAGTTCATGCTCTTCGAGTTAATATTTGCAAAGAAGCGGTCCTTTGAAATTATTTAAAGAAATTCTAATGGGACCACAGTTGGAGATCTCACACTTTGCTTATGCAACGGAGGAGAGGGAGAAATTAAATCGAGTAAGTGAGTTAGCTAAACAATACCGAAAGGGGACAGCACAGATGAAGCAGGTGGCAGATAAATACTGTGAGCCTCGGACGTTTCCCGGACGGGTTGATGTGTTAGTACTGTTACCAATGGTAGGAGATCTCTTAAAAACCAGGCCGAGACCAAAGAACAAAGGAAATTTACAGCCCACGAACACTCCCTTTGGTTCTTCAAGGCTGGGCCGATCCAAATGTACTGTTTAAACATGTCAGTCAATTCCTAAGCATTTGTAAACCTCTGCTCCCCACCTACTCATGGAAAATGCTTTGTCCATACACAACTTAAATAAATCTACCGTGCCTGTCTCTCCCATCTCTGCTGGCAATGCGTTCCAAACGCGCACCACGCTCTGTGTGAAGTACTTGCCGCGTGTATCCCCCAGAGACTTTTCACCTATCACCTTGAAAGCATGAACTCTGGTTACTGAATCCTTCACCTTGGGAAAAAGCTTGTCTTTATCCACCCTGTCTATACCCTTCGTGATTTTCTAAACCTCAATCAGGTTCCCCCCCCATCTACTTTTTTCTAGTGAAAGTAAATCTAACCTACCCAACCTCTCTTCATAGCTAGCACCTTCCATATCAGGCAACATCCTCGTAAACCTTCTCTGCACCCTCTCCAAGGCGTCCACATCCTTTCGGTGACGTGGCGACCAGAACAGTACACAACATTCTCAATGCGACCGAACCAATGTCTTATACAATTTTTGCATGACTTGCCAGTTCTTATACTTGATACCCCGTCCAATGAAGGCAAGCATTCTATATACCTTCTGTACCAATCTATTCACCTGTGCAGCAACCTTCAGCGTACAAAGGACCTGCACTCCCAGATCTCTCTGCCCATCAACATTTCCCATGACTCTTCCGTTCATTGTATAATTCGCTCTAGAATTAGACTTGCCTAAATGCATCACCTCACATTTATCGGGATTGAAAGCCATCTGCCACTTTTCCAACAAACTCTCCAGTCTATATATATCCTCTTGTATTCTCTGACAGTCCCTTATGCTTTCTGCTACTCCACCAGTCTTTGTGTCATCTGCAAACTTGCTGATCATACCAACAGTGCTCTCTTCTAGATCATTTATGAATATTACAAACAACAGTGGCCTCAATACTGACCACTGTGGAATACCACTGGTCACCTTTCTCCATTTCGAGAAACTCCCTTCAACTACTACTCTCTGTCTCCTGTTGCTCAACCAGTTCCTAATCCACCGAGCTGGAACACACTGCACACCAAGTGTCTTCACTTTCTCTTTTAGTCTACAATGGGGAACCTTATCAAACGCCTCACTAAAGTCCATGTGTATGAGATCAACAGCCCTTCCTTCATCTAAAAACTTGATCACTTCCGCAAAGAAGTCGATCAAGTTGGTAAGGCATGATCTCTCCTGCACAAAACCGTGTTGCCTATCACTGATAAGTTCATTCCTTTTCAAATATAAATAGATCATATCTCTCAGTACGCTCTCTCCCAACTTCCCCACCACCGATATCAGGCTCACTGTTCTGTAGTTTTCTGTAATATCCTTACTATCCTTCTTGTACAGGGGGAACAACATAAGCTACCCTCAAGTCCTCCGGCACCTCACCTGTATTTAAGAATGCACAAAGATATCTGTCAGGGCCCCAACTATTTCGTCTCTCACCTCTCTCAGCAAACTGGGATAGATCCCATCAGGTCCTGGAGATTTGTCCACCTGATTAACCTCTGGCATACCCAACACAACTTCGCTACTTTTGCCGATGTGATGCGGACTAATCTAACTTCTATCTCTTATCTCAACATTCATTATGTTCCTCTCCTCAGTGAACACTGATGCAAAGTAATCATTCAGAATCTCACCCATTCTCTCAGGTTCGGCACACAGCATTCCTTCATGATCTTTTAGTGGACCAATCCTTTCTCTAGTTACCCGTTTGCTTCTTATATAAGAGTAAAATGTTTGTGATTTTCCTTAATTCTGCTCACTCAAGCTATTTCTTGACCGGTTTTAGCCCGCCTGATTCCTTGTTTAAGATTTGTCCTACTCTTCCGATATTCCTCCAGGGCTGGTTCTTTTCTTAGCTCCCTACACCTTATATATGCTTCCCTTTTCCTCGTCGGTAGTCATACAATTTCTCTTGTCATCCTTGGTTCACGAATCTTGCCCTTCATATCCTTTGCCTTCAATGGGACATGCCTATCCAGCACTACCATTAACCTATCTTTGAAAGCCTCCCACATCTCAAATGTGGACTTCCCTTCAAATAGCTGTGTCCAATCCACATTTCCCAACTCCTGAATAATTTTGATATAATTGGCTTTGGCCCAGTTTAGTACCCTTCACTGAGGACCACTCTCCTCTTTATCTATGAGTATTCTAAAATTTACAGAATTGTGGTCACTGTTCCCAAAGAAATCTCCCACAGCACCTTCTACGACATGCCCTGGCTCGTTCCCCAGTACCAGGTGGAATATGGCCCTCCCCTCCTCGGACGATTGAATACTGCTCTAGAAAACTCTCCTGGACGTTTCATCAAAATTCTACTCCATCCAGACCTTTGACGCTAAGTGTATCGCAGTCAATATTAGGAAATTGAAATCTCCCATCACCACTAACCCATTGCATTTACATCTATTCAGAACCGGTTTACCTATTTGTTCTTTTACCTCACGCCTTGGGAGGTCCGTAATACAGTCCCAACAATGTAACTGCACCCTTCGTATTTCTCAGCACCACCCATAATGCCTCACTACCCAAGACTGCCATAGTGTCCTCCTTTAGCACAGCCGTGACCAGCAATACAACTCCACACCCACTTTTACTTCCCTCCCTGCCCTGTCTTAAGTGTCCATATCCTGGAACATTCAGGCCCTTCCTTCAACCAGGTCTCTGTGATGGCAATAATGTCATACTCCCAGGCACCAATCCAATCCTTAAGTTCATCTGCCTTACACACTGTACTCCTTGTATGAAAGTAGATGCATTTCAGACCACCAGTTGTTTTGCGCTCACCTGCTCCCTGCCTATTCTTTCCTTCATTAATATTTTTTTCATAATTCTTACAATCTACAGTCAATACATCGCTGCCTACTTGTTTTCTCTTCTGTTTCCCAGTCCGCTGGCACATTAGTTTAAACCCTCACCAACAGCAGTTGTAAAAAGTCCCCCAAGAACTGTGGGTCCATTCTGGTTCAGATGTAGACCGCCCTTTGGTAATAGTCCCACCTTCCCCAGAACCAGTCCAAATGTCCGACAAATCTGAACCCCTCACTCCTATACCATCTCTCAAGCCACGTGTTCATCCTGCCTTTTTTTCACTTCCTCGCTGGCTCGCATGTGGCACTGATAGTAAGCCCGAGATCACTACCTTTGTGATCCTCCCCTTTAACTTCTCTTCTAGCTCCCTGAAATTTTCTTTCAGAGCCTCGTCTCGATTTCTACTTAACTTCTTGTTGCCTATATGCACGAAGACAACTGGCTGTTCACTTCTCCCTTTAGAATGCTCTGCAGCCGATCGGCGACATCGCTGACTCGAGCACCTGGGACGCAACATACAAGTATAGTGGTCCCTATCATTTTGAGAAACGGTTTAACCAGGTGAACTATCTTGGGAAGATGCCAGATAGGAATGAATGGTATTGGGTATGTCAGGTGACCATGTTGAACCCGTATTATACCAGAGAGAGAAAGATTTGTGAAGGGTAGGTCTTGCCTTACAAGTCTTATTGAATTCTTCGAGGAGGTGACCAAGCATGTGGATGAGGGTAGAGCAGTGGATGTAGTGTACATGGATTTTAGTAAGGCATTTGATAAGGTTCCCCATGGTAGGCTTATGCGGAAAGTCAGGAGGCATGGGATAGAGGGAAATTTGGCCAATTGGATAGAAAACTGGCTAACCGGTCGAAGTCAGAGAGTGGTGGTAGATGGTAAATATTCAGCATGGAGTCCAGTTACAAGTGGAGTTCCGCAGGGATCAGTTCTGGGTCCTCTGCTGTTTGTAATTTTTATTAATGACTTAGATGAGGGAGTCGAAGGGTGGGTCAGTAAATTTGCAGATGATACAAAGATAGGTGGAGTTGTGGACAGTGAGGAGGGCTGTTGTCGGCTGCAGAGGGACTTAGATATGATGCAGAGCTGGGCTGAGGAGTGGCAGATGGAGTTCAACCCTGCCAAGTGTGAAGTTGTCCATTTTGGAAGAACAAATAAGAATGCGGAATACAGGGTTAATGGTAGGGTTCTTGGTCAGGTGGAGGAACAGAGGGATCTTGGGGTCTATGTACATAGATCTTTGAAGGTTGCCACTCAGGTGGATAGAGTTTGTAAGAAGGCCTATGGAGTATTATCGTTCATTAGCAGAGGGATTGAATTCAAGAGTCGTGAGGTGATGTTGCAGCTGTACAGGACTTTGGTTAGGCCACATTTGGAGTACTGTGTGCAGTTCTGGTCGCCTCACTTTAGGAAAGATGTGGAAGCTTTGGAGAGGGTGCAGAGAAGATTTACCAGGATGTTGTCTGGAATGGAGAGTAGGTCATACGAGGATAGGTTGAGAGTTCTCGGCCTTTTCTCGTTGGAACGGCGAAGGATGAGGGGTGACTTGATAGAGGTTTATAAGATGATCAGAGGAATAGATAGAGTAGACAGTCAGAAACTTTTTCCCCGGGTACAACAGAGTGTTACAAGGGGACATAAATTTAAGGTGAAGGGTGGAAGGTATAGGGGAGATGTCAGGGGTGGGTTCTTCACCCAGAGAGTGGTGGGGGCATGGAATGCGCTGCCCGTGGGAGTGGTAGAGTCAGATTCATTGGCGACCTTTAAGCGGCATTTGGATAGGTACATGGATGGGTGCTTAATCTAGGATAGAAGTTCGGCACAACATCGTGGGCCGAAGGGCCTGTTCTGTGCTGTATTGTTCTATGTTCTATGTTCTAACTGGAGAAACAGGTATTCATTACTGCCCTACAGAGTGAGGAATCAAATCAAGATGGCTTGGATTTTGATGTGCCTCACGGTAGATTTAAACATGAAGAAGGCATTGAGGAGTGTGATAGATAGTAAGCTGTCTCATGAGCATAAGACGTTGTGGAAACGTTTGTTACTGCAGGATAAGGACACATGCAGATATCCGATGGGGAGGGTTAACGCTATTGTAAATGAAACAGACGCAGGGGATACCACACCGATAAAACAGCACCACCATCAGCTTAAACCTTTCAAAGCCAGGCAGGTCCAGAAGGAGTTGGAGACCATGCTCAAAGAGGACATCATCGAACCATGCCAGAGCAAGTGGAGTTCGCCAATTGTCTTAATTCCCAAATTGGTTGAGAATCAGTGATTTTTGGATTATGGGAAGGTCAACACCGTTACAAAAATCAGACTGATACCCAATTCCACGATTGGAGAACTGTATCGAGAAATTAGGAAAATGCAGTTCCATCACCAAGTTGGACTTACTGCGTGGTTACTGGCAGGCACCTTTATATGAGATGGCGAAATAAAGTTCTGCATTTGTTACCCTAACTGGGCTACATCGACTCAAAGTTAAGCCCTTTGGAATGACGATCGCGCCCATTACCTTCCAAAGACTCATTAACAGAGCTGTGGCTGGGTTACCAGACTGTGCAGTCTATTTGGACGACGACTTATCTTCAATAAGTGCTGGAAAGATCACATGTTACAGTTGGCAGAGATCTTTGAACGACCACGAGAAGCAAATCTTGTGGTAAACATAAAGAAAACAGAATTAACGAAAGCAGAGGCGACGTTCTTGGGACACAACACCGGTCATGGAAGGTTGACCACATGGAACGGAAAGACGAAGGACATTGAAGAATTGCCACGCCCAACCTCGAAGAAAGAAGCACTTTGATTCTCAGGACTCGGTGGATTGTATTGGAATTTTGTTGCAAACTTCAGCAGTGTAGTTGCACCATTAATCGAATTCCTGAAGAAGAACACAAAGTTTCAGTAAAAAGAACAATGCCAGGATGCATTCAACAATTTGAAAGCAAATTTAACCACCACACTAGTTTTAGCTAGACCAAACTTTTCAAAACCTTTTAAAGTTGTCATCGATGCTCGTGCCATCGGAGTTCGACAAATGGATGATGACGTCAGCTTGAATGAGGTGTCAGAGCTGCAAATTGCGCGGTGATAGATTAAAGACAGATATCAGAGGCAGGTTCTTAACTCAGAGAGTGATACGGGCGTGGAATGCCCTGACGGCCAATGTAGTTATTTTAGCCACATTAGGGATATTTAAACAATCCTTGGATAAGCAAATGGCGGATGATAAGATCGTGCAGTAGGATGGGCGTTGCTGAGTTCATAGTTCAGCGCAACATCGAGTGCTGAGGGGCCTGTTTGCGCTGTATTGTTCAATATTCTATGTTTACAACGTGACCAACAAATGGAGACGAGGGAAATTCTGTTAAAAGGAGGACATGTTTCACATCAGCACCCACTTTTTAAAACAAACGCATTTTCTAATCCACATCAAATCGTGTGTGACAGTCTTGAAGTAATGAATGGTCTTGTCTGTTTCTGTTCACCCTGTGTCTGGTGCAATTGCCCTCCGGTCCTCCTTTCGAACAGATTTGTGGGACCGAATGGAAAGTAGCAACATAGGACTCAGCAAGAGCAGTCGGTTCATTGACACTTTGATGTTGCTTCAAAACGCAGTAAGATGGTGGCTTACCGAGTTGTGATCTGAGCCACACTTCCCTGTCTGTAGTTCATTATCCTGGACTCATTTTTCTGTCAAATATCGAATTAACACAGCTTTGAATAATTTGCATATGCACAGGTACCGCAGATTTTTGGGGAAGAGGATTCCTACTCAAACGGCTCTTTGAAACTTTATTCTTGTCCCTGTTCAGAGAGAGGTTGGAGGATTGTTCTTTGCTTTTCTCGTCTTCCGACCCTATTGGGCATGATAAATTTTAAACAGAACCAGGTCTTACAAATACCACTGATATTGGTCTCAAAGCACATTAGGTTCAATGTTCGGAGCAAGTCAGGTAAATAGCTTGAATTTCCAAAATTACTTTAACTATAACCAAAGCCATGATGCTCAAGCTGTAATAAAAAGATAAACGATTAATAGCTTGGACATGGAAAGATAAATATTGATTATTATATTTTTCAAGACACATCGACGTACATAAATGCACAAACAGAGAGAAGCACACAGATAATCCCGCATGCAGGCACACACAGGCATGTACAGAGCCACACACACAGGCACATGCAATCAACACACATACAGAGCTATGCACACAACTACACACAGACCGACACAGAATGAAACACAGAAACAAACACAGATTCACTCACCAAGGCACACTCATTCATTGCTGATCAATCCGATCGGTGTGCTGGAGCGATATCTAGTTCTGGTTTAAAGATCAATGAACGGCTGTAATCTGCACAGTTTTCTGCACTCAGCAGATTGCTGAGTTCTCCGGCTGAACAGATATTTCTTCTGGGTTCATGGTGTCTGGACTGGTTCTGTGAGGTGGATTGAGAATTTCATGCAATTAAACATTTCAGATGATGTGACAATGCCTTTTTTTGATCTCATTCTCGTAGTTGGGGCATCGGTCTCTCACTCCATTGATGTTGCAGTGTGCCCATGCACAACACAGCATGTTGGTAAATATGCACTATCCTAGCCGTGACCACAGCCTCTTCGTTCAGAAGCAGGCAGCCATTCCCATCGTCTTCAGTCTCCATGTAGAAAGAAATGATGGCCTCTCGGTCATGGCCACCCCATTGATAACCTTCTCCCTGTTGTTGGAAGTACCCTCTCCTTAATCATCTCACACCGCTAACCAACCACATGAGAATGTCCAATGTGCACTGAGAGCAACAGGCTCCCTGGGAACAACAGAGAGCAGACCATCATGGAGATGGAGTAATGCTTCAGATGTGTGAATGGGTGAGAGTGTAGCCCTCAGTATGCACTGCATCACTAAGTCCTATAATCTCTTTCCAGTTATGTCATGCACAATCATTCAGATTTCCTGAAAATTCATAGTTTCACAGTTCTCACGTGATTTTCCATCTGCCAAATTGATGTCCATTGCTTATCCATTTACGTACTCTCTACCTTTTCCTGATAACTTCGTTGCCTCACTATGTTATAGTTGGTGACACTTTTGCTCAGCATACTATTGTTACATTTATCTAAATCATTGCTATAGTTTGTGTCTCCTCATTGGTCTCTATGTCACTGCATTCGATAATTTCTATTAAACTGATTCATCCCTAACTTATCCTTGCTAACCGCTCAATAACCTGTCGTCCCCGAATTCCAGTGTCTCAGGTTTGAAAAGCTGCATGTTTTCTTCTAGTTCTTGTGTAACGGGCATGAGATTTTAAAAGACCTGCTTTAACTGCTGAACAACATCCACGAACAAATGAATGGCGTAAGTGTGACACTTTTTGAAACTCTTGTTGGGCTAAATAACCTGCCTCAGGATAGGTGTGGTTACGAATGGTGCAAAACGTCTTGAAACCATCAGGCAAGAGCCGAATTCTGACTTTTTGATAATGGAAAGGCCAATGATATGCAGCTGCTGATAGCCCACTGTGCCTCGTGAATGCCCTGGTTCCATTTGTAATGTCCTTAATAAGCATGTCCTACTTCGCAGTAGGTAGTGCGACAGAACACAGTGGGCAGTATTTTCACTATGAGGTTGAGACATCCCCTCCAAAACTACTGTGTGCTGGGTGCTGCTACAGGTTCTCTTAGGGATAGATACATCCGTGACAATGAGTTTGCTGACAATGTTTCCCACTTGTTGGATGTCCCATCACGTCCCACTGTTGTGTATTCTGGGTCTCACCCTGTTCCGTCAGTGGTATGCCTATGGGGACACTCTCAGAGATGGACATTGAACGTCCATACCCAGAGAATGTTCTATGTCCTTGTCACCCTCAGTGCTCCCTCCAATTTGGTTTCAATATCGAGGGAAATTGAGTTATCACGGAGGTGTGGTGTGCACGGTAGTACATGCCCATCATCACGAGATTCCCTTGTCAATCTCTGGCCTGTTGCCATGAGATTTCGTGGGTTTTGGAGTTAATGTTGGGGAATTCCAGGGTAAATCTTTTCCTGACTGTCTCACAGAGCATCCACCACTGGTGGGTCTGTCTTGCCAGTCGAAGTTGATATATCTTGGTATCGTGATGGGGCTTCATGAACCATTACAACTTAGGAATTTGGGTAGCACCATGGCTTAGTGGTTAACACTGCTTCATCACAGCGCCAGGCAACCAGTGTCGATTCCAGCTTTTGGCAACTGTCTATGTGGAATTTGCCCGTTCTCCTCATTTCTGCGTGGGTATCCTTCGGTTGCTCTGATTTCCTCTCCTATTCCAAAGATGTCCAATTCAGATGCATTGGCCATGTTAAATTGTCCATAGTGTTCAGAGATGTTTAGGTTTGGTGCATTAGAAAATAGAACAATACAGTGCAGAACAAGACTTTCAACCGTTGATGTTGTGCCAACCTGTGAAGTAATCTAAGCCAATCCCCCTGCATTATCTCATCATCATCCAAATACATCACAAACGGGTGTTTAAACACCTCTAACGTCGCTGATAAAACGACTTTGGCAAGCAGGGCATTCCACGCCCTTACCACACTCGGAATAATGAACCAGCATCTGACATCTGTCTCAAATCACTTTTCAGCTATGCTCCCTTTTACAACCCTCGATCCCTCTACCAATAAAACCTAATACACCGTTTGCCTTCTTGATAACACTACCAAATTGTGTGGCAACTTTCAGGGCTCGATGTATATGGGCACCAAGATCTCTCTGCACATCCAAGAATCTTTCCATTGAACCAATTTCCTGTCTTACTGTTATCCTTACCAGAGTGAATCACCTCACATTCATCTACATTGAATTGCATTTGCCGATTCTCAGCCCAACTCTGCAATTCGTCCAAATCCCCCTGCAACCTGAGGAATTCTGTGCATACGTTGAAGGAAATGAATACGATTTAATGGCATTAGAGAGACAGGGCTACAGGGTGACTCATACAGGAAACTCAATATCCATAACATTTTACAGCTGGGAGTGTTAGATAAAACTGAGAAGGGAGTGAACATGATTTCTGAATAAGGAAAAGTATCTGTACAAATTGAAATGGTGATCTGAATCAAATGATCAAGGCGTTGTATTAATCTCATTGTTCTTGTGCACAAAGTGCCCAGTTGAATTGGGTTTGGGGAAAGATTGCCACCGTGAGGCTGAGTAGATCTCAAGAAACTTAATGTGCAGAAGTGCCTTTGTCTATGGGCCTTTCCGACTCTCGCACATTCTAAACGGCCTTTCCCTGGAACATTTTGTGACTGACATTCCCAGGAACAATCTGCACCCAAACATCCATGGAACGTACTATACTCGACATTCCCTGGCACATTCTGCACCTGGCATTCCTCGTAAAGTCCTGTAACTGACATTTCCTGGGACATTCTCTCTCCGATATTATCAGTAACAGTCTATTGCCAATATTCCCTGGAACTTCCTGCACCCGCCAAACTCCGGAACATTCCAAACCAATCATTCCCCAGAACATTCTATCTTCAACATTCTTCAGAACGTTGCCTACTCCAGGATACTGTCTACCCGAAGTTCTCCAGAAATTTGATACCCAACACTTCCTGGAAAATTCTATCCACGTGACCTTCCCCAGAACGCCCTACAACTGATATTCCCCAGAAAATTCGAAAACTGATATTCTTTGGAACATTCTGAATAAGTCATTCCGGGGACATTCTATTCCTGGCATTCATCGGAACATTGTACGTCAGCATTCTTCAAAATATTCTATACCTGACACTTTCCAGAATATTCTGGACCAGATACTCGCTGGAACGTCCATACCCGGTATTCCTCGCAACATTCTCAAACCAACAATGCTTGGAATAGTCGATACATGACGTTCCGCAGAACATTCCATATCCGAAATTATTTGTGAATGTTGGATGTGAATGAATTGAACAAAAGACCATAACCCAAGGGAAGAGATTCTCTCCAGGGATAAGGACACACGATTCTGAAGGCCCCTTCAGGCAGTTAAAGGCGAAAATACGTTTGCCTTGCATTTACATTTCTTCATCGACCACAATTTTACTAAAAGACAGATATTTCCAAGCTCCACATGTCTTCAAGGAACGAGGAGAGAATCCTTCAGGACGGCAATATTTTCACCTTTCATCTTAGGAATTGTGAAGAAGTGACGTGTCTGCTCTCGAGTGATCAAGTGGGTGAGAATATTTTAGAACTATCTGTTCTAATGGGTGTGTGCCTGTGTGTTTGGAGAGGGATGGTTTGTTGTGGTTTCCATCACATTTTTGTCAGTATTCAGACTTTCTCATTTGTTATTTCAGCTCCAAGTACGTCAATAAATCTCTGAATACAGTGACACATTTGGTAATTTCATTGGCTTCTCAAATAACCTGTCAACTTTGCCTCCAGGCTGATGTATAATTTGTTTTCTTTCCTCTCAGTTAACGTACTGACGATCTACGTCCTGCTTTATAAAGATTGCGCATTGTCTCCATGTGTCAGACTTTACCTGGTGGCCATGGCAGTGACGGACCTACTGGTCATTATCATCGACCTGATATTGAGACACATCCCCATTGTCTTTCGGGAACAGTTTTATTTCCTGAGGAAAATCCCAGTGTGTAATATCCACGCCGTCCTGCTTTATGCAGCTACTGACTGTTCTGGCTGGTTCACCGTCGCTTTCACCTTTGATCGATTTGTTGCTATTTGTTGCCAAAAGCTTAAATGTAAATATTGCAGTGAGAAAACGACAGCTGTGGTTTTGGGAACACTGACTGTGCTAAACGTATTAATGAACATTTTCTGGTATTTTATGCTCACAGCTCAGTATTGGCTGTGGCATGGACCCTGGTTTTGTGTGGCTAAGTTGTCGATTTACTTCTCTCGTGCCTGGATCATAATTGAGTCCCTCCACCACATTCTAACACCGGCTCTCGCAATTCTTCAGATTCTGGTGCTCAATGCTTTCACGGTCAGACACATTTTAGTGACCAGAACAGCTCGCAGGAGACTAAAGGATCTTAATGGGGCCGTTCAATGTGACAAAGAAATGAGAAATCGAAAAAAACCCATCATTTCACTGTTTGTGATCTCGGTCAATTTCATTCTGTTATGGTCACCGTTTACAATGTATTCGATATGGAATCGGATGAGGTATATTATGTCTTCCCCTTTGCGTCTAGAATGGTTTATGCAGGAATTGAGCTTCATGCTGCAGCTCCTCAGTTGCTGCACAAACACCGCAATTTATGCCGTGACCCAGACTAAATTTAGACAACAGCTGAAGAATGTGCTGAAATATCCCTTCACCCACATTCATGAATCAATCAAATTCACTCAATCATCAACTCATCCGGGATGATCTCATTTCAATTCTATACTTCAGCAATGAAACAGCCTGTCGCTAACCTAATAGACCGGGGGTAGTGTTGGTTTATACAACCTAGCCCCACGGGGATTACATTGGCACGTTTCAATATTGCTCTCAACTCACGGGGCCGTGAAAAATGTTGCTATTTCATTGAATATATCTATCACTTCAATTTGTAAATAATAAGGGGAAGAGAGCTGGCGGTGGAGCACCAGGTCGTTGCTAGGGGAACAGACGGGTGTTGATCTACCAGCCATTGCGAGGGGATCAGAGGAGAGAATGGAAATTAAGCCTGTTGCTTGTGAAACAGAGGGGAGTGTGGAGCTTCAGGATGTTTCAAAGGGAGTAGAGGGAGGTGTAGAGATTTAGTGCATTCCTAGGGCAACAAAGGGGGTGTTGATATCCAGCTTTTGCTTGGGTAAAAGTATGGGCCTTGGGTCAAATGACGTTACTAAGTGACACACTGGGTGAGAGGACACAGACTGTTAGTAGGAGGTACTTGTGGGGGTAGCACTTTCGGCTGTGACTCAGGCAAAGGAGTTGGGGTCGGACAACAGGTTGTGCATGGACCAGTTTGTGGAGGCCCCACTGTGTGTTAGTCAGGGAACAGATTGGCATGCGTCAAAGGACATTTTGCAGGAAATCATTGGGGAGGGGGTCACTAGGCATTGCTTAGGGTAGACAGCGTGTAGGGGAAGAAGCTTGAGGTTAAGTAAATGTGGGAAAGAGTGACCGTGATGGTGAGGGAGTATGGTGGGGAGTACGTGTGACGGTGGTGGATTGTGCAGGGCAATGAGGGTGATGTTGGGCGATTTATCATGATAGTGGTGTCCAGGGGAATGAGCGCGACAGTGACGGTGTGTGGAGAAATGACGGTGATGATGATGGAATGTGTGGGGGAGTAAGCATGACTGTGGCATTGTGCGGGGGAGTGAGCGAGATGATGTGGCTGTGTGCAGAGGGTCTGTGATTGACAGTGTTTTTATATGCGTGGCACTGAGCATGAAGGTCGGGGAATGTGAGGCATGTGATGGGCAAGTATGTGCATGTGGGAGTGAGATGGTGGGGAAGAGTGAACGTGATGGTGGGGCTGTGCATGGGGGGTAAATGGGATGGTGGTGTAGTGTGTGATGGAGAGAGCATGACGTTGAGGGAGAGTGAGGAAGAGTGCTTGTGAAGAAGGAGGAATGTGTGGTGGAGAGAACTTGCAAGTGGGAGCTTTGTGGTGGAGTGAGAGGGGGAGTGAGTGTGACGGTGGAGGAATGTATGGGGAGTGAGCGTGATGGTGGGGGACTGCACGGGGTAGTTAGTGTGATTGTGGAGGAGTGTGTGGGGGTGCGACCAGGTCGGTGGGGGAGTGTTCGGTGAACTGAGCTGTGGAGTCAGAATGACGGGGTAGTGCAAGGAAGAACGAGCGGGACGGTGTTTGAGGATGTGGAGGAGTGAGCATGATGATGGGAGAGTGTGCGGGGGCATGAGCATAACAGTGTGAGTGTGAGTGGGGCCTCAGCCTGATGGTGGGGGAATGTGTGGGAGAGTGTGTGTGATGTGAGGAGTGTGTGGGGGGCTGAGTGATCACGGTGGTGGGAGAGTGTGTGATGGAACTGGCATCATGGTGGGGGAGTGTGAGGAGGACTGCGTGTGAAGATGATCGAGTGTGCTGAGGGTGCAGCTGGATGAGCATGACAGTGGAGGAGTGTGTATGAGAGTGAGACTGACAGTGTGGTAGTGTGCAGAAGCGTGAGGCAATCAGTGGAATTGTATACCATGGAGTGAATATAATGGGAGTGGAGTGTGTGAGAGTGAGGGTCATGACAGAGTAGTGTACAGGCGAGTGTGTGTGAGCAGGGGAAGAGTGCAGCAGGGTGAGTGTACCAGTGAGGGAATGTGCGCAGGAGCGAAGATTTTAGTGGAAGAGTGATGGTGAATTGGGAACTGAACGGGGAGATAGCGTGAGTTGAGGGAGTGTGCTGGGGAGTGAGGTGACGGTAGGGGAGTCTGCAGAGAAGTGAGCACGCGGTGGTGGAATTTGTGAGGAGTGAATGTGATGGTGTTGGGTAGTGGGCGGGGGAGTGAATGTGATGGTGGGGATTGCATGGCAAAGTGAGTTTTACATTGGGACAGTGTGCAGTGGGGTGAGCATGATGGTGAGGCAGTGTGCGGAGGTATTAGCGTGTCGGTGGGTAAGGGTGCAGCAGAGTCAGCCTGTTGGTGGAGGAGTATACACAGAAGGCAACATGGATGGTTGAGTGTGTGGGAGAGTGAATGTGATGTTAGGGAAGTGTATGGGGGAGTAACGATGCTGGTGGGGGAGTGTAGGTGTGAATGACTGTGAGGTGGGGGAGTATGTGAGCGACTCAGCTTGAGTTGAGGGAGTGATCAACTCAGTGAGGTGAAAGTTGAAGCGTATGTATAGGAGAGAGCATGTGGTGGGGGTAGTGTGCAGAGGGTGTGAATGTGATGATGGCGTTTGTGCGGGGATGTGGGCGAAGCAGTGATAGTGGGGGAATGTGCAGAGGAGTGAAGTTGAGTGTGTGGGAGAGAGAGACTGAAGATGGAGAGCATGTGAGAGAGTGAGCATGATGGTGGGAGAGGGGTCAGGGATAGTGCATGACGTTGGGGGAGTGTGAGGAGGAGTGTGTGTGAAGAATGGCGAATTTTCTGGGAGTGAACTTGAAAGTGGGGTGTGCACGGGTAGTGAGCATAGTGCTGAACGTGATACTGTAGGAGTATGTGGGGTAGTGAATGTGACGGTGTTGCATTGTGTGGGAGAATGAGTGTGATGGTGATGAATATGTAACTGTGTGAGAATGACCGTGGGTAAGTATGCCTGGGAGTGAGTAATGGAGTAAACAGGACAGTAGAGTGTGAGAGGGAATGAGCAGGATGGTGTGGGAGTGTGCGGGGGATTGAGCATAATGGTGAGCGAGTGTGCGTGGGTATGAGCAGGGGAGTCAGCATGATGCAGGAGTGTGAGATACAATGTGCAAGACAGAGGCGGAGTGTGCAGGGTAGTGAGCATAACTGGCATAGTCTGTGGGGGAGTGAGTGTGATGGTGGATGAGTGAATGGGGAAGTGCGATTAAATGGTTGGGGAGAAAGCAGGGATTGAGAGGGATGATAGGGGTGTGTGTAGGGGAGTGAGCGTGACAGTGAGGTGTGGGTGAGTGAAACAGTGGGGAAGTCTGTGGGTAGTGAGCATGACAATGGGGTAGTGTGTGGGGGAGTGTGCATGAAGGTGAGAGTGTGTGCAGACGAGTGAGCGTAATGGTGTTGGAGAGTGCACAGTTATGAATGTGATGGTGGGAGCGTGCAGGGGAGAGAGGAACATGATGTGGGTGAGTGCAAAATTGTTAATGTGATAATGGAGGTGTGTGTAGGGGAGTGAGCACGATGGTGCAGGAGTGTGCGTGGGTGTGAGGTGAGAAGGGAGAATGTGTAGAGCAGTGAGCATGACGGTTGGGGAGTGATGGGGATGAGCGTTATGGTGATGTATTGTGAGGCAGATTGAGTGTGACGGTAGAGGATTGAGCAGTGCAGCTTGCGTGACAGTGTGGGATGTGGGCAGTGGAGTGAGCATGACTTTGACGACAGTGTGGTGGAGTGATCTTGACAATGACAGTGTGCAGGGGCGTGAAGGGCATGGTTGGAGAATGTGCAGAGACGTGATCATGGTGGTGAGGTAGATTGCGGGTGAGTGAGCATCGCGGTGTTAGAGTGCCCAGGGGCGTGAGTGGAGAGTTACCATGGTGCAGGGTATTCCGTGGGGGAGTGAGCATGATGGCGCAGCACTGCACAGAAAGCAAGCATGATGGTGAGGGAGTGTGGAGGGGAGTCAAGGTGATGGTGTGGAAGTCTGGTGAAAAGTCTGTGTGATGTTGGGGCAAATGTCGGTCAAGGAGCTTGAGGTGGGGTGGGGTGCGGGTGAGTGAATGTGACGGTAGGGGAGTGTGGGTGGGACTGAGAATGATGGTGGGGAGTGCACAGGGAAGAGAGCATAGGAGTGACCTAGATACTGGGTTAGTGTGTCTGGGAGTGAGCGAGGGACGAAGAATGATGGGATTTTACTGTGCAGGGAATGAGTTTGATGGTGGAGCAGGGTTTGGTCGAGTGAGCATGATGGTAAGGGGAGCTTGAATTTGGGGGTGTATGCAGGAGAGTCGGTGTAACAGTGGGTGAGCGTGCTGGGCAGTGAGCGTGATATTGGCGGATCTTAATGGGAGTGACTCTGATGGTGGCGGAGTCTGCAGAGGAGTGACTGTCAGGGTGGGGGAAAGTGCAGCAGAATGGGCTTGATGGCGTGGGACTATGCAGAACAGTCAGTGTACAGGATGAAATGTGTCTGGCGACATATGCGCAGGATTGATTGTGAGTGTGTGGACATGTCAGTGTGGCAGAAGGGGATTGTGCGGAGTGACTGAGTGGAAGTGTGAGGGTGATGGCAGCGGAGTGGGCATGGGATTGAACATGATGGTTCAAGAGCATGGGAGTCAGTGGGGAAGTGACCCTGTTGGTGGGTGAGTGGTCCGGAGAGTGTGATGATAGGGGACTGAGCATTACGGTCAGGAGGGTATAAGAGATTGAGTTGGTTTATGCGGGAGCATGCAGAGGAGTGATTAAGGGTTGGGGAACGTAGGGTGGAGTGAATGTGATGTTGTGGTTGGTTGTGGGGGAGTCAGCATGACAGTGGGGGTGTGTGCGGGGGAGTGAACCTGATTGTGATGGAGTTTGTGGCTGAGTGACCCTGATGGTGTGGGAGTGTTTGGGGGAGGGAGCAGTGAAATGAGGGCGATCATGGGGCAGTGAGTGGGGCAGCGAGCACGACTGTGTGGGAGTGCAGAAGGATAATGCATGACGGGGCGTGTGTGCAGCAGAGTGAGCGTGACGGTGGGGAAGTGTGTGGGGGAGTGACCGAGTGTTTTGGGAAGTGTGCCAGGGAGTGGACGTGACAGTGTGGAAGCATGCAAAGGAGTGAGGGTAACAGTGGAGTAGTGCGTGAAGCAATGAGTGTATCACTGCGAGAGTGTGTGGGTGGGTGAGTGTTACAGTGAGTGAGTGACTGGGGGAGTGAGTGGGGAAATGACTGTGATGATGGATTGTCTGGCAAGTGAGTGGGATGATGAGGAACTGTGCGGGGTAGTGAGTGTAATAGTGGGGCAATGTGCGGTGGTGTAAATGTAATAGTGGGTGAGTGTGAGGGGACTGAATGTGACGGTGGGGCGTGTGCAGGAAGTGACCATGAAGTTGCAGGCATATGTGTAGGAGTAAATTGATGGTAGGGGAGTATGCACGGTAGTGAGCATGAAATAGCAGCATTAACTCGGGAGTGAGGGTGATAGTGGGGGATTGTGCAGGGGAGTGAGTATGACGGCTGACGAGCCTACAGGGGAGTGAGTATGACCATGGGATGGTATGCATTGGAGCTACCGTAATGTTCACAGTATGTGGGAGAATGAGCGATTGACTGAGCAAGACACTGGGTTTGTGTGTGGGGATGTGGTGATAGGGAAGAGTGCACAGAGTCAGTGTGAGGGTGGGCGAGTGGGCAGGCGAGTGTGTATGATGGTAGGGGTGAGTGTGCAGGATAGGGCATGATGTTGGATGTGTGTGCGGGGGATGGATCATGATAGTGGGGGAGTGTGTGTGGGAGTGACTGTGAAGATGTAGGAATGTGCGGAGAGTGAGTGTGAATGCGGTGTAGTGGGCGGGAGAGTGTGGGTAACATTTTGGAAGTGTGTGGGGCAGAGACCGTGACTCTGGGGGAACGAGCAGGGGATTGAATATGATGGTGTGGGTATGCGCGGAGAAGTGAGCATGACAGTGGTGGAGTGTGCGGGGTTTGAGCGCTGTAGTGAACGTGATGGTTGGGTATTGTGCAGAGGAATATACGGGGGAGTGAATAGCCAGTGGGGGAGTGTGCATGGGACAGAGGATTACGGTGGGGGAGTGTAAGAGGTAGTGATTGTGACATTGTGGGTTTGTGAAGCGAGAGAGTGAGTTTGACGGTGGTTTAGAGTGCAGGGGAGTGAGTATGATGATGGGGCAGCATATGGGGAGTGAGGATAACGGTAGCGTGTGTGTGGGAGAGTTAGCATGACCATCAAGAAGTATCCTGGATTCAGAGTGATGGTGGGTGAGTGTGCGAGGCAGTGAACATGATGGTGAGGGTTGTAGGCGAACGGGTGAGACAGTGGAGTATGTACAGGGGTGTGAGCATGACGGTGGGGGAATGTGTGGAGGAGTGAGTGTGACGGTGGAAGTGAATGCATTTGAGTGAGTATAGTGATGTGGGAGTTGCGGGGGAGTCAGTGTAATGATGGTGGAATGTGCATAGCTGTGTGAGTGACAAAGGATGAATGTGTGGGGCAGTGAGCGTGATGGTGCGTCAGTGAGCAGGGGATTGAACTTGACAGTGGTATAGTGTGCGGCAGAGTGAGTAGAACGGTGGGAAAGTTTGTGTGGGAGTGTGCAAAAAAGTGAGCATGATGATGAGACAATTTGTGGTGAGTCAGCGTTACAGTGTGGTTGTGTCCGGGGGAGTGAGAGGGGGAGTTGTGTGACAGTGGGGATCTGCACGGGGGAGTGAGTGTGATGGCGGGACTGTGTGCTGGGGAGTGAGCATGATGGTGAGGGAGTGTGCGGGGGAGTTACCACGATGTTGGTGAAGTGGAAAAGAGAATCTGCCAGATGGCCGGGGAGTGTGTGGGGCAGTGTGTGTGAGGTGGGTGAGTGTGCGGGGGTGTGAGTGTGACTGTGGTTGAATCTGTGTGCAACTGAGGATGACATTGGTGGAGTGTTGGGGGAGTGAGGATGAGACTGTGGAGTATGCAGGTTATTGAGGTGACATTGGAGGAATGTGCGGAGGAGTGTGAGGTGTGGAGTGAGCAGGGGAGTTGAACGTGATGGTGTGGGAGTGTGCAGCGGAATGAACAGGAGAGTGACAAGTGATGCCAGGTGAGTGGGCAGGAATGTGAGTGTGATGGCGTGCCAATGTACAGGGTAGTGGACATGACGGTGGGTGAGTGTGCATGGGACTGGTGATGACAATGGGGAGTGTATGGGAGAGTTTGCGTGAGGCTGGGGAATTTGCAGGGTTTTAAGGTAATGATGGGGAGTGTGGGGAGGAGTGAGTGTGAGTTAGGGAATGTGAGGGGGAGTGAATGTGACGTGTGGGAGTGTGTGGAGTCAGTGTGATGGTGGGGGAGTGTGTGTGGGAATGCGTGGGAAGTGAGCATGATAGTGGGTAAGTGTCGAGGAGACAGGATGAGAGTGGGCTAGTGCATGGGAGAGAATACATGCCTAAGTGGGAGTATGCAGGAACATCAGCGTGAAAGTGGGTGAGTGTGCAGGGGAGTAAGCATGACAGTGCAGGAGTGTGCAGGTTAATGAGCGGGTGAGTGACCATGATGCCGGATGACTGTGGGCGAGTATGTTTGATGGTGGGGCAGTATACGGCAGAGTAAGCATGACGGTCGGGAGTGATTGGGGGAGTCAGTGTGAATTTGAGTGTATACTTCAGAGTCAGTGTGATGGTGAGTGACTGTGCTAGGCAGTGAGCATGATGATAGTTGATGTTCAGGGGAGCGAGTGAATCGGTGGGGAGTGTTGATGTCGTATATATGGTTGACGGTGAAGGTTGATGTTGTGTATGTGGATTTCAGTGAGTCGTTTGATAATGTTCCCCACTGGAGACTATTGCACAAATTAAGGAGGCACAGAATTAAGGGTGATTTAGCGTTTTGGGTTAGAAATTGAATAGCTGAAAAAAGACAGAGAGTTGTGTTGATGTAAAATATTCTTCCAGGAGTTCAGTTACTCATGAAGTATGGCAAGGATCTGTTTTGGGTCCACTGCTGTTGTCATTTTTATAAATGACCCGGAGGAGGGCAAAGAAGATTTGGTTAGTAAATATGCAGATGACACGAAGGTTGGTACAGTTGTGGATAGTGACGACGGATGTTGTAGGTTACAGAAGGTCATAAGTAAGCTGCACAGCTGGGCTGGAATGTGGCAAATAGAGATTAATGCGGAAACGTGTGAAGTATTCACATTGGACAAAGTATCAGGAATGCAGAGAACTGGGCTCATGGCTAGATTCTTGGTAGTGTCAATGAGCAGAGAGATCTCGGTGTCCAGGTAGATTGGGGGTCTGTGCAGGAGATTGAACATGATTGTGGGGGAAGTATTCAGTGGGGTGATTCTGACAGTGTAGAGGGAAGTGAGCATGATGTTTGGGGAGTCTTCAAGGAGAGTGTGAAAACAGTGGAGGAGTGTGCTGAGGAGTGAGCGTGACTGTGAGGGAGTGTGCAGGGGAGTGAGGGTGACTGTGAGGGAGTGTGCAGAGGAGTTAGCGTGACGGTGAGCGAGTGTGTGTGGTAGTGTGCACGATGATAGGGTGTGTGCAGATTAGTGAGTGTGATGGTGGGGGAGTGTGCGGGGGAGTGAGGGTGACGATAAGGCAGTGTGTGCAGGAGTGAGAGTAAGGATTGGTAAATATATAGAGAGTGAGTGTAATGGTGGGAGAATGTGTGGGGAGTGACTGTGACGGTGGGGCAGTGTATGAGGGAGTCAGGTTGATGGTGGGGAAAGGTGTGGGGGATTGAGGGTGATGGTGGGAGAGACTGCGGGGAATTGAGCATGAAGTTGGGGTAATATGTGGTGGAGTAAACCATGGCAGCGTGTGTGTGGGGGGGAGTGTGAATGATGGTGCTGGAATGTGCGAGAGAGTGATCACAATGCTGGGATGTGTGCAGGTTAATAAGCGTGATGGTGGGGAAGCATGAGAGATAATGAGCGTGACGGTGGGGAGTGTAGTGAGAGTGTGTGGTGTAGTAAGCGTGATGGTGTTGGAGTGTGTAGGGGAGTCAGCACAACGATGTGAGAGCATGTGGGAGAGTGGCATGGCGGTATGGGAGTACGGAGGCAGTGAGCGGGGAAGTGAGTTTGATAGCGTGGAGAGTGTAGTGGAGTCAGTATGATCGTTGAGGAGTGTGCAGGGAAAGTGCACGTGGCAATGGCGGAGTGTGCAGGGCAGTGAGTGTGGGAGTGACCATGACAGAGGTGGAGTGTTTGGGCAATTGAGCGCGATTTTTGTTGAAGTTGTAGTGGAGTCAGTCTAACTGTTGGGGAGGATGCGGGAGAATTTGCGTAACAATGGGTGAGTGTGTTGGGCAGTGAGTGTGATGCTGGGAGTGTGTGCGGTGGAATGAGCATGAGTGTGGGGGAGTGTGTAGGGGAGTGACTGAGCGATTGACTAGGGGAGTAAGTTGGTGAGTGGGCGTGATGGTGTTGGAGTGTGCAGGGAAGTGAACATGAATGTGTGCAAGTGTGCTCGGCAATGAATTTGCCAATAGAGGATGTGCAGGAGAGTGAGTGTGATGGTGGGGGAATGTGCAGGAGAGTGAGCAGAGGAGAGAGCATGACCTTGGTAAAGTGTGCAGGGGAGTGAACATGATGGTGGGGAACGTGAATCGGAGTGAGGGGGATGGTGGTGGACTGCACGGAATAGTGAGTTTGGCGGTGGGTTGTGTGTGCAGGGAAATGAGCATAATGGTGAGGGAGTGTGTGAGAGTCAGTGTGAAAATGGGGAGTGTGACAGGGTGTGAGTGTGATGGTCGGGGAGAGTACGAGGATTAAGCCTGATGGTCGGAGCTTTGTTGGGAAATGAGTGTGACAGTGGGGGTGTGTGCAATAGAATGAGTGATTGAGCATGACATTAAAGTAGTGTGCGAATGAGCGAGTGCACTGGTGTGGGAGCATTCGCAATAGTGAATGTCGCAATGGTGAATGATTGAGATGATAGGTGCACAGGGAGTCATTGTGGTGGTGGGGAGTGTGTGGGGATTCAGCGTGGTAATGGGGAAGTGTTCAGGAGAGTGAGTGTGATGATATGAGAATGTACGGCGAGGAGGTGGAGGTGTTACCATGATGGTGCGCGAGTGTGCAGGGGAGTGGGCATGATCGTGGGAGAGCTTCCATGTGTGTGAGCGTAACAGTGACCGAGTTGGTGTGGGGGAGTGAGCTTGATTATGGTAGAGTGCATAGAGAAGTGAGTGTGAAGGTGCACAAGTATGCGGGGGAGTCAGTGTGATGGTGGGGGTGTCCACAGGGAGCAGTGGTGACAATGGGGGAGTGTGTGGATCAGTGAGCATGACATTGTTTGAGTTTACTGGGAGTGAGCGTGATTGTGGATAGTGGCTGTGCCAGTTTGATAGTGGTGGGGGGATTATTTGCACTTCGCAATTATATATTCCCTCACACACATACATACAAGCACACACTCCACGATATAATTCAACATAAATTTAGTATACGGTTGAATTTTAATTCAAAAACAATTGAAGTCTGAACAAGTGAAATATCACTGTCAAAAAGAGACAATTCTAGCATTTCTGGTAGTTGGACTTTGCTGAAGGCATGTCAATGGGTTCATGTTGGGTTACATAGAAAAGCTGCAGAGCTGGGCTGAGAGGTGGCAAATGGAGTTTAATGCGGACAAGTGTGAGGTGATTCACCATGGTCGGAGCAACCAGAATGCGATGTATTGGGCGAATGGTAAGATCCTTGGTCGTGTAGATGTGCAGAGACAACTCGGTGTCCAGGGACACAGCTCCTTGAAAGTTGCCATCCAGGTTGACAGTGTTATAGACAATAGACAATAGACAATAGATGCAGGAGTAGGCCATTCTGCCCTTCGAGCCTGCACCGCCATTCAATATGATCATGGCTGATCATTCCTAATCAGTATCCTGTTCCAGCCTTATCTCCATACCCCTTGACTCCACTATCTTTAAGAGCTCTATCCAATTCATTCTTAAATGAATCCAGAGACTGGGCCTCCACTGCCCTCTGGGGCAGAGCATTCCACACAGCCACCATTCTCTGGGTGAAGTAGTTTCTCCTCATCTCTGTCCTAAATTGTCTACCCCGTATTTTTAAGTTGTGTCTTCTGGTTCGGCACTCGCCCATCAACGGAAATATGTTCCCTCCTGCCAGAGTGTCCAGTCCTTTCATAATCCTATACGTTTCAATCAGATCCCCTCTCAGTCTTTTAAACTCAAGGGTATACAAGCCCAGTCGCTTCAGTCTTTCCGTGTCAGGCAATCCTGCCATTCCAGGAATTGACCTCGTGAACCTACGCTGCACTCCCTCAATAGCCAGAATGTCTTTCCTCAAATTTGGAGACCAGAACTGTACACAGTACTCCAAGTGTGGTCTCACCAGGGCCCTGTACAGCTGCAGAAGCACCTCTTTGCTTCTATACTCAATTTATCTTGTTATGAAGGCCAGCATGCTATTCGCCTTCTTCACGACCTGCTGTACCTGCATGCTTGCCTTCATTGACTGGTGGACAAAACACCCAGATCACTCTGAACAGCCCCTTTACCTAATTTGATACCATTGAGATAGTAATCTGCCTTCCTGTTCTTGCCACCAAAGTGGATAACCAGACATTTATCCACATTAAACTGCATCTGCCATGCATCTGCCCACTCACCTAACTTGTCCAGGTCACCCTGTAATCTCCTAACATCCTCATCACATTTCACCCTACCACCTAGCTTTGTGTCATCAGCAAATTTGCTAATGTTATTGCTGATACCATCTTCTATATCATTTACATATATTGTAAAAAGCTGCGGTCCCAGCACGGATCCCTGCGGTACCCCACTGGTCACTGCCTGCCATTCCGAAATGGAGCCGTTAATCACTACCCTTTGTTTCCTATTAGCCAACCAATTCTCTATCCAATCGAGCACTTTGCCCCCAATCCCGTGCGCCCTAATTTTACTCACTATCCTCTTGTGTGGGACTTTATCAAAAAGTTGTTAAGAAGGCATACAGTGTTTTAGCTTTTATTAATAGAGGGATCAAGTTCCAGAACCATGAGGTAATGCTGCAGCTGCACAAAACTCTGGTGTGGCTGAACTTGGAGTATTGTGTGCAGATCTAGTCACTGCATTATAAGAAGGATGTGGAAGCTTTGGAAAGGGTGCAGAGGAGATTTACTCGGACGTTGCCTGGGATGGAGGTAAGGTCTTACGAGGAAAGGCTGAGGGACTTAAGGCTGTTTTCGTTAGAGAAAGGAGGTTGAGACGTGACTTAATAGAGATATATAAGATAATCAGAGAGTTACATAGGGTGGACAGGGAGACCCTTTTTCCAAGTATGGTGATGGTGAGCACAAGGGGGCATAGTTTTAAATTGAGGGATGATAGATATAGGACAGATATCAGAGGTAGTTTCTTTACTCAGAGTAGGAAGGGTATGGAGTGCGTTGCCTCCAACGGCAGTAGTTTCGCCAGCTTTAAGTGCATTTAAGTCGTCAATGGGCAAGCATATGAACATACATGGAATAGTGTAGGTTAGATGGGTTTCAGATTGGTATGACAGGTCGGCGCAAGATCGAGGACAGAAGGGCCTGTACTGCGCTGTAATGTTCTATGTTGCATGTCCATATTATTTTGAAACAGCGGGAAAATAAGCATACTGAAGGCAAGAACAGTGTTTTGAAGAGATTAAAGGCCGAGTCAAGCATTTCAGTGGAGTTATACTCCTGCCAATGTTTACACAAATGGCAGGTTTCATACAATCCCCAAATTCTGGAAACAGACCATGCACCCCATCAAGTTGGCTTATCACTCCAACAATCAGCCCACGCAACGCAACTCGCAAACCTTGTATTCCCCATGATTAACCCGCTCAGCCTGCACATTATGGTCAATTTGGCATGATCATCACATCGACCAGACACATCGTTGCACTGTGGGATGAAGCCCACAAAGATGCTTGGAGAATTTGTAAACCTCACACGGGCAGTAATCCAATTCTGGGACCGAACCAGGTATGTAGAGCTGTGAGCCAACAGTGCTAGACACTGTTAACACACAACCATGGAAGAAACCCGGTAAATTCAATTGCATTTGGTCAACAAGATTGATACATAAAGGTTTATTTTTCTTACAAACAATGAAAACAAGTTTTTGACTTTATGAAAGACTGGTGGCAGTGTTTAATTCTCTAGCCTTCCAGCAAAAATCAGATGATGTGCAAAATGTTTTGAAAGCAAAGATATTCACTGCACTGAAAATTCCAATGTTAATGTAGTCCAAGTTAGAACATAAAACATTACAACAAAGTGCAGTCCCTCGATGTTGTCCCGACGTGTGGAACGAATCTGAAACCTAACTGACCCACGCTATTTTGTTCCCTTCCATATGCCTATCTAATGACCATTTGAATACCCGTAAAGTTGGTGAGTCGACTACAATTGCAGAACGTGCTTTCCACGCCCCTACCACTATGTGAGTAAAGAAACTACCTCTGACTTCTTTCCTATATCTGTCACCCCTCAAGTTAAAGCTATGCCCTCTCGTGCTTGCCATCGCCATCTGAGAAAAAAGTCTTTCACTGTCCAGACTTTCTATCACTTTGAATATCTCGTATTTCTGAACCACATCAACTCTCAACATTGTTCTCTCGAACGAAAACAGCTTCAAGACTCTCAACCGTTCCTCGAAAGAACTTCCCTCCATACCAGACAACATCCTGGTAAGTCTCCTCTGAACCCTTTCCAAAGCTTCCGCTTCCTTCTATAACGTGGTGACCACAACTGTACGCAATACTTTAATTGTTGCTGCAACAGAATTTTAGACAGCTGCAACATGACCTCATAGTTCCGAAACTCAATCCCTCTGCAATCTCTCTGCTCACCTACACTACCAGGAATCTTACCATTAGCCTAGTACTTTTTATTCTTGTTACTCTTTCCGAAGTGAACTACCACATATTTGTCCGCAATGAACTCCATTTGCCAACTCTCAGCCCAGTTCTGCAGCTTCTGTATGCCCCTTTGTAACCTACATCGTCATTCATCATTATCCACAATTCTACCAAACTAAGTGTCATCCTTAAATTTACTAACCCATACCTCTACGCCCTTATCCAGGTCATTTGTAAAAATGAGAAACAGCAGTGGACACAAAGCAGACCTTTGTGGTACATCGGGATGAACTGAGGGACAGGGTGATTATTGCCCATC
The DNA here is from genome assembly GCF_047496795.1 of Chiloscyllium punctatum. Classification (NCBI taxonomy): domain Eukaryota; kingdom Metazoa; phylum Chordata; class Chondrichthyes; order Orectolobiformes; family Hemiscylliidae; genus Chiloscyllium; species Chiloscyllium punctatum. Next base: position 60,726,838 of record NC_092781.1, read on the forward strand.
AACCATCACCCTCTGTCTTCTTTCAGATAGCCAATTTCTGATCCAAACCGCTAAATCACCCTCAATCCCATGCCTTCGTATTTGGTGTTTAACGTCATTGCTGTTATCCAAATTGCCTAATAATTTAACGTGGAATAAAATCGAGGTAATTTATTCAAATATTGCAGAGTTTTCGATACTGAGCGGTACTTTAAAATCCAACAAAAACACACACGTTACAGCTGAAACCTGCAAAGAAAGTGGCGATCTTCTTTTGGAGAATCCGGGTATTATTCATATTAGATGGGCTGTACTCGTACGGGTCTTTTAGAGTGAAGTCGTGTTCATTTCCTGTTCTTTTTATTCCATAACCAAAGTTAGCATCATCTAGTAGTATCAGCACAGCCAAAACAGAGGGAAAATACTTATATATTCACGCATGTTTTCATTACACAATCGGACACAGGCCCATCTGCGTTCTGGATGGAGAAGTATCAATGGCTGAAAGGAATTGTACTAATACATTTAATAATGAAGACTCAGAATGCATTAGGAAACACAAAAGAAAATCTTAGAATTGCACCATCCTTCTGAATACTCTTTGACATTTGACTATAAATTCTGTATCCGATGCATTGTCACTTGCTGTCTGCTGATGAAGCCACAGCCATGAAAGTTAGCGCTTGCAAATAAACCAGTTAGAATATCACCTCGTGTAGTGTTACTTTTGACTTTTACCACCCCAGTACATAACCGGATCCTTCACTTCAAAATTGCAGAAAACAGCTTAGTTGCGTGAACGGGAAGTGATGCATGATTTCTTCATAGTTGTTCTCTTGTGAAATCGTTTAATTGTGGCTCCTTATACTAGTACTAAAGATCACCCCTGAGAAAATATTCTCCCGTTTTTGTTTACTGGTTGTTAAGCCAACATCAACATGGCATACCCAACATTTCCCAAGATGGTTTAATTAAGCACAAACACATTGTGGTCCATTCATTTGATTATTTAAACTGGCGCTTCCATTATAAGTTTGTCAGATACACCCTCGGGGATTTCAGTTTCCACTCAGTATTTGAACACACTTGCATTGATATTTATCCATCCACTTCAATGCACGACACACAAAGCTCGTGAATCCAAATACATTGCGTGAAGATAAAATTCATATCTGGGACATTGTGGGTGATTGTGAAAGGGTCAATCTGTGTATTATGCAGGTCAGAATGTGTGCGTTGCAACATTAGTGACAGAAAGAAAGTGACAGAGCGTGACAGGAACAGGAAGGCACACGTAGAAATAGAATCCCAGAAGCTAGAAGAAACATCATCCAGTCGTAGAATTATAGATATGTACAGCATGGAACAGACCCTTCCGTACAACTCATCCATGCTGACCTGATATCCCAACTTAATCGAGTCTCGCTCGCCAGCACCCGGCCCATAGCCCTCCAAACCCTTCTTACTCATGTACCAATCCAGCTGCTTTTTAAATGCAGCAATTGCACCAGCCTCTGGCAGCTCATTCCATGTGTACACTACCATCTGCGTGAAAGAGGTGTCCCTTAGGTCCTTTTACATCTTTCCGCTCTCAGCATAAACCTATGCGCTCCCGTTCTACACTACCCCGTACCAGTATAAAGACTTTGCCTATTTATCCTATGAATGCTGCGCATGATTTTATAAACCTCTATAAGGTCATGCTTCAGTCTCGAACACTCCAAGGAAAACAGCGCAGCCTTCTCAACCTGTCCCTTTTGCTCAAAGTCTCCAACCCTGGTCACATGCTTATCAATATTTTCTGAATCCTTGCAAGTTTCACAACATTCTTCTGATCGGATGGAGATCGGAATTGCACACAATATTTCAAAAAATAGCTGAATCAACGTCCTGTTCAACCGCAACAAGACCGTTCAACATATTTACTCAATACTCTGACCAAGAAAGGAAAGCATACCAATCGCCTTCTTCGCTATCCGATCTAACTGCGACTCTGTGAACCTCTGGTCATAGGTTCAAGGAGCTGTAAAACTGCTCTCCAAGGTTTCCTTCCTCAGCAAAATTCCGTAGGTCCTTACTATTAAGTGTATATGTTCTGCCATGATTTGCTTGTTCAAAATGAAGCAACTCACATTGATCTTCATCTACCACTCGTCAGCCCATTTGTCCCTCTGAGCAAGATCCCGTTGCAACCTAAAATAGCCTTCTTCACTGTCCAATAAATTCCCAATATTGGTGTCATCTTCGAAATTAATAACTGTACCTCTTATGTTCAGATCAAAATAACTTGTGAAAATGATAAATAATAGAGGACTCAACAGCGAGCGTTGTCGCACTCTACTGGTCACAGGCCTCCAGTCTGAAAGGTAACCCTCCACCACCACCATCTGTCTCCGACTTTTGAGCCAGTTCTATATCCAAATCGCTAGTTCTCCCTATATTCCATGAATCACTCCAATGCAGCTCCTAGTTTTTGATTAACACAGAAACAGTCACAACACTTAAAAGGAGGATTCGAATATTGAGAGATGGTACTTTTGAACAAAACACCCACTCCAAAACACCCGAATATAATCTCATAATGGTTAATCAATTTTTGTGCAAAAAATTGCTGAAGCGTCCATGAAACAAGTCCTGGACATAGTCTACAAATGCCAATGATGACATAACTCCAACAGAGAACATAGAACATAAAACAAATACAGTGCAGTAGGTAATCTTTGGCCCTCGATGTTTCACTGATCGGTGAAACCAATCTGAAGCTCATCTAAACTGCATTATTGATTCTCGTCCATGTGTCCATCCAAAGAACATTTAAATTCCTAAAATCTGGTTAGTCTACTGCTGTTGCATACAGTGGGTTACACATCCCTACTACTCCCTGAGTAAAGAAAGTTCCTCTGACATCTGTCCTCTCGCTATCACCCTACAGTTGAAAGCTGTGTCCTCTCGTACGAGCCATCACCATCCGAAGGTAATGGCACTCGCTTTCCAATCTACCTAACCTTCTGATTATCTTCTATATCTCAATTAAGTCATTTCTCAACATTATTTTCTCTTACGAGAACGGCCTCAAGTACCTCAGCATTTCCTCGTGAGATCTTCTCTCCACAGCATACAGCATCCTAGTAAATCTCTTCTGAAACTTTTCCAAAGATTCCACATCCTTCATATAATGAGGTGACCAGAACTGTACATAACACTCCAAGTGTGGCCGCAAAGGAGAACACACTAGTCAACAGCTGAAGGTCAAGTGCAGCACTAAAGCAAAGTATGCAGTTAAGAGGTCTATGTTCAGGGAACTGTATTACTTTGCTGCAATCGCTGAATCAACATCGAGATAATATACACCAAAGTGCTCTTTTTTATGTAGGCTGTGCACTTCTAGCTGCTGCAGATATGCACATCCACTAAAATGTACCATGTAATAATTTACATTGCACTTAGTAATTAAATATAATGTATTTTTGTGAGTAGTGTTTAAAAATAATATGCAGCCCTTCCTTTGTATCCTTGTAAGATTGATATAAAACATTTAAGCAAAACAATGCAAATATGTAATTCTGAAAAGAGAAGGCAGTACTCACTCCACGAGCGAATAATATTTTTCCTGGAATCAGATACATCAGGCACCATCCCAAGGATTCAAATTTGTTGGGAATGGCAGCTGTATTGCCTTCGTTCTGAAAGGAAGTGTGGGAGAATTGTTAGATTTGGGGCAGCCATTTTGTCACATATTAAAAGCCTGAAAACTGTTTTGAATCTCATCTAGTGCCTACTTACTAAAAAAAAAGTGTTTCGCAGGGCCAGCGAAGATGATTGGCTTTGCAGCTCTACTGATACCTGATAAACAAATTCTTTACTTGCATTGGGCTACTCTTCTCTTGGCAAGGACCTATTTTGGACTAACACGTGCCTATCAGCCATGAAACAACACTGTCCAAACACTACCTGACTGAAGCTCGTGACTGCTCATTATTGTGCAATTAACAATTTGCTAATTGTTAAACGATTGCAACTTCTTTAATCACGTAGCTCAAAATCTCATTGGAGTGGCTTTTCACCATTTGATCGACTTGCCTCTCCCCGTCACCTCAATAACTCAAGGTTTGTGTAGTGTGATTACTGATCTAAATTGGACCGCTATGAGCAAGTCACCCGCAGCATAGTTTATTTCCATCCCGAACAGTTGGTGTAGCCAGCTGGACCTCGATTTCATGACGTTCCCGGATCCTTTTCAATTTTGTCCCCGAGAGTGTGTAATACTTCACTGAATCAGCAGATTTTGTGACAAGACTGGAGTGGAGAATTGACTGCTGCAGGTGCTGTTACCTTGAGACACGAGCTGGAGTGAGTGGGGTTAGACAGTGGGGGACAGAAGCTCATGTATTTAGCGTTCCTGAGCCACGAATGTAACTGTGGTAATAAAGGCGAGTCGTTTTAGTTATTGATCCTTAGTGATCAGGTCGTGCTGGAGCTTTACTCTGGCGTAAGTTGAGCAACGAGGTAAGGGATGTGGCAAAAGAAGTTGAGTTTTGGATTCAATCCAAAGTGCCCCCTTGCAGTTTGGGGCCGTCCCTCCTCTGACACAAATAGAGTCCGGAGCTGGATTACCTTGTTGTTATGGGCTGTTATGAGACGCTGAGGGATGATTGGTTTGAAGGAGAGAATACCGAATTTTGTAACTAATTGTTGACCAGGATCACGATTTCGTTTTCTGTTTCATTTTGTCTATAATCATTGTTTGTTTGTCCTGGTTTGCCAATGGCTTTTTCTGTTTGTTTTGGTGTATGTTCTTTGATTCTTGTTTGCTTTTCTTCCAGGATAATGGGATCCATGAACTCTAAATGCAAGAGAATGGTTTCCCCTGGGGGCAAGTAAATCTTTTCTCTCTGATCAGGCCGGCCTGCATCTAGTTGGTATATCGAGGAAAACACAGAAGTGTCTTGAAAGACATGTTCATATCCAAAGTAATGTAGGAGATACCCTGGTCCTTCCACTTTACTGGCCGGTATTGCTTGGGATATGAAATAAAGGTGTTCGAAATGTCGATGCAATTCTCGATATTCGGTCACAAGTGAGCAGTGTGAGTACTCAACAGGGTCCTTGTACCCTCACTGAAGATGTGAGATAAAGCATCTTGCACTTAACAAAATTAGTAATAAACAATTTGCTTGCTGCAGGGTTCTTACTGGTGAGATCCCTTGTGAAAGGCCCTGGACCCATGATGAGGTCCGCTATATGCTTCAAGGTTAGATTACTTACAGTGTGCAAACAGGCCCTTCGGCCCAACAAGTCCACACCGACCCTCCGAAGAGCAACCCACCCAGACGCATTCCCCTACACCTAACACTACGGGCAATTTTGCATATCCAATTCACCTCACCTACGCATTTTTGGACTGTTGGAAGAAGCCCACGTAGGCACGGGAGAATATGCAAACTCCACACAGATAGTTGCCTGAGGCGGGAAATGAACGTGGGTCTCTGATGCTGGGAGGCAGCAGTGCTAACCACTGTGCCACCATGCCGCCCGATTCGCTCAAGTTCCCAATATTACTTTTAATTGGCCAATACAAATCTGCAGTACTTACAGTTGCTTGCTTCCGGATGTTCAGACTCAAAGGAATTTGGTATTCGGGAGACATTGGGCCACTATTAAAGACTCAGTTGTGTTTCCCCTGTGTTGTGGACTAATGCAGAGGCACGAACAACTTCCCTTGAAAATATTGTTCGAATTGCAAATGAAATGACTCAGAGGAATTCAGATCTGGCATCGTTTTTTAAGCAGCTATGTGTCACAACCAGGATTTATGAGGCTGACCTCCATAACTTTGACTGTTCTGGGATGTGATTGCCTCATTCCCCTTACAAGTAAGGGAACAAGAGCAAAGCAACTTGCAGAAAGGTTAACCCTTTGTAATATGGTTTGAATGCACATTTGTTCGTTCGTGATTGAATGTTTGTGTTTTGTTCCCTGGAACTCGACATCCGGGACTGTTTGGAATTTGATTTACATTTTTGGAATTTATGATGATTTATTTTAAGGTTCAGGATCCATTAGTGATTGTGAATTGAAATTTTAACGTTGCCGTTCTTTGTACTGAGTGCCCTGGTGTCAATTTCTAACTGATCAGTTTTAATGTTTACATGAAAGCTAATCTTATTTAAATTCTAATCAGTTTAATTTGGAGGAAGATGACATTACAATATATTATTTTAAAGTATCCCTATGATTCTGCCCCATTTGACATCAGTATAAACTTGTTCTCAAACTCCCCGTAATTTCATGCTACTGCAAAGATCAATTTCGCCCCTTTCACCTCTACGTGTTGGACTAATGAAACAATTGATGAAAGAAAGTAAAAGCAGAAGCACTAAATGCGGGCCTCATGTGCAAAATCAGTTTGCTACAGGATGAGAGGAGGTCTCTGCTCAATTTCTAATTAGAATGCAAACCGTTATGGGTGGCACGCTGGCACAGTGGTTAGTACAGCTGCCTCAGAGCGCCAGAAGACCCAGGTCCAATTCCCGCCTCACACAACTGCTGTATTGAGTTTTCGCATTCTCTCTGTGTCTGCGTGGGTTTCCTCCCACAGTCCAAAAATGTGCAGGTTAGGGAATTTGCCATTGTAAATTGTCCGTCGTGTTTGGTGACGGGGTAAATATAGGGGAATGGGTCTGGGCGGGTCGGTGTGGCTTGTTGGGCCGAAGGGCCTGTTTCCACACTGCAAGTAAGCTAATAAAATTGCAAAAATCACTTCCACCCTCAATATTTGCTCATTAAGTGGAGGAATTGCATGAACTTTATATAATTTAAAGATATACCCAAAATATCCCAAACTAACATTATTGTTTTCTGCATAAAGATGCCAGCACGTTTCTTTTTGTTTTGTTTTGCAATCTTTTGTTTCTGCGAAATTTCAAAGTAGCTGCATCTCATCGGTGATTATGGAATGATGGTCGTAGCTGTATTCTGCATCAATTTCCCTCCCTCACTGAGACTTGAAGCTTCAGTTCAACATTATGTTGCGAACGAAAATAATGTAAAAATTAATATCCTATTATTAACAGCTGCGTCTATGGTTTCGGCCATTGTTTGTGAATGAGAAGTGTGTGTTTTGTTACCATGTGTGTCGACAAGAACCTTTCTTGCAGCTGGAGTCCTTTTATGGCCTATAGCATTGTAAATGACTAACGACTGGTCAGACCAATGAATGAAGTTAATCTGGGATTTAAAGTCAGACTAGAACTAGGTAATCATAATGGATTTCAGAGTGGGAAACTGTGTACATTTTTAAAAACAAATTACGTATTGCATTTTGAATAAATTAATTTCCAGGTTTTGTTGATGCGATTCAAAATGTCTTACTCACTTATTCAGATTCCACCTCTGAATTAGATATGATGATTATTTTAGTTATTATTTTTAATGACCAAATGTATTCGTCCTGACTCACAAAATCAGAATTAGTTAGCAGGATCGTTTGGTTTTATTCCTTTACACATTGTCAGTGACCTGTCTCATTGTCTCAAGGTTAAGTTGAAGCATGGCTATATTAATTCATTGTTCAATAAAGAATGGAAAAATGCCTTCCTGGCCCTATGAAGGAATTCTGCATAGGATTGGGGGACAGAGGTATGTACAGCAGATGGAACTCCCAAAACCTGGGAGATATTCATAGCTGCTGTGAAGGGGTAGATGAAAATAAAGGAACATGAGAAGCAGTGTAAGACCACTAAGGCCGAGCAATATATAAAAAGGTTAAAACAACAATCCTGTCAAATAAAGAACTTAGATTCTACTGCGAATCTCGAATCTATGTATAGCATGCCGACCTATTTGAGGATGGGGAGGACGCTGATAGGGATATGGATCGGGATTTTACTCCTGGATAACTGCTGAGCCTCTCACATCTCTTGATTGTCCCCAGCACACACCCCTTTATGACAAGCCTTTCCTTCTTTTGAGAAAGAAATGTCCAGTTTTTATAGCCAACCACATGGGGATGAACGTTCTGAACCATCCTATACCAGGGGCCATCCTAGGAATCAGACTAATGTTAATTAAGCATGCTCCTGATTGCGAGATTAATCCGGACAATTTGCTCAACATCTCCATCGGATGATGCGGACATAAACGCAGCAAAATTCTGGGAGTAGCCTGAATAGGAATGACTTATGTTACAAGATTGAACTAAGTGGCCAGCTGCCTGACGGAAGTTATATACAACCCACAACAGAAAAAAAATGAAAGGCTGTTTCACCTTTGTTTAACGCTGTGCTTTTGCAATGTTTTCCTCGTGGTGTCGCTGACATGATTCGGAAAAACAATATGAATTCGTCCAGGAACTTCCAGTTGCCAATGAGGTGAGCGGAGATTTTCTATTGGGATGGCTCGAACCAGAAGGAGCCACAATGCAAGTTACAGGTAAAAGCGATTCTGTCCAGCGCCCACAATGCGGCGTGCCATCCCTGACAAGGTTGACTGGGAACAGGATACTAACTGGGGGTGGATCCTACCTCAGATGCCCCAGCCAGCGACCACGCTGAGCAAGACTTGCCGGATGGGACCCTGGAGATGGAGAGAGGCAGGCACCAGGATTGCAACCTTGGGACTGGGAACAAGACAGCGAACTCCCGGGGGGACAAATGGCTGGTCTTTGCTTTAATATTGGAAATGTGGTCATTAGTGACTGATGTGTCCTTAATGTTACCTTGCAGCTAACACAGGGAATGAGATGCTTACAGCTGAGCCAAAGGAAATCCGTCAATATGCACTGACACTTCGTTTTGCTTTTGGTGTGATTCCTGAGCCTTGTGGGAACACTGAGGGTTAGAAACCTCCAGGGGGCAGCCTACTAGTAATGCTGTATTATCCAATCAGTACACTCTCCAAAGGAAGAGCCGACAGATACTGCTTCCAAACAGGCAGCTTTACACCCCAAACTTCTGGTCCCATTAGGGCACCAGCAAAACCCGAATAGAGACAATATGGGGCCAGGTATTCCAGACCTGGGTTAGGTTCAGAAATCACAGGGGAAGACCCCTGCTGAACAGCACAAACTCTGGCCTCAAATAGGGTTCTCCATCGATATTCAAACCAAAATGTGGGTGACCCATGCTGGACAATTTTGTGACACTTCTTTCCTGCTGCCAAACTTAGTTGATTATGTGCATATATTTTACATATTTGTGTGAGGAGATAATGGTGAATACTATATGACAAACTTGGTGCCACCCAGATATTCAGAAAACAGCTCGGAAAAGTGCTGAAGCATGTTTAACTTGCATATAACAAGGGCACCTGCTATCTGAGGGATTCCATGAGGTTTTGAATCATTCCTTGTATGTTGGGCCTCTTTTGTTTGAATGTCGACAACTTGCTTTTACAGAACCACCTCGCTCACATTGTAATGAATATTTTTTTAATAGTAGTAGATGTATTTAGTAGATTAATCAAAACAATCCCAATGAGTGATACAGCTGCCGCAATAGTGTTTGACAAGTGAGAAACATCATCAATAGTTAACCAAAACTCTTCAATGTTCACACTCTCGGGTACGCCAAGCCTAAGAATTAGGAGTGGGCCATATTGGAGCCTAGATCGAAAGGTGCGTTCCTAGTCTTGCAGGTCACCCGCACAGCAGTCAAGGTCAAGGACCCACGGGACACAATAGAAAAGTGCGCTACCCTGGAGAAACACCAGAAGACCCCGGCAGAGATACAGCTTTAACTTTTATCTTTACATTGCTCAGCCTGATTATTGTGCTTTTCACAACGCTCTTCCTTATTTTTTTTTCACTAACTATTTTTGACTGGGGCCCTGTGCACAGCCTAATGGCCTCGAACAAAAGTGAATTACATTTCAACACTTATTTTCCAATTCATACCTTTCTGCTCAAAACGTCAACCGCACGAGCTGCTCGCTTCCCACACATATTCCCATCGACTCCAATGGAATGTTCCCCCTGAGATCCATACCTTTTCATGAATCTGACACTGCTGAATGGTGATTGCATCGGAGTCATTTTGCTGCAGTTTCAACTTTTCGCATCCTCTTCGTTTCCTTCGGTTGGTGTGTGCCTCAAACTCCTACAGGGATAACACCTGCCTCCATTGCAATCAGCGTAATCTCTCACACACGCCACCCACCCCCCCCCCGATACCCTGTTTCTCACCAATTACACGGCCATGATAACACCCTGAGGAAGTACTTGCATTAAAAGGAAACATCCTTCAGCATGAGGAAGATGCTTTCAGTAATTGCTGTCATTACATCCTTCTTTCTTAGTCTGCTTATCGGTAATCTGCATGGAAGCAAATCTAACCTCAGAGTTCCCAACAAGACTGCCATTAATTTCTCTTTTACCACCTTTTCGACTGGGACTCAATTCCATCATTTGTTTGCCTTCAACGGCACTTATTCCTGTCTTGACCGAAAGGCCGACCCCTGTTTGCTGACCTCCTTGACTGCAGCACTTATTTTGGTTATGTTGTCCCTTTCCTTTTCCACTCCCACACTTCACCTTACGTGACTTCGAAACTTTGGATTAAGAAGGTCCTCCCTACCTTTCAGCACCATTTAATTATCTTTCACCCGTCCACCATGCTACCCTCCAGGTTGTGGTTGAGGTTATCCGTATTGTAACCACTCTGGAAGCGATTAACATGCCGCTCTTTCAGCCTTCGGCCTGCTCAGTGCAGTGATGTTCGCTGCCTGGATCGTTCGTCTCCAAAATCGCGTGGCCATTAACTACCTTTGGCCGTGAAGGAAGACACTTGTGTCCTTATCGGCTCTGACTGGTGTACCTACATCCCTGGCTCCAGTGACCTTGTCCATGAGACCTGCCTTGACTTTCCTCAATATTGATCACACTGAACTACTCATTACATTTTCAACCACTGATGTTGTGCACGCTTCTCACTTTTCACGGTCTGTACAAAATACCACTTTCTGACATCATGAATTGCTTTGCAGAAAAAAAGATCCCAGTATTGTGCAGTCATCCTTCATCCCAAAACGTTAACTTCGACTGCTCTCACAGGTGATACGAGACCTGCTGAGGTTTGCCAACAGCTTCTCTCTTTGTATCAGATTTACAGCCTCCGCAATTCTTCCAATTTAAATTTACTGGAAGTTTCAAACTTGGGTCGAGTAACCTACACTGTGTATTTACAAATCCTCCCAGTCCACACCAAATCCATGTCTCTCCCTGTCTCTGCTGTCTCTCTCGTTGCCTTCACACTCTCTGAGTCCCCCTTCACAGTGACACTGCGCCTGCAATACACGATCGCGTTTGGTCCTGCTGGCCTCGGCACTCATTGGCCAGAGGACCACAGCAATCTTCACCTTATTGGCCTGGAGATGTCATCCATCAGCCGGGCTCCATTGTGACTCGAGTGGTGGTGTCCTCCCTCTCTCCGCTCTGCCCTGAGCTTCATGATTCAAGTGCATGGGGCAGTATCAGAGAGCACAGGGGCTGGTGTCTAATCAATCCATTGGGGCTGTAATCTCTCCTACCGAAGATAGAACAGCATATACACGCATAAGACCGACCTTTTATCGTATTCTAATATCAAACTAAGTACACACCCTTCATTATACTGTCATCTATGTGTCTATCCAAGAGATACTTAAATACTGATAATGTATCTGACCCGACTACCACCGCTGGCAGTGCGTTCCACGCACCCATCACTCACTGTGTAAAGAACCTAACTCTGATATCTTTCCTATACCGCCCTTCAACACCTTCAAATTATGTCCCCTTGATAATCATTTCTCCTCCGGGAAAATAGGACTCTGACTGTTCTCCCTAATTATGCCTTTCACCATAACTCTATGAATGCACGTCTCAATCTTCTTCACTCCAGTGAGAAAAGTCTTAGTACCCTGAAACTTTTCAGACTACATCTCCTGTCTAGGCTGCATCATCATAAATCTCCTCTGCGCCCTCTCTCAGGCTTCTACATCCTTCCACTAATGAGGGAATGTGGCGACCACAACTGAACACAATATTACAAGTGTGTTAATTCCAGGGCACTATAGAGCTGCAGCATACCTTCGTGGCTTTTAAACTCAATCAACATGCTCATGAAACCCATTTAAACAACTCTATCAACTTGGGTGACAAATTTGAGGGATCTATGGAAGTGTCAACAAAGACCTCTCTGTTCGTCCACACTGCCTAACACTAAATTCTCTGTTCACATTCTAAGATCCAAATTGAGTCACTCCATATTTTTCCAAGGCTGAATTTCATCTGCCCCTTCTCAGTCTGGTCTATATCCTGTCAATGTCCCGTTGAAACCTACAACAATCCTCCAAATTCACCATTTCTCCCCCACCACCGTGTCATTGGCAAACGTATTAAGCCACACTTCCACTTCCTCAGCCAAGACATTTACAGAAGTCACAAGAAGCAGAGTTCCTGGAACAGAACCCTGCGTAATATCACTGGTCAAGGAGCTCCAGGTTGAATACTTTCTATGAGCCAGCCAATTCTGTATACAGACAGCCTGATATCCCATGCCTCCTTTCCTTCTGAATAAGCCTACCATAGGGAATCTTATCAAATGCCTTGCTAGAATTCAGGTACATCACAACAACTGTTCTGTCTTCATCAATTTGCTTTTTCACAATCTCAAATACTTCAATTAGGCTTGTGGTGTTAGACTGGCCCCTCACAAAGCAATGCGGACTATTTCAAATCAAGCGATGATTTTCCAATTACTCATAAATCATGTCTCACACAGAACTTTCCTAAATTTTCACACTACAGATGCAAAACGGACTTCTCTGTAATTCCCTCACTTGCTGTGGGAACCCTGCCTATATTATGTCTGGCCCAGTGGACATGTCTACACTTCCTTTTTTTTCCAATATTATCTGGATATTGTCCTTCTTCACATCAAACATTTTGAGCATATCAGCCTGGATCACGCTGACATCGCGAACCAAATGTCGCTCTCACTAGTGAATATTGAAGCAAAGTACTTATTAAGAACTTCCCCGACTTCCTCCGACTCCAGGCACAAGTTCCCTCCATGATCTCTAATCGGCCCTCCCCTCATTCCGGCAATCTTGTTGTTCCTCACATCAGTGTGAAATGTTTAGTTTTTCCTTTATCCTAATCTCTAAAGCTCTTTTATGGTTCTTCTAGCTCTCCAAATTCCATTCTTCAGTTCCTTCCTGGTTAATTTGTTACTCAGTATAATCCTGTCTAATGCTTGCCTGCTCAAACTTTCGGAAGCTTCCTTCTTCCTCCTGACTCGATGTTCTATACCCCTTGTCACCCAAAGTTCCTTCACCCGAATAGTCCTTCCTTCCCTCTGTGGCACAGACCTCTTCAGCAAGATCAACGAGTGCTTCTGAAACAGCTTTCACATTTCCGTTGTGCATTTCCCTGAGAACATCTGTTCCTTGTTGAGGCGCCCCAGATCCTGCGTACTAGCATTGTAATTCAACAATTACATACTTTCCCGTACCATCTGTTCCTATCCATCTCCATAATTATCATACAGATGCTGCAAATCTATTCCAACTGTTTGCCGATACCCTTCCAAATGTTTCCGAACAAAGTTCAATTCCAAAACTCTTTTGAGAATAGCTGTTGAATCTGTGGCCAGCTGTCATTGACTGTTTCAGATGGTCAGGACCTACTAAGCAAAAATATCTTCACAATTTCAACCTGCATTATTTATCTATTACCAAGAAATGGTTTGTAAAAATGGTAACAAAGTTAGTTTCTCAAATTAAATCCGCTGGAAATAAATCTGCACAGGGACGAGATCACTGCTTAACATTTTCAGCTCCAAGGACAAGTATCTGACCTTCTGCTACCTCTCCAGAAAAGACGAACCCATCATAGTTTTATTTTCTTGGGATTATATAAATATACAGCATATGAACAGACGCCTTGGTTCAACTTGTCCATGCCAATACGATATCCTTAATTAATGCAGCCCGATTTGCCTTCATTTGGTTCATACCCCTAAAAAACATTCCTAGTCATGAAATTAACCAGATGCCTAACTGTACACCTTCGCCATTTCCTCTGGGAGCTCATTCCATATACATACCACCCTCAGTTTTCAAACATTGCCCCTTTGATCACTTTAAAATCTATTCCCACTTCAACATACGCACTGTCGTTTTGAAATACAACATCCCGGGAAATAGACACTGGCCCTTCAGCCGATCCACGCCCGTCATGGTTTTATAAATTTCAATGTCTCCAATGCCCAGGGAAAAAACAGTCCCAGCCTAATCAGCCTCTCGCTGTTGCTCCAATCCTTCAACTCTGACAACATCTTGGCAAACTTTATTTGAACTCATCCAAATTTTACAAATCTTTACTGTAGCACAGAGACCAGACCAGAAAGCAGAATTCAAGAAGTCGCTGAAACAATGCCCTGTACAGCTGCAACTTGATATCACAATTCTGATACTCAGTGCAATGACCAGTGATAGAAAGCGTACTAAATGCCTTCGTATGTACCTGTAACTCCATTATCTAGGAACAGTGAACCTGCAACTCTACTTCTCTTTGTTCCGCAAAACTCTCGAGGACATTACCATAAAATATATAAGACCTGCATTAATATGCCTTTGTAAGCCTCACACTTATCTAAATTAGACGCCATCTGACACACCTTAGCCCATTGGCTCATTTGATCAAAGTCCCATTGAACTCTGAACTAATCTTTGCTGTCCACTGCACCTCTGGTTTTAGTGTCACCTGGACATCAAAACTCCTATGATCAGATCATAATCAGTTATGTTAATGGCAAAATAGAAATGTGCATTCAGCATCCATCTTTGCAGCACACTGCTCCTCACAGTCTCCCAGTCCAAAACGCAAACCTTCACCACTACCATATGTTTCCTGCCTTCAAGCCAATTTTGTATGCAAATGTTTTCCAGTATTTCATGTTGTCCAACCTTACTAACCGGTCTGTTATGTGGAACCCAATTGAACATCTTTCTGAAGTCCACATTGATAATGTCCGCAACTCTGCCTTCACAAATATTCTTTCTCACTTCTTCAAGAAACTCAATCAAGTTGGGATTTCCCTCGAGTATATTTCTCCCACATTTACACTTCTCTGAAGACTCACTTTATCCAATAAACTCACCAGGCATAGCAAGCCAAATGACCAATTCGCCCATCGAGTGTGATCCATCATTAAATCATGGCTGAAAACTTTCTCGACCTCATTCTCCTGCTTTCTACCCTTAACACGTGATCCCCATGACAATCAAGAACCTATCGAACTTGGTCTTAATTACACTCAATAACCTGGCCTCGACAGTCTTCTGTGGCAATGAATTTCATATACTTACTACTCTCTGGCTGTAGAAATGTCTCCGAATCTGTATTCTGAAAGATTTTCCTGTATCGTAAAGCCATGTCTTCTGAGTCTGAGTCTCTCCTGCCAATGGAAATATCTTCCCAACTTGCACTCTTTCTAGGCCATTCAGTATTCTGTCAGTTTCAGTGAGATTCCCCCTCATTCTTCAAAATTCCATTGACTATAGACCCAGAGTCCTCAAACTTTCATCATTTGTTAAGCTTCTCATTTCTGGAACAATTTTTTAAACATTCTCTCAATCTGCTCCGCAGTCAGTAAATAATTCCTGATATATTTAGACTAAAATTGTACACAATACTCCAATATAGTCTGAAAAAAGCCCTATACAGCCAATGAAATACATCCCTGCTTCGACATTCAATTCCTCTCAAAATGAGTGGCATCATTGCATTTGCCTTCGTAACTATTGACTCAAACTGTACCTCGAGAAACTTCTGTTGTAGAACTCCCAATTCTCTTTGCACTTCAGAATGTAAATTTTCTCCCCATTTAGAAAATATTCATTGCTTTTACTCTTCCTATCAAAGTGAATGACCTCAGACGTAACTACCTTGTGGTCCACCGACCACATCTTTGCACGACTGTCCTAACCTTCCAAAATCCTTCTGCAGCCTCCCCGTCTCCTCAATGCTATCTGTCCCTCTACGCATCTTTATATTATCGGTAAACCTAGCCAGAATGCACTCAGATCCTTCATCTGTGTCCTTTAAGTACAAAGTCAAAAATTGTGACACCCAAAATTGTGTTTCTCACTGCCTCTTATTCTGAGAAAGATCATTTTATCCAAACTGACAGTTTTCTGTCAGATAGCCAATCTTATTTCCGTGCTCGCACCCAGCCTCGAACAACATGGGCCTTTGTCTTACTCAGCAGCTTTGGGCGTGGGGCTTGTTGAAGGCCTTCTTGAAATCCAGGTGGATAACATCGATTGCCTCCCCTTGGTATAATCAAGGAGAATCAACGTTTCAGCATGAGCCCTTCTTGGATGCTGCCTGACCTACTGCGCTTTTCCAGCAACACATTTTCAGCTCTGATCTCCAGCACCTGCAGTCCTTACTTTCCCCGTGATATAACCTGGCTCCCATGCTCAGCTCTGTCCTCGGCTGTCTTGCTTTTTTGGGGCATTACTTTCACCGTGAAGACTAGTGTGAAGTGAATGTTCAGTTCCTCAGCCATTTCCTTCTTTCCCAATATTATCTCTTCTTAGCATGATATTTGAATGGCCTAATGTCCAGCATTTGAATCTCTTTTACCCTATGTATGCCTACATAAACTCTGACAGTCTTCCTTTATAATACTGTTTAGCTATCCCTCATATTAAATTCTTTCCTTCATTTATTATTTTCTTGTTGCTCTTTGTTGCTTCTTTTCAGCTTCCCAGTCCTTCGCTTTCCCACTGCAATTCGTCACATTATATGCAGTCTCTTTTTTTCCGTCTCATCCTACCTGCACCGTGAGTCTTGTTCCTCGTGATGAAACGATGCTGTCTCTCCTCAATTACTCCCAGAAACCCCTGCCATTGTTGTTCCACTGTCATTGATATTAGGCCCCTCTCCCAATCATTTCCACCCAGCTCCTGCCTCATACCTCTGTCATTGCTTTTATTCAGTTGTAAAACCGTCACCTCCGATTCGATGCTCCAAGTCTCAAATTGCACTATAAATTCTATCATATTATTTACTCTGCATTCTAAGGGTTCCGTCACCTTAAGCTCCCTTATCAAGTCTGTCTCGTTGCATGAAACTAGATCCAATAGTGCCTGTTCCGTAGTCGACTCCACCATACGCTGCTCCAAAACGCCATCTTGTAGACATTCCACAAACTGCTTTTCTTGCAAGCCACGACCAACCTGATTTTCTGAGTCCACCTGCATACTGCAATCGCCAATAGCTACTGTAACTTTGACATTCTTTCACTTCTTTGTTTTTTTTTTCTGTTGTACCTTGCGCCACACCTCCTGACTACTGTTCACGTAACTCAGGCATGAAACATTCCAGCTGTTAATACCGAGACGTAAGCATTTTTCGTCACTACTGCCTCAATTTCTCAGGTCATCCAGCATTTCTTTCACTTTTACAGGAACATACTGTCTCTGTACTTTTGTTGTGTCATTTTTGAAGGCCTGTGGAAGCAATGGCAGGTGAGGACTTCGAAACAATCGTGTTGGACAAGCTAAAGGTAGCCGAGTTTCCTGACCTGATTGAATGCATCCAAAGGATCTAA
Source organism: Chiloscyllium punctatum (assembly GCF_047496795.1). NCBI lineage: Eukaryota > Metazoa > Chordata > Chondrichthyes > Orectolobiformes > Hemiscylliidae > Chiloscyllium > Chiloscyllium punctatum. Next base: position 60,744,417 of record NC_092781.1, read on the forward strand.
AATGGATGGTGGGGGGAGATAACAGATACTCTGATGGTCATTTACCAAATTCAGGGGAGCTGCGGTGTTTGTAGCAGATTGGAAATCATCAACTGTGACATCACTATGTTAAAAATGGTGATTGACAAACGGCGTGTAACAATAGGCCCATTAAATTAACCTCTGTGGTGGGAAAATCCATAACTGTATTGAGCAAGAATGGCAAGAAGCCTGAATAGAAATAGTTGCATCGTGCAGAGGCCGCATGGATTCATGAAAGACAGTTTACCGAATGTATTGAAATGATTTGCATACATTAAATGCGCGATAGAGAACTAGGGAACTGATAGAGTTGGTAGATCTGGTTTTCAACAGTCAATCGATAAGGCTATAATTCACTCAACATTTTGTTATAGTCCAGTAGATTTATTTGGAAACACTAGCTTTCGGAGCACTGCTTCTTGATCAAGCGGTGTGGAGCATTATATCTAAGACACAGAATTAATACCTGGAGATTAAAGTGTCAGACTGTGAGATATTGAACAAACCTGGATTTTTGAATCTTTCGTCTTTTCGAACGAGTTGCATGTTTTGGTTCATTAATATTTAAATCTCAGACTTTCTTTTAAGTCAACTTTTCGAGATCGCTTAAGGTTTTATAATAAAATATAGCATTTTCGCTCAGATAATGCATCAATGTGTGAGGTCTAGTCTGTCTGCATCCCAATCTTGAATCAGACTAGTTCGATTACCAAAGTGGAATTCACAAAGTATTACATGCATTGACTGCCTGCAGATTGTGCATTTTTACACAAAATAGAATGCACCTGCAAACATAATTCTGCAAGTACAAATTCACCCCATAAACGTCTGCGTGAGTGTGCGTGCATGTGTGTTTGAGAGAGAGAAAGAGAGCATGTGCGTATGGGAGCACGTGACAGAGTGTGTGCTTGCATGTGTGAAAGTTTAGTAAAATATCTGTGGGGTTTTGATGGAGTATAACCCTGTAGGCGGATGTGCGTGTGTGTGCTTGAGTGTGAGGGTGTGTATGTGTGTTCGTAGAAGATGGAGGGTCTGCGTGCTTCTATGTAAGATTGTGTGCATGTGTGCTTGTGTGCGTTTAGTGGGTTTACCTGGCGTGTGACATGAACCCAAGATCTAATTTGAGGTAGATGATGTTGTCTGAGTCACATGAGTTCCTGCTGCGTACACGGTGGGTTTACGTGGGGACTCTACAGATGACCCCATTCCACTATACATACTCTCTCTTGCGCACTTACACAAACACACATACAAGCACACATGCACACACAACCTTACACTCTCACAGACCCTCTCTCTCTAACAGATATACATACATGTACCCCACACACTCATACCCATAGACACACCCTCTCACAAGCTTATACTCCATCACAATCACACTCTTTACCAATTTTTTACACACTCAAGCACACACTCTCTCATGTACTCTCACAGTCATGGTCATATACTCACATGCTCTCTCATGCGCGAGCACACACACTCACGCACACACATGTCTATGGGGTAAATTTGTATTTGCAAAATCATGTTTGCATCCACATTCTACTTTGCAGAAACAATAGACAGTGTCCAGGCAGTCAATGCAGACAATCTTTTTTTAAAAATTCCACTTTGTTTGTTGTCTTACACAGATGACAACACAGACAGACTATGAACTGACAACTTTAATGCATTGTCTGTGCTGAGATGTTTTATATATTTACAAAACCTTATGTTTCCTCGAGAAGCTGACTTAAAGGAAGTTCTGTGATTTGCATACTAATAACCCAAAACATGCAGCACATTCTAAAGGATTAAATATTTTAAAATCCAGGTTTGTTGAATATATCGTATTGTGACATTGTCATTATCGACTTAAAGTTCTGCGTCTTGTGATCTTATAGTCCACACACACCTGATGAAAGAACAGCGCTCTGAAAGCTAATGGTTTCAAATAAACCTGTTGGACAATAAGCTGGAGTTGGGTGATTTTGAACTTTGTTTATCCCAGTCTGCGTCATCCACATCATTGAAAACGTGACATTGCGACATAAGCGAAAGGTACATGGTGGTACAGGAAATGGATGAGAATAGAGGATTGGTTCACTAACAGATATCAAACAATGGGAATAAAAGTGTTTTGTGGATGGCCATCAGTGGTTAGTGATGTGCCTCAGGGATCAGTGTTGGGTTTACAATTGTTTACAACTTACAGAAATGATTTGCATTTAGTGACCGAGTGTGTGAGATGACACTAAAATGTATAATAGTGTGAAGTGTGCAGAGAACACTGGAAGGCTGCAGCGGGATATCGATAGGTTAAGTGAGCAGGCAAGGTTCCGTGCAATAGTGATGTGCCTCAGGGATTGGGTTTACAATTGTTTACAACTTACAGAAATGATTTGCATTTAGTGACCGAGTGTAGTGTGTCTGGTGTGTGAGATGACACTAAAATGTATAATAGTGTGAAGTGTGCAGAGAACACTGGAAGGCTGCAGAGGGATATCGATAGGTTAAGTGAGCAGGCAAGGTTCCGTAAATGTGGGGTCATCTATTTTGGTAGGAATAACAGCAAAATGGACAGTTATTGAAATGGTGAAAAATTCACCATGTTACTGTTCAGGGACTCTTGTGTGTCCTTGTGCATGAATCACAAGACTTTTGTTTGCAAGTGCAACAGGGAGGTCAGCCAGCAAATGGAATGTTGTCCCTTATTGCTCTGGAGATGCAGTTTAAAAACACAGAGGTTGTGCTTCACCTGTACAGGGTGTTGGTGAGCCCACACCTGGTGTATTCTGTTCAGTTTGTCTCCTTGTGAGACAGAATATACTGTCACTGGTGAGGATGCAGAGGTGACTCACTTCATTGATCCTGCAATTGAGAGATTTAACTTGAGTAGTCGGGGACTGTATTCATTGGAATTTCGAAGAAGGCATGCGATCTTCCAAAAGAACATAGAAACAGGGAGGCTGTTCGCACTCGCAGGTGATCGAGAGAGCATAGCGTCAAAATCAAGGGTGCAGATTTTGGACTGATTTGAGGAGAACCTTCATAAATCAAAGGGCTGTGAATCTGTGGAATTTCCTGCCCACTGAAGCGATTGAAGCTATTTTCTTGACACAAATTTTTTCCCAGAGTAGGAATTAGAACCTATAGCTGAGGGCGTGAAATGATGTTATGAACGGTGAAGCAGCTTGAGATGCCTGATGTTTCATTCCTGATCTTTTTCTTATGTTCCTATGTTCTAACTTTGCAGCCGTCCCTTTATCTGTGAATATCCACCCCAATCAATATTGATAGTTCACGCCTCGTACCTACAAAATTGGCCCTCGTCCAAATTTAGCGCTTTAGCTTTTAGATCCGGTCTATTCTTTTCTATGACTGTTTTAAACGAAGAGAATTAAGATCTCTGGTCCCAAAGTGATCCTTCAATGACATCGAGGTCAATTGCTCTGCCTTATTTACAAACAGAAAGTCAAACTTTACTCCTTGTTTAGTTGGTGCATCCGCATAGAATTCGGATCCCTACAGCACAGAAGCAGGCCCTGCGGCACAACAAATCTACCCTGACCAAATCCCCTACCTTATTTTTGACCCTAACTAACGCACATATCCTATACATCCATGAAGACCGTCGGCAATTTAGCATGGCTAATTTACCAAAATAAATAATGGGTGACCCAGTGGTTAGCACTGCAGCCTCACACCGCCAGAGACCCGGGTTCAATTACCGCATCAGGCGACTCTGTCTGGAGTTTGCCCATTCTCCTCGTGTCTGCGCGGGGTTCCTCCGGGTGCTCCGGTTTTCTCCCACAGTCCAACAATGTGCAGGTTACGCGAATTGACAATGCAAAGTTGCCCGTAGTGTGGGGTAAATGTAGGGGAATGGTCTGTGTGGGTTGTGCTTCGGTGCGGCGGTGTGGACTTGTTGGGCCGAAGGGCCTGTTTCCACACTGTAATCTAATCTGAATATGTTTGGATTGTGGGAGGAAACTGGAGCACCCAAAAGGAGCCCACACAGAAACAGGGAGAACGTACAAACTCCGCAGTCTCCCTAGACTGGAATCGAACGCAGGTCACTGAAATTGTAAGGCAGCAGTGCTAAGCACTGAGCCGCCATGCCAGCCTTTGACAGTGAATCAAGAAAAAAAACACGTACACACTTAACAGATTTCTTTTCATCCAAGCTCTTAGCAATATGTTTGTCCCAATCTATCTTTGAAAAGCTAAAAGTCCCTGTCATTGCAAACTTATGATTATAGATAACTGGAATGTCCCAATAAATGTGTTTCTCAATTTCCCACTTATTATTGGGGTGGGGGTCTATAATGCAATACAAATAAACCTGAAAGAAAAATCAAGGTACACAAACAAAAGCCGTGCTTTTTTTAATAATAGAATTCTGTTAAGGGTCCTTCAGGAGGGACCTATACATGAATGTTTATATTTTCAGATTATATTTGTAGAAGGAAAGGGGTTTTCTATCATTGCTGAAAGCGGACATGATGGCCCAATCATTTTTTCATTAAACTGGTAATTTGCAGACGATAATATTCGAGGGACCTGGGTTCAAATCCTACCATAGCAGATGGTTATCATTTGAATTCAATAAAAAAACTAGAGTTGGATATATTATGAGTTTGAGGAAATCGTTGTCAATGATCATAAAAAAACACATCTGTTTCACTAATATCCTGTAATGCCATCATTATATGGTCTGGCCTACAAGTGCAGGCCTACAAGGTCCAGACCTACAGCAGTGTGGTTGACTCTTACTTACCTATGGGTAATCAAGGATGGGCAATAAATGCGGGCCTGGTCAGTTGTGGTGACATCATCTGAATATTTCTTTTTTCTCAATCGAGGTGGGGAATTTCTTTTTAAATTAAGTTGAATTGATGATTTCTTCAAGTGAAAACAAAAAGAGATCACCTTGATGGGAATACACTAATAGACCCGCAATGTTCAGAGGGAAATTAAGGAACAATTGTGAAGAGAAATATCAGAATAACAAGGTTGCAATAATAACTCATGGGACTTATCATAGTGTTAGAGGTTTGGGAGGGAGGGAGTTTATCAAATGTATTCAAGGAAATTTCCTTTATCAATATACAAATGTTCCTACTTGAAAAGGTGTGATACTTGACCTACTCTTGGATAATACGACAGGGAAAGTGACTAAAATGAGAATAAGGGAACACAGTGGAGGAAGTGACGTGGAACAGAGGGACAGCCGGGAAGGAAAGCAATGACCATATATATCAGTGCTAAGCACTGAGCCGCCATGCCATCATTTGAACAGTGAATCAGGAAAAAAAAAATCACGTACACACTTAACAGATTTCTTTTCATCCAAGCTCTTCGCAATATGTTCGTCCCAATCTATCATTGAAAAGTTAAAAATCCCTGTCATTGCAAACTTATGATTATAGATAACTGGAATGTCCCTATAATAGTGTTTCTCAATTTCCCACTGATTGTTGACGAGGACCAGAGGGATAGCCGGGAAGGAAAGCAGTGACCATATATATCAGCAAGGCGGCGAAACCCGAGACTCAACAACTGTAGTCTCTCCCACCCGCCCTCCTCCTCTAACCTAGTTAATAAGTTAAGGTTCATTCTAAACTTCCTCTATTGAATATAAGTTTGTTTTTAAATTTATAGCAACTTGGACTAAGCTTTCTACTTTAGTACTGAGTGGGTGTTCAGATATGTGGGGTATGGATGCTAGGGCAGTTGCTTGCTCCTCCTGCACAATGTGGCAGGTGGGAGACATGGCACACGTCTCCGCTGGCTACATCTGCGGGAAGTGTACCCAACTCCAGCTCCTTGAAAACTGTGTTAGGGAATTGGAGCTGTAGCTGGATGAACTACGGATCATTCGGGAGGCTGAGGGGGTAATTGAGAGGAGTTACCGGGAGTTGGTCACTCCCAAGGCCTCAGGACAAGGAAAAATGGGTTACAGTTAGGGGGAGGAAAGGGGACAGACAGACAGTGCAGAGATCGCCTGTGGTCATTCCCCTCAGCAATAGGTATACCGTTTTGGATACTGCTGGGGGGATGACCTACCAGAGGAAAGCCATAGTAGTCAGGTCTCTGGCACTGAGCCTGACACTGTGGCAAAGAAGTGAAGTGGGCAGAATAGAAAAGTACTCATGGTAGGGGACTCGATAGTTAGGGGAATTGACAGGAGATTTTGTGGTCAGGATCGGGATTCCCGGAAGGTATGTTGCCTCCCTGGTGCCAGAATCCGGGACATCTCCGATCGGGTGCATAAGGTTCTAAAAGGGGAGGGCGAACAACCAGAAATCGTGTTACATATTTTCATTAATGATACAGCCATAATTAGGATTGAGGATATAAAAAGTGATTTCAGGGAGTTAGGATGGAAGCTGCAAAGCAGGACGAACACAGTAGTGTTCTCTAGTTTACTAGTGGTGCCACGAGATAGCGAGGCGAGGAACAGGGAGCGGGCGCAGCTTAACACGTGGCTGCGCAGCTGGTGCAGGAGGGAGTACTTCAGATATGTAGATAATTGGGATTCCTTCTGGGGAATGTGGGACTGAACAAGGAGGACGGGTTGCATCTGAACTGGAAGGGGACCAATGTCCTGGGTGGAAGGTTTGCTCGAGTAGTTCGAGAGTGTTTAAAATAGTATGGCAAGGGGGTGGGAACATGCGCTGTATACCGGAGGTGATAGTTGATGAAGATGAGGCAATAGCAAGAGGTAGACTAGCTAGTGGGAAGGATTGTGCTGGGAGGAACCAAAGTACATTTTCCTCAGATGCTGATCGCTCACACGAGGGGACATAACTTTAAACTGAAGGACGATAGGTATAAGACAGGTGACAGATGTAGTTTCTTTACTCAGAGAATAGTAGGTGCGTGGAACACACTGCCGGAAATAGGTGTAAACTCGCCAACTTTCAATGGTCATTGGAAACACATACGGATGAAAATGAAATAGTTGAGGATGGAAAGGCTTTAGATTGTTTCCACAGGTCGGTACAACATCGGTGGTCGAATGCCCTGCACTGCACTCTTTGTTCTACTGTTCCATGCTCTGCCCTTGAATGACCCTTGAATGACCCAGATCTTAATAAAGTCAGTCTTTTGTTCCTGGCATTCTTCAGAATGCTTTCGGGTTTCCTTGATCTTACCTGCCAAAGACGTCTTATGTCCCCTCCTGGATCTTCTCAGCTCTCTCTTTATCTCCTTCCTGGTTGCCTTGTTTCTCTCAAGCGCCCCAGCTGAGCCTTCACGTCTCATCTTTACATAAGTTGGTTTGTGTGGCATTTGAGAAAGACTTAGGATGCGGTCTAGCTCTACAGAATTCAAACTTTGCGACAGATTCTGAACAAGTCTGAATTAGTGGTGCTGGAAAAGCACAGCAGGGCAGGCAGCATCCGTGGAGTAGGAAAATCGACGTTTCGGGCAAAAGGCCATCATCAGGAGCTGAATAAGTCTGTACACGTGCAATTCAGTGGGTGAGGTATATCAGTTTTGGCATATTTGTGTCGCACAGATATTTGGTGCTTAGAAAGTAAGGCAAAAACTGGGGAAATGTGACATTGTCTCAGGGATTCACTGCAAGCAGCGTCTGGAATTTTCATTTTAATCACCTTCAAAAAAATCTTCTATTTACTAACTCCGTAACGAAAATTCATATTGTGATGATACATTAATATGGGACAGAAATCAGCTTTACATCAGACCATGGAAAATACAATCTTAATTACCCTCTCCAAGGGCCTCATGATTTTATAAATAAAAATGAAATGCTCCCTTCTCTGTGACAATCGTTTCAGGGAAAACAGCCCCAGGCAGTTCAGTGGCTCACTATACCTCAAACCCTCAAATGACGACATTATTGTGAATCTTTTCTGAACGCTTTCAAGTTTCATTACATCCTTCTTAAAGGAGGGAGACCAGAATTCCATGTAATATTCATAAACTGGCCGAACCAGTATCCTGTACAGCCGCAACGGGATCTCACAACTCTTATTCTCAGTGCACTGAAAAGTAAAGGCTAGCAAAAGAAACGCCTTCTTTTCTAGCCTCTCTACCTGTAAATACACTTTCAAGGAACTATGAACCTATACTACAAGATCTTGTTTTTCAGCTACACACCCCATGAACATACCATTACGTGCATATATCCTGGACTGATTTGCCTTTCCAAAATGCAGCACATCCCATTTATCCATATTAAACTCAATCTGCCACTCCTCCGCCCACTGGTCCAACTGATCAAGTTCCCATTGTACTCTGATATAACGTTCTTCGCTGTCCACTGCATCTCCAGTTTTGGGGACAACTGTAAACTTCCTAACAATAACTCCTATGCTCACTTCCAAATCATTAAAAATAATAACGAAAAGCAGTGGACCCATCGCCGATTCCTTGTGGCAAAACAGTGGTCAGAAGCCTCCATAATGGAAAACAAACAACCAACACCACCGCCTCTTCTTTTTTACCTTGGAGCCAGTTCGAGGTCGAAATAGACAGTTATCCCTATATTCCATGTGATCTAACCATGCTAACAACTCTACCATATGAAATCTTGCAAATGCATTACGAAAGACCCCAAAGATCACGTCCACCAGTCTGCCCTGATCATTCATCTTCTGTTACTTCTTCAAAAAATTCAATCATGTTAGTGAGACATGACTTCTCAAGCATTAAGCAGTGTTGACTATCCCTAATCAATCTTTGTCATTCCAAATACTTGCATATCTTCTCACTCAGGATTCCTTCCAAAAACTAGCCCAACACTGATATCAGCTTTTTTTTTGGTCTGCAGTACCTTCTTACTTTACTCAAATAGTGATACCACTTCGGTGAACAGCAATCATTTCTCCAGCTTCCCACAGAGATCGAGAGTAGACCTGATAAAGTCCTGGGATTTATCCACCTTTATGCATTTTAGGACATCCAGCACCCGCTCCCTTCTAATATGGACATTTTTCAAGACATCACCATCGATTTCACCACTTTCCATTTTCTTCTTCATAGTAAACACTAATGCAAAATACTCGTTTAGAATATCCCCACCTCCTGCTGCTCCATTCATCGGCTGCATTGCTGACATTTAAGGGATCCTACTCTCTCCCGAGTTAGCCTTTTGTCCTTCTTTTATTTATAACATGCATTTGGAGTCTCATTAACCCTATTTGCCAAAATTATCTCATGTCCTCTTTTCACACTCCTGATTCCCCTCTCAAGTATATTCTGACTACCTTTATGCTCTGCTAATGATTCGCTCGATCTCTGCTGTCGATACCTGACATTTGCTTCCTTCTTTTTCTTAACCACAACCTCAATTTCTCTAGTGATCCAGTATTCCCTTTTCAGACTAGCAATGTCCTTCACCCGAACAGGAACATACTGTCTCTGGATTCTCATTATCGCATTTTTGAAGGCTTCTCATTTTCCAACTGTTGCTTTACTGGTGAATATTCGCCCCCAGTCAGCTTCGGAAAATTCTTTCCACATCCCTTCAAAATTGGCGTTCCTCCCCTTTAGAACATTAAGTTTTACAACGGGTCTATATTTTCCCATCACTGTTTTAAAACAATAGAGCTATGGCCTCAGGCGCAACGTGCTCCCCCACTGACACCTCAGTGACCTACTCTGCATAGTTTCCCAAGAGTAAGTTAAGTTATTCACTGTCTCTAGTTGGGACGTCCACATAATTTATCAGAATGTTTTCTTACACACACTTGACAAATTCCTTTCCTTCTAAACCCTTAAAACTATGGCAATTTTAGTTTATGTTTGCAATGTTAAAATCCCCTACAAATTACCATTGTATTATTCTTACAGATAACTACGATCCTCGTGCAAGATTTTTTTTATCAATTTCCAGTTGATTATTGTAGGGTGTATAGTACAATCCCGATAAGGTAATCATTCCTTTCCAAGTTCCCACTCCACACGGCTGGATGTGTTACCAAGTGCATCCTCCTTAGGTGCGTAGAACATCAAACGTTTCGTTCTCTTTGGCCCTCGATGTTGCGCCGACCTGTGGAATCACCCTGAAGCCCATCTCACCGACAGAACTGCATTCTCATGCATATGCCTATTCCAATGACAATTTAAATCCCCTTAAAGTTGGCGAGTCTACCACTGTTGCAGGCAGTGCGTTGCACACTGCTACTACTCTCTGAGTAAAGAAACTAGCTCTAATGTTCCTCCTATATCTATAACCCCTCAAAATTAAGCTACATCACCTCGTGCTAGCCATTACCATCAGAGGAAATAGGCTATCACTGTCCAATCTACCGAAATGACTGATTACCTTATATGTATCAATTTATTCGCCTCTTAACCTTTTTCTCTGTAACGAAAACACCGTCAGATCTCAAACCATTTTACGTAATACCTTCCCTCCACAACTGGCAACATCCTGGCAAATCCCCTCTGAAACATTTCCAAAGCATCCACCTCCTTCCTATAATACGGTGACCAGAACTGTACGCAAAAATCCAAATGTGGTTGTACCAGTGTTGTTTTTGATCTCGTGGACCCGAAACTCAATCCCTCGATCAATAACAGCTAACAAACTGTATGCCTTCTTTCTCCCCTATCAACCTTGGCTGTAATTTTCAAGGAACTTAAGTACCTTTCACCAAGATCTCTCTTCTCAACTACACGACCAAGAATATTACCATTAGCCCAGTACTCTGTATTCCTGTTACTTCTTCCAAAGTGGATCAGCCGCCTCACAATTTTCCACGCTAATCATCATTTGCTAACTGTCTGTCCAGCTATGCAGCTTATCTAAATCTCTCTGTAAAATACAACATCGTTCACCACCATCCACAACTCGACCAACCTTAGTGTCATCCGCAAATTTACTAACCCACACTTCGATGCTCTCATTCACGCCATTTGTAAAAAATGATAAACAGTGGCCCGACAACAGAACTTTGCAGAACGCCACTAATAACCAAACTCCAGGATGAATATTTCCCATCAACTGTCACCTCCTGTCTGCTTTAAGCTCCCTCATTTCTCATCCAAACTGCTAAATTACCCTCAATCCCATGTCTTCGTATTTATGCAATTGCCTACAGTGGGAAACTTATCAAACACTTTACTGAAATTCATATCTCTGATATCAACCGCTTTCCCACCATTCACCTGCTTGGTCACCTTCTCAAAGAACGCACTAAAGCTCGTGAGGTAAGACCTACCCTTCAAAAAACCGTGTTAACTATCCCTAATGAACTTTATCATCTCTCGATGATTATAAATCCTGTCTCCAACAACACTTTCCAAACTTTTGCTGACAACCGAAGTAAGGCTCACTGGTCTATAATTTCCAAGGTTGTCTTGACTCCCCTTTTTGAACAAGGGAACAACATTTGCTATCCTCTGGTCTTCGGGCACGAATACTGTAGACAATGACGATATAAAAATCAAACCCAAAGGCTGGGCAATCTCCTCCTTGACTTTCCTGAGAATCCTAGGATAAATCCTATGCAGCCCAGGGGACTTATCTATTTTCATAGTTTCCAGAACTGCTAACATCTCCTCCTTAAGCATCTCAATTCCATCTGGTCTAATAGCTTGTATTTCAGTATTATCCTGGCACATAATTTCTTTTTCTAGTGAGAATACTGACGAAACATGCTCATTTAGAGCTTAATATATCTCCTCTGACTCAATGCACCATTTTGCACTACTATGCTACATTGGACCCTAATCTTACTCTAGTCATTCTTTTATTTATGATGAAGCTATAGAAAGCCTTAGGGGTTTCCTTGATCCGCCAATGAATTCACATGTCCCGTACTGGTTCGACTTCGGTCTATCTTTGGATGTAATGCTAGCCCTTATCAGAAATTACAATCCCTGTCCCCTTTTGCTCCATTTTCTTACTATGCCTTCGGGTTCACTTGCTTTCTTTTTTTAGTGCTCTGCTTTACGGAACATCTCTGGGACACCCGTTCGAAGCAACCATACCACGCTTTTTCCTAATATTTCAACACCTCCTCCCACTCAGTCGAGGACATGGAGGACCTGGGTCTCCTTCACCGCCCTCCCCCCCACTCACGAACCGACGCTTGGAGGAAGAACCGCTCATCTTCCACCTCGGAACACTTCAACACCAGGCCATCAATGTGGACTTCACCAGCTTTCTCAATTCCACTTCCCTCAACTCACCCCAGTTCCCAACTTCCGGCTCAGCACCGTCCCTCTGATCTGTGCGACCGGCCTGTCTTCTTTTCCACCTGTCCACTCCACCCTCCTCTCTGAACTTTTACCTTCATCCCCACCCCCACCCACCTAATGTACTTTATGCTGCTTTCTCCCAACCCCCACCCTCCTCTCATTTATCTCTCCACCCTTCAGGCTCTCTGCCTGTATTCCTGATGAAGGGCTTTTTCCCGAAACGTCGATTTCACTTCTCCTCGGATGCTACCTGAACTGCTGTGATTTTCCAGCAGCACCGTATTCCAGAATCTGGTTTCCAGCACCTGCAGTCATTGTTTTTACCTTTGAGCGTATTGTACACCCTGTCCAAGATATTCTTGATCTGGCACCAGGTAGGCAACAAGCCATTCGCGCGGTCCACTGCAGAATGTTTGCACCTCTGAATCTCGAGGTTCCTATCACAACCAATCGCTTGGAACCTGACATACTACGTTACATTAAAGCCTGGTTTGGTGACAGAAACTTGACTGATGGTGCTACATTCATCTGAGATCCATCTCGAGTACATCCCAAGCAGCATACTTCTTTGAGATGGGGATAGCCACCAGAAACTCCAGCACTACATGCCTCTTCTGTCTAACTTTAATAGACGTTATCCATCCACATGACTGTGTCTGCGGATTTGGACCCTTCCTATAACTGCTATGCTCCTGTAAATTCTTCACTGCTCTAACTGCCGTTCCAGCTGAGCAAAATAATCTTATTGAATTTATAACCAACCACTCTTACAGCCAACATACTCAACAGTAGCATGGAAACTCTCCGTAACCCCTTACATCGTAGCGGAAGGGCACATCACTCTCCAAAAGGCAATCTTTGCAGCTGAACAATCTATAGGTACAAGAACTAGCACAGTCTTACTGGTCTAATAAAGCACTGCTCCAGGCAACTTCAATATCAATATTTTGTATTTTTAAATTTAATCAAGAGGCAGAACTCAATAAAAATATCATCACAAAGAACGCACTCTATTCACTCCTGCATACTTCCCAAAAAAGGGCAGTAAGGTTTAAAATATTTTTAAAACTATGCACTTAGCTGCTCCTGTACTGCGAGCTCTCTCTCGCAGGGTCCTTCAAGTTCATCTTGGAATTTGACTGTTGGTTAATTTTTCATAGACACACTTCAATGTCCAAAGGTACTTCCCTGAAACAGCTGTGTCAACCAGTTGTGTCGGTTTCTTTCTCCTTTAATACCTTGAACACGAGGTTCTTGCCTTTGTCTCTCTGTCTTTTTTTAAAAGTGTCAATTTTATTCTAATCTTTCTTTTCCCCAAAATTTCTAAAACAATGCAATAGCTTAGAAAACAGTAATTGCTGCTCCTAGAATTTGAGGAAATGACCTCTAATACCTAAATACCTAAAGAAAAAATGGATTAGATCATACAGCAACATTTTTTCTGGTCCTTGATCTCAGATTACATGATTCATGAGAAAAATAAACATAGGAAGGAACTGGTATCTGGAGCAAGTCGGGGGGAACTGAATGGAAACAAAGTATCTCTGGAAACACATTTATGATTTTAAAACATATTTTATACAGGACGCTATTTAATCTTTTTAATGGGAAGCTTCTCCTGTTTTTGCAATTTGTCCATAGGTGTGGATCCGAGAGTTCTGTGTGAAAGAGTTTCCCACTCTGGCCTGCAGTGAGCGATGATACATTCACCAGATAGTTTATTTTTGTATCTGCTTCACTTGCTGCGCAGTGATTGCTTGAGAGATTTCTTTTTTCTGAAGCATGAATCATTCCCCTTTCGTTCTGGGATTTGTTGTTTAGCTTTCTATATTCTGCTGCTCATTGCTATCAGCAGTTTACTTTGACTTTGTTCCTCTAGTCACTTCCGTGTTGCTCCTTGGATGGAGTCATTTCTTCCTCATTGGATAAAAATAACAAAATCATATTGCTACTCCTCTTTTCCCCTTTCCTTCATTCCTCACGTAGACACCTCGTTCCATTATCTGCTGCATCTCATGTTGGCTCTCAGTCACTTGGATTTATTCATCAATTGAATTGTTTTTTATAACTGGATATTTCACGACATATTCTAACTGCTCTCTATATTTTTCTGCGTCACCGCATAAATAAGTGCATTTGTGCAGCAAATTCGGTTCCGCAGCATGTACGCAACTTGTTGAAAGAGATAAAAATCATCAACGTAATCACCAACACAGAACATATATAAAATATACACAAACCAGAGAAGGATAAAATTGACGGATATGGCAAAGAGTAAAATCACAGATTTCTTTCTGCTGTCTATCTCTGTGTCATTCTCTGTTTTTCTCTGACCCTTCTGTCCTTTCCGTGCCTTAACTGCCTCAACGATGTGTCTGACGATCAGAATATTGAGGAAGACGATAAAAATGAATGGGAGAAATGGTGTTAAAAATATTTCAATGTATGTAAAACTCACCCAATGTACATTGTCATAATATCTGTCTCGTCTGTAACAGTATCATGGAATGTTTCTAATGATCCTTCCAGATTCAAATATGAAATAATTGGGAATATTCTTTAAAGAGAAGAAAATGCAGATTGTTGTTAGAACTCTCATTGCTGTTTTCGCTGTGCAATACAGAGATTTCATCTGATGAATACAAATGGCTACTAATCGATCAAATGTAAAAGCAACAGTGAACCAGACAGAACAATCAACAGTAAAGCGGCTCAGGACGTGGAAAACACTACAAACTGGAGTGATGTCCAGAAAAGATTGCGGATAATAATAGTAAACAAACTCATCAAATATGATATCAAAAATAATGAACAGTAGATCAGACACTGCCATGGCTACGAGATAGAGAGTGGAACATGTTGAAAGGCCACACTTGCTCCGAGATAAGAATGCAATTGCCACCAGACTAACTGTAAGATGAAAGAAAATAGAAGAAAATAGATTTGAAATTATTAATTAAATTTTCTCGATACATGTTGAATTTTAGAACTCAGGTTTCTTTTTGTTCAGTGCAATGTCATGAGAACCACGACAAAAGGTTCTCTCAAGTGAAATAACTTGCACTTTCAAAAGACAAACAGAATCACTTGGGCAGAAAATTAAGCTCAGAAACACGGCCAGGTACTCACTACGTATTTTTGGGGGGCGGGGGAGGGGTGGGTCGGGAGAATGTAGTTACTTTGCTTTCCAATTTACTCTGTCTAGCTGTAGTTTCCCATAACAAAGCACTCAATAAAAAAACACACACACCCGGAATCAGTAAAACAATGATTGGGAGACTCTTGATGGACAACTGTTTCACACTGAAGGTGGTTTAGTTTTGTAATGAACTGCTGCAGGAATTTATAAATACCGGTACATGCATTTGGACAGGTACATGAATAGGAAAAGTATAGAGGGCTTTGGATGACACAGTAGTTTGCACTGCTGTCTCACAGTACAAGGGAGTCAGGTTAGATTCCAGTCTCACTGCAAGTGCCTGTGTGGAGTTTGCATGTTTTCCCCGTGTTTTATGTCAGTTTATGCTGGATGAACCAACTTCCTACAAAAGTCCAAAAATGCACACGTCAGGTGGTATGACAATGATAAATTTTCTCTGGTGTTCAGGGATGTGTAGGTTAGGTGTGTTAGCCATTGGAAATGCAGGGGATAACGTAGGGGGATCGGATGCAGGCTTGTTGGACTGATCTGCCTGTTTCCACACGATGTGGATTCTATGAAATGCAGAACTTAGTCGGCATGGACAAGCTGAACTGAAGTGTGCGTTTCCATCGTACAACTCTATGATGCTTATCGTGCATTCAGGGATGGTAATGGCATTGCAGGTCAATGGGTGTTTGGTAGATTCTTACTGCTTAAGATTATTGCCTGGTGTTTGCGGAGTGCGAATGTTATTTATCAATTATCATGCCAAGCTGGATGCCATCCTGACGTATTGGGACACAAATGTCTTCATGAGACAAGGTGTTGCAAACTGTGCTGAACGTGGTGTAATTGTGTGGAAACATCTTCGTTTTGGACATGACAAGTGGAGGGAAGGGCAAAGGTGACGTAACTGCAGAGTTTGGGGCCAAGGACACGACCTTGCAGAATTCGTACATCGATGTATGACAGCTGAGATGATTGCCCTTTTACTGCCAGAACCATCTTACCTGTCCGCAGTGCAATAATAAAGAGAATTGTAATGTCATTGACTCCAGCTTCTTAAAGGCTTCCTGTTGTCAGTATATGTTTATAATTTATACGACAAGAACGCAGTGATTTTATTTTAGTTCGTAACAAAAATTAATAATAATAGGAACATCTGATTAAGGAATAAATATTTTGAAATTGCAACTCAGACAATCCGGAGTTAGTCGCACTTCAGAGTTTAACACATAGTTATGTTGAATTGTCAGAAGGTATGGAACAAAAATTGGGGTTGTGTGATGAGGTTGGACATCTGGCAGAGTCAGAACGTTTATCATTATCACGCAAAAAGAAGACAAATGGTCTCGACTTGGAAAATTAGATTTATGAGCTCTGCCAGTAACATGAATTATGTAGACGGCCAGCAGAAACTCACCAATATGCCTGAAGTCAAAAATCCTGTTCACGATTTTCTGTATTATTACACAACATTCTTGATTGTATTCTCTTTCTTCCTGTAATCCTCTCTAATTCAATTTATCACAGCCATAATATTGCAAATGCTGATGCCCATTATTTATTGCATTAGAACTTTTTCCTTTTAAATTTATTTTCCTTTTTAATAGCATTGCTTTACTTCGGTAGCACGCTGGCACAGTGGTTAGCACCGTTACCTCACAGTGCTGGAGACCCGGGTTCAATTCCCGCCTCAGGCGACTGACTGTGTGGAGTTTGCACATTCTCCCCGTGTCTGCGTGGGTTTACTCCGGGTGCTCTGGTTTCCTCCCACAGGCCAGGTAAATTGGCCATACTAAATTGCCTGTAGTGTTAGGTGCAGGAATAAATGTAGGGGAATGGGTCTGGGTGGGTGGCGGGTCGGTGTGGACTTGTTGGGTCGAAGGGCCTGTTTCCACACTGTCATAAATCTAATCTAATCTCACTGGTGCAACGTCCTTAACAGAATTGCTTCCTCCCAAGGTGGACACACATCACAAAGTAATGCACAGTGGTCAATTTAAGCATCAACTGCGCTTAGATTTTGGATAACCGATTCAAGCATTGTTAATCAAAATCTTACCAGCTACAGGGGCGAGATAGTGTCAACACTTGTTAGTCCAGATCCTTCATTAATAACGTCTCGATAAAGAAATGTAGTAGCCATGATACAGGCTTGCCCTAACCATGCTGGAAAAGCAATCAGTCCAAAAGATTTTTTAAGTAAACATTATATGTCCATCGGATAAATTCGTGAATTGACATTGCTATTCTGGTATTTTCACGATATGCGAATGAGTCACATATATGTACCTCCAATGGAATACTTAACTTTGCAAACTTAGTAAGAAATATACACATCAACGATTGATCTAATTTGCACTCAATCGTATTTACAATCTACAATGACAATTTCATCAGTGAACACATCAGAAATTAGAAATGTATTATGAAAGAAGCATTCCACGTTTACAGTCAAATTATGGTCCTCATTATGAACTTAGTCAGGTATTCACTTGAATTCGGTTCACCACAAACAGTTAAATTCTATATTCATAAATACTCCTACGTACACAAAGACACTGGATTCAGTTGTTCCCCTCCAGTTAGTAACCCACACTCAGTATAATTTTAATTTGAGTGATGCTCCCAGTAACACCTGGAACTGGGGTTACTTGTTCCTCTTTGAATAGGAACCTACATTCCGAATAATTCTAATTGGAAGATGCAGAGATATGTACAACATGAGTGGTTCCAAGACTTACCAGGAACTCCAACAACAGCAATGATGGTGTAGTAAACTTTTTTTACCATTTGCCTTGGAAGATGCATTTTATTGTTTGTGGCACTAACTTTCCCTTGCTGCAGCTGTTAATCTGTTGGAATTGGAGAATTATTTTGAATTGGCGGTAATGCAGTTTCAGAGACTTTACTTTATATTGTGTGGTATATCCACTGGGAAAATATGATGACACTTTCAACGTTACAATCATATTCAAGCACCAAATTATCCCAACAGATATACGTTAATGCTGTTTTTCATTAAGTCAATTTGAATACCCCAACTTCTGAATAAATTGCATTCTCTTGGGTCTCAAATGCGAATTGCAGGCTGTCTTCAAACAACAAGACTTGCTTTATTTCTCTCACAATTAGTCTCAAAAAGATAATTTCTTTGCACTTCTTTTCACTGAGGACTTTTGTTGTTGCTGAGGCTATTCAGTCATTCAATGCCTCTCGTTGTAGAGTTCGTTGAGAGGTGTTCTACCCAACATGGTTTTATTGTTGCTTTCCTTTTAATTCACTTTTTCAACTCGTTTGGCAAAATCTATCTGTGAATGAATTCTCTGAATCAGAACCAGAAGTTCACAGCAACCATCACAACAGCTTGAATTTACATTAGTTAATATTTCTTCAAAGCGAAGACAAAAATTAGTTAGGTGCAACTTAGGTGAATTGGCCATGCTAAATTGCCCGTAGTGTTAGGTGAAGAGGTAAATGTATTGGAATGGATTTAGGTGGGTTGGTTTTCGGAGGGTCGGTGTGGACTTGTTGGGCTGTAGGACCTGTTTCCACACTGTAAATGTTCTAATCTAATCTAAAAACAGAAACTAATGCAGAAAGGTAACTTACAAATCATTGAATGATACCATCATTTCGGACAGACCTGACTCATCGATCCGTCGTGTTTGTAACTCGAAAATTATATTATAAACTACATGTTAGAAACGAAAATCGCTTCTTAATAATCGCTCTAGACAAATTCAGGAAAACAAAGTTTTATTAGCAAGTCTGCAGAGTTGGGCACCCTTCTGAGAAAAAAAAGGCACGCCGAGGCTTACAAAGTTTCTCATTATATACAGCACAAGTCCCTCCCCTCCTTGGCTCTAACGAACCATGAGGTTCACATTCTTAAACCGTCATTATTCTCTAATTTGCATCCTTATCACAAAGTCTGCAACAAATGTCTCCAGACCCTCCCCTCCTTGGCTCTAACGAGCCATGAGGTTCACATTCTTAAACCGTCATTATTCTCCAATTTGCACCCTTATCACAAAGTCTGCAACAAATGTCTCCAGAGTTGTTTTTTTACCCTGTAGTCTTATCAGTCAAAAACTCATTCTTCTCTGTCTGTGCTAGCGGTCTTATCAATCTATAGCAGATGTCTCTGTATCAATCTGTAGCAGATGTCTCTCGAGTCGTTTTTCTATCCTGCAGTCTTATCAGTCAAGGACTCATTCTTCCCTGTCTGTGTTAATGGTTTCATCAATCAAGGACCTGTGTGTTTTTACTCTGCTCACAAAATGTCAGCATTTTGCACAATTTAAACTATCCTACTTTTGTGTATACAAAATGTTTTAGAAAAGAAGTTACTCTTGTTTTTTATTATAGATCAGCCTGTGGTCCAGGCACATCTTAATTGTTTGAACCGAAATTGCCTCTCACAATCCCACCCTTTCTCTTTTTAAGATGTGCCTGACCAAGATAAGCCTCCCCTCCTCAAGGGCCCGGGAAATCCTTGGTCTTTAGCAGCAACAGCACCTTAAGTTCCTGCGTCCCATGTTATGGAACCGCCACTGCCTGGAGTTGGGAAATATTTTTCTGAATTAAAAACTGAATACAGGGGGTTAGGCAGGGTAATATGAGGAGAAGCATCACGCCCCCCCCCCCAACCACCAGCAACGCCGTGCGCCACCAACTACCACCTAGGAGACCCTCCCACCATCCGATGCCACTAAGAGGACGCCAAGATTGTACTGGCACATGGGCCAATTTCCGAATTTCATCGGAAATTTTCAAAACCGCTTCACCATTATCGTCAATTTCTAGACAGCAGTTAGTCAGGTTAAATTTCCCGCACACGCCCCCCTCCGAGGCCAATAGATAATCCAAGGCAAGTCGGTTTTGATATATAGCAGCCCTCATTTGATCCTACTGCTTGGCCAGCAACTCCAGGGCCAGGGCAGTCCGGTTAGTAATAACCTCTACGACTGCTTGGAGCCTGATAATTCGATTTAACATGTAGATAGGAGTACGGTATCCCCATGATCCGTCCTGTGCCCATGTAGCTGGCCCGTAGTATGCAATAATCCGGGCCGGTGGCCACTCATCCCCCCAGTCACCGACTTGGATATCCCTTGGCGACCAACGGAGGGAGTCAAAGAGTTTAATTCCCAAATCGTCGCCTTCCTCCCGGGGTAATAGGAAGAACGCAGGTCGTATTAGACCCAGGAAGCATACCCCAGCCCATCCCATGGGCAGTTTGGAGTATGCCTGATTACCGCATATCCAAAATAGGCCATCTGGAGCAGGCCCTCCCTGCCTCACAACGTCATCCCACAGCTCCTTTACCCCAGGGACGCCCTCATAAGGACCAGGACCACTGCAATTCCAGTAATCAGCCCCCAGCTCGTCAGAGGAGGAAGCAGTATGTAATGGAACGCAATTTCCATGACCTCGGTTTCAAATGTACCAAGTCATATCCTCAGGCCACCATACTCACGTGGTCGCATCCAATACATTCTGACAGGGACTAATCCCTACCTCCACGGTCCCCTTGCCTTCAATACAGAACTGGCCCTCAGGGCTGTTCGTCAGTCTCCACCCCTGGCTTTTCCTTTCGTTGACATGAGTCCAAGTGGTTTGCAGCAATTCCCCTATGTCTAAGGTTTGACCAGTCCACGGCCATTGTTCCGACATATGCGGCCCCCCACAAACCCAGCAATTGCTAACATTTAAAACAGTGGCTATTCTAGAGGTGAGATCAATAAACAGGTTTTGGGTAACATCAGGGAGTTCAATCTTTTCTTCTACCTCTTCGTATACAGATGGCACTTTAGAGAGCACGACCGTTCCCTGACGGTCTTGCTCTTTCCCCAACCCCCGATCAGTGATCTGTATTTTGGTCTCCTTGACTCTGTCAACCTGCTCCCTGAGCAACACGGAGGATAGGCCCCACCTCCCAGTTTTGCTAATACACACCCAGCGGTCATTTATAGGGCATCCACGGATTTTGCCACCGTATCCTTTATTATACATCTGATAATAGGGTCTTCCACCCTCCCAACATTCGTGTCGTGCATTCACATCGTAACACCAATCCTCCACATGGGAATGGGACACAAATAATCCCGAGTAGATTCGAATCCCGAGCCTTACTGTAGTCCGACATTTGTCACATCTCCCCTCACCCTCCCCCACATACAGGAGTAAACTGATTAAAATCCCCACCAATACAGTCCAAGTAGAGTTCATTATCGCTGTCTTTTCAGTTTTACCACCAACGGCTTGTCCCCTTGCTCGCATGTCCAAGTGCTTTCTCCTTCAGGCGGAACAGGCCCCTTTATCCTTGATGCGTGGACCCACCCTTTTCCTTTCGTCCGAACAGCTGCTTCAGTTGTTAACAGAACCAGGAACGGTCCTTCCCACCGCGGCTGGAGCTTTTCGGCCTTCCAGGTCTTAACAAGTATCCAATCTCCGGACTCCACCTAATGCAGGAGGAAGTCGAGCGGCGGAGTCTGAGCCAGGAGACCTTTCCTCCGGAGTTCTGCAAAAGAACGGGATAAGGCCAGTAAATAGTTTCTGACAAATACATCTCCCCCTTGTAGAGTGGGACATCCATCAACCTTACTCCAATATGGTAATCCGAACAGCATTTCATAGGGGGAAACCCCGACATCCCGGCGAGGTGCCGTACGTATCCTCAATAGGGCAATGGGCAGGCACTTCGGCCAAGGTAACTTAATTTCTAACACCAGCTTAGTCAATTGGGTCTTGAGCGTGCCATTCATTCTCTCAACCCGACCCGAACTCTGAGGATGCCAGGGTGCATGGAATTTCCATTGGATACCCAGGGCAGTACAGATCAAATGGTGTAGCTTAGAAATAAAATGTGTCCCGCAGTCGGAATCGATAGATTCCATTATGCCATATCTCGGGATTATGTTCTCTAACAACAGTCGGGCCACATTTGGTGCATCGTCTTTGGCAGTTGGGAAAGCCTCGACCCAGTGAGTGAAATGGTCTACTATTACTAGCAGATATTTCCATCTCAGTACTGGGGGTAATTCTGTAAAGTCGACTTGGATCCTCTGAAATGGCCTAATTGCGAGGCTGGCATAGAACGCATGGATTTCTGGTTAATACGCCGGCAAGTGGGGCATCCGACTACCTCTTGTTGGGCTAATGTGTATATCCCCCTGCATACATAGTCTCTCAGGATCGTGTCACACATGGCTTGCACCCCCGAGTGGGTCTGATTGTGTAATCGGTGCAGAATACCCCGGGTGATCTGTTTGTTCAGTACTTGTCTCCCATCAGGAACCGTCCACTTCCCGTTAGTATCTAGCTGGGCACCCAATTGATCCATTTTATCAATCTCCCCCTGGGTGAAGACGGGTTGTTTAGCGAGCCCTTCCCTCAACGGTATTAACGTAAACAATTGGACGGATTTTTCGACCGCTGCCCGCTTGGCTTCCTCATCTGCCAGCCGGTTTCCCACCGCTTCCGGTGTCGACCCCTTCTGGTGACCGGGTACATGGACTACTGCGAGTTCCGTCGGTAACGCCAGGGCCTCCAACGTTAGGCTGATCATTTGTTCGTGAGGCAATTCTTTTCCCCGGGAAGTTATCAACCCTCTCTCTTTCCAGATTTTTCCGAAAGTATGAACGATTCCGTATGCATACTTTGAGTCAGTATATATGGTCCCCACTTTCCCTTCCAACAACTTCAGGGCCCTCTGGAGGGCGTACAACTCACAGGATTGGGCTGACCACTTCCCGGGCAGTCGTCCAGACTCAATCGTCCGTTTTATTGCGCCATCTGCGACAGCATAGCCACTGTACCGGACCCCACTGACGCACCGGGAGGATCCGTCGATGTACAGTTCCTGTCCCTCACCCAGCGGGGCCTCTTGCAGGTACTCTCGGCTTTTGGTCTGCAGGTCTACAAATTCCACACAATCATGCTCCTGTCCTCCATCTGCAGGACGTCCGTACAGAACCTGGGCAGGGTTGCAACTGAGATCTTTTGCAAAAGTAAGATCGTCTCCGGTCATCAAAATTGTCTCATACTTGAGGATACGAGAGTCTGTTAACCAGCGGTGAGCCTTCTGAGCCAGTATGGTGCTAACTGAATGTGGGGAGTATACTATGATTCTTCCTCCAAAGGTAAGTTTCCGGGCCTCTTCTACTAACATTGCCGTAGCTGCCACTGCCTGTATACAGGTCGGCCATCCACAGGACACAGGGTCTAACATTTTTGACAAAAATGCAACCGGCTTACGCTTCCCTGCACGCAGCTGGGCAAGCACACCCTGAGCAATTCCGCCGGCGCTATTGACATATAAGTGGAACGGTTCCTTCAGGGTGGGTAAGGCCAATACCGGAGCTCGGATCAGTTTATTTTTAATAATATTAAATCGCCGCTCCTCTTCGTCTGACCAGTCCACCTGTTGTCCTTCTTGTCCGAGTTGCCCGTACAAAAATTTTACTAGAGTGGTGTAACTTTCAATCCATATCCGGCAATCCCCCACCAGCCCCAGGAATTGTCTGATCTCCTTCTTCGTCCTGGGTATTGGCATACCCATAATCCCCGATATTCGTTCCGGCGTGATACGGCGATGCCCCTTACTGACTCGATGGCCCAGATATCTTACCTCTTGCTCCACAAACTGGAGTTTCGTCCTGGAGACACGTAGGCCCTGTTTCCCCAGGAAGTTCAGCAGGGCAACGGTGTCTGCTCGTACTTCCTCCTCTCTTAGTCCTGAGAGTAGGAGATGATCGACATATTGGAGCAATTGATTCTCCGCGTTACACTGAAATCCTCCTAAGATCTGCTCCAGTATTTGTCCAAACAAGTTGGGTGACTCCGTGAATCCCTGTGGCAAGACCGTCCATCTTAACTGTCGCTTTCGTCCTATGAAGGGATTCTCCCATTCAAATGCAAAAAGGTTCCGACTTTCTTCGTCAAGGGGGCAACTCCAGAAGGTATCCTTCAGATCTATTACGCTGAACCATTCATGTTCGGGGGAAATTTTACTCATTAACGTGTAGGGATTGGGTACCACCGGGTATCTAGCCTGGACTACTTCATTCAACCCCCGCAAGTCTTGCACCAGCCTATATGTCCCATCCGGCTTCCTCACAGGGAGTATTGGAGTATTGAAAGGGGACATACATTCCTCCAGTAGTCCATCTGTGATTAATCTTTCTATCACAGGTTGTAACCCCTCCCGTCCTTCCATAGCAATCGGGTACTGTTTCCTTGTTACCGGGCTTCTTCCTGGTAACATGGTGATTTGGAGAGGTTTGATGTTAAGACCCCCTCTGTTCCCCTCTCGGTACCATACTTCCGGGTCTATTTGTTGATCATCTTCTTCGGTGAGGGCGAACAACCTTACCAGCATTTCCCCGTTATTTGGTACCGTTCCGATCCCTAGTTTGACCTGCAAGTCTCTTCCAAACAAATTAAACCCCGCCGATGGCAGTAGAAGGAGGTCTCGTTTAGTAGTTCTGTTTTCATACCCAATTTCCACGTCCTCCACCACTGGGACTTGTAATTTCTGTCCTCCAATTCCAGATATCCCCATAACTGTTCCTCCTGCTCGGGTGCCGGGGGGTATTTGGATTATACTTGATCTTTCGGCTCCCGAGTCCACCATAAATGTGATCTCCGATCCTTGGGGCCCTACTTTCAAGTTTACCAGGGGTTCCTGTCGATAGTCCTTTTGCCCCAAGGGTAGTAACCCACGACCTCCCTAATCTTCCTCCCTCAGGGCGTACGACCACACCTCCCGCTTGTAGCGGGGGCACTCCCGTTTAAAATGTCCCTCTTCATTACAGTAGTAACATCTCTTCGTTTCCATGTCGCGGTCTCGCGTTCCTCCACTCTTCCTTTGTTCCGGCCATGGTTCTCTTTTCCTCTGCTCTTGCCACGACTCTCCCCTTTCCTGTTTCTGCCACGGCTCTCCCTTTTCCCTTCTTCCAGCTGTCACTTGTTGCACCGTCTGCATCATTATCTTTGTCGCCTTCTTTTGCTTCTCATCGTCCCTTCTCACAAACACCTTTTGCGCCTCCCGTAGTAGTTCACTTAGAGATTTACTATCCCCATCATCCATTTTCTCTAACTTCTTTCATATGTCCGGCCAGGCTTTTGATACAAACTCTACCCGTATGAGTTGTTGCCCCACGTCCGTCTCAGGGTCCACCCCAGCGAACTGCTGCAAATTCTTCCTAATTCTGTCTAGGAAGTCCGTAGGGGTTTCCTCCGGGTTTTGATGATTACCAAAGGCCTTGGTAAAATTGCGCCCCTTCGGGGCTGCGTTTCTTATTCCTTTTATCCAATATTCCCGCATGTCTCTCATGTTGCGCCGTCCTTCTTCCGTTTTCTTATCCCACACGGGGTCGGTGAGGGGAAACTTCTGCTCCCCTCCTGCTCTTCCCTCTCTCTCCCAGACCAAGAGCGCAGCTTGTCGTATCATCTGTCGCTCCTGGCTGGAGAATAATGTTCCCATGATGGAATACATCTCTTCCCACGTGTAAGTATTCGGCCCCAGGAACTGATCTAATTGTTCAGCCAGGCCCATGGGGTCCACTAGTAGGCCCTTCATCTCCCTCTTGTAATTCCGTACTTCAGTACTCGTCAAGGGGACGTTCACATATTCCGTCCCTCCTTCCTCGCCCCCCATGGGCACTTCCCGGAGTGGATTCATTCTTGCAATCGAGACAGGGTTTTGTCGGTGACTCCTTTCAGCTTGAGATATAGTCTGTACCCCTGAGGCTGCTGGTGATTCCTCCCCGTTTTCTTCCCCTTCCCCTGAATCGTCGTCACCCGAAGGATCATTTTGTGGGGCAGACGGGGTCTCGTAGGGCGGCGGTAAGTGATCTAAAGGTTCCCATTCTTTCTGCTCTTCCGAGTCTTCACTAGTGGCCTTCATTTTGCAAGATATTGTGACCGGTAGCCAACAAAGGGCGTAATCACTTTCTTCCTGAATAACATTAGGTTTCGAATTGACATCTCAAATTAGAGCTTGCCGGACCCAGTCTTCGTCAGTGCCGAATCCAGGCCACCACACTGAGTCTCCCTGAATAGGTTTCTGGGACCACGTTTGACAGTGTTTCACCATCTTTTTTCTAGATTTTCCTTTTCTCCTACCCTGATTCCAATTATTTAACATTCTTCCTAACGGACTATCGTCAGGTACCCCGGGGTATTTGTCATCGTCTGCGTTCAAGCCTACCTTTCCCTTATTCGCCCTGGATCCTTGATGTCCCATTGCCGAGGACTTTGTAAAATCGGAGATCCTTGTATTATCCCGTGATAATCTATCACTATTTAGCCAATTCCCGGACCTTCAGTCCCGTGATCGCCCAGGTCCCGTTGCAGGCACCCCCGGTCTT
The DNA here is from genome assembly GCF_047496795.1 of Chiloscyllium punctatum. Taxonomy (NCBI): domain Eukaryota; kingdom Metazoa; phylum Chordata; class Chondrichthyes; order Orectolobiformes; family Hemiscylliidae; genus Chiloscyllium; species Chiloscyllium punctatum. Next base: position 60,771,123 of record NC_092781.1, read on the forward strand.
TGGATTCCTGTGTGCTACGTCTCTGTGAAACATATCACAGGCACCCCGTAGGTCCACGTTCCTCCACAAACACGGTCTCTGCAAAATCTCTCACAGACGAGCCCTGGTCTCTAGATTCCTGAGTCCCACGTCTCTGTAGAAAAGTCTACAGGCACTCCGCAGGTCCCCAGTCCTCCGGAAACACGGTCCCCGCAAGTTTTTTCTTACCTGGGTTCGGTGCACCGAAATTACTCGATCGTTAACCGTCCCCACTGCCTCGGCCACACCCCTCCTTTGTGTTCCTGAGCCTTCCGGATATCACTCGCTCAAGCCGCGCGGGGCGACAAGCAAGGAATCAGGGACTGCCGAACTCGGCAGGGTGCACCTTCTCCGATGTCCTTCCTCAGCTCCCCCCGCGGCCGGAGTGTTGATCGGACGAGCCCCCAAGTTTGTTAGAAACGTAAATCGCTTCTTAATAATTGCTCTAGACAAATTCAGGAAAACAAAGTTTTATTAGCAAGTCTGCAGAGTTGGGCACCCTTCTGAGAAAAAGGCGCGCTGAGGCTTACAAAGTTTCTCATTATATACAGCACAAGTCCCTCCCCTCTTTGGCTCTAAAGAGCCACGAGGTTCACATTCTAAAACGTCAGCATTTTTCCATTCTGCACCCTCGTCACAAAGTCTGCAACAGATGTCTCCAGAGTTGCTTTTTTTCTACCCTGTCGTCTTAGCAGTCAAGGACTTATTCTTCTCTGTCTGTGTGATGTCTCTCGAGTTGTTTTTCTATCCTGTAGTCTTATCAGTCAAGGACTTGTTTTTTACTCTGCTCACAAAATGTCAGCATTTGCACAATTTAAATTATCCCACTTTTGATTATACAAAATGTTCTTACAAAAGAAGCATGTCTTGTCTTTTATATAGAGAAGCCTGTTGGGTCAGGCACATCTTAATTGTTTGAACCGAAATCGCCTCTCACACTGATCAATTGGAAATTGCTTTTCTTCAAAGAATATCCAAACTAATCATCGTTTTTTTTTGGTCCCGAACCGAAAGCAAGCCTCAGTGATTACAATGACTGTCATACATCAGCACCAGACTAAACATCTTCCTCCAGACAATGTTGACATAAACTGGATTGGTTCAACGTTCCAGGAGTTTTGAAACCCGTTGTAAATTTGAAAAAGCTCAAGTGTCACTGAAGAAATACCAAACTCAACTGATCATATAGGAGAGAAAGTAAAGGAGAGGGTGATCCTTTCAAAGCAATGCCCGTGTCGAAACTTTCTGCACATTTAACTAGTGAGCAAGAATGGCACAAATGATGGAATTAATAGCAAATGCGCAGCCTCATCCAATTCTTATCAATTCTGACATTTTACAATATCATCTGAAAATACATACACGAATCCAATAATTCAGGACGATGCCACTGTTTTAGATTAGCTGTCTGACATGTGACATTGCATGAGAAGAATTGCCTTCCACTGCAACACTGGGAGGACTGACACACAATGAATCTATTACCCCCAGTCATGATTAAGATTGCTTTCACTACGCTGACAGGATTGAGGTTGTCCTCTTACCACCTAACATAAGAAAAATTGCAACGTCCAAAGCCATCTCCAAGCCAGATGAACGAAGGAACAGAGACATGTGGCAAAATCTCCAGTGGAATGACAGTGAAGTCAATCCTTTTAATTGTCCTTCTAAGCATTTGCTGGAAATATACGTGTCTCTGCGATCTCAGGCATGCACAAATTCCTCTGAACAACTCGTCCAACAACTCCACCAAAAATTGTCCATCACCATTCAAGACAGTTTGTGTTATCACTTCAGACGTGAGACCTTATAGATTGGTTTGTTTAATTCAAATCTGAAGAAAAGACAGATTTGTCTTTTTTCAGATGCTTATTCTTGATTCAATGGACTCTGGCAAATCATTTGCAGGGAAATGTGAGGGCTGCGTTGTCTAACACCTGCTGCTTATACTGTCCAACATGCAAGTAATCCTGCTCAGTACCTTCGCCAGTTTGATACCACACTGACAACTAAGTTTGCTGCTGCTTCTAGCATGTGTCATAAAACTCTCCATTGAACCAGGATTGATCCTCTGGCTTCATTGTAATGGTTGAGTAGGAGATATGCTTAGGCAGGATTTTGAGACTGGAGATTATACAAGAGTACAATTCTGCTGGTTTTGATGGTCAATTGTACTTCTACGGATTTTCAGTCTTGAGTTGCCAATTCTATTCAAAATGTCTTCCATTAAGGACAGTGAACATGCCATGCAATACAATATATTCACACAAGATAAAGCGAATGATTAAACACTACACACCAATCTGTCACATTCATATCTGTCACAGCATATCTGTACCTGAAAATGTGTTGCTGGAAAAGCACAGCAGGTCAGGCAGCATCTAAGGAGAAGGAGGATCGACGTTTCGAGCATGAGCCCTTCTTCAGGAACGAGGAAAGTGTGCCAAGTAGGCTAAGATAAAAGGTAGGGAGGAGGGACTTGGAGGAGGGGCGTTGGAAATACGATAGGTGGAAGGGGGTTATGGTGAGGGTGATAGGCCGGAGTGGGGGTGGGCACAGAGAGGTCAGGAAGAAGATTGCAGGTTAGGAATGCGGTGCTGAGTTCGAGGGTTGGGACTGCGACAAGGTGGGGGGAGGGGAAATGAGGAAACTGGAGTAATCTGAGTTCACCCCTTTTGGTTGGAGGGTTCCGAGGTGGAAGATGAGGCGCTCTTCCTCCAGGCTTCGTGTTGCTGTGATCTGGCGATAGAGGAGTCCAAGGACCTGCATGTCCTTGGTGGAGTGGGAGGGGGAGTTGATGTGTTGAGCCACGGGGTGTCTGGATTGGTGATACACCATATCTGTGACCCTACCATAAATCTCCAGGATATTTGACTCCATATGCTGTCTCTTGCCGCATCTTTCTTGCCTTCTCATTCATGTTGCATCAGTTTATGTATCTTTCCTGTCATGTGCATCGTTTCTGCGTATTTTGAAATTGCTCATCGCTGGTAAGAGTGACTTCCTCGGCCAGCAATTTTCTCACGCTCTTTGTACTGCTCAGAAGGTGGCGACAAGCTGATTGTCTGGGATTCTCTGCAGTTCATGCGATTTCGATAAGCCAACGATATAATTAGAGAGCAAATTCCTGTTTTCTGGTGTAAGTAATACCCAATTCTACACTGCCATGGCGTTCTGAAGTCATGGAATTACAGTTTAGCAATTACCTGTCTCTGTTGGATGCAAGATTTTAAAAATTAAGCGCGTGCTGTCAGGAATAGTCTTTCATTTTCAACTATGTTGCATCCATTCGAAATATTTCATGATTCTGCTTTGAAAGTTCTGCCAACCATAATTGTAAAGAAGATTTGTGCAGAAATATCGTGGTAATAATCTTTGCTACTCCTATCTCTCTCTCTCTCTATCTATCTATCTATCTATCTATCTATCTATCTATCTATCTATCTATCTATCTATCTATCTATCTATCTATCTATCTATCTATCTATCTATCTATCGATCGATCGATCTATCGTCTATCTATCTATCTATCTATCTATCGATCGATCGATCTATCTATCTATCTATCTATCTATCTATCTATCTATCTATCTATCTATCTATCTATCTATCTATCTATCTATCTATCTATCTATCTATCTATCTATCTATCTGTCTGTCTGTCTATCTATCTGTATAGATCATTCTTAAGTCCAAAGAGACTAAGTACTGGAGACGGGCAGTTCAAAAATAGATACTTGGAACAATTGGCTGCTAAATTATTTCCTGAACTTTGGTTGCTGTTTCGGTAACACATCAAACTCAACCAAACAATTTAAATTTTTCCCACAATACTTAAAGCCAATTGAATTTGAATTTGTTATATGGATGACATCCAATCAATGAGAGGTAATCGTGTTGAAGTTATAAAAACACAGGTATTTTGAAAACCTGTCACTCAAACTGCCATACACCGAGAGAGCTCACTGTCCATCTAATATGAAAAGTTCGAAAAGTAACCAGATGGCACTATCTATCAAAGGCTACATTTTAACGTTAAAAAATACTCAAAGGAAAAAGGAAGAAGACAGCAAAATTGGGAAGACAAGGAAGGAATGTTGAAGGAAGATGAGAAGACCATCTGCATGTACTCTGAGAAATTGAGTTAATGTAAATTTTAATATTTGTGTTATTAGAACAGCATTTTTATCGAGTTGTGGTCAGAAGGTGTTTAGTTAAGAAAAGCCAGCTTGGAATTGATTATAGTTGTTGGTTCACGTTCACTATCAGAGTTAGGAAAATAAATTATTATTTCTCTTTAAATAGTGGAAATTATGAGTTCTCTTTCACTCATGCACGTATTTTAACATTTACCGAGGCGAGGTAATCTTCTCTGGTTGCTTGGTTTAAATTAATACAGGGGTTCATCCTCTGTGTCGGGACAGTTTGAGCTCATCATCCGGGATTTGGGCAGGTTTGGAGCGATCCATTCTGGGACTTGGACCGGGTTAGATATATTTATGCGGATGTGGGTCGATTTCGACAGATTAATGAACAGCTTTGAGATGGGAAAGCTCCCAGAAAATTTAATCACACTGTTCGATTACTGTGCTGGATTGTAAAATAAAATTTAGGCGAGAAAAAATTGGTTAATTTCAGATGCTTCCCATTGGTGAGATTAAAAGTGAGAGAAATGACACTTTCAGTTACTAAGTATATTCTGGGGTTTGAAGAAGTGACTTAGGGAGTTTTATAAGCCGTGAGCAAGGAAAAGCTGCTACAGTTAGCAGACAGCTAGAGCTGGACCCACCTGTGTTTCGGGAAAAAAAAACGATGTGGGTATTACCGAAATAGCTCAATATTTACATCTGCTGGACTGGCCATTTACAGCTTTGGAAATGGCAAAAATTCAATGGCAGATGAAACAGCTTGAGGTAGACGAGAAAGGTAGGGAGAAAACGTTCTTTGGCAAAAGTGAGGAATGCATATCCCGGAGAGTAGAGCCGAGAATGTGGTGCTGGAAAAGCACAGGAGGTCAGGGAGCTTCGAAGGAGCAAGAGAATCGACGTTCCAGGCAATGAAGGGCTTATGACGAAAATGTCAATTCTCCTACTCCTCGGATGCTACCTGACGTGCTGTGCGTTTGAGGCACCACGTTCTCCACATAAAAAATCTTCGCAAAGCAAAGACCCAGAGAGAGAAAGAGAGAAGAAATTTTCAAAATGAAAGAACAGCCATGTTAGAAGATCAAGGAAAAGAGAGAAGTTTCCCAGCTTGGCAAAAAGTGAGAGAGAGGGAGAAAGAAAGAAATTGAACTTCGCAAATAGCAAAGTGAACACGAAAGTCAGTTTAGAACGATGAAACGATACGGCAAGCTTAGGGCAGTGGATAGTGACGATGAACAAGCCCATCTTAGACATAAACATTGTTGGGATATCATATTTATAAAATTGGCTAGGCAGATGTGGTGCCCAGAGAACGCATGTGTAATGCTGATTTATAGGAAAATCAGCATTTCAGACAAAAGCCCTTCATCAGAACTCTTGATGAACGGATTTTCCCCGAAAAATCGATGTTCCTGCTCCTTTGATGCTGCCCGACCTGCTGTGCTTTTCCTGTACGACTCGAATGTTGACTCTAATCTCCAGCATCTACGTTACTCACTTTCACCTCATACTGAATCATGCTGGAGGCAAGGCTGGTAAGATATGCGCAAGTCTGTCACGGGGGTGCAGAGAGTATGCACATGCCAAACATGTTATTTTGAGTGCTTATGAATTGGTTCCAGAACCATATAGACAACAGTGTATAAATATAAAGAAGGAACCAGGTCAGACTTACCTTGAGATCTCAAGAGTTAAACATGGGAATTACGATAGATGTGCAACTGAAAAATAGACAAGACACATAAGGCTGTAAGAGAGATTGTTCGGTGGGAGGAGTTTAAGAGCTCACTTCCAGAGTTGATAAGAACTTATGTGGATGAAGAGATGGTTCAAAAAGTGAGAACAGTGTCTCTGCTGGCAGATGAATATTCATTTTTGCAGAAGGTGAAATTTAATTTCGAACAGGAATTTCATCCCGGGAGGGATATTAATCAGGAGAAGGGGAGATCATTTATTACAAAACAAAGAGCGAATTACCATGGAAATACTTATCACACGAGAACAAGAATCACAAGGAATTGAAAAGGATGTGAAAGTCACCAGGTGTTTCCACTGTGGTAAAGTGGAAAATGTTAAGCACCAGTGCTGGTCGTTAAAGAAATCCACGAGAGAAATAGATGGTGTAAAATAGGCTAAAACAGTGGGCTTAGTGGAAGTCGTCAAGGAAACCCGAAGTAAAGTCGAGAAGCTACAAGAGAGTGCAGAGCCTAGGCAGGAGCTGGGTATTGAGATAGTGCCTGGTCGCTATAAAGACTTCACCTCCGTGGGTAAAGTTTATTCAGGAAGAACGGACGGTTGGCGGGGGGTGGGGTGCGGTGTAGTGGCGAAAGGAAAGAAGTGACAATGTTGAGAGATACGGTATCTGGTCAGTCTCCGATAGTAAACTGAAAGTATCAGCACTCTTTCTGACATGTTACGCAATTGGATTGGATTCCATTCCCTCCAGAGCGGAAACAGGCCCTTTGGCCCAACATGTCCACACCGACCCAACAAAGAGTAATCCACCCAGAACCATTCACCTACTCCCCACTAATGCACCGAACACTATGGGCAGTTTAGCATGGCGAATTCACCTTACCCGCGCATCTTTGGACTGTGGGAGGAAACTGGAGCACCAGGAGGAAATCCATGTAGACACAGGGAGAATGTGCAAACTCTATACAGACAGTCACCCGAGGCTGGTGCTGCGAGGCAGCAGTGCTAACCACTCAGCCACTGTGAATACAGGGACAGAAATGTAACATGTCCCTCTAACAGATCATATTGGAGTGCCAAATCAAGACTGGGGAAGTAACGTTTTGGGAGTGATTGGCAGACTGTTAGTTCCAGGAATACGGCTTGTTTTGGGAACGACCCGACAGGATTCAAGGTGGGGGTAATGTTCCTTGTCATGCAGAAAATCAAAGGAAAACCAGGGAACTGAGTAGTTCAAAGCAAAATTATTGGAATTATTCCAGGCCGTGTAGTAAAAAGATCCCATTCTGGTAAGTTACAGCAAGAATGAAAAGCTAAAAAAACAGATTAAGGAGTTGATCTTCAGTTCGGTGACACCCTGCTTGATGTCATGGTACAGCAAAAACCAGAACAGGTGGAGGATCAGGCAGAGTTGCTTTGTCCTGAAAAGCAAATGGACTTACAACCGGAAAATGAGACGGTAACAGATCTATATCATGGTGCATACTGAGAAAAGGAATCAGAATATATTCCCGAGTATTACTATCTTAAGGACAGAATTCGAGGGGTAAAATGGATATAACAGCAGGTTCATGCAGAGAAAAAATGGGTGGACGTGCACCAGATTGTGTTGCAATTAGCATATGTTCAGGAAACATTGCGAGCAATGCACGAATCACCTGTAGGAGTTAATCTCAGTGTGAGGACGATGCAGGCTATGTCCGTTGTCCTGCACTGCACAAGAACGTTGGTAAAATATGCCATAGGTTCATATGTGCCAAATGGTGGGGAAGCCACAGGCAATTACAAAACCAGACCTTTGTTGCTAATTGCCACTTTTGCAGAACATTTCGCACGGGTTATACGCTTAATTGCGTATGTACCCTCTCTAAAACTAAAAATGGGACCCAGTACTTACCAACCGGAATGGCTGTGTCTCCCCGTTTTCCGTAGGCAATTCCATTACCTACTGTTAAGGCAAAGGCCATTTTGTTCAGATGGTATGGCCTACACAGGTAGATTCAGTTATTCCAATGGTCTAATTGTACTGCTAAACTATGTATGAAAATCTTGGATAGATTAGACATGCAGCATGTTCAACCAAGCGTGTACCACAATGGAGACTTGGAAACGTGGCTTCAAAACCTGAGGACAATGTTAAGCGTGTACTGTCATTCTTTCCCGAATGATGGGGATAAACGTATCCCCTTCATCTTGATTACCATTAGAGATGCTCCAAACGAATCTACTTAGTTTATTCCCTTTGAGTCAATATTTGGTATGAAGTGAGAAGGCATTTCAAACTAAAAAAGAAAACAATTGACAGGACCGACGTCAGAGATTTCACATTTGATTTGTATATCTAAAGTGAAGGAAGAAATTAAATTTAATAAGTGAATTACCTGAAGAGGGAAAAGCACAGATGGAAGCAGGAGGCAGACAAAAGAAACTCAAAACTGCGTACGTTTTCCCAGGGTATTGTTACAAGTGAAAGGAGAGCCCTTCAAAGCCAGATTGAGGGGTACCTAACAAATTGAGAACAGGTTGAGTCAGACAAACAATCTGGTAAAGATGTCAGACAAAAAGAAACTCTATCGGATGTAATGTGAGTATGTTAAAACCTTACAACAAAAGGGACAGGGAACTGAAGAAACAGGTCTTAGTTGCTGCCCTGTATAGAGAGGCAATCCAGATGGCTTGGATGTTGATGTGCATCAAAATATGTAAAATAACGAGGAATTCCTTGAAGAATGGGATAGGAGAGTGAAATGTCTGTCCCAGGAAGAAAGAACGAAATGAAAGTTTAGTTGCAAGAGTCTGAGGACATCCGCAGGAACAAAATGGGGAGGACTAATTCTATTCTCCAATATGAGCTGGAAGTAGGGAATGTTTTTATTCCCAGTAAGACAACACCCCTACAGGCTTAGTCTTCCCAATGCCCGGGGTAGGTAATGGGGCCTGTATATGGCACAAAGTCTATCCCTGTTGCTCAGAAGGGAAGGGCGAATAGGAGCAGAGCATAAGTAATTGGGAACTGTATAATTGGGGGGACCGATAGGAGGTTTTGTGGTGTGTTGCCTCCCATGAGCCTGGATTCGAGATGTCTCTGCTCGTGTTTTCGGAATCCTCGAGGGGGAGTGGGAGGAGCGCCAAGCCATATTCCACATCGGCACCACCGACATAGGTACGACGAGAGATGAGGATTTAAGGCAGAAAATCAGGGAGCTTGGATGGAAGCATAGAGCGTGGACAGGCGGAGTTGTCATTTCTGGTTTGTTTCCCATGTCCGTGGTGGTGAGGTGAGGAATAGAGAGAGAGAGAGGAGATCGGCCTCACTACTGATGAAGAGTTTTTGCCTTAAACGTCGATTTTTCTTGCGACCTGATTCTACCTGCTCTGCTGTGCTTTTCCAGCACCACTCTAATCTTGACTCCAATCTCCAGCATCTTCAGTACCCACTTTGGCCTCGAGGGAGGAGTTGGATATATGGCGAAGGGACACAGTAGGAGGGAGGGTTTCAAGGAACAATGAGCTCCTTGAAAATAGAGTCACAGGTAGAGAGGTTCGTGAAGCAGGTGCTTGGTAGGCTTCCCTTTATTGGTCACAGCAATGAGTATAGGAGATTGGAGATCATGTTGTTACTGTACAATACATTGTTTAGGCCACTTTTGGAATATTGCATGCAATTCTTCTCTCCTTTCTATCGGAAGAATGTTGTGAAACTTGAAAGGTTTCAGAAAATCTTTACAAGGATGTTGGCAGGGTTGGAGGATTTGAGCTACAGGGAGAGGCTGAATAGAATGAGGCTGTTTTCCCTGGAGCGACAGAGGCTGAGGGGTGGCTTTATCGAGGTTTACGTTAACGAGGGGCCGACATATGATAAATAGACAAGGTCTTTGCCCTTGGGTGGGGTTGTCCAGAAGAAGAAGACATAGTTTTAGGGTGAGAGGGGAAAAATATAAAAGGGAACTAAGTACAAAGTTTTCATGCAGAGATTGGGGCATGTATGCCAGATGAAATGGTGGTGGCAATTACAACATGTAAAAGGGATCTGAATGGGTGTGCAAATAGGAAAGGTTCAAAGGGCTAGCGGCCAGTTGCAAGCATTTGGGACGAGATTTGTTCAAGATATCTGGTTGGCGTGGACGAGTTGGAGGTAGTGTGGGGTGTTGTCTCGTGGAGTAGTAAAAGCAAATGTAGGTACTGAGGAGATGTAGGATCACAGCAAAGGACGGCAAAATACGTGGCAACCAATTTTCAATTGGCCTGTGAGCAAATAGAGTAGCAAATCATATGGTATAGAGGGCATCCTGACAGTCCATCAAGCGCATCCTAACAAAAATAAAGTAATGCATAACACTTGCCCGACGTTCTGCACTATTCCCATAATCTTAAATGCCACAATTCAACTGCTCATCTAAGTCCTTGGCTTAAAGTCATGAAGTTTTCTGTCTCAATTTACTTTCTTTTTCAAAAATTCGTAGAACAGGACAGAGGTAGGGTTCTCTCTACTGTGTGCACATTTTAAAAAAAAATGAAGACATTTTGGGAATAACCCTGAGTGAGAGAGGTTCAGCTAAACTGTCAACCGTGCCCTGGTGAGGGAGCAAGATCGCGCACAACTACTGGAGGATGAAATCCTTATTTATCAAAGTATATCCCCCAATTCAAACTTCTCTCCAATAATCTAAACAGTTCAATTTTTCAAACTTAAATTTGTTTCAGTCCCTGGAAAATTCGACGGAGAGATGAGGACTCTGCTGCTAACCTCCTTATCAGTTATTTGGGCCATACTCCATTGCAATATATTTATTTTAGTACAGCAGTAAATTCTCAAACTGCACTGCCGAATAAAACATTATGGCAGTTGATGTCACTGTCATAACTGGGTCACAAAGCTACAAAATTTTGTCACAGGTTGCATGCAATGTGAGTGCGAAAACCTTAAAAAAAGAAATCAGAATGGCAGGCCTGTGGCAACTGAACTTCCATGCTAGCTAATTGAATTTGGACGAGAAATGGGTTTGAGCAAGGTCTTTTATAATAGTTTGGCAAGCTTTTATCAGTGGAGTGAAAAGGGTCTAATGTTTCCAAGGACAGTTTCCAGAGAATTGAGCTGGTGGCATTGTGATTGAAATTGCATGCGTCCCGACATTGTGCTTAATTTTGTATATCAGAGCAAATGGTTAACTCCAGTATGCGCGTTCGGAAAAGTAAATGCTTTTTTTGTTGAAAAGCTTTGCAACGAAAGGAAATACTTCATACTATCGTGCGATCGATATGACGCAGAAAATGAACAGCCACCGTGGTTGTGAGCACCGGCAATATAGGCATTTGCTTGGGCGGCCCGGGCGGCGTCAATCGGTTCGCTCAGCAGTTTAGAGCGTGGTTGTCATAACGCCAAGGTAGTGGGCTCAAAACCCACACTGACCATGCGAAGCGATGGCGCGGTGTCCAAGATCGCCGTGGTTTTTGACTTTCACTGTCTGCAAGAACTTGTCACATGATCGCTTGAGATGTGTCTTCGTTCGAAAGCCGACCATCGCTGTCATGAACATCAACTCGCTGGTCCCATGCCGGATCTCTGCTGCGTAGCTGTATTTCCAAACAACGTGCTCCACGAATCCACGATGCAGGAAGCCTCACCTGCGCAATAAAACATTTGACAGGGTTAGACGCACGACTTGATCGCCGTACCCGTGATGACTGGTGGATGTTGTCTGCAGCAAATCAATCAGTCTCAATTGTGTCCACAATCAAATGCAAAACATGAAATATATGCAGTTTAAGCAGACCTGGCACAGTCTCTGAGGAGAACAAGAGTTCAGGCTTCAATTCAAATCAAAGCTTCAATTCATGTTATATTCCTGGATCTCTGTTAATACTTGTCACACGACTTCCAGAGGGAATTCACCCTCACGCTTGCTAACCTCTTACGCATCCACACTGGATTTATCATATCACCAGCAACATCATAGAGCCATTAATAAAAGCAAATTACTGCGGATTCTGGAATCTGAAACTAAAAGAGAAAATGCTGGAAAATCTCAGCAGGTCTGGCACCATCTGCACGGAGAGAAAAGAGCTGACGTTTCGAGTCTAAATGACCCTTTGTTAAAGATAAAAAGGGGGAGAATTAGGGAGCTATTTATACCAGGCTGACAGAAGGTGAGTCAAGGCTACAGATGCAAAGGTGATAATCACAGTGCATGGAGAGATTAAAGGGAGATTAGGAGCTGTGAATGAGACAAGCTGAAGACAGTGCTATGTGACAAAATATGTGGGGGATGGGTGAAGCAGAGACAAAATGGAAAACAGAGGAGAAGGATAGCAAAGCGGGAAGAGGAGAAGAAAAATGTATTGAGAGAATGGGGAGCTGGAGAAAGAGAGACAATCAAGAAATAAGAGGTACCGAACAGTGAAAAAAACACAACTGAAAAAGATAAATAAAATAATTGAAATAAAATTTCCTGAAGTAGTTTGAATTCAACAACTTCAGACAATTTTACTTCATTTATTTTATTTATCTTTTTTATCATTTCACCTGCACTATCATAGAGCCATTAGATATGGACAGCACTGAAAACACAGTCATCGGTCGAACTCGTCCATTCCGAACAGATGTCCTCAAGTGATCCAACCGCGATTGCATGCACTTGAGCCATTTCTCTCGAAAGCCTTCCTATTCAAATACACATCCAGATTCCTTAAAAGTATTGGAAATATACCATCCATCACCAGATCGTCTGGCAAGTTATTCCAAAACGCACCACCCTCTGCGTGCACCGTTGCCACTCACTGCCTTTCGAATTCTCACCCTCCCACACCCCCAGATTTATAGCCTCTCGTTTTGCACTGCCCCACCTGAGCGAAAGGAAGTCGTCTATTTACCCGATTCATGCCCCTCATGATTGGATAACCTCCGTAAGATCTGCTCCCAGCCTCTGACGCGCCAGGCAAAATAGTGAGTGAGTGTTCAGCCTGTAAACGGTTGCACCTTTTCCATTTTCAAATGTAGGATGTAGCATGCTGTCTGAAGCAATCATCTTAGCAGCTGATCTGTCGCTGATAAACGCTGCAGGAAGGCCTGATAACTTGCAAAATATGCTGTCAAACGTAGATTGCACAAGCAACATGAGTCCTTGAGCAAAACGTACAATTGACTTCTGAGCTGTTGCTGACACCAAAGCAACTGCGTCGTTCGGGAGCAGAAAGAATCCCACTGTTAGATTACAATTCAATTGCATTTGGCATAAGGTTTTTAGCAGTTTATCAGCAGCACGTAACCCTGACACCAAAGATCTTTGAGTATCCAGAAGAACAGTGCGCGACCATTGAAAGTACGTTTCTCCAGACGATGTTTGTCGACATGACAAGCTGCAGCTGAGCTGGTGGCATTGCGATTGAAATTGCATGCGTCCGGACATTGTGCTTAATTTTGGATATCAGAGCAAATGGTTAACTCGAGTATGTGTGTTCAGAAAAGTAAATGCTTTTTTTGTTGAAAAGCTTTGCAACGTAAGGAAATACTTCAGACTATCGTGCGATCGATCTGAAGCAGAAAATGAACAGCCACCATGGTTGTGAGCACCGGCAATCGAGGCATTTGCTTTCACACCTCTGGTGGCGTTGATTGGTTAGCTCAGTTGTTTCGAGCGTGTTGCTAATAACGCCAACGTCGTGAGTTCGATCCCCACCCTGACCATGTGTAGCGTTTGCGTGGTTCGCGATGCGGTGTCAGGGTTCGCCATGGCTTTTACCATCACCGTCTGCAAGAACTTGTCACATGATCGCTTGAGATGTGTCTTCGTTCGAAAGCCGACCATCGCTGTCATGAACATCAACTCGCTGGTCCCATGCCGGATCTCAGCTGCGTTTCTGTATTTCCAAACAACGTGCTCCACGAATCCACGATGCAGGAAGCCTTACCTGAGCAATAAAACATTTGACAGGGATAGATACACGACTTGATCGCCGTACCCGTGATGACTTGTGGATGTTGTCTGCAGCAAATCAATCAGTCTCAATTGTTTTCACAATCAAATGCAAAACATGAAATATATGCAGTTTAAGCAGACCAGGCACAGTCTCGGAGGAGAACCAGAGTTCAGGCTTCAATTCAAATCAAAGATTCGTTCATGTTATTTTCCTGGATCTCTGTTAATATTTGTCACACGACTTCCACAGGGAATTCATTCGCTTGCTCATCTCTCATGCATCGACACTGGAGTTATCATACCACCAGCAACATCATCGAGCCATTAATAAAAGCAAATTACGGCGTATTCTGGAATCTGAAACCCAAAGAGAAAATGCTGGAAAATCTGAGCAGGTCTGGCACCAACTGCAAGGAGCGAAAAGAGCTAACGTTTCTAGTCGGACTGACCCTTTGTTAAAGATAAAAAAGGGGGAGAATTAGGGAGCTATTTATACCAGGCTGACAGAAGATGAGTCAAGGCACCAGATGCAAAGGTGATAATGACAGTGCATGGAGAGATTAAAGGGAGATTAGGAGCCGTGATTGAGGCAAATTGAAGACAGTGTTATGTGTCAAAATATGTGGGGGATGGGTGAAGCAGAGACAAAATGGAAAACAGGGAGAAGGATCGCAAAGCGGGAAGAGGAGAGGAATTAAATATTGAGAGAGTGGGGAGCGAGAGAAAGAGACACAATCAAGAAATAAGAGGTACAGAACAGTGAAAAAACACAAATTAAAAAGATAAATAAAATAATTGAAATAAAATTACCTAAAGTTGTTTGAATTCAACAAATTCAGACAGTTCTACTTCATTTATTCTACTCAGTTCACTCCCTTCGAGTTAATATTCCTGCATTTAGTGAGGGGCTTTTTGAATTAATTAATCCGACATTGACAGGATCATAGGTCAGAGATTTGACTCTTGGTTTATGTATCAGAAGTGATGTATCAGAATCAATTCCAGTGGTAGATTATTAAACACACGAAATACTCTCTGTGTACAAATTATGTCTCATGTCTGATAGTTAGAACAGCAGAGTAGTTATCTCTGGTTTGCTGCCCGAGCCACGCGCGAGCGAGACAAAGAACAGGGAGAGACAGGAGTAGAGCATGTGGCGAAACTGATGGTGCAAAAGAGAGGGTTTCGGAAAACTGGATAATTGGGGCTCATTCTTGGTTAGTTGGGACCGCCACAAACAGAATGGTCTGCACCTGTTCCAGGGGCGTATCAATATCCTGCGAGAAAAGTTTGCTAAAGGTATTCCGAAGGGTTTCAACTAAACCAGCAGTTGGTTGGGAATCCAACTTGTCGTTCCACTGTCCAGGAAGTGTTGAGTATTGAGGTCAAAATGAGGGTTCAATTTTGCAGGAGTGCAACAGCAAGCAGAAAGGTGGTTTGTAGTCTGTCTATTCCAACGCCAGGATCGTCTGGATTAAAGTGGGTGAACGTGCCGCATATGTTATTACGTAGGACTTCGATATTGTTGCCATTTTGGAAACATGGATAGAGCAGTTACAGCAATGGTTATTGCATGTTCGAGGATTTTAATGTTTCAGTAAGAACAGTGAAGATGCTGAAAGTGGGGAAGGTGTGATTGTTTTGTCAAGGACAGTATTCCAGCGGCAGATAGGACCTTTGTGGACCCGTCTCCTTAGGTAATATGGGCTAAGGTTAGAAACATGAAAGAAGAAATCACACTGTTGGGAGTTTTCTGGAGGCTTCCAAGTAGTTCCAGAGATGTAGTGAAAAGGAAGACAAGATAATTCTGGATAGGAGCAAGAGTAACAAAGTAGTTGTTTTGGGGGAAGTTAACTTTTAAATATTGACTGGAAATACTATAATTCAACTACTTTAGCTGGGTCAGTTTTTTTGTTGAATGTGTGCAGGATGGTTTCCTGACGCAGTATGCAGGCAAGGGGCGAGGCCACATTGGAATTAGTAGTGGATAATGAACCTAGCCAGGTGTTAGGTTTGCAGGTAGTTGAGCACGTTCTTGATAGTGAACACAATTTGTTATATTTCAGTAAGTATCGAAAGCAATAGGTATATAAGGCAGGGCAAGAGCTATTGCTAAGAGGTGTGCAATTACAATGTGTTAGGCGAAATTAAGGATGCACAGCATGGGAACGGAAACTGCAGGTGTTTGGGAAAAATTTAAATAAGGAGCTTATTCAAGAAACAGATCTTGCGTGTCCTTGATAAGCATATATCAGTCAGGCAGGTGGCAAGTGGTCGAGTAAGAGAGATGGAGTTCATTAAAGAAGTCGATCTCTTGTCAAGAGGAAGAAGACTGCTTTTGTTAGGATGAGACGTGAAGTGTCAGTTAGGACACTTTGGAGTTACAGGTTAGCCAGGAAAGACCGAATGACAGTGCTGAGAAGAGTCAGGAGGGGTCATGCGAAGTCGATGGCAGATAGGATCAAAGATCAGTACGACAGAAATAAAAGAACGACAAGAGAAAGATTCGAGCCAATCAGAGTTCGTGAGAAGTTGTGTGTGAATTCTGAAGAGTCTGGGAAGTGCGAAATGATATTTTTCGTCATTTTTTTACACTGGAAAATGACAATGTTGTCGAGTAGAATGCTGAGAGACAGACCACTAGATAGGATGGGAGTGAGGTTCACAAGGCGAAGGTGTAAGCAATTCTGGAAAGTGTGAAAGTTGAATACGTCCCCTGGGCCGGATGATACTTATCCCAGGATTCACTGAGAAGCCAAGGAGGAGATTGCAGAGCTTTTGCGAGGAATAGTGTCCGAAGCCTGGAGGATAATCATCTAGAGATGAATGATTTGATTAGGGAGACTCAGCACGGTTTTGTGAAAGGTAGGTATTGCATCAGAAACCTGATTGGGTTCTATGACATGATGACCAAACAGGTGAATGAGGATAAAGCGGTTGATGTGGTGTAGATAGATTTCAATCAGGCGTTGTATAAGTTTCCCCGCGGTTGGCAATTGTAAAAACATACGGTGGCAACAGATTCAGGGTAATTTACCTGAATGGATCAGAAATCCACGAGCTGACAGAAGATAGGAGGAAACGGTTGAATGTTCATCCTGGAATTCAGTGACTTGTAATGAATTGCAAGGATCAGTTTTGGGTCCACTGTTGTTTGCCATTTTCTAAATTCCGTGATGAGGGCATGGAAGGATGGGTGAGTAAATTTGCGAATGACACTAAGTTTGGTGAAGTTATCGATAGTACCGAAGGCTGTTGTAAGTTACACAATGACATCGATAAACTGCAGAGTTGGCTTGAGCCGTGGCAATTGGACTTGAATGCGAGTAAGTGTGTGGTGATTTGCTTTGGAAGGAGAAACAGGAATGAAGAGTACTGGGCTTATGATAAGATTCATGGTCGTGTAGATGAGCAGTTCGGTATCGATGACTGTGCACATAGATCCCTGAAAGATACCAACCAGTTTGATAGGATTCATAAGAAGGCATTCAGGGTGATCGTGTTTATTGGCAGAGGTATTGAGTTTCGGAACACTAGATCATTCTTTAGCTATGCAAATTTCTGATGTCTCCGCTCTTAGATTATTCCGTGCAGTTCTGGCCACCACATTATAAAAAGAAGTTGGAAACTTTGGAAAGGTTTCAGAGGAGATTTCCGAGGATGTTTTCCGGTATGCAGGGAGAGTCTTTTGAAGAACGGCGGAGGGAGTTGAGGCTGTGTTTATTAGAGAGACGAAGGTTTCGTGGTGACATGAGACATTTAAGACAATCAGGGGGTTAGATCGGGTGAACAGTGAAATCCTTTTTCCTCTCACGGTGATGGCCATCAAGAGGGGACATAAAATTTACATTGATGGATGATAGATTTCGAACAGTTGTCAGAGGTAGTATCTTTACTCAGAGAGTGGTAGGGATGTGGAACGGATTGTCTACAACAGTCCAAAGATGTGCAGGCCAGGTGAATTGGCCATGCTAAATTGCCCATAGTGTTAGGTAAGGGGTAAATGTAGATGTAGGGGTATGGGTGGGTTACGCTTCGGCGGGGCGGTGTGGACTTGTTGGGCCGAAGGGCCTGTTTCCACACTGTAAGTAATCTAATCTAATCTAAAAAAAACATTGACCTCGTCATCGGATAAACATATGGTTTAACGCTTAAGAGATAAGCTTCAGATTGCTTCCACGGGTTGGAGAAACATCGAGGCCCGAAAGGCCTGTATTACACCGAAGGGTCTGTATTCTGTGTTCTATGTTCTTTTTTAAAACATTCTGCTCTCATTAAAGTTATGTTTCCTAGTTTTGAAGGAGACTGCCCGAGGGGGAATATGCGTTGCCTTTTACCATATCTCTGAACCTCATAAGGTTAGGAAATTCAGTAGGGTCACTCCTCAAACTGCTGCGCTTCAGTGAAAGAAGTCCAAGCCTATCCAGTCTGTTGTTCATAATTCAACCCCTCCATTTCCAGCTAAATATTTTCTGATTCTTCTTCGATTTAATATGATCCTTCTTAAAACAGGGCGAGCAGAATTGCACACAGTACTCCAAACGATACCTCACCTTCTTCCCGTAATACCTGAACATGACGTCCGTAATCCGTTATGCAAAGGGTCAATCAAACTATATTTATCTCCGCCTGTGAAGCAAAGTTCAAATAATTATACAACTGACTCCGAGGCCTATGTTTATTACGACATTATGGTCGGCCCTACCGTTAATTGCTTCAACGAGGGTCCACTCTCTTGTCAGTTAGGAAACATCAGGCGGTGGGCAGAGAGGATTCGCAAAAAGCAACTTGAGTAACAAGAGCGGCAGAAGTGTGTCATAGAAACTGCAATCGCCTGAAATGAACTTTTATCTTTCGACTAACTATTGTCATTTGATTTTCCAGTGGAAGGAATGGAGAGATATGCATCTTCAGCAGAACTCTCTATCAATGTTCAACAGAGTTACTCAATTAATTAGAACTTGAATATTGCCAGGCTTTGAATATTGAAATAGAAACATTAGTTCTGTCCCTTGGCGAAAAGAATAAAAACATCACTGCTATAAAAACACTTAGACAGCCACATAATAAGTGTTCCACAGTACGGTTTGTGGATAGATCTTCAATCATTCATAGTTTTTAAAAATGTATCATTCGTACAGGGATGGAGTAAATGACTGATCTGTGCGCCGAGAAATTTCCAACTGGTCGATTAAATAGATACACACATATCCACCATAACGATGGAGAATTGAAGGAGTGTCGAGATTGCTGAAAGTGAATTAATGAGCCAATTTTGCTGGCAATCAGTCGATTCATCACACTGGAGAGAAGCCAATCAGCTGCTCCATGTGTGCGAAATTATTTATGGAGCCAACCAAAATCCAGATAGACTGGCACATTCACACTGAGGAGAGTGTGAATTGAATTGCACCTAAATTTCAAAGAGATTTAGATATTCATCTGACCTGAATATGTACCAAAAGGTTCACACTGGTAACAAGCATTTCACCTGCACTGTGTGTGGAAATGAATGCACTCAGTCATCCGGCCTTTGATCCTGCCTCCGAGTGCACCATAAGTAGAAATCGTTCAGCTGCACACCCTGTGGCCAGAGGCTCAGATATTCTTTCACGCTCACTGTGCACCAATGCACTTCCATTGGGGAGAGGCCATTCACTAGCTCCTTGTATGAGAAGAGATTCATTCAGTCATCTGAACTGCTCATACACGAACGATTTCAGACGGGGAAGAAAGATTGTTCATATGCTCTGCATGTCGGTAAGGACTGACCATATCCTTCGCATGTCTGTCTCACCAGTTAGTTCAAATGGAGGAGAAGCCACTCAGTTGCTCATGCGTGACGGATGCGTTTCCGATGTTCACCCGTTCTCCTTGCTCACTAGCGAGTTCACGCCGGAGAGGCCACGTGTCTTCTGCGTGTGTAGGAAGGGGGTTCAGCTAGTCCTTGAACCGAGGGCACATGAGCGAGTCCAGAAATGAACGATATTACTCCATGTAATGCAAAAGTTCATAAAGACATTTGATCGCCATCTTCTGAAGGGCGATGAGAGATAAACGCTGGCCACACAGTGCAATAATATGTAAAAGAGGGGATACCGGTGCTGCATTCTGCTCTTTTTGCTGCTCTTACTTCACGACACTTTTTAAAATTCAAGAGCGATCACATGCACAAAAGCAAAGGTTGCAAAGGGCATTACAACCCATTTTGTGTGTACTAAAGCTCATCAGTCTGATCTTTTTGAACTGGGGAGAAGCCATTCACCTGGTACTTAAGACAGAAGTAATTTACTCTGACAGTTCCCTGCTATCGTACCAGATAGTTTACAGTGCAGATGGGACGAGCAAATGCATTTATTGTTAAAATAAATTAAACAATTCATCCATAAGGAGTGACTGCTGTCCACCTCTGTTGGTGGAGGGGGGTTCACTCAGTTGTTCATTGTCCTGTAATTTCATTGAATTCACCCTGAGGAGAGAGAATTGAACAAATCTCCTGCTTCAAAGAGTTTCCGACAGTTATTCAAATCAGAAACAGAAGTTGCTGGAGAAAAGCAGCAGGTCTCTCAGCCTCTGTGGGGAGAGAATCAGAGCCGACAGTGGAATTGTCGTGCACCTTTTTCAGAACCACACTGTACAATGCCTTTCTATTTTACTGTTCCCTAAAAAATTAAGAATACTGCAGAATCAAACTTGTCCTTCCAGTTTTTATTAAAGGACAAACTTCAGTAAACTTTAGTTGTGGCCAAACTAGGCCTTGTAAAAATGCCCTTTATTGGAATTATTATTTGATTAGAACCGCCTATTTACAGAAACCCGATCAACTCATTCACGTTTCTTCACACAGAAAACTTGATCATATCCGGTTTAAGTCGATGGCATTTATAAGTCGAACTTTGAGCACCTGCTGTTCATCAGTGTCAAAACCCTGTCGACTGTCTTGCCTTTGCTAAAAAAGAAGACCCAGGCAACGTTCTTGTCTACTTCGTCGTAGGATGAGAAAATAAAATCCCCCTCCTGGTACAAACATTGAGATATACTCACGACACCTGCAGTTTTTTGGAATGATGTAGTTCTTCAGTTCACATATTCTCTGTGTCAGCACTGTTTAATAAACTATTTGCTCTTACATACTGGTATGATTACAATTATCAAGATAACAAACACATTTGCAGTAATGTTAGAGATACTATTCAGGTGTTTTTGGGCATTCAGTACCACTTTCAAATCTGATGCATCAAATTGTTATTAATATCTGTCTTTTTGATCTTCATGAGTTCATTGGATGGTGAAGTTAAACCCTGCTCATCCTTCCGAGTTCGGCAGCCACTCTCCATTTAGTGTGTTGCTCTGTGTCGGACTGTTGACAACAATATAATATCCATTGATGTTGTGCCACATCAATGCATTCTGCTAGTATCTGACTACTGTGGCTGACGTTTTATGCTGCAAGAAGGAGTTCCTCTTCATTGGAATATAGATAATATATAGTTGTTATATGTCACAAAACTGCAACTTCTTTGCTTTGTTTGTTCATGTCATCTCGGTATGGCCAGTGATCCCCTCCT
The DNA here is from genome assembly GCF_047496795.1 of Chiloscyllium punctatum. Lineage (NCBI taxonomy): Eukaryota > Metazoa > Chordata > Chondrichthyes > Orectolobiformes > Hemiscylliidae > Chiloscyllium > Chiloscyllium punctatum. The sequence continues at coordinate 60,792,465 of NC_092781.1, forward strand.
CAGTGACAACTTTTATAGTTTTCATTTTTTATAGTATTCATTATAACCACATGAGTCAAAGCGGTTTTACTGATATCCAGCGACTTTCATGGTATCTCCCATTGTCGTGAACCATTTTTAGTGAGCAAGTGTGTCTGCCCCCAAGTTTGGGTATGTGTAAAACTAACCCTATCTAACGTTCCTGTTCATCACCATTGTCAGTACCCAATACTCTACTGGCAAGCTTAAACTCCTGAGTTGTCAGACACCTTTTTTCCTACCCATTCCCTCAACTTTCCTAACAGTCACCCAAACGGGAATACGGTGAGCATTCATTTTCAACAGATTAGTAATGATCATTGTCTGCAGGCAGGTGGCATAAGTTGTGCGTGTTTCGGCAATGTGTTCTTCTTTAGATCTGTCAGCCAAGCTGTCACCGAGCCAATTGGTCACATTTTGCTGATGATTCAATATTCCTGCAGTTTCTAACGTAACCTGCCCTGACTATTTCTAATCGTCCGCTCTCAGCTCAAACACTTGAATCCTTTCTGCCAATAATTTCTGAAATTGTTTGACCCTATCCTTCTCATATCATTGTCTGGGCCTGAAAGTGACTTTAAGTGTCAAAACATACGATCGTGCTTACCTGCATTTTGGAATTATGCAGGCAATCAATTTCTGTTTTCCTAACATGGTACACAAATGTGTAATCACTTTCTCTCTAAACTGTGTCCATTGGTGAGAGGCTGTCGGCAAAAGTAACATCACAGCACTCACCTGTCCACATCCTACCCGCCCAACGAAATCTCGATATAATTTCTTCTGTCAGTATTCTTGCAACTGTTCGTGCTAACATATCTTTTATTATCTCGTCTCATTCTGCTTTAAGTTCATTAACCTTTCAGTACTAAACAATTCTGACTGACCCTCCACCGTTCAGGTTCTTACTGCCCCATTACAACAAACACGGGGTCCTCTAACTGAAACTCAACTCCTTCATCTTTCTATTTGGTTTTTGCTTCGTTCTGAGACTCATGATCATGGAATATTTTTACTTTGCACTCCGGCAAAATTCCAGGATCGTTTTCATTTTACTCCAAAGTTACCTTGTCTTCCTTTAGCTTTCCATGACGAAGGTTGTCACTCCCAACTTGGATCGCGCTATCCGTTGCAAATGCAATCTGAATTCTTGAAGCTGACACTCTGCCCATCATTCTCACTGTTCCTTCCGCAGAGTTGCGTTGGCACTCCATCCTAATCGTATGTAGGGAAACAAATGGCCACTCTCTGTGGTAACAGATCAGAAAGAATGCAACTTTTATTTGAGAAAACTTTGTCTACAGAGACGAATTCTTGGCACAGATCAGGACCTTGGGTTAGTCAAATAATTCCCAATTGTGATCTCATGTCTGAAGCGAAGTTTTTTGCTGTTCTTTTTCTCATGGGCTGAGAAATGGGCTCCAAGTCACCGTGTTTGTTGAGAGAGCTCCAGTTGGAATGCCACGCTTCTTGGAATTCGCGGACATGTCTCTGTTCGGCTTGTTCTAGGGTGGATGTGGTTTCCCAGTCAAAGTGGTGGTCCTTCCTCCTTTTTATGTAAGAATACTAATGAGTGTGTCATGGTCATGTCTTTTTGTGGCTAGTTTATGTTCACGTGTCCTGGTGGTTAGCTTTCTGCCTGTTTATCCAATGTAGTATTTGTTACACTTCTTTCAAGGTATTTTGTAAACGACTTTAGCTTTCCTTGTTTTCTGAATAGTGACATTCAAGTTCTGTAGCAGCTGCTTTAATGTGTTGGTGGTTTTGTGTGCTACCAAAATGACAAGAGGTCTGAGTAGTGTGTCAGTCATTCCCGAGATGGTTTTGATGTAGGGGAGAGTGGCTATTATTTTTGAATGTGTGTTGGCTGCTTTTTGGGGTTTGGCCCAGAGCTTAGCAATTTTTAGGCGCAATGAAAATAATCTGCGATTTGTCTGGTTGGTTATGATTTCCAGAAAAAATAATGCTGTTCATTTGTAAATGAATTGGCGCATTCTCAAGCCTTGCGTCTTTCTGTTGTGAATGCGGAGGTTGCGACTCGAATAGATGCCAGCAGCTGACTCTGCATAGTCGGGAGAGAGGGTCGGTGACCTCCCTAATCGGATTTTGGAGTTCATATCCACGATCAGTGAGAGGAGCAGACGCTGCTCATGAAAGAGAGGGCGCCTGTAATTTTCCTGAACATTTTGTTGGACTTATTTCCAGAATGGATGTGAGTAGCTACAACTGCCGAACTCGCTTGGGCTTGATGAGTTCCTAAGTTAAACAATTATTCTGCATCTATACCTGGATGCGATACTGAACTGAAACAGTTTCAATGAAAATGACTCTTTGAAGACAATTACATCCAGGTAGCACTTCCTGATCAGTGATCAATTCAACAGCGCCACAGATTAGAATATATATTGTTTTCAGAATAAAATGTGTTTCAATTGGTGTGAAATGAATCTGCAACAATGACCGCAATCTGTTCAACGGGTCAATTCACCTGTCACAAGTGTGGGCTACGGTTGTATATCTCCTGTGCCCGATTACTCTGTGCGGGTCTCCGTTTAATTTCTGGTGGAAACAGAGAGAGATAAATCATGTGATAATTCCTCAAGTTATCATTTTTGTCAGGCTTCGTGGAGGGCTTTTGCTCAGCGGTTGCTGAGGCCACAATACTGATTTAGGTGGCTCAGCTGACTTTTCACTTTAACCAAAGCCTAAAACTATACCTGACTTTACAATCTTCTTCAGCACCTCGAGCACCCATATCCCTTTAATATCCCACAACCTGCACACGCCTTCTTATCTCTGCAAACTCCTCCTAAAGGACAGACACGTTAGTCTCTGGCACTTCTTGCCATCCCGAATGTCTTTCTTTTTTAAATAAGGCAAATAATTTGACAGAACAAATCAGGTCAGATATACCTGTCATTATGGTCATGCAGCGGCCGAGTGACCACGCGTTTTGAACATTTACACAGGATAGATAAATATGTCAATGTAGTGATGTAGCATTCTGTAGAAAGTATTGGATCATTCGTATTGTGGTGCTAATCAATTTACAGACTGTTCCTTCTTGCCCTTTCCCTTCAGGACTGTACGTTGTTCATATCTGATATACGAATTTCAGAACTTCAGACAATTACACAATACAGGCAGGGTCACAATACACTGTCTTCAGTGGATTCTCAGAAGTGGTATTGAGCTTAATTTCTTTTTTTTGTAATGCAGTTGTTCTGACTCCATGTCGTCCATCAGATTTCCAAAGTATATCCCGGGAACTTATCAAGGGGGCATAGCTTTAAATTAAGGGTGTGGGTAGATATAGGACTGATGTTAGGGGTAGGTTCTTCACTCAGCGAGCCGTAAGTTCATGGAATGCCCTGCCAGTAGCAGTAGTGGACTCTCCCTCTTTATGGGTATTTAAGCGGGCATTGGATAGGTATATGGAGGATAGTGGGTTAGTGTAGGTTAGGTGGGCTTTGATCGGCGCAACATCGAGGGCTGAAGGGCCTGTACTGCGCTGTATTCTTCTATGTTCTATGTTCTATGTTCTTTTAAATGGTTTGAGAGTTTTCTTGTTGTACCCCTCTTCCAGGTAGATGTTCCAGGTCCCTGCCTTACTCTTGGTAATATAACAACTTTCCTCACCATCCATCTAATAATTCAACCAATTACTTTAAACCTTCGCCGCTGGCAGCTGAGCTATAGACGAGAAAGAAGATGTCCGTTCCCACTCTCTATCTGGCTCCTAACAACGTGTGCACCCTTCTCTCAGCATCCTCCATTGCTAACGTTTCACATAACTGCACTTTTATTTTCACAAGGCAACACATCTCCTCTGTATATTCTCCAGTTTAGTTCCATTCTTCCATGTGATGTGCTGACCCTAAGATGTGACTGAAATAATTAATTGAGCAGTTACAAGATGAGCTTCTTGCTCTTGTATTCTGTTAATTGACTGACAGGGAAAATTATGCCATTTACGAGCTTTACTAAATTATTGATGTGTCCAGCTATGTTTCGGGATCTGTCCACATTGGATTTTACTAAACGAATATTATCTTATCTAAAATCCTAAACACTCAGAATGAGCATCTCGCCTCGCAATCTGTTATAAAGCGATAGTGCCTAAATAAAATGAAATCCTTACACTCTCTTTGTAATGGACACATAACAATTTATATGTCCACCTCTAAGAGTGCATAATTAACAGGATCAACAACTTTCCCTCTGACCGCGAAATATTCCCATATGAAACGAAATCCAAATGGTACGCCCTTTCAGTAATTACAAGTCGCAGCTGCATGACGAAACAATAAAGCGTAATCGAACAACATTACAGCTACGAAAAGCTTTCAGGAATGCTAATTTCCCTTTCTGCTAATTCACCCCACCACGAACACCATTCTCTATCGCGTTCTGGTATCTTAGACGAGTCCCTTTCGAACCCTAGTGTCGGGAATGTTAGTTAATAGTGCAGTAATACCTTTTAGATCGTGCTTAATAAGAATGCTTAAAGATTTCTGTGAGTGCCAGATATTTACTCTTCAGCTGACATTTCGCTGTCACACCAAGTATCAAAAATCCTCTTCTAATATAAGCTTGATCACTTTTTGATTTAATTTCAATCGGATTGGTTCAAGGTAGTCTAATTCACATATTTAAATAGAACTCGGTTTTGGAATCTAGTGCCTGCTTTGAAATAATTGGCTAATATTCAAGGTGGCTGCCATAACATCAAAATGTCTACATCTACACATGGTTTATACTGTTTGTCTTTCATGTTCCTTACTGTGTTGATTTTCCATTCTCTGCGTTGAGGTCGAAAATCTGCTGAAGGTCTCCGTGATGTTCTTGCCAACATCAAATAGTTGGACACATTTACTTTGCAAAACCTTGTTTTCTTGGAACCACTTTAACCTCTGCTCTACATATTTAGCATTACACTGTTTCAGATGAATGTTCTCATTGTTATTACCCGCTTACTTCAACGAAATTTCTTCTCGGTTTTTAAAATCAGATTGACTTAAATTAACACTGCAATTGTGAGTCTATCTTTGGCCTGTTCACAAATATTGTTCGAATCAACAGAATGACGAACACCAATCCCGAAGTATTGTCCTTTATTTTCAAATGGCAGCTGTACTGAGTGTGGAGGGTGCTGTCAGAGGAGGGTCAACCTGCTGTTGAATTTCAGTGGTGGCCAGGGTACGTGAGTGAGCATGGAGACTGATAGAGTGGGCTGTTCGATCGTTGAAGGGGTCTAGCTGTTTGAGTAATTTTGGAACTACACTCATTCAGAGAAGTGGAGAGTATTTTATCACATGTCTGACTTGAGCCTCGGAGATTGTGACAGGTTTTGGTCTTCTGCTCTAATTTTAATAGAGTCTTGAATAAACCTCAGAATATTAAGACCAAAAGATTCAGCTATGGCAATGACATTAGATGCAGACTGGCGATCATGCAATTTTCCATTCTTCAGGATGTTCATTGTCTGACATTTGTGCGGTATGAATATTACTTGCCACTTTTCAGACCAAGCCTATACATTTTGCAGATTTTGCTGTATGTCACCATGGACTTCATCAGTATCGAAAGAGTCACAAAAACGGCGGACCATTGTGTGGTCATCGGCAAACATCCCCACTCCTGGATTTATAGTGGAGGAATATTAAATGATGAAGCAATTGAGAAGGTTCTGTCTGGAAAAAATCTCGCAGAATACCAGAAGCTAATAAAACTGGCTTCTAACAACTAAAACCATCATCCTCCATGCCAGGTAACACACCACCCAGTAGAAATAATTCCATCCATTCCCAGGAAACCATAAAAGAGACGATCAGGAGTAGGCAATTCGGCCGCTCAAGCCTCCTCTGTTATTAAATACGATCATCTCTTATCCGATATTGCTCACTTCCGCTTTCTGAGTTACCCATGATTCCACATCCTGGCAAGAGTCTGCTGATACAAGCCTTCAATTAACACAAAAGCTGCTACTAGATAGCTCTCTGTGAGACACTCGACAGTGACAGAAGAGGGTCATTCTCCCCCCGCCACTAGAAATTTGCGTTTATTTATTGTGTAACTATAATATGTGTTCCTCGACTCTCCTAAGAAAACAAAACATCTTCTCAGCATGTATTATGTCAATCTACTTAAGAACTATTAACTTTCTCTATTTCATGTGGACACACCCCAAAACCATTTGTATTCCAGTTTTCGGCAGAAAAGGTTAAGTGTCTTCTACCTTTCACGATTGCCTTTTGCAAAACGGCTGAGCTTGTTAGTCTTGTCTATCCCCTGCTGCATCCGTTTAATCTTTGATTCCAAGTCATAACCTGCCGATGTATCAACTGCACTCGTCCCTCTCGTCGTTATTTATCCAGTGTTTAGAATTTGCTTTATTTAGAGGCTTGCGAAACGTGTGCATATCATGTTGTTGATTGTGCATGCAATTATGGCTTAAGCCAGATCACTCAATACATTCTGTACCAGGCAGCCCCAGACTATAACTTTGTAATTTGTTTCGGAACGTGTCCATTTGAAAATTATCCGGGTTAAGCTATTTGGAGTGACTACGAGATTTTAAAACAGACAAAACATTATTGACACAATGGAACAGAAAGAACATAATAAAGAAATCCTACAGATCTCAACCTATCCAACACGACTTAATTGTACTCTTCCCAATAAACACTCTCCCTTAAACAAAAACAGCTTTAATGGAACACACACTTACATGTTGACTTTGAAGGGCAGAAAAGAGAGATCGTCTCAACAGAGCTCCCTATTGAACTGCCCAGTTCATGACTGTACTAAAACATGCTAAGTCCAGCTGTAGAACTGACCATTGCCCTTTCATTATCGATGTCACTTATAAAACATGACAGCCTTTTGTCCGATTTCTCATTTGTTTTCATATAAACAAAAGGACATTTGAAATCCATTTCATATCTGCACCTAATCAGTGTGATCGAAGCCAGGCCCGGATTATTGCCCCTCTGAAAGAAATCAAATACAGAATCTCCTTGAGCCAACGAACTGGTTTCAGAAAAAAAATGGAGTACCATTGTGACAACAGTGCTGCTAGCATATTTAGCTGGTGAAGGAAATGTGTGTTTGGTAATGCGTTACCTATTGAGAGGGCCCCTTGGCCACGGATCGTATCAACCTTTTTGAGAGTTGCTGGAGTTGTATATGTCCAGGCAAGTGGAGAGTATTCCAGCATCCTCCTGACTTGAATGTGGAGTACAGACTTCGAGGAGGGAAATGTTCCAATTACTGAAGGATAATAGTATTTAATTTGCTCCTGAAACTTCGACTGCATATGGTGAGTTCAGTTCAGTTTTTGTAGAAATGGTATTTCTCAAGATGTTGTTCGTGGACGATTCAGTGATGACGTTGTCAAAGAATATCAAGGGGCCAGCATCTCACTCGATGGAGATGGGTATTGGTGGCAACTTTTCTGAAGCAAACCTGATATTTTACTTGTCAGCTCAAGCCTGGCTGCTGTCCATGCCGATATGCATTTACTGCTGGACTGAATTTATGATACGAGGAGCTAATATTTGTGAAATCAAAATTGAACTCCATCACATGTTGCCATATGAAGGAGTGAGCAATTCGATGGTTGGATTTCAGCTCTACCTGCTGTCTTTTTCCTTGTACGTGTTCATGGGTTGGAAAGTGTTGTCTAATAAGTCCTGCTGCAGTTCATCTTGTCGATGGGATACAAAGCTATTACTGAGCAGTGACGATGAAGATAAATGTTTGTGAATGTGCTAGAAATTAACTATGCTTCTTTTGTCCTGCTTTATTACTGACGTGTAATCCGTCACACTGTTGACTTGTTCAATTTGAGATATACTGATTCATGGGATCCGAAATCAATATTGTCCAAGCCTCTCGCCGCTGTTGAAGACAGAGTTAGTTATATAGATAGTAAGTCCAATATCTAGTCAATACTAAGATGTAGGATGCTGCCAAGCACTGTGTTGGGGACTGAATAATGATAACATCATTGAACAGCAAAGAAGGATGGTTTCATTCTCTATTTCTCTAGTATTTATGAAAGGCATGAATATCACTTCTCACTTGTCAGTCCAAGCCTGGATATTTTCAAAACTTTATTGGGTTTAAAAATGGACTGCTTCAGTGTCTGGAGAATGGTAAAACCAGTGTACATTCCCATGTCTGACCAAACTCTGACCCAGGGAAGGTCATTGAAGCAGCTGAAAATGGTTGCGCATTGGACATGCATTCTCCCGAGGAATGGCTGCAGAGAAGTCCTGGATTTCGATTTATTGACAGGAGCAACAACATTCTTTTTTTGATGATGATGAATCCAAACAGCAGTGAGTTTGTCTCAGATTCCAATTAAATATTACTTTACTTGAGCTCCGAATGTCACGCTCTGACAAAAGATGCTTTAATGTTAAAAACCAATTACTCTCACTTTCCTTCCGGAGTTCCACACTCTTGAACTAAGCTTGTAAGGCATCAGGAGTTCTGAATCTATGAGAACGCTCACTGGATGACACAGAGCAGTTTATTGATGATTGATCACATTGTTGCTGACACGTATCTCACTTTCATATGGTCGTCTTTCCGCCGATGAGTCAGTGACTGGTCGCAATTGCAGTATTCTGATTTTTGTGTACAGGGGATATTTGGGCTATTAACCATCTTGATGGCAGATGGCAGTGCTCTTATTGCACTGGAATAGCTTGGCTTTGGCAGCCACAATTTCTGGAATTGAATATTGTCAAGATCCACTCCCTTTGCTGTGTTCAATGTCTCCAGCCATTTCTTCCTATCATATGTAGCGTTTTGAAGTGTCTGAAGATTAGCATCTGTGTTGCTGGCGAACACTAAAGGATTTTGAAATGTTGTCAATGCTAGCTGAAGATTATTATAATTTTGCCGGGATGTGCTGGGCTCCACCCACAGCTGAGGATTTATGTTTTGAAGAGCAGACTCCTCCCCCAAAGGGTGTGTTTCAGAGTCCACTGCTTTTAACGACTAAGTGTGACATGGCTGTTGACTGTTTATTTCGTTGTGGGATCGGTTAGCTCTGTTCATTACTTGCTGCTTCTGCTCTTTGAATGCAATTCATCCTGTTTTGTAATTGAATATTACAAGAACACCTCCAGGTTGCCACTTGGTAACAAGGTCTGGTGTGTGTGGCAACTGAACCATGTCCTTCTGCACTCTTCATTGATCCAATCTCGATTGTAAGTCGAGTGAGAGAAATGCCAGTCTATGAGGTTGCAGATTGCATAAATTTTGCAGATTGTGATTCTACTGCCGTTAGATTGATGCCTATTCGTAAATGGTTGTTTGTTGAGAACTGTCCCTCCGGCGTCTGGTGGATAAATCCTTCTCAGTCCTCTGGTGGCTCGGTTAGCAGGTGGTGCCGTGGAGACCCCGTTGGTGATGAACTTTGAAGCCAGCCACGCCGAGGACTTTCTCTTCACACGCTCCATGCTTTGTTCAAATTGGGATATACTGATTCATGGGATCCGAAATCAATGTTGTGTACTATTTTGACTATACTCCACCTCTGCCAGATTATGTTCTTAAAGTAGGAAAATCGCCGTTTCAGGGGAAAAGCCTCATTCTTGATGAAGTGTTTTTGCCAGCAGCGTCGAATTTCCTTCTCCTGCGAAGCTGCCTAACCTGCTGTGCTTTCCAAGCAATATTGTCATTTTGATTCGGATCTCCAGCATCTGCAGACCTCACTTTCGCCGATGTTCTATCAGTAGGACAGATCCCACAAATAATGTACGAGTATCATCGACAGACACGGGTGAAGATCACAAAGATTGGATACTGGCAAATGCTGTCTCAGCATTTAAAAACAAATGGAGGTAAATGCCTCAAAATTGCAGACCAGTGAGGCTAACATTTCTGCCGCACAAGTTGTTGGTGGGGATTCTGAGTGACAGGATCTGCAGACATTTGGAGAGACAATTAGTTATTTCGAAGGGACATTTAGCAAGGTGTTAGGTTGGGAAATCATTGTCCACAAGGCCTTTTGTCAAGGGTTTACTTTGCATGTTGTTGCGTAAGATTGCATCTATCGGGATTCAGGGAGACCCATTTGGATATGGAAATGATTTGGATAACAATTTTTGTATAACACAAAGATTGTTTGTGTAGCAGGAATGTAAGAGGTTTATCATGGAATTCAACGAGATCTGATCATCAGGGACAGTGAGCAGAGAAAGTCAGATGGAGTTTACTTTAGCGAGATGCGAGGCATTGTATTTTGGTAAAACAAAGCAGGGTAGGACTTACAGATTGTTACGAAGTTGATGGCGTGTATTGTACATGAAGAGAAACTGAAAGCTGAAAGCTGGCAAGCACCTGTCAGGTGATTGACTGGCTGTCGTAGCGTGCTCTGGTAAATGGAAAATATATAAATATTGGATTTCAACTAGTTCATCAGCTGTTTTAACAACGATTTTAATTGAAACAATCAGTGTATATTCTGCCTCATGATACTAAAGATCAATCGAGTTTAAAGTTACTGTTTTGATAACATTGAACAAATGAGACGATCCGATGTTTGGGGGTTTAGAAAAGGCATTTGGACTGTTGGCCAGAAAGGGCACCGACTGCCATTGAAGCATTGCCATTGCCCACACTCTCTGTCAAAGGTCCGTTTTTCATATGAAACATCTGTGCAGCCAAAGCCCAAAGATGGCCTAGGGAGATCTACAAACAGAGGAAGATCGACACGGGAGCCACAGCCATTTTCTGGATTTGAAAAATAACTTGCTGTAAAGTTAATTTGGAATTTATTGGATCAGGATATTGTCATAGAATGCCAGGTAAATAGTAAATCTTCAATAGAAAGGAGATTTAGAGTTATAAAAAGTTGTTGTTTAATATTCACTATTAGCGTTAAAGAATAACATTGATATTTTTGTTCAATAGTGCAATAGTGATAAATACTGACTGATAGTTCCCTGTCACTCGAACTTTAACAAATTACGAGGCAAGGTGATATTTTATGTATGTTTGCCTTGAAAGGATAGAAAATTACCACCATGCCCTCACATTTTGGGGGCTGAGGTCCTTAATTTGGACGAGTTTAGGCAGACCCAGTCTGAGATTTTGACACATTTGAACAGATTTGGCGTACGGAAAAACACAACACATTTAAACGCTTGCCAATGCGTGTTCTAGAAATTTAAATGTAATGTAGAGTGGAGAATTAGATTGATTTCGGTTATTTGTGTTTGAAGAAATTAAAAGAGAAATAAATGGCTCTGAAAATAGCAAAATAAATTCTGGGGTTTGACGAAGATTCCCAAATTTGCCAAGAATGTTTCTAAAGAAAGAAAACATCGTACTTTTAGAATTGGAAAATATGTTAGAATTGGGTTTAATCACGGACAAAAGTAAAGCTGAAATCGTACGGGCGTTACTCAAGCAATTAGGTACGCCAGAGAAACAAACAAGTGCAGTCGAGTACAAAAAGAAAATTTACATTATAATTGAGGAAAATTGAGTTAGAGATGAAGAAAGGGAGAAGAGATAGAGCACAAACAGGAAAAGAAAGGGCCAAGGTACTTAGCTGAGTACAGAGACAGTGAAGAAGGCGAAACAAAGACAGAGAGCGATGAAAGGGTGAGAGGAAAAGAGAGAAAAGAAAGAGAAAGGGATAAAGAGTTTGAACTTCAGAATTTGCGATTTCATCAGCAGTCAAGTTAACACGTTGCAAATGAAGAGAGAAGGAATGATGTGTGTGTGTGTGTGTGGGTCTGTGTCTGTGTCTGTGTGTCTGTGTGTGGTAAATTACTGCCACAGATTGATGTGAAACACTCGATCCTTCTTTATTTCATTTGAAAACTTGGTTGGGCAGATGGAGTGATCAGAGGACATGTGGGAAATGCTAGGTTAGATACGTCAGCTAGCCAGAGCTAGTGGCGTACTTGTGGACCTGTCACACGAGGGATCGAGAGAACTATGAAGATGTAAAACAGGCTATTTTGATAGCTTATGAATTGGTACCAGAAGCATTGAGGCAACGCTTCAGAAACAGAAGAGTGAACCAGGTCACACCTTTGTTGAGTTCGAAAGAATTAAACATGGTAATTTTGACAGATGAGTGAGGGACAGAAAAAAAATAATTATAACCATATGTCTTTAAGAGAGATTATTCTGCAGGAGCAGTTTAAAAACTCTCTTCCAAAGTTAATGAGTATTCATGTGAATGAAGAAACACATTCAAGAAGTGCGAAGAGCAGCAGAGATGGCAGATGAATATATATCAGTGCATAAGGCAAATATGCTTCCAGCAAGAATGTCATCCTATGATGGTTAGAAATTGGGAGAAGGGAGGATCCTCCACTACAAAACAATGAGAAGAAAACACTGCCAAATGTTTGAAAAACATTATAAAAGAATTGTAAAAGAGTGGAAGGTGTTGTGGAGAAAATACAGAGAACTACAAGGAGATGCAGAGAGTTCTTCAAGAAGTAGGTCTTTTATTTGCAAACAAAAAACCGTGACACTGAGAAAACAGATTCTAGAATGCCGCCGAACCTCAGGATCCGTCGATTTTTATTTTTTTTAATTTTGATCATGTTTCTGTAAGGTTATCAGCATGTCCAACTATATCAAAGTATCTCACTATGGCCACACAATAAACCATTGATGTTAGTTCCCATTGTCTCTTCAGTTGTACATTATCCTTAACGTTATTCTAATGTTTCAGTTAGATATTTATTGCTAACCCTGTTACAGTGATCTTTCCATTCCAGACTAACATGTCATGATAGATATTTAGCTATTCCATCTATTGCAATAGTGTCCTGTGCGATGCTGACACTACTAACTATGAATTAGATAATTTAATGTCATGTTCCAAATATTTACGGTCCCTATCCCGTCTACATAACGCTTAACAAAATAACTTGCTTTATTACTTTACTTATCTCAACACGACATAGTGACCTTTCAGCCTTAACCTTACTCTGCTAATTGGTGTAAGAACGTTCTACTATGGCTATCCCATCCTGCCTTCCACAGAAGACAGATTGAGAGTTGTCTTCATGCTTTAATCCTTCCCATACTTTCTGTCTTCTCCATATTCCTCCTCTTTGAAACCTACTTGTCCCACCCAGAGAAAGATGACAATTAGCTCAGCCTCTCTTGTGCCCAATAGAAACAATATCGGTCCCAAAACGGACGAAATAAACTTCGGAGTCTGGGATTTAAATGATTCTTCCTCCATGCCTGAGGTCCCTCGGGCCAAAAACCTGTCCTCTAATAATTAGACCAGGTAAAAAGACCCAAGATCCCTCAATCTCGGCCCTGCGCGTTCTTCAGAATTAACATTGACGTCCCCACGTGAGCAAATTCCTTGCACCATGGTGGTTGTTAGATCATACTAATAGAACGGTAGGGTTCCATCTGAGGAGTAAGCACTTCCCGGGGTTGCTGAAATGACCACAATTTGCGATGTAATGGCACGAACAGAAAATGAATTAATAAAAGGTAAGGCACAACAAAGGATGAAGGCAACAACAAGCAAAACCGCACTTACAATAAGACCAATCTTGACTAACCATTCTCCCCAAGACAGTGAGATATTATTCAGCCTATCAAAAGTCTGATGACGAAAACACACATTGTCTTAGATACTTTAGATTTTGCGTTGCTTGAGTAAAATATCCCCCAGTGCTAATGTTGTTTGGTATAAAGGTACAGTGTGATATTTGCTCCCCAAACATCACACAAACCCGCCTTTTTCTACCAGTATCCAACCTAAGGACTATCTTTGTGGCCACGCTATTTTGATATTAGGATCCAATTGATCTTCCAAGGCCACAAGGTCATCATCAGTACAGTTGGTGAACGTCGGTTGGTTGTAATAAATGTAATTAATCCATTCAGCATTCTTGTTAACACCTATCACAGGGATGATAGCTTCCCATCCCGCGGCAATTCATTGCGGGCCTTAAACTCATTCGGAATATCTCTTGGCTGTCCTCTGCTATCAATCCGAATTGTCGGATCAGGGACATACTGTCACTTAGTTAGGGCAAAGCTGACTGTGACGTGGCGTCAAGCTGTGCGTGTGGCGATATAACTACCTCGTGTAGGAGCATTACACGAGCACAGCTGCCACACCAGTCAGCAGGCAGCGTCGGGAGCAACATTCCTTTATACCACAGAGCCACCAAGTCTCTGCCAGTGGGATGCGTTGAGAATTTAAAACAAACCCAAACGTGGTGTGCACCTCAAGTTCAATCGTATTCCCGCAAAGACCTTTAAAATAACCTACTAGTGTGGAGCCATTTCGCTGAAGGCATTCAAAACTCAATCCTTCCAGAACCTGAAAGCAACCATGGGGAACGTGTAATTATTCTTACTTGTGGATCACGGGGTGCTATAGCCACACCACCATTGGAGTTGCTGCCTGCCCACATCATCCTGCTGATAGAACGTAGAGGCCTGAAGTAGGAGTCACCAAGTGGCAATGCGATTGCTTGTAATACGGATCATCCAAGTTAAGAGATCGGCTGGAGTGCTGCTAACATCACTGAGTACAGGTGGTCCAGTTATAAGGGATAGGGACAACATAGAATGTGGGGTTTGCCTTTGTACACAAGAAAAAGTCCTGTCTAGCCATCATTAGAACCGTATTGTTTGCCCATTGATACCAGGCATTGTCACAGGCGCATGTCCATGTTAATGCAGCGAGGTCTGCACTTCTCATACGTCTTTACCCCCCCCCCCCCCCCCCCCCCACAGCATGATAGACGCTGGCATTACAAGTCTAGGTCTGCCAATTGAATGGTGTCCAAGTCTGAGTATGCACGTCTGGCATCAGAAAGGTGTGTATCAGGGGCATCCCCCATGTCTTGCCCCTCCCCGCTGCCAGGAGTACTATGCTCCACATCTCCATCACAATCATTTCGAGAATGATGTGTATCCCCAATAACCTGTCCCTTGTTTGAAACCCTGCTGAGGAGTACTAGCCTTCTGTGTGTCCTGCCCGTGTCCAAGTTCCTCAGCTTCAGCTCCACTTAGCTCTGTGTCAAAGTTAGTTTGTGCCGGTGGGAGAGACTTATTAGCATGATTAAGGCATATGTGCTGTCCTTCCATATGGATGGTGGTAGGTGATACCTTAGTCACGACGAAAGGTCCCTCTCTCCTCGCCCCATTCCAGCGTCTTTGAAAAACCCGCACGTACACCCACTCCCCGGGTTTAGTAGGTCCTTCCTCGTTGACATGTGGCGCTTCCCTTTGTGTTTCCTGCAGGTGGATAGTCTCAGGTATCATAGTTAGCTGCTGCATATATTACTTAAGTTCGAAGCTTTACTGTCCAAGCTAGGCCTTTGTATGGGCCTCTCCACCTGGGCACTTGCGTAGGTCTATCTGTGAGTATCTCACGCGGTGTTAGATTGGTCATGCGATTAGTCTGCATGCGATAACTCATTAGTGGCAGCGCATCAACCCAATTAATGTTGGTGCTTGCGCAGATCTTGTTTAATTTGGCTTTCAATTTCCCATTCAACCTTCCTACCATACCCTGTGCCTGGGGATGATACATGCATCCAAACCTCTGTTTGATTCTCAAAGACTGCAGCACTTGCTGAACTACTTTCTGCATGAAGGCAAATCCATTGTCTGAACTAATTTTCGATGGTATAACTAACCTTAGGATAACTCGATTCGTCAGAAATTTCACGACTGCCCAGCTCCTGGTTTGCACCGTATTACCACGGGGCTAACTGATTTCAGTGTCCCCACATCTGTATCATGCTGTGACCACAAAGTAGCTCGTAATGCATCCAATCGCTCATTACCATGTTGATAACCTTCCTCCACTGTCACTGGCATGCTCCGCTGGGGTGTGACCTTGGGTTCCTTCGGATTCCCTGTCAAGTTGCAGCATGTTAGGATTTTAATACAGCTGCCATCCCTGGATTCCCAAACCCCTGTCGTGTGCATATACCATTATCTAACTGTTTCGCCAAGCCTGACCAGTGCTCTTAAGTCTTTAGATTAATATCCCTTACTGGTAAATGTGGTCTGGCGCCTGATATACCATATCACTATTCCAGGAACGCTTGTCTCTCTATTTGCAGAATCACTCCCTGTTCCCCTAAGAGCATTTCGTCACTTCTCAAATGCTGGGGAGCAGTGAGTTCGTGCTGCCACTGCCTCTCTAACACCTCAACTCATCAAATATCACTGTAGAGTGCAGCTTAGACTTAGGCGGTCTTGCTTTCATCAACATCGTCAACACTTCTGCTTCCCACGTCTCCCAAAATTCTTGAATATTACTTGCTATATCCCCTATCCAATACACATTAACATCTATAACTTCTTGCATCACTAATTGTGTATTGGCCTTTTCTATGACCAAGCCCTGCTGTGTGCACTCTAACCTTACCTCGAAATGTTGTAAAGCATCCCCTCCTAACAAGTTAATTGGCGTCTCTTCAGACACTAATACTTGCAGAACTGTCTCCCTACCTTCAATTTCCAATCACACTGGAGCTGTAAATCAGCTTAACTGTGATTTCCCTGAGAACCCTACGGTAATGCAAAAACTAGAACAAACAGCCCTACCAACCAGGAAACCAAAAATCTTGGTCTGCTATGCAGATGTCACCTTTGTCATCAAAAAACGAAACAAGAGAGAAGAGACATTTAACATCATCAACAACACCCTCACAAGCATA
The DNA here is from genome assembly GCF_047496795.1 of Chiloscyllium punctatum. Lineage (NCBI taxonomy): Eukaryota > Metazoa > Chordata > Chondrichthyes > Orectolobiformes > Hemiscylliidae > Chiloscyllium > Chiloscyllium punctatum. The sequence continues at coordinate 60,809,183 of NC_092781.1, forward strand.
AAGTTCCCCAAGGAGGTAGAAACCGTCAACAAACTCGCATTCCTGGATGTCATAGTCGAACGTAAGGACAACGGAGAACTACAAACCTGCGTATACAGAAAATCAACTAACACTGACCAAATACGTAACTACACCAGCAACCATCCCAACACACAAAAACGAAACTGCATCAGAACACTATTCCAACGAGCCACGACACACTGCAGCACAGACGAATTTCAGAAAACAGAGGAGAATCACTGTAGCAACGTGTTCAAGAAGAACGGATAATCAAAAAATAGAACCTGCAGATTCCTCAAGAACAAACCACGACAAGCAGACCAAATGCAGCCAGAAACCCTAACCACCTTACCATACATCAAGGAAGTTTCAGAAATGGCAGCCAGACGACTGAGAACCCTCGGAATCCTAGTAGTGCACAAACCCACCAACACCCTCAAACAAAAATTAACAAACTTAAAAGACCCAGTTCAACCCATGGACAAAACCAACGTCATCTACAAAATTCCATGCAAGGACTGCCACAAACACTACGTATGACAAACAGGAAGAAAGTTAGCCACAGGATACACGAACACCAGCTGGCTACAAAAAGAGATGGCCCTCTGTCCCTCATAGCCCTACACACGGATGAAAAAAAACACAATTTCGACTGAGACAACACATCTATCCTGGGACAGGCTAAGCAAAGACATGCCAGAGAATTCCTAGAGGCCTAGCACACCTACCACAACGCCATAAACAAACACATAGATCCAGATACCATTTATCAACACCTCAGAAAACGAACAGGAAATATAATCACCACACACCCCAGGAAGCCCATCCAGGACCAGCATATAAATAGAAAGCAGGAGACAACAGCTTCGCTTCACTTGGAGTTCGCCAGTAATGATGTGGGTAATGAAACGTTTGGATATCAACCGTACATCTCAGTGAGTAAATCTACACCCTAGATAGATACATACATGGATGGATAGATAGTTAGATAGATAGATAGATAGATAGATAGATAGATAGATAGATAGATAGATAGATAGATAGATAGATAGATAGATAGATAGATAGATAGATAGATAGACAGACAGACAGACAGATAGATAGATAGACAGACAGACAGACAGACAGACAGACAGACAGATAGATAGATAGATAGATAGATAGATAGATAGATAGATAGATAGATAGATAGATAGATAGATAGATAGATAGATAGATAGATAGATAGATAGATAGATAGATCGATAGATCGATAGATCGATAGATCGATAGATCGATAGATCGATAGATAGATAGATACTCATAAAAGGTGCCCGACAATATTTTGAGTGTAATTATCTGAAATTACCTCAGACGAAATCTGGAAACCACAGCAGGTAAGGGAAGAGTACAAATTGTCTGAACTCCACCAGATTGTGTTGACAGTAGCATGCAAACAGAAATTGGTACGGTTAGCACATGAATTACCGGTAGGAGTTCACTCAGTTGCACAGAAGTCTCAGGCTAAGCTGCAACACATTTCTATTGGCCTGGAATGCACAAGGATATTGTTATTTTTGGACGTCAATGTCAAAATGCCAATAAGGCAGTAATAAAACCGGAACGTTTGTTGCTGATTCCCACTTGCAAAGATCCTTCCAACGTGGTTTCTGTTTGAGTGTGTCGATCCCTTCCTGATACCGAAAAGAGGGAACCAGTACTTGCTAACGATAATGGACGTGTCTACCATATTTCCGGTATGCTATTGCAAAGCGTAGAAGAAGAGTTATAAGCTTATTCATGCACTATGAACTACTCAGAGGGATTCACTCTAAACAAGTGCCTAATTTGACTGTTGGGCTGTTCAATGAATTTATGGATATGTTAGGCACACAGCAGTTTAAAATCCAATGTGTGCCATACTGAATCCGAGGGAGTTTGAGAAAGGTGTCATCAGAGTCTGAAGGACACGTTAAAAGCGTGTTGTCAGGATTACTTGAATGATTGGCATAATGGTATCCGACTCCTGTTGTTTTGCCATTAGAGATGCCTCAAATGCATCTACTGACTTCGGACATGAAGTGAGAGGCCCTTTTAAATTATTTCAAAAGAAATGGACAGAAACTAAGTAAGACATGTCACACGGATTATATATCGGAGGGGAGGGAGAGATTAAATCAGTTATGTGTGGTATTTAAACAGCATGTGAAGAGGGCACGGCATAGATTGATAAAACAAAAACTCTGAAATTCGGACGTTTTCCTGAGGGCATGATGTATTTGAGTTGTTACTAGTGGTAGAAATCCATTCAATGCCAATTTTAATTGTCCCTAGCAAATTGAGAAATAGCTGAGCAGGTAATATATCTGGTAATAAAGCCATGTCGGAAAAATACTTGTTTCGCTTATGTCATGTGAATATGTTGAAATCAGTGAGACGGAACTGGTGAAATTGGTGACCCACCTACTGAGGAATCAAATTGAGACGTTCTGGACTTTGATATGTCTCAAAATTAATTAAACAATGAGGAAGTCCGTTAGTAATGTTGTTGCTTATTGAGCTACCTTCCTCACGAGCAAAGAACCCAGATGACAGGATGTTGCAGCAGTATCAGTACATATGGAGAAGTATGATGTGGAGGACGAATGCTATTATGTCTGAGGTAGACGTCAGAAATTCTGTTCCGACAAAGCAACACGCCTACAGGCTTAATGCTGTCAAAACCACACAGGGCCAGACCGAAGAGAATGCGATATTCCAGAAAGGTATCATCAAACTGAGTCAGACTGGGTGGAGTTCGCCAATCAAGTTCGTTCAAACTTGCGGGGATTCAATGACGTTGTGTGTATTACCGGAAGATTAACGTCGTATCAATATCTGACTTATACACAATACCCATTTTGGAGGACCATTGAGAGGATGTTGGACTAGCCAGTTGAATCACAAATGTTGACTCCCTCCGTGGTTATTAGCAGGTAGCTTTATCCAAGAAAGTGAAAGGAATGTTCGCATTTGTCAATCCAAATAGGTGATATCAATTCAAAATGATGTTCATTGGAAGGAAGGAAGCACCAACCACTTTCCAAAGACTCATGAACAGATTTGTGACTGCATTAACAACGTAGGCCTTCTGTCTACATTATTTAGTGATTGTCAATGAGTCCTAGAAAGTCACATAGTGCAGTTGGCAGATCTCTTTAAACGCTGAAGAGAAGCAAAACAAGTAATAAACCTAAAGAAAACAGAATTCGTAGAGACAGCGGTGACATCCTTGGAACATAACTTCGGTCTTGGTAGATTGGTCCAAATGCATGCAAAGACGAAAACCATCGCTGAAATACCACAGCCGACCTGGAAGAAAGAAGTGCTTCGGTTTTTTTTTTCGAACTGAGCGCATTCGACCGCACATTTTTGCAAACTTCAGGAGCACAGTGACACCATTAACAGATTTGTTGAAGAACAACACACAAGTTCGGTGGACAGAGCAATGCCAAAAAGAATTTGACAATGCAATCGCATTATTAACGACGGCATCAGCTTTAGCTGCATCAAACGTTTCAAAACCCCTCAAGGTTACATTCGATGCTAGCGATATAGGAATGGATGTACACTGCTACAGGTCGATGATGATGGAATTGAACTGTCATTTGGTTGCCTTTCAAAGAAACTCAACACCCACCAGCAAAAATACTATGCCATCGAAACGAAGATATTGAGTTTGCTAATGGCCATACAACATTTTAATGTTTATATGATGAACAATGTGTCAGAGGCGGTTTTGTACACGGATCACAAGTTTCTTACATATTTGGACGATTTTTAGAAAATTAAATGAGACTATGTCATTGGGGTCTTAAGTTACAGAAATTACTTTCCAAATCTCACATGTTGCATATAGTATACATTGCGTATACATTGTGATAGTAGATGCGTTATTGCGAACTTAAAGGAAAGAAGTTTGAACAGATACCTATATATACTATATATATACAAATTTTGAAGAATGTCCAACGTATTTCATGCGAATACGATTAAGAATTCGAGAGAAAAGTGAAGCCACTTTTTCATTATGAAGGTTTTTTTTTAAATGGTGGAGGTGTTATGAACTTGACGGTATGGGTTCGAATTTTAAGTTAGTGTGACAGCTGAAAACCATGAAGCACCTGTAAATAACTGTATTGGAAAGTTGAATATATGAAGCAGTTGGCTGTCAACTGGATACCTCAGTTGTTTTAACCACCATTTGAATTTGCCAACTGTTGAAATAATGCCCCAGAATACTAAACACAATCAAATGTGACTTTGAATCTTTGAGAATATCGAACCACTGAGATGAGCCGATATTTTTGTTAATCAGTGAAATTTGGTGAGCTCTCTTTGCTTGAATAGATAACGAGGTGAAGTGAGTTTTTGTGTGTGTCTGGTATAATTAACAGAGCGGTTTCCCGCTGTGTCGTAGCAACAGTCAATGATACAGCACTGATGAGTGCTGCAGAAGAATGGGATCCAGCGGTGTCGATTCACAGTTAATTGAAATTGGAATCACAGGTCAAGAGACTGTGAAGGAGCCTTTTGGCATGCTTCGTTGGTGGAACCATTGAGAAGACGATTTGGTTCGCCTTTTTGCAGTTTTGCAAAACATGGATGAAGCTACATTTGGAGAATTGTGTTTAGTACTGTCCTGCAGAGAGAATATCATTAAAGTGGAAAGAGTGGAGAAAAAGATTATTATGATGCTAACTAAATTGGAAAGCAAGTACAATTTTGTCTTATAAGGAAGTTTTTGACAGGTACATGGATCAGTTAGGGATGGAAGGATATGAATTCAGCGCAGTCACGTGAGAGAGGTTTAGCTTTGAAAACTGACCAGCAACGACATGTTGGGCCGAAGGGCGTGTTGCCATGCTTTAAACCTTAATGATATGGGGATGGCGCTGTCTGGGAAACACTCAAGTTGACAGAATGTGACACTGCAGACAATGGTCCGACTGTTGCTTGATCTCTCTGGGAGAAATATTCAGGCGTTCAGTTTTACACTTTCCATGATAGAGTTAATAACACTCTATTTCAGACTTATTTTCAAATAAAACGATTTTGTTTTATTTTTCAGTTGAAGGTAATTGCAGTGATCAATAATTAAATTACCAGAATACACCGTGAATTATTACAGAAGTTAGCAAACACCGTAAACAACTGATTCATGTTCAGATCAGTGTACACACCATTTTACCATCAGCAAATACATTGAAAATCGATTTTAAACAGGTTGCATTCAGTTTCAGTACAACTGGGCTCCACCACTGACTCCAACACAGGGGGCATCTCCCATATTTGTCCAGAAAGCTTCCAGACTTGTTCTGGACGATTATTCACACAACCACTCGCAACCGAGCAGTTAAGGACATCCCTGATCAACTGGGAAGTGTATAGGGAAGACTGGAAATCGACTGGCACTGGGATCAGTTCAGATTCAAACATAGTCTCACAGTCATAAAAATGACTTTCCAGAAAACCATGCTTCACAAGTTTATTGCTACTGATGACTTCTGTTGCATCACCGAGGCTCTGCAAATGTGTACCTTGGATCTGATCCTAAATGAAGGAGGTATGAAGGTGATAGACCCGTTCAGCGCATTTTAACTGAAATTGTGTTCCTCATAAACAATATCCAGTGCACGTCATTTCGACAATGTCAGTGCCAAAACAGAACCTTGTAGCCACATTCATGGCCAAGCATATTGCCAGGTCAACATCCTTGTTTCTGACTCAAGATTAAATTTTAAAAATAAATGTGTTCAGTATTGTCCTAAATATTAACAGCAAAATCACATCATTTATGTATTTAAAGAAACAGAATCCCAATAGTGTGGAAACAGGCCCTTCGGCCCAAGAAGTAAACATCAACCCTCCAAAGTGTAATCCACCCAGACGCATTTCCCTATTTTATCCTCTGATTAATGGAGCCAAGCTACACAACTCTGAACACTATGCGCATTTTAACATGGCCAATTCAACTCAACTATACATCTTAAGATTGTGGGAGGAAACTCGTGTAGACACGGGGAGAATATGCAAACTACACTCAGGCTGGCATCGAACCAGGGTCCTGGTGCTGTAATGCAGCAGTGCTAAGCAGTGGTCCTCCACACCACCGAATGGCATGTCATCTTTGGATAATCCCTCATTTTTGCTTATCCAAGGTCAAACTAATATTAAATGCATGGACTTGGAAACGTACCATTACACATTCCTTGTATAACAGTAATGTGCTAATATTCACATATAATAATTTTCATGGCAACATTACCATTGTCCCCAAATGTTCTCGATTCCAGGTACGAATACCTTTTAAATTCTTCTGTCCATCTCACAGCTCAGTAATGTGGGAAATGATAGTCAGTGTACATGTCATGCTAGGTACGTAGGTCTTTCCTCTGCCAGACTAGCAATATATTTCAAAAAAATATCCTATTCACTGTTCACAACAACCAAGGAACTGACTGGACCCGATTAGCCTTCATTCGCGAAACCCAGACCTGTGTCTGACATGAGAAATGTTTGCTCTTTTTTTATTTCTAATTAATTATGAGACGAAGGCATTGCTGGTTAGACCAGTATTGATTGTCCTTTCCCTGGTTTCCCGTGGGAAGGTGTTGGTGAGTCGCCTTCTTGAACTGTTGTGGCCAGTAAGCTCTGGGAAGACTTAGAATGCGATAAGGGAGGCTATTAAACCAGTGACATTGATTGAACAGCGACATATTTTCATGAAAGGATAGTGAGTGCTTTGGAACAGAAGGTAACCATATAATGTGCCATTAAATTGAAACGTACGATGGAAGGATCCTTGATGAATTTCTGCAGACCACGTGATAGAACGTAGTCGTTGCTACTACTGAGCGGTCAGTGGATCAGGGGTGAATCTGCACTCATCCAGGTAAATGGGACTGATGTATAAAATGGTTAGATGCGGAACAATTCTCATAATGCACTGTCTCCATCTTCTTACCAGGATATGGACAGTACCGGTTTCGATACACAGAAAAGCCACACCTAAATGAACCTCTCTAGAATTTCTGACCACGTTCAGCATGAGTAAATCAGATCAGCAATATCTGCAGCAAGGACTCCCAGGACAGGAACAACACTGGATAAGTTACAAGTTAAAAAAACATCTAAACTCTCCGACATGAAGCACACTCGGGACAAGTGAGCCACAGCATCTGAGTTAAATTGAAACTCACTCTTGCTATGGACCAAATCAGAGCCCCTCAAAACATTACAAGAAGATCGCCCAGACCGGAATTTCTTTAGCTTTTTAAACAAATGTAAGGCGGCTATTCCAAGAGTAATGTGGGTTGTCAAGCTCCTCTGGTTTATAAAAGCAGCAGAAGGTATTTACAAAGTAAAGAATGAGACACATGCAAAATTCAGCAGAATATCGAATGACTTAAAATATATAAAAACAAAATTGACTCTATTGCAACTTAATGGCGCTGTTGCAATTTCGAACATCCACACTCCTTGGAAAACAGGTATATTCAAACGCAGGATCTTACAGGAGAGAAATGTAAGAGAGAATCAGTAAGAAAATCTCTGATAATCCAGCAACCTTTTTCCACAGCAGCTTTCCTTGACCTGGAGCATTAAACCTAAACCAATAAAAAATAAAACGCTGAACTGGGAGGACTGGTCACTTTTCTTTCATCGCACAAATGTTTTAAAAATCAACCAAATCTAAAAAAAAATTCCCTGATTGTTTCCTGAGGTAGTATCTGTTAGTCATTATTAAAGTAGCCAATTCAGATATTTCGGCAACTCTGTCATTGGGACACTACTTCAAGAAGACGAGAACGAAAAACCCTCTTTGACGGAGCAACTTCATCACGTTCTGCACTGACCACATCAAACGCTAAATAACAGTTACATCACATGCTTAGGTATTGAATAGAACTTATGGGGCATAAGTAGCGCACCTGAAACCGAGTACTTTTTCTAATACTCGGAACATGTCCAGCCTCTAAACCTTTATTCTGAAAGTAAGACTACTTTCATGCTTTTAAACTGTCAGTACAGCTCTGTCGACTCTATGCCCCACCGAATACTCCTAGGACATACGCAGCACAATTCTCAAATTAAAACTCATTTCATACTTGCCGCATCAAATATTCCCAGCACAGGTACAATATATGTTTGGATCATCATCTACACTGTTATTAAACAAACACTCCAGGACAGGTGCAGCACGGGCTTAAATACAGAGTGAACCCCCTTTTCAAATTTCCAAACCATGTTCACTGAAGGGTTTTATATTCCTTAAATCATCAGCCCACCCTGCCTATATCAACCACTGAAGCACAGGCACAGCACAGCGTTAGTTTTAGATTAATATCTTCATTTACACTGTCGTCATCAACCAATCTCAAGGCAGTTTCAGCACAAGGTTAGATGTTAATTGAATTTCCACTATTCCTGTCCCCATCAAACCGTCCCAGAACTGGAACAGACCGAGCTAGATAGAAACGTGAATCTCCAAATACACTGGTCAATGGTCAAATTTGCGGGACATGTTTGGCATGTGTTAGTCATTGAACAATTCACACCACGCACTTTATCTGTCAAGGACTTCCTGGACAGAGACTGTTCAGTGTGAGATACAGAGTAAAGCTCAGTCTATTTCCCCCCCCAAAACACTCTAAAACAGATGCATACCGGGATGAGAGACAGAATAAAGCTGCGGGAACACTGAAGGATGCTTACAGAACGGAGGTAGACACAGAGTAAAGCTCCTACTACACTCGGTATTTTCACGTTCCCAGTCTGTGTTCAGCATACACTGAGGTATTGATTAAATCAACACACAAACTTCCAGCAAGAAATCCATTGGGACAGGAACAATATTGAGTAACATATTCAGACACATACAGCATGCTGTTACATTGAAATCACCTTCATCGACGCTCTCCTCCATCAAACACTCCCAGGGTTTGAGATACCCACAGCATTCGATACAGAGTAAAGCAGACTACACGGCAACCGTCGAACACTTATGGGAACGTACACCATTGGGGTAAAAACAAGTTAAAGCTTCCTCAAAGCTGTTCATATCAAACATTCTAAGGAGGGGGTGAAGACAAATTAAAATACAAGTTAAAGCTCATTCTCTGCTGTCATCTGGTTGGGTACAAATTAAATCCTCAGCTCTTGTCTTCATCAAGCTCTATCTGGACAGATACAGAACAGCTTTTGATACATGTTAGGTATTCCGTTACTCTGTGCCCATTAAACAATCTCAGGGTAGGTACGGAACGGGGTCGATACTTTTTAAAGTTCTGTCTACACGAGCCCCATGAAACATTGAAGGACAGCTAAGTGCGATATTGGGAAGATAATAAAGCTCCATCTGTATTAATGTCCATCACACACTTACAGGACACTTTCAGCAAAGTGCCAGAGAAAGAATAACGGTAATTGTGCACTTTCCATCTCATGTATGCCAGAATAGCGAAAGCATCGACTTCGATATGAAGGAGACTTCCTGCTGTACTGGCCTTTGTCTAAAACACAGGCCCGGGTGAGCATGGGTACGAGTTGATTAAATCACATCGCACACTGTGTCAACCAACTCTGCTCGAAAACGGACAGTGGTTAGAATGAAACTCACGCTGCACTGTCCCCATCAAACACTCCCAGGACAGGCACAGCATGGGGTTAAACCTTTCCCCACGCGAGCACTTTATGTATGCCTGGGTCATGCTCAACATGGAGTTGGATATTCATTAAAACATGCCATACCCTGTCTCCATAAAAATCATCCAGGACAGGTACAACACGGTGTTAATTCAAATTTAATGCTTCTTCTTATACTGTTCCCATCAAACACTCCTCGGACACATACGGAGCACATTTGGATCTCCCACGTCAATGTCGCAATCAGCCAGTTTCAGGGCAGGTATAGTGTGGTGTTGTGTACAAATGAAAGCTCCATCTGCAATGCCCCCATCAAAAACTCTCATGAAATGCAAAACATATCGTTCTATGCATAATAAATTTTACTGCACTGTCGCCATTAAACAAGGAACGACATGTTCATTCCGGGATGAGACAGCATTTGTCCGTCTCAGACTGGAGAGTTGGGCAGAGTAGTGGCAGTTGGAGCTCAATCCTGACAAATGTGAGGTGATGTATTTTGGAGAATCTAATTCCACAGCGAACGATACTGTAAACGGAAGAGCCTTCGGAAATGTTGATGAGCAAGAGAAACCTGGATGTTCAGGTCTATTTTACCGTGAAGGAGGCTGCACAGGTGGGAAAGAGAGGGAATGCTCCACAGGCTAATTGGTGTGGCCTCCGTGAACTACATCACAGGAGGAGAGAGTTGTGTGAATCCTTCATTGACAATGATGATTATCGGAGAAAAGCTTGTTCCTGAATGTAAATTGTATCCTGTATTTGTTATCTAATCAGCTAATGTGAAGAACGTTTCTGATTGGTCTTGTCCAAATGATCAAAAGCGTGCACAACTCTCACATTTTGCACGATTGTGCACTGCGTAGTTCCGTCTCAGATTAAATATGTAGGTTCAGAGTGCCGTTTGTAGCTGACACAAAAGACAATGATTTTAGGCTTCTCGATATTCTGCAGTAAACTGAAGGAAAGTTCTGTTCATTCAGATCTGAATGTCAAACAGTTCAGCACAGTCTATGACTTGAATGAGAATTTGGTGTTGCAGTTATTAACATGCGCTTGCTGCTAAGACGGTTATAGTTGCTTCAGAATCTTGTTTCAAAAATACCTCTTGTTGAACCACAGCAACCCCATTAACTCTCACTCAACTAAGTCAGGCACAGATCTGCGGTCGATTCCGAACAGCTGATATATTTCCTTCCCTGAAGGACATTAATGTAACGTTACTGTAGTGTTAAGATCTGCCAGTTTATCTCCAGAAATCATAAAATTCATTCAACTCAATTTACTTTTGTGTTTTCGTCAGACCTATGCTATTCACTTCTTAAAACGTAGTAAAACCCATTCCTGAGTTGGAGGAATAGGCAGGTCAGGGTTGATGCAGAGAAGTGTGTGGTAATGCACTTTTGTCACATCAATACTAAAAGATGCAATAAACGGGAGAACAATTTAAAAGATGGTGCAAGAGCAGAAACATGTGGATATATATATCCACAAGAACATGGAGGCAATGTTGAAATTGTACAAGACCTCAGCCGGAGTGTTGCGTTGTTGGGGAAATTTGAGGATTATTTGCACAGAAATTATGATTAGAGATATGTGGTAAAGGCAACAGAATGGCAACAGAGTTTTGAATTGGTACAGGCGTGATGGTCCAAATGGTCTCTTTCTGTGCTCAAATTGCTATTATTCTGTGAAATGAATCTGGTGGTTATACTTTGGTTTGCGTTAGAATTGAACCTCCACACAGTTTGATGGAGCATCAGGAGTGAAATGTACTGACACTGGTGGAAGAGTAAAATAGAGATTTAGAGTCCTGAAGATGTTCAGAAAGGAACACTTGAATTTGGAACACTCGAGAATACTTTGGTCTTCTTGTTCACATTCGTGTGGTCAACAGCTGAGAAATTGAAGTTATTTCAGGTAGTATGTCAATTGAAAAAAAAAGTAATGATCAGGAAGAAAGTGTTGTTGGACGGTGAGGTAGATTGCATTAAACAAGATAACGAACCCTGTCATGCAACTGATGATTTGAAGTGGGAATTTAGTTCGACAAAATAACAGCAAAATGTGTGAAAAAGTGAAACGGCCCATTCTGATTTTAGATAAAATAAGAGGGTGTGTGAGGTATAACTCCTGAATAAGCAGAGAGCAGCTGTGGCTGCTGTATCCAAAGCCTTGGACTCTACTGAACAAACATAGCTCAGAGTCCTGCTGCCTCTGCTTTGCTTCACATATATGGTAAAGGAGTGTTCACGTCTGAGGTGGCAGGAGATAGAACCAGAGGACAGGCAGAGTCATGGATTTAATGGAACGCTGAATATATGTTCGTACCTGTGTGTGTTTCTTCTGAGTGCGTCGGGTTCCTTTTACAATCAAAAGATGGCCGCTTAGGTGAATTGGTCATGCTAACTTGCCCATAGTTTTCAAGGATGAGAAAGTTAGATGCATTAGTTCGGTGAAATGCCGAGAAAAATGATAGAGGAATGGGTCTGAGTAGAATTATACTCCCTACAGTGCGAAAATAGCCCCTTTGGTCCAACAAGCCCAGACGGACCCTCCCACCACTAACTCACTGAGACCCATTTTTCTGCCATATATTCACTCCTGACTAATGCACGCAACCTGCATATCGTTGAAAACTACGGGCAATTTAGCATGGAAAAATCATCCTACTTGCTCATCTTCATCTTGTGGGAGGAAACCCACGCTGAGACGGGGCTAATATGCCAACTCCACACAGGCAGGTGCCCAAGGCTGGAATCGAAACGAGGTCCTTGAAGTTGTGACGTAGTCGTGCTAACTGCTGAGCTACCGTAATGCAATGTGCGATGCATAATGGAAGGTGAGTGTGAACTTGTTGCGCCTAATGGCCTGTTTTCACATTGTTATGATTCTACGATAATATGAAAATGTCCCATTTAATCACACTGTGTATTGGATGTGATTAACAGCAAATTCGAGAGCTCTTAAAACAAAAGAACGAGGATCAGAAGTAGACTATCTGGCCGCTCGAGCCTGGCTCCCCATTTAGTAAGATCATGGCTGATCTTGGAGTTGCTTCAGCTCCACTTACCCGACCTCTCACCGTAACACTTAATTATTTTATTGTTCAAATATATACCTATCATAGTCTTACAATCACTTTCTAAAGTAGTATCAATTACTTTACTGGATGGGGAATTCTATAGATTTCCATATCTTAGGGATGACAGGCTTAAATCGGCTTGATACAATGCATTTAAAACAAAGTGGATTCATTTGACTCTCATGTGGAACGGTAATCCCTTTCACAGCACTGGAGTTCATTACCTTCAGCAAAAACCCACACCAATGAACATCATTTGGTCATCAATCAAAAACAATTCACCTTTTTGACACAGCTGCACAGCAGGTGGGACTTAAAACCAGACCTTCTGGTGGAGAGTTAGGGTCACATGAAGCAGGGAGATGTTCAGATTAAAACCCAATATCTGCCATCACTCATGATCCTGCTGGCGTTTCAGGAGATGGGATTTCACAGTAAAGCCATTGGCACGCAGTGCAGGAGGATCGTCTCTCCCCCGTGTAAAATCGCTGGTGACAGAGAGTTGGGATTACCACTTAAAACAGCCCCACAGTGAGAGCGTCCCTACGGTCTCTCATCAGTGTGAAAACATTGATGCATCACCAGATTCAGAGAGATTTTATGGCACTTCCCATACTGTGGACATTGAAAACGTCTCTCCTCTGTGTTAATCTGTTGCTGTTTCAGCAGGTTGGATTTCTGAGAGAATGGCTTCGCACACACAGTGCAGGCCTACACTCTCTCCCCAGTGTGAGAGCTGATGTATAGTGATTTAGGATGACCATACACGAGCCCACTCCCAAGCTGAGAGGAACTGAACAGTCTCTCATGAATGAGAATACGTTGATGTGATGTCAGGGTCTAAAACGTTTATAGTGCTTGGTTTAAAATGTCGGTCCACTGCATAAATTCCGTGGTGTTTGAGCAGGATCGATTTCCAAAAATAATCCCTTCCCAGACAGGGAGCATGTGAATGGTTTCTCCCCCGTGTGAGTCCGCTGGTGATTGCGAAGGTCACATGCTTTTCTGAACCCAGGTCTACAATGCGAGCGATTGAAGGATATCTCCTCACTGTGAAGATGCTGATGCAGTATCAGTGCCCCAGATAAGCACATCCTGCATTCTGGTTATTTTAAAGCTCTACCATCTGTGAGAACTTTCTTGTAAGTATGCAGTGTAGTGGACGGATAAAATCATTTCCCATACTCAGAACAGACGAAGGTTCTCTCCCCAGTGTCCGAGCATTTATGTTCTTGCAGGGCAGATGATCTGTTGAAGCATTGTCCGCACATTCAACGCGTGTTATGTTTCTCCCCATTACGAATGTGCTTTTTTTCCTTCCATTTTCAAAATCCAATGATATTCAGACACTAATCAACTGAGTGACTCTGTCAGATCCAGGAATAATGTTTGGTTTCTAGTGTCAGCACTGAAAATCTTCCGCTTCTGATGTCCAGTGAAATTAGTTGAAAGAAAAATAAAAGTGAGAACCCACCAAAAAAAGACAAAGACGATAAAATGAAAACGCAGATGGCGACAAAACAAGCTATCGCGTCTGCTCTCAACATTGAATGATATCAGAGCTGATGAGGTATTCCTCAGATTCACTTTCTTGTCATATCCCCTATCTCCTGATTCCCTTATTGATTAAAATCTTTTTTATATCAGCCTTGGATACACTGAACAGCCAATCTCGACAGTGCTCTTCAGTTAAAAAAAATCCACGGATTCAGTTCACTTCAGTGCACGAGAAGGAATTTTTTCCACATTAGTCAAAAATTTGTGTTTCCTTACTCTGAGATTATGTCCTTTTGTCATCGACTCTTAAACAAGTTGTATCAGTTATTCTGAATATTCCTATTAATCCGCTCCTAATCTAATCTATTTCAGTCATTCTTCGCTCATCGCCCATTCTTCTCAACTCCAATGAGTACAGGATCGGTCGGTTCAGTGTCATTTCCCGACAAAATCTCCCTCGCCCGATATCATTCATGTTAAAATTCTTTATCTGCCTTTCCTGAAATAGGGGGACAAACACTGTTTCGAATTCTATTTGTGCCTGACTCGTGTCATGTATAGTTTTGATAATACATCCCCATCCTCTTTAAATGAAGGTCAACATCCCATTTCTTTTTCTCATTACCTGTTGAACCTGGATGCCAGCTTTCATCTGACATTTCAAGGACCTATAATTCTCGGTGTGCTGCAGTGGTTTTCCCAATTCAATAATATTCAGCCTTCCTAGCCTTCCTGCCAAAATGCATAAATCTCATTTTTTTTTTCCTGACAGTACATTCCGGTGAGTTTTTGTCCACTCAACCTGTTGCTATCAGTCTGCAAGTTTGTTTTGACATCTATTTTGTATCATCTCGAAACGATAGTACATTCGTTTCCATCATCCGCATGATCAGTACACCAAGTCAATAATTATGGCCCAAGTATTCATTATTCTGGGGCTCCACAAGTTACAGTTTGCCATCTTGAAAATTGACTCTTGAGCTCTACTCTCTGCCATGAATTCATATAATAATCATTTCTCAATAAACGTGAGTAATACATAGCCCAAAAAGTGCGGGTTCATGGTTCTTATCTGAAGTGGCTTCATTTTAAACACAGCAATGAACACCATTTGGAAATCCAAAAGTATTTGATCTGTTGGTTTCCACATATTCTATCTTGCTTGTTAGTCCTGAAAATAATTGAAAAATTTTGCTCAGTGCTCAATACTACTGTATTGTAGCTTGGTGAGCACGGTGACTCAGTGCTCAATACTACTATCTTGTAGCTTGAGCGACTCGACTTCAATTTTTGCCTGGTGTGACTGTCTGTGTGGAGTTTGTGCATTCTCCCTGTGTCAGCGGTGGTTTTCTCTTCGTGCTCTGGTTTCCTCCCACAATCCAAAAGATGTGCAGGTCAGTTGAATTTGTCATTCTGAATTGCCTGCAGTGCCAGGTGCGTTCGTCAATGGTAATTAGATGGTAGGTGAATGGATCTGGGTGGTTGACTCTTCGGAGGAACAGTGTTGAGTTGTGGGGCCGAATGGCCTGTGTCCATACTGTAGCGAATTTAGTCAAAAAAATGACAGACATGCTGACTCTTTTTTGATTCTGTAATGTGTTTCAAAATGCTCTGTCATTCTAACTTGAATAACAGGCTGCAACATTTTCCAGATGACAGAGTTGGTTGCAAAACTGAACAGAATTTGTGCGGCTGAGCACTCACAAACGTTGGACCATGAAAGCTACCGATTATCATAAAAAAAACACGAAGTGTTCACAAATATCTTTCAGAGAGGGAACATGCCAGCCCGTCTGGTCAGAGTGACTCTGGTCTCCATGGAATGGTGGAGGTAGGTGGGGGTGTCAGAGAGAAAAAAATAGGTGAAGTGGTGGTGAATGAAAGGGGTAATATCAACAAACAGGTAAACAACTACTTCATTAAAAACATCCAAGATCAGACCCTTACACCATCATGAACGATCTGAGAAGCGGGCGGGCGTGACCATCAATAACTCGCAACTTCTTCTCAGTCACAATGCCCCAACATCCAAAGGTCCATGAATAGATACTACCAACAATTAAATCTGGAACGTTGGAGCACATTCTGTGCAGGAGAAGTATTTGGAATGATCTCTTCACGAAAAGAGTGGTAAAGGTTTGGACCTCTTATCCAAAAATGGAAGATGATGCTTAATCACTGGTTGTTTGTTTTAAATCTGAGATCGATAAATGTTTGTGAAGCAAAGATATTCAGGGAAATGGGACAAAGGTACAGTTATAGAGGTAAGCCTTTGGAACCTCCAGACTGAAAAACATTTAACCACTCCTGATCCAAATCCCATGTTCAAACTCGCTGTAATCATCAGCACATCCAACACTCCACTGCCCGTATGCTCTCTCTCATGGAGTGTTGTTCTCCTCACCCTGAGCTCACTGAACTGATGAGCTTGCCCGTTGGAAAAAATAAAATTTTAAAAAAACTTCTGTCTTTGTTTCAAATCTTTGTATGATAGAAATTATTCTCACCTATGTAAACACTTCCTCAAATTCTTTCAGTTTTCAGGGACAGAAGAGGCAAATGAAGCAAACCAGAGGTTAGTGCTGAAGATGCCTTCGCCCTTTAGCTTGTTGAACAGTACTGGCTCACTGTGTGAATAGATTGGCGCTCTCGGGTGGATCAGCAAAGTGGCCACAAACCTTTGGGAGAAGCGCTCATGCAAGTTGGTGGTGAAAAGAGAAACGTATGTATAATCAGGAGTAGTGTAGCCAGAGAAATAGAGACGTTTCCCGGTTGCCAGAATCCAGAGTCCCCATGAGTGTGATGCCTGCCTCGTGCCTGGCTCCAGGATATTCCCCTGAGCTGCAGAGGAACTTGGAGTGAGAGGGGATCAATACAGTTGTTGATCAGGGCGGAAAGTGGAAAACGAGGGTGCAAAAGGAAATAAGCAGCTAAATTATAAAACAGAACCAAAAGTTAATAACTGCTGACTGATCCTTAACCAAACTGGCACAGGTTCAATAATTGGCAGCAAGGTTGATGTGGGAGGAGTGGGTTGCATTTCATCGGATATTGGCGTCAATACTGGGGAAGGATGGAGCTGTTCCGATGGGATAGCCTTCACCTAAATGATGCTAGGACAGAGTCCTGAAGAAGGGTAAAATTAAGGTCTGTGAACAGGGCTTTAAACTAAATCGTGGGATTTGGTGTCAGGTACACGGAAAACTATGGGAAGTTTTATCGTGCGGGGAGAGCTCAGCACAGGCAAATATTTCCACATGCAATAGGACAGAAAATATGAAAAGAATCAGGTATCTATTTCCAGGGTCAGCAGATAAAGGCACAATTATGAGAAGAGGGGCAGTCATCACAGGAATGAGGGCGTAAACACAACAAGGAAAATGAGCTTCTGACACAGATAGAAATTGGCGTGTGGAATGTTGGAGGTATCACAGAGACGTGGTTGCAAGGGGATCAAAGCTGGGACCTAAATATGCAAGAGCACATATTTTATGAAAAGACTAATAGGCAAAGGGGACGGCGTTACCTTGTTAGAAAGAAATAAAATTAAATTGACAGCAATAAGGGAAATAGAGTCACAAAGTGTAGAATGAGTTTGTGTAGAGTTAAAGAAACACGAGGGAAAAAGCACCCTGTAGGAAATCGTTTACGAACTTCTTTGAAGTCGTCAGGGAAAACAATATATCTGGAGATAATAAATTCATGTCAGAACGACAGTACTGAAATAAGGATGGCGAAATTCAACGTGAAAATGGACTGGAAAAATCAGTTTGAAATGTGTACGAGAATGTGTTTGGAGCAGATTGTGCTACAGCTGATGAAGGAACAGTCAATTCTGTAATAAATGATGTATAATGAAGCAGACGTCATCTGGGATGTCACGATAAAGCAACCTCGAGGAAGAAATATCCATAAACATAATAAAGATCATCCTTTATGAAGTGGAGAGGATTGAATCAGATTTAACAGTAAAAACACTGTGGAAAGGTAACTACACAGATATGTGGATGTAGTTGGCCAAGGATGATTGTGAGGGCGAGCCTGACAGCGAAGGCAGTCCATCATACATCCCTCCAGTGTGTATACAGGTTATTTGTCACTAATATGTCCATTACGACCCACCAAAGACTAACCAAACCAGATACATTTTCCGACGCTATTACTCTACATATCCCTTGACTAATGCATCTGACCTTCACAACGCTAACACTATGGACAAGTTAACATGGCTAATTCACTGAAAATCACATCTATAGATTATGGGGGGAATCCAGAACACCCAGACGCGGGGAGAATGTGCAGTCTCCACCGAGACTCGACCCTGAGGCTTGAATTGAACGCGGGTCCCTGGTGCTGTGACGCAGCAGTGTGCACCACTGAGTTTTCCGATCGCAACACTGGAGCAGCAATGGCAGGAGTTTCTGGGATGATTTAGGAGTTACTGCCCAAATTCCTCGGAAGGAAAATTAAACTCATTAACGGGAGAATGAACCAACCATGACTGAGAGTAGAATACAGGGAGAGCAGGAAAGCAAAAGTAAAAGCATGCAATGTTGTGAACATTCGTGGAAGCCAGAGCACTGGGAAGCGTTCAAAAATAGCAGAGTGTAACTTCCAAAAAAATGGGGTGAACAGATGAAATATGAGTAAGCTCGTAAATAATGTAAACGAAGATTGCTGGTGATTTTCTTGGATATCTCATACGTTCCAAGGAGGCAAGAGTGGACATCAGGCAGCTGGAATCCGAGGATGTAAAAGAAATAATGGGGAAAAACGAATGGCAGAGTATTTGGCGAAGTACCTCACATCAGTTTTCACAGTGGAAGACACAAGTTACAAATCTGAAATTCAAGACTGACACGTGGCAGAAGTGACTGCACTGGCCTTCAGTAAGTTAAAGGATCTGGGAAACTGAAGGAGAATAAATAACCATGACCAGATGGAACACACGCAAGTTGAATGTAGGAAGTAGGCAAGGAAATTGGAGAGGCATCGGTGGTGATTATTGGAAATCAGTAGAATCAGGGACAGTCCCAGATTGCAGGATAATGGCTCATTCAACACTCCTTCAGAAGGGAGGGAGGCACAGGCAGAAAACTGTAGGCTGGGCGGCCGGATCTCAGTTGTTGGTAAGATTTTCGAGTCCGTTATTAAGAAAGATAGAGCAGAGTCAGACAGACAGAATCGGCATGGTTTTTCTTTTATGGGAAGTAATGCCTGGCAAATGTGTTGGATTTCTTCGAGGTGGTAACATACAAGTGAGACAAAGGAGAGCTAGTTGACGTGATCTATTTAGATTTCCAGAAGGCCTTTGATAAGATACCACACATCAGTCTGTAACATAAGATGAAAGCATAGGGTTAGTGGCAAAGCAGAAGATTGGCTGCCTGACAGAGGGCGGAAGGTAAGGATAACGGGTTATTTTACAGGGTGGCTGCTGGTGATTGCCAAAGCGGCCAGTGTTGTGACTATAGCTGTTCACGTTATGCATTTGTGATTCACACAAAGGAACTAAGGGCATTGTTGTCATGTTTTCAGACGAAAAATAGGTAAGTTGAGGAAGTGGGGCGAATGCAGAAGAATATGGACAGGCTGGCAGTATTGACAAAGTGGAAGATGGAACACAATGTTGGAAAGTGTGGTTCATGCAGTTTGGTGGAAACAAGAAAGTGAGTGATCATTTTCTGAACGGGGAACGGTGTCAGAAATCTGAATGACAAATGTGTTTTGGAATCGCAGTTCCGGAATTCTGTTAAAGTTTGCACACAGACTCACTTATCAATTTACACCGCAGATGGCATTTTATCATATATTTCATGGGAGCTATAATGTACGAGCTGGTACCAGTTCTGGTCACAGTGCATTTGGAATGTTGAGAGCAGTTTTGTGCCTATTATCGAAGGAAGGATGCGATGACTTTAGATGGATTCCCGAGGTATACCGGAAAGTACCCATGCTGAAGGGTTTTTCAAAAAAATTACAGTTGAGAAATCTGGATCATATATTCAATTGAGTTGAGTTGTAGGTAATATAAGAAGGACAGAAAGGGAGACAAAAGAGAAGGAGGAGTAATGTTTTTGGTGACGGAAAACATTACTGCTGTAACTATAGGATTTAAAAAAAACAACCAGGGAAAGTAGAGGTTTGAAATGAGGATGAAACAAACCCTTTGATGGAATTATACTATACACCCGCCCTCCCCAATAATCAGAGGAAAATGAGATAACAAATATGCAGAGAGATGTCTGATATATGTAAGAACTAAAAGGTGAAAATGGATGGTGAATTTAATTTTCCAGCCATTGACTAAGGACTGAAATCATGTTGAAGGCTTGGTCAGCGAAGAGTTTGTTAAACATGTTCACAAAACATTCTGAATCAAATAGGAAATGTTCCACGAGAGAAGACTCAAACATACCGTCTTAGGTAGTGAGGTAGTACAAATGAATGAAGAGATAGGAGTGGGATACTTTGTGTTGAGTGATCATGATTCCATCAATTTGAAATGTTTTTCGAAAAGGATAAGCCCTGTATAAATGTTCAAGTTTTTACATTGCTGTTTGGTAAATTTTAACAGGATGAGACAAGAACATTCAAAAGTTACTTGGATTGCATTGTTCACAGAAAAACGTACATTTGTTAAGTGGGAAGCTTTCAAAGGTGTGATAAGCAGAATTTAGAAGCATTATATGACCATGGGACATTGGCGCAGCAATTAGGACATTCGGCTGATCAAGTCTGTTCCGCTATTCCTTTGTGGTCGAGTTTGTTTCAAAATCCATTCACTTGCTTTCGCCCAGTCAGCTGCACTCAATGACCTGCCCTCTGGAGCCTTCTGTGTCAATGAATTACTGGAGTGTCGATAAAATGGTTTTTGGATGGATATATTGAAGCCCCAGATAGAGGAGACAGGCTATCCCGAATTGCATACCGTGTAATGGCTGGGAGTGGGTTAGCTCAGTGGAGTGAACGACTGGTTTCGGATGCAGAGCGACCTCAATAGCATGTGCTTCGTTCAGGTGCCAACTGACGTAATCATCAAAGTCCCACATTCTTAATCTTGTCACTTGATTGAGGCACGGTGACCCTGAGGTTAAAGTACCATCAGTTCTCTCTCTGTCGTTCTTCCATTCATCCTCTTTTGAGAAAGCATTCCATTAATCTACTGGGACTGTGGCAAGTTTAATTTCAATATTTTCATAGTGTTCTGAGAAGGGAATAATTGGCAATCTAGCTCTGAGAGGCCCATTGAGCAATAGTGAAGAACTCTGAATGATGGAGAGGGACAGAACTGATTCCGAGACGAGGGATAACAGGGTAAGATGGTTTGAGACACAATCAGGCTACAATAATTTGGTGAAAATAACTCAGAAGGATGACAGACATTTAAAAAGTACTTGAAGGAACTGCAAATGCATTTCAGTTCTGTCTGGCAAAAAATAAAATGGGAAATCAAGCCCTGCCATGGCTAACATGGAACATAAGCAATAGAACTGATCCCAGGAAGAGGCGAGCAAATTGGCTGTAAATCAGCAGACATGAAGACTGGGAGCAATTCAGATTTCAGCAAAATAGGACAATGGGATTAATTAAGTGAGAAAAATAAAACAAAGTCTAAGAGGAGGCTTGAGGGGAACGTGCATACTAATTGTTAAAATTCGTAAAGGTAAATGAAGAGAAAAAAGATAACGGAAAATCGCTTACAATCAAATGGAGAAAATGGAATAAAGATATGGCACACCAATTAACTGCATATTTTAATTCTATCATCACAAGCGATAACACAAATAATATCCCTAAAAAGCTTCGTGAAAACAAGAGTGATGTATTGAAGGATATCAGTATTTGCAGAGAAATTTATGGGATTTAAAACCAACAAATCACAACACTTGTTAATCTATACCCCAGAGTGCTTAAAGTTACCCGAGATAAAGTGGATACATTCTAAATCTACTGTCTTGAATCCAAATCAGGTAATTTTATCATCATCTTTCGAAATTCTATCGAATCGGGAAGACTTTCTATGGCTTGGCGAGTGGTGACCAACGTGAACCCAGTATTTAAAAAAAGGAGATAGAGAGAAAACATAGAAAAATAGACCAGGTAACCTAACATTGGAAAACAGTGACACATTGGCAACAGTCAGCATAGGGATATGAAAGCTGAGAAACTGAGAAACCAGAGCTGGTGCCCTTGTACACAATTCTCTAGAAAGTAAGCATGCAAATGCTGCAGGAGGTGAGGAAGGCAAATGGTATATAGACCATTGTGGCGAGAGGATTTGAGTACAAGAGTAAATTGTACAATGTCTCGGTGACATCATCGTGGGAGTATTGTGTGCAGTTTTGGAATATTTATCTGATGAAAGGTGTTCCGCCCATGCAGGCAGCACAACAAATGTTTCGGAGATTGGTTCATGTCAGGATAGATTGATTACGATGAAATAATTGGAGTTAATAAGATTGAGGTATAATGTCATTAAAAAAAAAGCTAATTGCACTGTTGAACGTCGAACAAAACAAATGTAGGAAGGATGCTCTCAAACATCATGGAGTTCAGAACGGCGGGAGGGTGGTCACAGTTTAAGCATAAGTTTATGTGTCATTTCGGACTGAGCTGACGAATTTGCTTTTCACTCAGAGATAGGTGACCCTGCAGAATTTGTCACCTGAGAAAGCAGCTAAGCCAAACATATGTAAAGTTTCCAAGAAGAAGAAGATAGAAATAGTGCTGATGGTTAAAGGGACCAAACGGTACAACTCGAAAGTGGCAGCAGGCTGCAGTGCAGGATCAGCCATGATCATACTGAATAGTTGAGCAGGATCGGACATCAGAATAAACTTATGTTGTTCCAATATCTATGTTTCCCATAGATGTCGGGATATAAAAACAGAATGATTGGAACTGACACAGGTAGCAACATTACCTTATGAATACTGGATGAAAATTGTCTAATTTCTTACCGAGCAGCAATCTCGGGCAGTTTCACCACAAGTACTGCAGCATTTCGAGTTGAGAAAGAATGTTTCTGGACGCCTCTGGACGTGCGACACTGTTTCAATCATTCCACTTCCATCTCAAATTGTGAAATGATCTGTGAAAAGCAACATTATCAAGGGGAAATGAGAAAACATTATCGAGAATTGCTGACATTGGAGGAGTGTGTGGGAGCGGGTGTTGGAATGAAGAATTGTGTGGAAGGGAGAATGAGAGAAACGATTGTGTGTGTTTCGTAGTGGGGTGATGCGTAATGAATGAACCCACCAAACCCCACCCGTCATCATTCTCAGTTCTCTCTGTCCACTCCCATCTCCATTGTCTCAGCCTCCTTCACATTGACCTCCAGCTCAGAGACAGAGATGTTCACGGGGGATACTTTCCCATCAATCCCAGTTACTGACACACACAAAAGGGCTTCCTTACAGCACGTACATCTCAGAGAAATCAGCAATGCTTGAACTGCATAATTTGTGTTTTCAGCCCCAATAACATTACAGACAGAAAAACAAGCAGTGGTTCGGCAAGTAAAAAAAAACTGAATCAGGAATAGCGGCGGCTGCACTCTGTTGCTTAAACTGCGGCTCCAGAAACCCCATGTTTGGGCTTGAATTCCCACACTGACCAACTATGAAACTTCAAACCAGAATGTAGCTCCTGGCGCCATTTTCCTTTCTAACCTTTATTCACTGCCTGGGGAGGAGAGACGAGAACATTTCATTCCAGCTTCACTTGTGACACGCACACTCACAATCCACATTAACTGTGCGCATGCTCCGGCACCATCCCCGCCTGACCCATGATTTCGCGAGGCAGAGGCAACAGCCAGGCTGGAGATCAGAGTCGAGAGGGTGGTGCTGGAAAAGCACAGCAGGTCAGGCAGCATCCGAAGAGAAGGAGAATCTGTGTTTCGAGCATAAGCCATTCATGAGAAATGTAACGACTGCAACATCGACTCTTCTGCTCCTCAGATGCTGCCTGAAGGGCTGTGATTTTGTGGCACCACACTTGTGATGGATGACGGTGCATGCCCAACAGCAATAGCGGGACGGGAGTGGAGGACGGAGCTGAACCTCAAGGTTCAGCACCATCGTCGATGGGTGTGATTACAAGGGGCATGTAGTGGGAGGCTGCGCTGAAGCAAGAACATCGTTTTTGCATTTATCGACATGTGCTCTCCGATATAGGCTCCGAATACAGGGAGAGGTGAGAAATTCACCCCGACAGTGACACCTTTGGAACAATACACCCAGGAACGAAATCTTATTTACATAATGTGAACAATAAAAAAAAACTCAGTGTAAACAAAATACGCACTGCAGTTTTACCAGTATAAAATTGAAAAAAATAAGAAGTAGAGTTATAAAAAGTATAAAATTACATAGCTTCTTTAAGTCATGGACTGACAGACTCTCCAAGCTGGACTTTCCCTAAGAGGGCTCGCCCTGGCCGTCCTTTCCCGAATGTGGCAAAGACACGCCTGTCTTCCACCAGCTATATTCACTGCAGACTGCTGCTGCTGACCATTAGGCACACGGTTTTCACCGTTGACTGCTTCTGCTGACGTGCATCGGGCAGACCAGGCCTCATTGCTAACTGCTGCTGCTGATGTACATCAGGCACATCAGGTCTCACCACTGTCAGCTCCTGATGACAGACTTCGTGCACATCTGGCCCCAAAGCTGACTGCGGCTATTGACATACATTGGTCATACCAGGCCTCACCGCTACCTGATGCTGCTCACCAACATTGGGCATGACATGCCTCACCGCTGACTGCTGCTGCTAAGTTACATCAGCCATAAGACGTCTCACCACAGACTTCTGCTGACCTACATGGTGAACACCTGGCCTTGCCACTGAATGTTTTTGCACACCTGCTACAGCACACTATTCCTCACTGTGGACTTACATCAGAAACACCGGGCCTTATCATTTGACTGCTGCTCCTAACCTACATTTGGCTCATCAGTCCTCAGCACTGACAGCTGATGACCTACATCAGTTTTGGCAGAACTCACTGGTAGCTGCTCCTACTGACCTACATCGGGCACACCAATCATCACTGTTGCTTCTGACCTACATCGGACATATCAGTTCTGGCTGTTGACTGCTGCTGCTGAGTTGCATCAGTCGCACCAGACCTTGCCGCTGACTGCTGCTTACGTCCATTGGGCACACCAGGCCTCATTATTGACTGCTTCTGCTGACATTCGTTGGCCACACCAGGTCTCACCACTGACTGCTGCTGCTGCTGATCTTTATCGTGCACACCAGGCCTCAGTGATAATTGCTGCAGTTGACCTACATTGGGCTCACCAGGAATCGCCACTGCAGTCGCTGCTGAACTACATACGGATGCCAGGCCTCAGTGCTAACTGCTGCTGCTGATCAACATCAGACACACCAGGCATCTCCGCTGATTGATGCTGACCTTCCTCGGGCACACCAGGTCTCAATGCTGACTGCTGCTGCTGATCTACACCAGACACACAAGACCTCAAAGCTGACTGATGCTGACCTACATATGGAAAACCAGGCCTTGACCCTGATTCTCGCTGACCAACATCAGGCAAAGTAGCGCTCACTTCTGAGTGCTGCTGACCTAGGCTGGGCACATCAAGGTCTCACTGCTGACTGCTGCTGCACACCTATTTCAGACACACCAGTTCTCAACGCTAACTGCTGCTGCGGACTTTACATCAGGCACACCATGCCATATCGCTGTTTCCTGCTGCTGCTGACCTCCATCGGGCACACTGGGCCTTACCGCTTACTGCTGCTCCTGACCTACATCAGGCAAACCAGTCATCACTGCTGCTCCTGACTACATCAGGCACACCAGCCATCACTGCTGCTCCTGACCTACATCAGGCACAACAGTCATCACTGCTGCTCCTGACCTACATCAGGCACACCAGCCATCACTGCTGCTCCTGACCTACATCAGGCACAACAGTCATTACTGCTGCTCCTGACCTACATCAGGCACAACAGTCATCACTGCTGCTCCTGACCTACATCAGGCACAACAGTCATTACTGCTGCTCCTGACCTACATCAGGCAAACCAGTCATTACTGCTGCTCCTGACCTACATCAGGCACAACAGTCATCACTGCTGCTCCTGACCTACATCAGGCAAACCAGTCATTACTGCTGCTCCTGACCTACATCAGGCACAACAGTCATCACTGCTGCTCCTGACCTACATCAGGCAAACCAGTCATTACTGCTGCTCCTGACCTACATCAGGCACAACAGTCATTACTGCTGCTCCTGACCTACATCAGGCAAACCAGTCATTACTGCTGCTCCTGACCTACATCAGGCACAACAGTCATCACTGCTGCTCCTGACCTACATCAGGCAAACCAGTCATTACTGCTGCTCCTGACCTACATCAGGCACAACAGTCATCACTGCTGCTCCTGACCTACATCAGGCACAACAGTCATCACTGCTGCTCCTGACCTACATCAGGCAAACCAGTCATTACTGCTGCTCCTGACCTACATCAGGCACAACAGTCATCACTGCTGCTCCTGACCTACATCAGGCACAACAGTTATTACTGCTGCTCCTGACCTACATCAGGCAAACCAGCCATCACTGCTGCTCCTGACCTACATCGGGCACAACAGTCATCACTGCTGCTCCTGACCTACATCAGGCACAACAGTCATTACTGCTGCTCCTGACCTACATCAGGCACACCTGTTCTGGCTGCTGACTGCTCCTGCTGAAGTACGTCAGTCAAACAAGACCCCGTCGCTCAATGCTTTGCTCACCTACATTAAGCGCACCAGTCCTCATTGCTGACTGCTACTGATGAATTTCACAGGGGACACCATGCCTCACCACTGACTGCTGCTGCTGCTGCTGACCTCCTTCGTGTACTCCAGGCCTCAGTGCTAACTGCTGCTCGTGACCCACATCAGGCACACCAGTCATGACTGCTGCTCCTGACCTACATCGGGCACACCTGCTCTGGCTGCTGACTGCTCCTGCTGAGGTACATCAGTCAAACCAGACCCCACCACTGAATGCTTTGCTCACCTACATGAAGCGCACCAGTCCTCATTGTTGACTGCTACTGATGAATTACAATGGGTACACCAGGCCTCACTACTGACTGCTGCTGCTGTTGCTGACCTCCATCGTGTACACCAGGCCTCCGTGCTAACTGCTGCAGCTGAGCTACATTGGGGACACCAGGCATCGCCACTGGTGTTCAATGCTGAACTACATCGGGCATACCAGGTCTCAATGCTGACTGCTGCTGCTGAGTTTCATCTGGAACCACTGCTGACTGCTGCTGACCAATATTGGGTACACCAGTCCTCATGACTAACTGCTGCTGCTGTTCTACATTGGATAGACAAGGGCTCACCCCACTCTCTCTTTACCCTCCCACTCTTGCTCTTGACCCCCTCCCGCCCTCTCTCCCACTCTTTCTCAGCCCCAATAATCTCTTTAATTAACCCACTCCCAATCCCTTTAAGCTCTCCCACTTTCTCTATCTCCTTGCCACACTCTCTATTTGCCCACTCTCTACCTCTTCGCCCTCTCACTCTCCGTCTTCCCCCACTCTCTCTACACATTTCCCCTCTCTTTCTAATCTGCACACTCTCTACCCCCTCCCTTTCTCTCTGTCTCTACTCCCCGCTCACTCTCTCTCAACCACCCCCACTGTCTTTCTCCACACCATCCCACTCCCTCCCTCCATACTCTCCTCCCACTCTCTCCCCACCACATTCTCTCTCTCAACACCTCCAAATACTCCCTCTCTCCCCTCCCACTCTGCCTCTCTACTCCACTCCCTCTCACTCTCTACCTCCTCTATCCCACTACACGTCTCTACCCCCTCCTCCCAATATCTCTCTACCCACCGATCTCTCCCCACTCCCTGTCTCCTTTCCCACTCTGTCTCCACACTCCTCTGTCGCACTCCTTGTCTCTGTCTCTACTGCTCTCCCTCTCTGTATCTGTCATTCTCGCTAATCCTCAACCACTCTCTCCCTTGATTTGTCTTTCCACTCTCTCTGTCTCTCTCTTTCAGCAAACCCCTTCCTCTCTCTCTCTGTCATTCGCTCTTGCCCGACCCTAATCCCACTGTCTCTCTAAACGCACTCCAACACAATCCAACTCTCCCTGTCTCCGGGGACGGCATGGCAGCACGGTGGTTAGCACTGCTACCTCACAGCGCCTGAGACACGGGTTCAATTCGCACCTCAGGCGACTGACTGTGTAGAATTTGCAAGTTCTCCCCGTGTCTGCATGGGTTTTCTCGGTGTGCTCCGTTTCCTCCCACCGTCCAACGATGTGCAGGTCAGGTGAATTGGCCATGCTAAATTGCCCTTAGTGTTAGGTAAGGGTTATGTGTAGGTTGCGGGTCGGTGTGGACTTGTTGGCCCGAAGGGCTTGTTTCCACAGTGTAATGTATTCTTAAAAAAACCTATACACGCCGCCTCTCTCTCCCGATTTTCTCTCTTCACCATTAACCCCAACCCACTCTCCATCTATCTGCCTTTACTCCTCTCGCAGTCTCTCTCTTTGACTCACTCCCACTCTCTCCCTTAACTACTCGCACATTCTCTCCCTTCATGCTCTCTCTCAAACCCCCTTTCATTCTGTCTCTCAACCCCTCCCATTCCCTCTCTCTCTAATCCCGTCCTACTCTATCTCTTCCTCTCCATCCTCACTCTCTTTCCACGTCACAAACTCTCTCTCTGTCTCTCTCTCTCGCTACCACTCTTCCATACTCTCTTGCACTCTTCCTGTCTCTATCTGTCTTTCTCTCTGTGTCTCGATGCTCCCGCTCTCTCTGCCTCTAAATCCTCCCATTCTTCTTTTCTCTTTCTTCACCCTCCCATTCTGTCTCTCTCTCTGCCCTCTCCCTCTCTCTTTACTCTCTCCCATTCTCTGTCACTCAACACACCTGCCCACTCTGTCTCTACTCCCTCCCACTTTCTTTCAATCCTATCCGCTCTCACTATTTACACCCCTTCTCACTCTCTCTGTCTCTGCCCCACATTCACTGTCACCCTCACTCTGTTTCTCTCTACACCCCAAACACACTCTCTCGCTCTATATCTCTGTCGCACGATACGCTCCCACTGTTTCTCTGTGCAAACCCTTTCCACACTCTCTTGCTATCTATATCTCTCTATCTTGCTCTCTGTCAGTCACTGTCTAAACTCCTTCCACTCTCTTCCTCTCTGATCTCTCACTTCCTCTGTCTCCACCCCCACCCACAATCCCTCTATCTCTTCCCTCGTCCCACTCGTTCTCTCAACACTCTCCCATTCTCTCTGTCCATCTCCAACCACTCTAACTCGCCCACTTCCACCTCTGTCTCTCTACCTCTCTCCGACTCTCTCTCTAAACCCTTCCCACTCTCCCACTCTCTCTGCCCCCTCCCACTTTGTCTCTATACCACTTCAACCCTTTCTCTCCCCCACCACTCTGACTACCCTCACCACTATTTCTGTCCCTCTCTCTGTGCACTCCTCCTAATCTCTCACAGTGTCTTCCCGCTTCCTCTTTCTCTCTCGACAGCGCTCCCTCCCTCACTTTCTCTATATGTATATGCCACGTCGCCATCTCATCCCAATCCGCACTCTCTCTCTACCCCCATTCACTCTCTGTCTTTTTCACTCTAAACTACTCGCACGTTCACTCAATCTACAGCACTTTCACACTCTCCTTCCCTCTCTCTACCCCCTTCAACTCTCTCGCTCCCTGAAAATCGCACTCTCTCAACCCCCTTTGTCTCTGTTTCTACACACTCGCCCTCCCTCCACCTCGCTCACTCTTTCACTCTGCCACCCTTCTGCTCTCTCTCGAGCACCTCTCTCTCTATACACCATTCGCACCTTCTCTCCACCTCCACCACTAACTGTCACCCCCACTAACCATCACTCCCTACCTCTTCCAATGCCGTTCCCACTCCCGCTTTCTTCTCTACTCCTTTCCCTCTCTCTCTGTTTTTCTGTCTACTCCTCAAGCTCTCCCTATCACTCTCTCTCTGTCTGTCTATCTCTCTCTACAAACGTCTTCCACTCTCTCTTTTTCTCTGTCTGTCTCTCTGTTAGTTACTCTTTATGTAACCTCTTCCCAGTCTCTCTCTCTAAACCCTCCCACTCTTTTTGTCTCCACCCCACCCACATCCTAATTCCCCCGCTTCCGTCTCCTTCCCTCAAACCCATCGCATTCTCCCTCTCTCTCTTTACTCCTCCCCAATCTCTCTCTCTGCCCCACCGCTCTCTCTCTCGATCCCACTCCCACACTGTCTCTTTCTTTCCCCCTTCCGTGCTCTCTCAACCCCCTCCCTCTCTCTCTCTAACCACGTCCCGCTCTCTCTCTCGTCCCCTCCCGTCTGCACTGTCTCCTTCTGCGTCCGGATCTCTCTTTCCATGCCTCATTCTCTCTCTACCTTCCTCCCACTCTCGTTTGCTGTCTCTCGATCTATCTTTATCTTTATCACTCTCTGCTCCTTCACACTCTCTAGCGACGCCCTCAGACTCTTTCTCTACACCTACTCCATTGTCTCTCGCGACACGCCTTCCTACTCTCTCTCTAGCCCACTGCCACTCCTGAACTCACTCTTGGTATTCCGACCCACTCTCTATTTCTCTCTCTGCAAATGCCTTCCACTCCCACTCGTGATCTGTCTGTCTGTTTCTCTCTCTCCATTTCTCTCTGTCAGTCACTGTCTCTCCACCCTCCTCCCAATGTCTACATCTCTAAACTCTCCCATTCTCTCTCATTCTCCACCTCCACCTGCAAACTCTATCTATCCCACGTCCCCCTCTCTCTACCCCTCTCCCTCTCTCTCTCTAAACACATCAAACTCTTCCACTCTCTCGACTCCTCTCCCACTCTTTCTCTTTCTGTCTCCCACTCTCTGCAAACTACTTGCAATCTCCTTCGCTGTCTATCTGTCTCACCCTTTCTGCCTTTCTGTCAATAACTCTCTCTCTACCCTCCGACTCTCTCTCTCTCAAAATCGTCCTACTGATCCTCTCTCTTCACCAACTACACATTCTCTCTCCCTACACCTCCCACTCTCTCTCTACACAACTTGCACTCTCTCTCTCCCCAATTCCGACTCTCTCTACTTCCTTCCCTCTCTCTCTCTCTTCACCTGTCTACTCTGACTTCACAGCCTTCCACACACTCTGTCTCTCGCTACCTCTACATTCCTCCCATTCTCTCTCTCCACCTGTCTCCCACTCCCTCTCTCCCGTCTGCCTCTCTCTTTCTGTCTCTCTGTCTACGGGACTCCCACACTGTCTCTCTAACACATTCCCAATCCTTCTCTCTATACCCCCTTCCTACTGTCTCTTCCATTCGCTACCCTTTTTCAGTCTCTCAATCTGCGTCACTCTCTCTTTGTCTCTCTCTCTATCCCTCCCTCCCTCTCTTAAAACTCCTCCCACTCTCTCTATCCCACTCAACTCTATCTCTTCCTCATCCCACTCTCTGCCTGTCTCTCTCTACACACCTCCCACTCTCTCTTGCTCTCTGTTTCTGTTTCTCTCACTGTCTGTCTCTCCCTATCATTCTCTCTGCCTGTCTCTCTCTCCACACCTCACTCTCTCTCTCCATACCCTCCTCCCACTCTCTCTCCGGTTCTTCCACTTTCTTTCTCTCTATGCTCCTCCCATTCTCTCTCGTTATTGCCTTCCCGCTCTCTCTCTCTCTCTCTTTACACCCTCAGACTCTCTCGCTACAGCCTCCCACTGACACTCTCCTTCCCTCCCTACTCGATCTCACTGTATCTCTGAGGAGAAAGTGAGGACTGCAGATGCTGGAGATCAGAGCTGAAAATGTGTTGCTGGAAAAGTGCAGCAGGTCAGCCAGCATCCAATGAGCAGAAGATTCGACGTTTCGGGCATGAGCCCTTTTTCAGGAATTCCTGAAGAAGGGCTCATGCCTGAAACGTCGATTCTCCTGATCCTGGGATGCTGCCTGACCTGCTTCGCTTTTCCAGCAACACATTTTCAGTATCCACTGTATCTCCCTCTTACTCTCTACCCACTTTCTCTCTATCACTCCCCTCATTCTCTCTTTCACTCTCCCGTCAGTCTCTCTCACTCTCTCTGTCTCTCTCTCTCTCTAACACCTTCCCACTCTCCCCGTCCTAGCCCAACAACTCACTCACGATGTACGCTGCTGCCACTCTCTCTCTAAACTCATCCCACTCTTTCTCCATCCCTTCATTCTCTCTCTCTTCCCCCCTCAGTCGTTGTCTTTATCTTTCTCTCTACATCCCTCCCTGTCTCTCTCGCTCTCTCACCGACTCTCGATTTACTCCCTCCTACTCTTTCTCTCTACCCCCACCTCTCTCTCCCACTCTTTCTAAGACCCTCCACTCTGTCCCTAATCCCCTCCTACACTCTCTCTCTACCACCTTCCCACTCTCTCTCTACTCCCATCCCTCTCTCTCTATTCCCACTCTTTATCTGGTTTCCTCCCCACAATCTCTACTCACTTCCCACTCTCTCCCTCGCTGCACCCCCAACCTCTATCGCTCTCTCTCTCCCTCTAACACCTACTCACTCCCTCACTTCCCCACTCTCACTTTCTTACCCCTCCCTCTCTCCCTCTCTCCCCTACTCTACCTCTCTCACACCTCTCTACACCTCACCCCTCTCTCTATAACTGCACTCTTTCGACCCGCATCCGACTCTCTCTTTTTCTACTGTCCACTCACTCTCTCTCTCACCTTCCCTCCCACTGTCTCTCGCTATGCCGTACCACTTTCTCCCTCAATAACCCTTCCTTATCTCCCTCCCCAACACATTCTCTCTTTTTCCCAAACTCCACCAATTCTCCCTCTCTCCCCTCCCACTCTGCTTCTTTTCTCCTTCCTCTCTCTACCTCCTCCCTCCTCTTCTCTCTCTTACTCGCTCACTTCCGTCTCTCTCTCTACCCCCTCATCTCTCCCCTCTCGCTCTCCCTCTCTCTGTCTTTACTCCCCTCCCACTCTCTCTGTCGCTCGCTTTCTTCAAACACCTTCCTCTCTCTCTCTTTCTCTGTGTCTCTGTCAGTCACACTTTCCATACCCTCCTCTCACTCTGTCACGGAACACCCTCCAACTCTCTCTCTGTCCCCATCAATATTTACACCTTCTCTCCCGCCTCCCTCTCTTTCTGTTTAACCCCACCCGCCCTCTCCCTCTCTCTGTCTTTTCTCCTCTCCCAATCTCTCTCTTTCTGCCCTACTCCCACTCTCTCTACCTCACTCCGGCACTCTTGTCCTCTTTCACTTTCCATGCTCTCTCTCTCTAACCCCCTCTCACGGTCTTTCTTCCCCTTCCACTCCCTCTTTCTCTCCTCTTCTTGTCTCTCTATTTTCCTCTCCGATCTCACACTCTGTCACTCTCTTTCTTTCGCTACCAACCTCCTACTCTCTCCTTCTCTCTCTCTCTCTGACTCTCTCTGACTGTCCCTGTCTTTGTCTCTCTCTCCACTCTCTCCCGCACTCTCTGTCTCTGAACCCCTCCCATTCTCTCTGTCTCTACTCTATCCCTTTCGCCTCTCTCCTCCCTCACACTCTCTGTCACACAACACCAATTCCCACTCTGCCTCTATTCCTTCCGATTCTCTCACTACAGCCTAAAGACTCTCTCTCTGTTTACCCCCTTCTCACTCTCTGTCTTGCCCCACTCCCACTGTCAATGTCACTCTCCCTTTCTCTCTTCATCCCAAGCACAGTCTCTCGCTCTCTGTCTCTCATTATACTCCATCCCACACTTTCTCTCTGTCTCTTTCTCTCTGCAAAACCCTCTACTCTCTCTCTCGTTGTCTGTCTATCTCTATCGGTCTCTCTGTCTGTCACTCTCTATCCTCCTCACACTGTCCCTACCTCTGAACTCTCCCATCCTCTCTCTCTACACACCACCCATTCTCTCTCTCCCGCCTCGCAGTCTCTCTCTACCATCCTCCCACTCGCGCTCTCTCAAACACTCCCTCTCTCTCTCTCTCTCTCTCTCCACCACCACACACTCTCTCTCTTCCCATCCATCTGTCTATCTACTCCCTCCCACTTTCTCTCTGACCCTTCCCACTCTCCCATTATGTCTCTGCCACTCTCTCAATGTATTTCGACCCCTTTTCCACTCTTTCTCTAGCCACACCCATCTCTGTCTACCCACCAACCTCTCTATCGCTCTCTCTGTGCACCCCTCCTAATCTCTCTCTACACCTCACACTCACTCTCTTTTTCGATATGTATATACCACCCTCTCTCTCTTCCCCTTCCCCACACTCTCTTCCCCATCCCATATTCTCTCTCTGTCTCTTTCCCTCTGCTCTGTTCCTACGTTCTCTAACTCTGTTGCCCTCCCACACTCTCCCAACTCTCTGCTCCCTCTACCTCTCTCGCTCTCTGCAACTATCAATCTCTCTGCTCTGTCGTCTTTCTCTCTACCCCCTCTCCCATTCTCTACCACCATCCCACTATCTACCTCCACCGACTCACTCTTTCGCACGATCCCCATCACTCTCTGCGTCTCTCTACCCAATTCACACTGCAGCTCTCTGTCTCCACTCCCCTCCCTCTCTCTCTGTCTTTCTGCCTACACTTCAAGTACTCCTTCCCACTCTCTCTCTATGCAACCGCCTTCGACTCTCTCTTTCCTTTTTTCTGTATCTGTTTTTCACACTATATCTACCCTCCTCCTACACTCTCTCCCTCAAAAATCTTCCACTCTCTTTGTCTCCAACCCCTATGCTCACCATCACTCTCCCGCCGCATTGTCTTTCTCTCTATCCCATCCCAATTTCTCTCTGACTTTTCTCCTTCCAAATCGTTGTCCCTGCACCCCCCGACTCTCCCTCGTCCCCACTCCCACACTGTCTCTCTATCTCCCTTCCATGATTAAATTAGATTACTTACAGTGTGGAAACAGGCCCTTCGGCCCAACAGGTCCACACCGCCCCGCCCCGCCGAAGCGCAACCCACCCATACCCCTACATCTACCCCTTACCTAACACTAAGGGCAATTTAGCATGGCCAATTCACCTGACCTGCACATCTTTGGACTGTGGGAGGAAACCGGAGCACCCGGAGGAAACCCACGCAGACAGGGGGAGAACGTGCAAACTCCACACAGTCAGTCGCCTGAGGTGGGAATTGAACCCGGGTCTCTGGCGCTGTGAGGCAGCAGTGCTAACCACTGTGCCACCGTGATCTCTCCCTCTTAATCCCCACTCTCTCTCTCACCACCTCCCACTCTGTCTCTATACTGTTTCTTGCTCTCTGTCGGGCTCTATCGTACTCTCTCCGCCGACCCTCTCCCACTTTCACACTCATCACCCCTTTCAACTCTCTCGCTGTTCCCTCCGAATCTCTCTATAGACCTCCTCCATGGTCTCTCGCTACATCTCATCCTTCTCTCTCTCTAAACCATTCCCTCCCACTCACTTTCTCCGTCTCTGCCTCTCTCTCTGCGCAAACGCCTTCTCCTCTCTGTCGCGGCTTGCTGTCTGTCTCCCACTCTTTGTCTTTCTGTCAGGCACTGTCTCTCTACTCTCCTCCCACTCTGTCCTTCTCTAAACTCTCCCATTTTATCCCTCTCTCTCCAACCCACCCTCTCTCTCTCTCTCCCGCCTCCCTCTGTCTCTCGATCACATTCCCATACACTCTCTCCCGCGTCCCCACTCTCTCTCTATCTCTCACTCTGCTTAAATACTTCACACTCTCTCACTCTCTCTCGCCCCATCTCACACTCTTTCTCCCTCACTTCCAAACTCTCTCTACCACCACTACACTCACTATACTCCCACCGTTTTCTCCCTCTCTATCACCATCTGCAGGCCTCCAAATCTCTCACAATCTCAACCCGCTTCTACTCTCTAGCTCTTCACCCCTCTCTCACGCTCTTAATCTATCTGTATACACCACCGTCCATCTATCTTCCATTCTCGCTCTAACCCCTCCGACATTCTCTCTTTGTCTCTCTCTCTACCCTACATTCAGTTTCTCTGTCTCGACACCCTCCCACACTCTCTCCAATTGCACGCTCACTCTCTACCTCACTCCCTTTCTCTCTTTCTATCTACCCTGCTCCCACTCTCTCTTTCTCTCCCTATCTCTCTCCTACCCCCACCATTTTTCATTGTCTTGCTTCTGCCTCTCACTCTCTGTCTACACACATCCCACAAATTCTCCCTCTCTCAATACACCCTCCATCCAAGTCTCTCTGCACACTCCAATTGTCCATCTCTCGCTGTCTCTTCCCATACCCCTACTTCCTCTCTCACCATCTCCATCTGTCTGTATCCCTTCCCACTCTAGCTCCCCCTTCCCAATCTCGTTCGTCCTCTCTCTCCTACATCTCTCCCCCTCTCTCACACCTTCTCATTCTCTCTCTTTACTCCCACCACGCTCTCGCTTTCTGTCTACCCGCTTCAATACCTTGTCTCTACACCGTCCACCTGTCTCTCCCACTCATTTGTCTACCCGTTTCTCTTTCAATGCCCCTCTCCCCCATTCCCACTCTCCCTCTCATCCGCCCTAATACCTCTCACTGAAACTCTCTCCTCTCCATCAATCTCTATCTGACACACTTTCTCGCTCTTCCTACGCTCTCCCTCTGGCACATTGACGTGAGGTGGGTTGAGAAGCTGGGGAGTGGAAGGGAGAATCGAGAGATCGGGCGGGGTTGGAGGAGTGAGGAAATGCTGGAGAGACAGTAAGGTGGGAAAGAGACAGAGAAAACAGTGGTGTGACAGAGGAAGGTAGATTCAAAAAGAAGAGTGGATGCAGGTGGAGCGACAGATAACGAGAGACAGAGAGAATTGGGAAGAGAGAGAGTGGAAGGTACGGTAAAAGAAAGAGAGTGTGAAGCGGAGGGGACGAGAAAGAGAGAATATGTGGAGGAAGAGAGGGAGCGAAAAGAGGCGAAAGGGGGAGAGGAAATGGGGCGGGAGTGAAAGAGAGGGGATGAATGGGGAGAAAGCAAAGCAAGTGATGGTAGTAGCGCGAGATGGTGAATGGGAGAGACGGATGCAGTTGAGTGGAGACGGAAAAAATGGGGTAGAGCTGTGAATTCTGCCAAAGGCCAGATCGGACTGGGGGTCACCGGCGAAAGCAAGGACAGAGTGACTGTAAGCGCACTCCTGAGATCAGGCACCGGTCCGCTTTCCTTCCCTGTGTACTTGGACTTTGGGCCAAGTCAATTTCTCTCCAGATCAGTTTCTCCAACACAAAGACAGGCAACAATATCATTCACTCTTCGGCTCGGCAATTTTTAATGAACATTTTTATTGTTTACAATATTTTTGATATAGTCACTGGGATGTTTCCATTTCTCACAGGCCCCTGTGTTGAGAGAAACATTGGAATGTCTCCTTGCAATACCCTGTGGAATATGATTGGACGAAACAGCGATACCCTCAGTCTGATACCATAGCAACAGGTGCTTCACTGCTGAAGCACTGAAATGAAATGAGAAAATTCCAGATGGATTGATTAATGAATGAATTTGATTGACTGATGAATTTGGGTAAAGGGATATTTAAGCACATTCTTCAGTTGCTGCCTAAACTTCGTCTGGGTCACGGCATAGATCGCGGTGTTTGTACAGCAACTGAGGAGCTGCAGCATGAAGCCCAGTTCCCGCACAAAATGATCTAAAGACGCAAGATTATCCACTATATACCACATCCGTCTCCATATCGAAAATACCATTAACGTTGACCATAACAGGATGAAATTGGCTGAAATCACACACAGTAAAACGATGGATTTTTTTCGATTTTTCATTTCTGTGTCAGACTGAGCGGCCCCCTTGGTGTGAGCCCGAAGTCGCCTGCGGGCTCTGCTGCTCACCAAAATGTGTCTGACGGTGATAACATTGAGTAGCAGAATCAGGAGAAAAGGTATGGTGGGGGTCAGAATGTGGTGGAGGAACTCGATTGTGACCCAGACACGAGAGAATTGAACAATGTTTGTTACCATACAAAACCAGGGGTCGTTCCCCAGTTGATACCAAGGTCTGAGCATAAAATACCAGAAAATGTTCTTTAAACAGCTCAGCACAGTAATTGCTCCCAGAAGCACAACCGCCGTTTTCTCATTGCAATATTTCATTTTCAGATTCTGGGTATAAATGGCCACAAACCGATCAAAAGTGAAAGTGACGGTGAACCAGACAGAACAGTCAGTGGCTGCATAAAGCAGGACGGCGTGAATATTACACACAGGGATGTCCCAAAGGAAATAAAACTGCTCCCGGTAAACAATGGGAATGTGTCTCAGCATCAGGTCAAGGATAATGACCAGTAGATCTGCCACTGCCATGGCCCCCAGGTAACGTTGGACACATGGAGATAATCCACAATCTTTATAAAGCAGGACAGAGACCGTCACTACGTTAACTGTGAGGATGGATAACGAATATGTTATACATCAGCCTGGAGTCAAAGTTGCCAGTTTGATTGAGATTTTCAAATGTCTTACTGTATTCAGAGATTTATTGATATAATTGGAGCTGAAGTAACAAATGTGATGGTCTGAATTATTGACAAAATTATATTAAAAAACACAAGCACCAAACACAGAGACATATCCATAAGAACAGAAAGTTTTGAGAACTTTCACACGCTCAATCACTGGAGAGCAGATACAGGTCAGTTGTTTCCTTCTCCCAATGTGGAGCTTGGAAACATTGCTGGCCTAAAGGATTATCTCCCAGTTCCTTGAAGACAAACAGAGTTTGGAAATTTCTGTGCTGTAGTCTAAGTTGTGATCAATCCTGTTTCGTGAATAAATGTAAACGCAGGGAACACGTAATAATTTATTGTACTGCCCGAGGGGACTTCGGAACAGGGTCTCCTTCTCTCCTTATCTCGCGATCTTATCTTCTGTTCAATTGACTGAAGTCTGGCCGTTCACAGATAATGTCAGGGACAGAATCTCTGAAGAATGTTGCAAACAGAATGCGCCCAGCAATGTTGTGTTCAGAACGTTAGAGGGAATGTTGGGTATAGAATATTCCGGAGAAGATCGGGTATAGAATTTTCAGGGGAATGTTGGGTATGGAATGAGATGGAGTCATAAAAACATAAAAACACATAAAAATAGAGGTCCTTCTCCCCATCAAGTTGCGTGAGACCCACTCAGCCTCACGGTGGGAATTTCTCTTCAAACTCAACTCAACTGGCACTTCGTACAAGAAATGAATAAGATAAAGATGATAGCTCACAAATTTGATATAAGATTACTTTTCACGAAAACATAGGTGTTATCCCTTATTCAGCGATTTCCTCTCAGTTCTGTCTTACACTCCCGGCTATAAAGTGTTATGGATACTTCGTTCCATTATTGGCCACCCTGTAGTCATGTCTCTCTAATGTCATTAAACTAAATCAATTTTCCTCAAGGTATGCGTTGATTTCCTCAATCTGTTTTGAAAATAAAACGCACAAGCAGATAGTGTGCCTCTCATTCACCTTTATAGCACATTAGTTCCTGCTCCATTGTCAACTTTATCCCTTTCTTGAATCGGTCAGGAAACGGTCTGACATCGTCATACTCACAGAATCAGACCGAATGGATAAGGTATCCATTACCATTCCTGGGGGGTGTGGACCTGTCGAGGGAGTCATGGACGGAGTGGTCTTTTCGGAACGCTGATAAGGGAGGGGAGGGAAATATATCCCTGGTGGTGGGGTCCGTTTGGGGGTGGCGGAAATGACAACGGATGCTACGATGTATATGGAGGTTGGTGGGGTGGTAGGTTCCTACCATTACCAAGCCCCATCACCATTCCTGCAGATAAACTGTCCCACTGGCAAGACTGACCCTTCAGTGGAGGGAGCAACGTGGGAGACAGTCAGGGAAAGAGTGACCCTGTAATTCCCCAACATTGATTCCAGAACCAGGGAAAACTCATCGTAACAGATCAAAAATGATCAAGAAAATCGCC
Organism: Chiloscyllium punctatum; assembly: GCF_047496795.1. NCBI lineage: Eukaryota > Metazoa > Chordata > Chondrichthyes > Orectolobiformes > Hemiscylliidae > Chiloscyllium > Chiloscyllium punctatum. Next base: position 60,849,369 of record NC_092781.1, read on the forward strand.
TGATAGTGGACACTCGATATTCACCAACATGGTATACAGTGCATGGTAACCCCGCAAGATTAATGGAGTTGTATCCAGAGGATCCAATCACAAGAATGTGAACTAAAGGCATTGTCGGATCAGCTGAAATGGTTAGTAATATAGAATTTTCAAACCACCACAGATGGCCATTTCTGCAGAGAATTGCAATTAATCTGAGGCCTCTCAAAGTGGAAAATGCTAGTGTAGATCAATGTCTGTGTTCCCTCTGCAATGAAGAAATGATTTGTCATTATCACTGACATGGCGTGGACACATTAAAAGGTATTTCCACTGCAGTAATATCAGAGCAACTCCGAGTGAACGATTTTGCAAAAATGTGAAATGAAGTGTATTTCACGTTCTTTCCATTGTAGTGTTTGTAAGGCAGTCTTGAAAATTTGAGAAAGGATTGATATTTCCAGAGACAGCCCCAATGGTGGTAGTAATATTTCAGGAACAACATCGCTACGTAAACGATGAAACTGCCCTGTGCTTCCAAAGACACACATTAAAGAACCAAACAGACGTGTCATGTGTCACAGTAGCTGATGTATTTTCAAGAAGCAGTGTTTACCACTTGTGCAGTGGTGTGGAAGGCGGGGAGAGGGCATTTATCACAGAAATGACAAACGGGGAGAAGGAAAGAGTGGGGATTTGACACCAGTTTCAGTGTATTGACGCGAAAAACAGCTGAGAAAATATTTTTAATACAGAGCACCACGGTAGACAGCGATGTAGACAGAGATACACAGAAGCATACTAACGATACGATAAGCATACTAACACGCCCAAAACATGCAAACACAATTTTTAACTCAGTAATGGAGAGTTACAGGCGAACACAAACACATTAATACACCCACTCACATTGACACAAACAAAGAAGAAAGAACAAAGAAAATTTAAAGCACAGGAAGAGGCCATCCGGCACTCCAAGCCTGACCTGATTCAAGTCTACTTCCTAACCAGTCACCCAATTCCTAAGCATCTGGATCCCTCCGCTCCTCACCTACTCATGTATCTGTCCAGAAGCATCTTAAATGAATCGACCTCTACTACATCTGCTGGCAACGCCTTCCAGGCACTTAACATCTTCTGTGTGTAGTACTTACCGCATGTATCCCCCTTAAGAATTTCACCTCTCACCTTGAAAGCATGTCCTCCTATTATTGAATCCTTCACATTGGGAAAAAGCGTATCTCTATCTACCCTCTCTCTATACCCTTCCTGATTTTATCGACTTCAATCAGGACACCCCTCTATCGCCTTTTTTCTAATGAAAATAACTTAACCTACTCAACCTCTCATCATGGCTAGCACCTTCCATACCAGGCAACGTCTTCGTCAACCTTCCATGCACGCTCTCCAAAGCGTCCACATCCTTTTGGTAATGTGGTGACCAGAACTATAAACAATATTCTAAACGCGGCCAAACCCATGTTGTGTATATTTTAACATGCCTTGCCAGCTCTTATCCTCAATACAACGTCCAATGAAGTCAAGCATACCATATGCCTCATTGAACACTCTATCTACCTGTGCTGCGGCTTTAAGTGTGCAACGGATTTGAACTCCCAGATTTCTCTGTTCATCAAATTTCCCAAGGCTCTTCCCTTTGCTCTATAATTCGCTCTAGAATTTTGCTTCCCAAAACGAATCACCTCACGTTTGCCTTGATTGAACTCCATCTGCCACCTCTCCGCCCAATTTTCCAGTCTATGTATTTCCTCCTGCATTCTTTGACAGTTCGCTATGCTTTACAGCTGTACAGGGCCGTGGTGAGTCCGCACCTTGAATATTGTGTGCAGTTGTGGTCTCCAAATTTGAGGAAAGACATTCTGGCTATTGAGGGAGTGCAGCGTAGGTTCACGAGGTCAATTCCCGGAATGGCGGGACTATCTTACGGTGAAAGATTGGAGCGACTGGGCTTGTATACCCTTGAGTTTAGAAGGCTGAGAGGGGATCTGATTGAGACATACAAGATTATTAAAGGATTGGACACTCTGGAGGCAGGAAGCATGTTTCCGCTGATGAGTGAGTCCCGAAACAGAGGACACAGTTTAAAAATAAGGAGTAGACCATTTAGAACAGAGACGAGGGAAACGTCTTCACCCAGAGAGTGGTGGGTGTTTGGAATGCTCTGTCCACGAGGCTATGGAGGCCAAGTCTCTGGATACTTTCAAGAAAGAGTTGGAGAGAGCTCTTAAGGATATTGGAATCAAGGGTTATAGAGATAAGGCAGCAACAGGATACTGATTGAGGATGACCAGGCATGAAAATAATGAATGGTGGTGCTGGCTCGAAGGGCAGAATGGCCTACTCCTGCACTATTGTCTATTGTCTACTTCTGCTACTCCATCAATCTTCGTGTCATCAGTAAACTTGCTGATCAAAGAGTGCCCTCTTCCAGGTGATTTATGTCGATCACAAATAACAGTGACCGCAGCACTGACCCCTGTGGAACACCATTGGTCATCTCTCTCCATTTCGAGAAACTCTCTTCAACTAATACTCTCTGTCTGTGGTTGCTAAACTAGTTCTTTATCCACCTCGCAAGAACAGGCTGCGCACCATGTGATTTCACTTTCTCTATTAGTTTACCATGTGGAACATAATCAAACGCCTTACTAAAGTCCATGTATATACCATCTACAGCCCTTCCTTCATCGATCAACTTCATCAAAAAGTCTATTATGTTAGAAAGGCACGATCTCCCCCGCACATGAACATGTTGCCTATCACTGATAAGCACATTCTTTTTCAAATACAAATAGATTTTATCCCTCGGTACCTTCGCCAGCAACCTTCCCACGACTGACGTCAGGACGACTCGTCTGTAGTTACCCAGAATATCCCTACTACCTTCGTTGTATCGGGGGAACAACGTGAGCAGCTCTTCAGGACTCCAGCAACTCATCTGCATTGAAAAATGCTGCAAAGATATCTGTAAGGGCCACAACTATTTCCTCTGTCGCCTCCCTCAGCAACATGGGAAAAATCCCATCCGGTCCTGCGAATTTGTTTACCTTAACAACCTCAAGCCGATCCAACACATCTTCCCTCAGTATGTCAACGTGATCCAGAGCAATCAATCGCCTGTCTCCAACCTCAACATTCATCATGTTTCTCTCCTCAGTGAACACTAATACACAATCATTCAGCATCTCACCCATTCTCTCAAGTTCGACAGCAGCCTTCCTTCATTATCCTTTCGTTGGACAATCTTTTCTCTTGTTACCCACTTGTTTCTTACATAAGAATAAAGGCATTGAGATTCTCCTTACCTCTGGTCGACAATGCTACTCCATGACCCTTCTTAGCCCGCATGATTCTTCATTTAAGATTGGTCATACTCTTCGGATTTTCCACCAAGGCCCGTCCGTTCTTAGCTGCCTAGATTTTGTGTACACTTCCCCTTTCCTCTTGGCTAGACGTACGATTTCGCCTGTCACGAATCTTTCCTTTCCTATCCTTTACTTTCAACAGGACATGCTGAACTCGCATTATTTTTTAACGATCTTTGACATCCTACCACATATCAAATGAGAACTACCATTCAAATAGCTGTGTCGAATCCACATTTCTCAGCTCCTGTCTAATTTTGATATAATTGGCCTTGGCCCAGGTTAGTCTATTTCCCTGACGACCACTCTCATCTTTGTCTACGAGTATTCTAAAAATAACAGAATTGTGGTCACTGTTCCCAAAGAAATCCCCACCACAAAATTTACCACCTGGCCTGGCTCATTCCCCAACACCAGTTCCAATACTGGCCCGTCCCTCGTCGGACTATTGACATATTGTTCTAAGAAAGTCTCCTGGACGTTTGTTACAAGTTCTGCCCCATCCAGACCACTGACACTAAGTGCATCCCAGTCTATGTTGGGAAACTTAAAATCTCCCATCACAACCATCACGTTGCCTCTAGTTCTTTCCATAATCTGTTTACCTCTTTGTTTTTTCTACCTCACGCTCACTGTCGGGAAGTCTGAGATACAGCCCCAACAATGGAACTGCACCCTTCTTATACCTGAGCTTCACTTTTAATGTCTCACTACTCAAGCCCTCCATAGAATCTTCCTTTAGCACAACCGTGATATTATCCCTGACCAGCAATGCAACTCTTCTCCCGCTTTTACTTCCATCTCTGTCGTGTCTAAAGGGTCTATATCCTGGAATATTTAATTGCCAATCATGCCTTTCCTTCAACCAAATCTCTGTGATTGCAAACACGTCATACTCGGAGGCACGAATCTAAGACTGAAGTTCATCTGTCTTCCCCACTACACACTTGCATTAAATTATATGCGCGTCATGCTACCAGTACTTTTGCGTTCATCTGCTCCCCGTCTACTCTTCTCCCTATGCATGCTATCTTCTTAGTTCTTAACATGCCCAGTTACCACCTCGCTCTCTACTTGTTTTCTCTTCTGGTTCCCAGCCCCTGCAGGAGCAAAATCTGCTCGAAGGCTATCAGTTCCTGTTTGGTTTAGATGCAGACAGTCCAATTTGCAATCGTGTCACCTTCTGAAGAAGCGGTCCCAATGTCAAACAAATCTGAACCCCTCCCTCTTACACCATCCGTCAGCCTCGTGTGCATCCTGCATATTTTCTCATTTCTACACTGGCTAATATCCCGAAATCACTACCATCAGGTCCTCCTTTTTAACTTCCCTCCTTTCTCCCACAATATTGCTTTCAGGAACTCATCTCGTTATTTACTTTTATTGTTGTTGCCTGTATGCACCAAGACAACTGGCTATTGAAACTCCCCATTTAGAATGCTCTGAAGGCCACCGGTGACATCCATGACTGAGCACTTAGGAGGCTACATACCATACCGAAATACTTTATGAATACTGTCACACGATTCTTTTTTCTGCCCTTCTGAACAGCAGGACCCACCACAGTGCCATGATCTTGGCAACTGCTGCCCTCCCCTGGTGAGCCATCTCCACAAACAGTACTCCAAACAGTAAGCTTGCTTTGGAGTGTGCTGACCGCAGTGGGCATATGCACTGTCTTCTTACACGTTCTTTACTGCATTTTGGTCACCCATTCACTGTCTTGCTCAGGAATGCCAACCTGCAGTGACCAGTTCATTAAATCGTACATTTCAGACAGAGGTAGTTATGTTTATCGTTAATGGGAATGAATAAGTAACGAAGAGGATTGATGAAAGCAGAGCGGTAGATGTGATTTATATGTACTTCAGTCAGACGTTCAACAAGGTTGCCCATGGGAGACTGATTAGCAAGGTTAGATCTCACGGAACACAGGGTGAACTAAACATTTGGACACAAAACTGGCTCATAGATAGAAGACAGAGGGTGGTGGTGGAGGGTTGTTTTTCAGATTGGAGGTCTGTGACCACTGGAGTGCCACAAGAATCGGTGCTGGGTCCTCTACTTTTTTGTCATTTACGTAAATGATTTGGATGCGAGCATAAGAGGTACAGTTAGTAAGTTTGTAGATGACACCAAAATTGGAGATGTAGTGGATAGCGAAGAGGGTTACCTCAGATATCAACAGGATCTTGATCAGATGGGCGAATGGGCTGAGAAGTGGCAGATGGAGTTTAATTCAGATAAATGCGAGGTGCTGAATTTTGGGAGAGCCGATCTTAGCAGGACTTATACACTTAATGGTAATGACCTAGGAAGTGTTGGTTAGCAAAGAGACTTTGGAGTGCCGGTTCATAGCTCCTTGAAGGTGGAGTCGCAGGTAGATAGGATAGTGAAGAAGGCGTTTGTTATGCTTCCTTTTATTGTTCAGGTTAATGAGTACAGGAGTTGGGAGGTCATGTTGCGGCTGTGCAGGACATTGCTTAGGCCACTGTTGGAAAATTGCATGCAATGCTGCTCTCATTCCGACCGGAAAAAAATTGTGAAACTTGAAAGGGTTCAGAAAAGAATTTACACGGATGTTGCCAGGTTTGGAGGATTTGAGCGAACAGCAGGGGCTGAACAAGCTGGGCCTCTTTATCCTGGAGCGTCGGAGGCTGAGGAGTGACCTCATAGAGGTTGAAAAAAAACATGAGGGGCATGGTTCGGGCAAAGAGACAAAGTCTCTTCCCTGCGGGTGAGGAGTTCAGAACTGGAGGGCATCGGTTTATGGTGACACGGGAAAGATATAAAAGACAGCATTGGGGCAACTGTTTCACAAAGAGAGTTGTATGTATATGGAATGAGCTGCCAGAGAAAGTGGTGGAGGCTGGTACAATTGAAACTTTTATGAGGCATTTGGATTGGTATATAAATAGGAAAGGTTTGAAGGGATATGGGACAGGTGCTGGTAAGTGTGACTAGATTGGGTTGGGATATTTGGTTGGCATGGACGGATTGAACCGAAGGGTCTGTTTCCATGCTGTACATCTCTATCACTATTACTCTATAATGTTGACTTGGAGAAGGCAGGAGAATAGAGGTCAAAAAATCTTTCAGCCGAAATCACACGCTACTGCAGAATTGTTGGCCCGAATAGCCTAAATCTGCTCCAATTTCTAAGACTCCTGCGAAATTATGGTATGTGGAGTTGTCTTCCGGTACGTTCAGTGGAGGCTGAATTGAATAAGGATTTAACTGTCGAGGATTAATGCAAATGAGGACAAGGTTGAGAGGGTGTATGGTCTATATCTGTTTCTAATTGTGGTGGCCTTGTGCCTCAATAGTGTTGTGATAGTTTTGAGTTGAACACATTTTAGAGAATAAGCGGCCTTCAAATTTCAGGCTGAGGAGGAATTATCCTTTGTGTTATGGGTTGTGGCTTCTCTGCTCTTCCCATCACCAAACACCAGTGAAGACTGGTTCACTGAAAACATTCAAGCTTGAGTTCCATAGAACAACAGAATCCATGGTTTTTGGAGAACAAACAGGAAAAGGATGTACAGCCGCAATCACATCACAATCAAAGAATTCTGATTGGTGCAGTAGGTTCAACAGTCAGAATGGTCAGCTACAGCTCCTATCCCATGTGTTCTTCTCCAATCCCTAACCACGAAGCTGATGCAGACTTAGAGGAAGATCCCATTCAGCCAGTGAGTATCGTTACGATGAGATGGGAGGAGACCATTCTGCCCTCTAAGTAGTTATGCACAAATACAATGAACTGTTCTGCATTTCATGTAATTGCACAGCACAGGATGAGACTATCCAACTTCCCAGGCTTGGACACAGCAAAGGGGAGCACTGGGTAACTAATAGGAAATAGACAGCAGGGAGAAACGTTTATTTTCAGGTTGGAAAGCTATAACTTGATAGAGTGTCTCAGGCATCCGTGTGAGATCATCAAATATTTACAACTTATATGAATGATGTGGATCAGGGGACGGTTTGGATGGAGCTGAATTACCTAATTCACCAAGATAATCATTTAATTGGGGAGGGAGGGTCCGCACTGGGATATGGATTGGGGAGATTAGTGCACAAAACTTCAGCAAAAGTGCAATAATGTGGGTTCTGGATGTTTTGAACTATGATGGAAACGTACAATAACAGTGAAAGACATAAATTGAGAGATATTGCAGAAATAAGTGGAGCAAAAGAATTCATGTGTTTCTGACACACGAATCTGCAGTTAAACTGCAAATCAGCACGTGTCTTGCAAGGTATTTGAAAAGATATTGTTTCATGCAAAGGTTATAGGTGAAAACTCATCGTGATGTTTTAGTGCATTAGTACATGGAATTGTTCAGATCACATATGATGTATTAGATGCAGTTATAAGTCGCTCAACTGAAAAAAAAGTCAATCGCTTCAGAAGGATTTCAATATGTTTCAAAAAACTTGTTCAGGGATTTACGGTCTTATGTGTATCAGAGTAATGCAGTATGGAAACGGACACTTCAATCTGACTCGTCCGTGATGAACATACATTGCAAATTGATCTAATCCCACTCACCAACATTTGGCCCATATCCCTTGTAACACTTCCTTTCATATTTCCATCCAGATGGCTTTTTAACTATTGTAATTTTACCAGCCTCCACCACTTCGTCTGGCAGCTCATTCCATGCAAGCGACATCCTCTGGCTGATAAAATGTTATGCATCAGCACCCCTTTAAACATTTCCACTCGGCCATCTAGTTTTCGACATCCCCACTCTAGCAAAATAGTAATTCAATGTATTCAGGTCCGTCATGATTTTTAGAACTTTCGACAGTTCATAACACTTTAGGACTGAGAATGAGATATATTCATTTGAAGCGTAGAAGATATTAAATTGAGTAAATCAGATGTGTAGCTTATGAATGTTTCCGCTTTTATAGGAGAATAAGACTAAGGATTCGCCTTTAAGAAAACAATGTACAGTATTCATTTTGACACTGATATTATGAAGACAGGTATTATACAAAAATGAAAAAAAAATTCTTCAATTTATAAATCGCTCCCATATGGAGTATGGAACAGGGATGGTGTCATAGAGTCCAGAGAATATTCACACAGACATTACATGACACAGTTTAGTGGTCGGATAACATTACTATACGTTTCATCTCAGACACTGAGAACATGGAACATACCTGAGGAACAGCTCCCTCTCTTTCATGGCTCCTGCTCACAGCAGCATACAAGAGTTGAAAACCCGTCAGTCATCGTTACCACTCGTGGAGGATTAACTTTGGGCATGCACTAGAATCTCTCCACTGCCTTCAGCAAAGGGAGTTCAGATAGATACCAGGAGGAAACTCCATTGTCAACAGCTTGTCAGGGCAGAATAACTTCAGAGGCAGTATATCTTTCAACACGCTCTGATTTTCTTTTTGTCATGAGTTCAACAATTATTTTGACAAACCTCTTTCAGGTTAATTTATCGACAGCGTTTTCTTTTTGTGTTTGTGTTCAGGAAGTGTGCGTGTTTCTGTATGTGTCAAACAATGTCTGATGTGTTTTTGTGCATGTGCCGCAGAATTTATAGAAAGATAAGTACTCATGTGCACATGTTAAATGAACAATTTATTTTTCATCTATCATTCCATCATAGCTTCACTAACTTTGCTGAATAACGGATGAGTTATTTTTGCAAATTTAGGACAGCTACCTAACTTGTCCCGACCACTGAACACAAATCGGTCTGGGGGTTACATAACTAACCATATCACCAATCTGATTACAATTGAACTTCGTCGAGAGTGAGACTAGAAAAGGGCACAGTTACCTTCCAACATCGATCAAACTTCTCAACGGGCCACATGAGTTGGTACTCTCTTCCCCAAAGGTTCTGGTGTTACGTGTTGAATTTATTCAAAACTGTTTCAGTGAGGTATTTGACAGTGAAGTGAGTCAATGATAAGAAATGGAAGAAAGTGCAACTCTTTTTACAAACAAATCAACTACGAACTTATGGTATGTTGGAGCAGGGCAAAGGGTATCATGACCAATTCATGCCCCTCAGTCTGGTTTCCCAATGGTTCAATTCTGCCCCCAAAATATGCGACACATTCGAGGCCGCTTGGTTATAATACCTGGTGTGCAGAAACGGAAGAGACATTTCAGGCCCTCAAGACTGTCACTCACGGTTTTTGATGGATCGGAAAATGTAATTGGGAAGGGAATGTGGTGCCAGTGTGGAACATCCACTTCCTCTCTGGTTACAAAAGTTACCCTCTCTCCATTTATGGGTCAATTTGTTAGCACAGCTCTACTGTGAATACAACACACAGAATCTGCCCACAAATTCCTCTGGTCTCCCTGACTGCAACATTCAATAACAAGAATTCGAGGAGGATTACAACAACTGAATTTCCTGTAACAGAATTCAAGAACATAAGAAACAGGAGTAAGTCATTCAGCTCCTCAATCCGAATTTACACTTGAATAATATTATGGCTGATCTGTTCCAGGCCTCAACTCCTCTCTTGTTCCAAATCCCTGCAGCCCTCAACTCTCTAATGCTTTTAAAATTCGTTGTACTCTCCCTTCCACACATCGCGTACACCATCTCCCCTAAATCTCTGGAATAGTGATGTCAAGACAGTCACTACCCTCTGTGAAAAGGAAACACTCCCCACACATACACGATGACTAAAAGACATTAACAAAAGACATGAACACAAGGTAGGAATGACTGGCCTTGATATCAAAACAGGATTTGACTGATGATCGTATCAAGGAACCAGAACAAAATTGAAGTAAATGGAATCCGTTGTAAACTTCCCACTGCTTGAGATCATCCAGAGCACAAAGCGTGATATTTATAGTTAATGGAACTCACTCTTCTCAGTCATGGGATATCTCAATAGGAGATCCTCAGCATTGCTTCCACAGCACAAACATCTTCAGCTGTTCAATAAATGCCTTGACCACACCATAAGATCAGAAGTGGGGATGTTCACTGAAGATTAATAAATGTTGAGGAAAAAGCACCCCAAACCCGTCTCCCCTCCCTCTACCCCTCCAGCTCCTGACGCTGTCTGTAACCATGTGCAGAATGACCTGGACAACACGAACATTCACGTAACAGTACTGCCAGACACTGGTCATTACCACCGTAATAAGAGATTATTCAACACCTCAAACTGATTTCACAGTAATATGACGAAGCCATTCATCGCTTCGAACCGATTTGATAAGAAGAATGCTCATTCAGTCCCACCTGCCAATTGCATAGGGAGGCAAAGAGTCCAGTTAGGACACCGAGGTGTTCATCAGGAACCATTGTTAACGGTACACAGATGTTACTTTAACATAGTTTGTTGACAGTGAGGATGGAAATTCAATGACGTATGACACGTCTGAAACAGGCACTTTCCCTCACCGAGGAGACAGACTGCATTCCTATGGATGTCAGTAGCTTTTAGGAATAGCTAACGTTTTCTGGAGTAAAGCATTGTGGCTGCTGAGAGATTTGTGTACAGTGCAGGATCACACACCAACTTGACGTTGAGATCGTGACAATTCATTCAGAGCCTGGAGCTCCCTGTCAACCAGCATGGGGCTCCGCACAGGTACGTGAACTATCAGGAATCACATATCATGGAGAAAGAAATATCCAATTTCTTACTCTATGCTGTAATTTCTGAATATAATAGTTGTCAGTCCACAACCCCCAAGTTGCAAGGGATTCACCTCTTACTGTCTCACAATGTGACTGATTAAACACGCATTTACTTCACATTCGCCTCATGGTGCCATCATCGTCTGCTAATACTCCTTTGCACTGACTCTGTGGAAAATTGAACATTCCTTATAACAAACAGACAATTTGTACAAGTTGTCACAAATATTGCCTCAACAATACTCGACAATATCAGGATGATAATTTATTCCTGGACTTGAATAATTTCGCAGTTATGGGCAACATAATATTTCTTGTGCTGAATATTTGTTGTCCTCATGTCCGGGGACACCGAGGTCCCTTTCACCAACAGCATTTCCCATCCTCTCACCTTGTAACAAATACTAAATGATAATGACGGTATATGAATCTCACAATCAAATCATTCATTTGCCGTGTGAATAGCTATGCTCAAAGCACTGATATATGTTTACCCTATGAGCAGTGTCCTTCAACCAAGAGCAGGAACGTACTCTTTGTATTCTCCCCATGATCCAATTCTCAATGCAAGTATATATTCACACCTTTCAGAAGGACTCTTAACTTTGTTGACTCACCAGCGTGCAACAGCATCATACGTCTTCAGAAAATTCAACTGTTCATCTCCCACTCGCTCCCGTTTATTGAAGTCACAAACAATATTCTGTGCAAACCTCAGTAGGTTTATCAAACATAATTTCACATTCCTGAATTTAGACTGACTCTATCAAATCATATCATCATTCTTGAAGTGTCTAGTCAAAAAGTACTATTATTTTCCTGACAGCTGGCATCGAGCTTTCCAGGATTTAGTTTTCTGTTTTCCCTCTCCGTCCTGTTTTCAACATGTGCGGTCCCAATAACTAAACAGCTTTGAAGAAGTTTGCATCCATCAAGACACAGAGACGTAGCTCACAGAACCAAGCAATTGTCAGTACAAGAGGAGACCCTTGACCCACCATGTCAGTAGCACCTCGAAAAGAGCGATCGAACTTGCCCAGTTCCCCAGGCCTATCTATTATTCTGTTCCTTCCTCTGTGGAGATAGAATCAACATATATACTGCATTGGACAGAGATGGCCTCATGTTGTGAATACATCAGAGGACGGCACTCTGCCACAGGATCGGTGTGTTAGCCACTCCTGCTCGGAAAGTTCCAGAATCCAAACAGTTCACTCATGGCCAGTGTCAGCAGAGTCCTCTCTCTAGTGTGAGATTATAGGTTACGCTGAAGGAGATGACACAGCTCTGTTACCTTCCCATTGCTGAATCAAGCTGGCTTCAAACTTTGCCCCTGGAATATGTATAAATAAGAAAATATTCCTGAACATCCAGAGAGGATTGTGCAGTGTCCTTTTCTCTGGTTACAGAGTTTCCCTTCTATGCAACTTCTGCTCCATTTGTTAGCCATTTTGCAAACCCAGATACACTGTGAAGGCAGTGCACATACTTCACTCACAGTGGCGTCAATAGATCCTAAGGTTTCCATGAATGAATGCAGCAACTGACAACGCAAACGTGAGAAATAATTTCCAGAACTTCGACTGGAATGTAGCAAGTCAAATCCGTGCATGCATGGAACACCCATTCGGTGCTGGAAATGCTTTCCTGTCAACAGTTGCTTTACCTGACTGATTACAGCTCTGTACAGTCCCAGTGATCTGAAATATGAACAGTTTCGCTCTCCATAGAACTACTTGACAATGTTCCTGCTCAACTTTCTGTCCCACAGTAACGATAAGGGCAACATGACTATTATCGCTTGAGATGATTGAAAATACTGGGGTGGCAATGGTCTAGGTATTACCTCCACGCTAATGATCCACGGTCCCAAGAAATGTACGTTGGATTCGAATCATGCCACGGCAGACGGTGGAATTTGAATTCAATATAACTGCTGGAATGAAGAATTTAATAACACACTGAAACTATCGCCGATTGTCAGAAAAAAACAAATAGCTGATTCAAAATTGTCCTTCACGGAAGGAAATCTGAATCTTCTCGTGTTCTGGTCTACTTATGACCGCACGCCGACAGAAACGTGGTTGAATCTCAATTGCCCTTTGAAATTACCAAGCCACTCAGTTATATTAATCGCTTCGATGTGCCAAAGAAACTGCATGAACCAATGCGTTGGCAATTTACAGCACTTTGATTGCAGTGGTTCAAGACAGCAGCTCATCAACACTTTCTCAATGGCAACTGGGAAAGGGATATAAATGCTGACCCAGCCAGCGACACTCACAACCCATTAATTAATGAATAAACATGATCATACTCAAAGAAAAGAGACAGAGGGGAGCTACCTTGGCAGGACATTCGTGAATATGTGAGAAGGTGAAAAATAAATTAAATTAATCTCACATTTTATTCCCAATCCCCGTTAATGATCAACAATCCCATTGTTTACTTGTTTTTTTCTGTCTATCTGTCTGTTTTTTCTCCATCTACTCAACTCACACATCTTAAAAACAGAGGTCCCTGTCGCCAGCATCAATCTCACTATGTCCCAGCTGCTATTTTCAATGGACTCGAAATGTTAATTCTATTTTTGTCTTAACAGAGGTGTGCAAACCTGCTCCATTTCCCCAGCACTTATCTGTTTCTTTCAATTTCAAATCTCCGCCTTTTTTGGTTTGTTTCAACCTTTAATTTTGCTATTTCGTGAGTTGTCGGCCTCCCTGCCAAGGGCAACTTTGCTAATCATTATTATTAGCCCTTGATTTGGAGGCCAATCTACAAGGCAGTATATGGTCAGCACATTGTTGCGGGTCTAAAGTCACTCCTATACCAAACCAGATAATAATGATAGATTTCTTTGGCAAAGGACACCAGTGAAACAGATAGGCTTTCACGTTTGCTATAAGTGAATTTGGCATTTATTACAATTCTTATAATTTGATTTTATGTCCTGCCATCAGCTGTGGTAGGATTTGAAATAGTGCCTTAAGAGTAATATCCTGCACTTCTGAATGACTGCTCAACAACAAATCTACTGTGATATGGAGTCACGATTGTGAAGCTTGGAGACAAGAAAACAATGTGATCGAAATATTTGTAACTGGAACAGTGGGCGCTGGAGAGCTGGATCCATAAAGTCTGATTTTACCAAGGCACAGAAAACGTTTTATTCAGGAAAAACACTGACACAGAGGTGGAAGGTGGGAGAGAATGGAGGTGCTGGTGGGCAGGTTTTGCAATGAAGAGAACAGTGAGACATAATTCAGTTCAAGACAAAAAAGTCCTCGATATTTTGAACAATTTCATTCTCAGATATGAGGGAGAGATGTGAAGTTGATGGGTAATGAGTGGAGTTGGTTTCTGACACTGATTACGTTAGTTTCAGGCATTGTCAAAAAGGAATAAAAATCGAAATAACAATGAAATTAAACATAGTTTATGGAATTAATAAAAGGACAGAGATAGGGACACTTACCAGGTGCACCAATGATAGCAAGTATGGGATAGTAACCCGCCTGAATAATAAGCAATACACCTAATATCCAATATGATACAGTTTCCCAACAACAGGAAAGAGCTAAAAGACCCAATGATAAACTCCTGTCGATTGTTGGAACATTGCAATCTAACGTTCTCAGATCCTGATCCATTGTTTGAACATTCCAGTCAAATGGTCCCAGATTCTGATCTCTTCTTTCCATGTCTATGCAGGTGTTGATCCTTGTTAGTATCGGAGTTGATCCATCTGCTGCTACAAAGGGATAAATCACTGAAAGTAAGCCTCTGAATAAAAGGAGAAGGAAAGCCTTCAGTGACACAGTTCGAATCCTTGGAGAGTGACATTAATCACGGTCACTAAACAAACATCTCCAGTTAACACCTTTCACTACAGCACTTCCAGTAATTTGATCGGTTTCGATGTTGACATCACTGACTATCGGTCTCATTTCACATCAGCAATTGCTCTATTCAGTAAACAGAGAGGTTTGGATGTTTGCTTTTTGCGGCCCAAATGATTTTGCCTTGTTTTTATGTCCAATGCACCATGTCCCACCAGCCCCATCGCAAAACAGCACACGCAATGAAGATGTTTTTCCTTTTCTGATCACTCGTCCACGAGAACACGCCAAGCAAATGATTGTCACTGGGCAGGCTTGCTCGAACCAGAAAGAGGAAGTATGGAATTGTCTGAACTTCCCCTTCGTTACTCTAGTAAGGCAAATCTTGTTGCAGTTCATTGACATTAATGAGGGAATATTTCCATTTGAAACTTCAGTCGAAAGCGAATTATGATATAAACAATGAATTGCTCCGTAAAACACATGTATTAATGATCCAGATACAATATGAATACTATATTGGTTAGGAGGCAGAAAGAAATGAGGCCAGCGGCTATGGAGATAGCAGGCGAATTCAGTAATAATCTCAATCACCAGTAGTTGACATTCACTCTGATAGATAGAATGAAATATAACACGCAACAAGGAAACAGGTTACACTTGGGATATGGACTGTTGATCTAAACTTTGAATAGGACAGGATAATTTAATTACAGAGTATGCAGCTTGATAAGAATGTTCATATCTGATATTCAGATTTTTAAAATAGGCACAACTACCATCGTGTTGAGGAATGCAGGGACATTACAATACAATAACAGCATAAGTGAATTAATTCCAATCTGGTGCAGAAATGATGCTCTGTTTGTTGGTTATCTTTGCTGTAATTATTCTATGGCATGGATTAAAAACTTTCAGAACCTGAGAAATAAACCTGTACAGTGAAGGACAGAATGTGTCATCATCAATGTACTCTCCATGAATTGTTGTTCCATGGAATGCAGCTGCCTTTCAAACAAAATCGATTTCGTGAGATTTACACACTTAAAAAGGTATTGCAAAATGATTTGTATTGAGAATTTGAAGAAGAAACGGATTCATGTGCAATGCAAGTACACAACAGTTATGGAACAGAAATGGGCAATATTGTCCAATTATTAGCAAATTCCACATCGAAACTTGTCAAGGAAAAGCACATACTGGGGACAATGGAAACCTGAAATAAAAACAGAAAATTGTAGAGAAACACAGTGGATGAGCGGAAAATTGGAAACAAATTGAGAGTTAATAGGCAGAGTCTTATTTGAATATGTACTGAACTCAAAGCGTTAATTCTCTTTCTCTCTGCTGAGATCCTATCAGGCGTGTTGAGTTTCTATCCAGCACTTTGCATTTCAATAGTTAGCAGAAAGGTCAGCAGATTCTCTGTTCGGGAACACGACTCCCGGGATGTACGTTGTCTCCTCGGTGCCAGGGTCTGGGATGTCTCCGATCGAGTCTACAATATTCTGACGGGGAGGGTTTGTTGAGGAGTGTTTTGTGGGTGTTTTACATAGACCCGTCAATTGCAGCAAATAGATGGAAAAACAGATTGGACAACAAATTTGGAAATGTTCCAATGTAACTGAGCTATTATGGATGACTTCAACTTACACAATATTTGACTGTAGCATCCTTCGTGCAGATGGTCTGGATGGAGCTGACTGTGTCAGCTGTTTCCAGGAAGGATTCCCCACTCATTATGTAGATAGGCCGACAAGGGGTGAGGCTATTTATATTTACTGTTAGTTAACTGCTCAGGCAAAGTGTTAGTACTCTCGGTGGGAGAACGTTTTGATGACAGTAACCACAACTGCTTCATTTTACAATAACCATGGAGAGGGATAGGATCAGATAGTATGCGATGTACTTAATTGAGGGAGGTGAAATTAGACTGCTATGAGACAGGAGCTGTGGAATATAAATTGGGAACAATTACTCTCTGGGAAAGTCACAAAAAATGTGGAAGCTATTTACGGAGCGCTTGTGGTGAGTTTTGGATAACTTTGTTCCACTGAGACAGGCAAGGAATTGGAAGAAGAAACCTTGGATGGCAACAGAAGAAGAGCTTCTCTACAAGACGAATAAGGAAGCTTTCTTAAGGTTCAGGAGATAAGGCTGTGCCACAGCTTTACAGGATTAATGTGTAGCTCGGAAAGAACTAAATAAATACACTGAGGAGAGCTGAGAGGGGCACTGATAAGCTTTGGCAGGATGGATTAGGGAAAACCGAAGGCGTTCTACAATTACGTGAGGAATAAAAGAATGACCATCGAGAGGTTAAGGCCGATTCAGAATAGTTGAGGGAACTTTTTTTCTGGGATCAGAATAGGTAGGGGAAGATCTAAATGAATGTTTTGCTTCAGTATTCACTCGAAAGAGGGAACTTGTTGAAAGTAAGAATACGTGGACCACGTTAATTGGCATGAACAGATTTATATAAAAGAAGTGGATTTGCTTGGAAATCTGGGAGGCATCAAGTTAGATAAGACCCCAGTGCTGGACCAGACATATTGAGGTTATTTCGGAAAGTGATGAATGAGATTGCTGTGCCTCCAGCGATGATATTTGCTTTCACAATCTCCATGGGAGTAGGACCGAATAATTGGGAGAAGTTGAATGTTGATCCACTGATCAACGAAATGGAATAGGGAAACCTCTGGGAATTACAGATGTGTCAGTCTTAGATCTGTGGTAAGCACGGTTATGGGAAGTGTTCTGAGAGATAGGATTGATGACCATTTGGAAAAAAAATAGCTTGATTGAAAATACTCAACATGGCTTTATGAGGGTCAGTTCATGCCTTATAACCTGTCTTGAGTTCCTTGAGAACGTAATGAGACACGTTGATGAACGTTGAGCAGTGGGTGTGGAGTATATGGATTTCAATGAGGCATTTGATAAGGTTCCCGAAGGTAGCCTCATGCAGAAGACTTGGAGATGTGCAATACAGGAAATATGCGCTGCTTGGATACAGAACATGCTGGCCGAACGAGGACAGCGAGTGGTTTTGGATGGAAAGTATTCCGCCTAGAGAATGGTGAACAGTGTTGTTCAGCAGTGGTCAGTTCTTGAGTCTCTGTTCTTTGCGGTTTTTAAATTTATTAGATGAGTAATTGGAAGTGTGATTTGGTAATTCGACGTTGACACAAAAGTCAGTGGATTTGCAGGCAGCATCGAGTACTGTCGCAGGCTAAAACATGACATTGACAGGATGCAGAGCCGGAAGGAGAAGTGGCTGATAGAGTTCAACTTGGATAGACTGAATTGATTCATTCTGGACAGTCGAATTTGAATGCTGAATACGAAGTCAAATATTATCGGCAGTGTGGAGGAACTGCAGGATCTTGTGGTGCATGTACATAGATCGCTCACCGTTACCACCCAAGCTGATCGGGTTGTTATGCATGTGTGTGGTGTTTGGGTTTCATTAATGGGGAAATGAGTTTAAAAGACGCGATAGTTTGCTGCAGTTCTGCAAAATCCTTTTTAGACCACAGTTGGAATATTTTGTCCAGTTCTGGTCGCTTCATTATTGGAAGGATGGAGATGACATAGATGCTTTCGAGAGGGTGCTGAGAAGATTGACCAGGATGCTTCCTGAACTGCATCCTCAGTGATCTCAGGCTGGAAAGACTGGAGAGAGAAGGAAGATATGTGATTTGATAGAGGTGTACAAAGTAACGAGAGACATAGTTAGAGTAGATAGCTGGAGATTGCTGAAACGAGGTGTCATAGCCTTAAGGTGATTGGAGGAAATTATAGAGGAGATGTCAGAGGACGAGCCTTTGTACAGAGAGTGGGAGGTGCGGGGAATGCACTGCCAGTGGTGGTCATAAAGTCAATTACATAACGGAGAGTTAAGGGACTGCTTTACAAGCAACAGCACGGCATAAAGTCAAGGTATGTATAGGTGTATTTGATCTTAGATTGAGATAAATGTTCAGCACAGCATGTTGGGCCGAAGTGCCTGTACTGTGCTGTACTGTTCTGTATTCGAGTTCTACTCAGGAAGTATAGGATACAGGGAGATTTACCTATTGGATGCATAATTGGTTGGTGGCTGACAGAAGGCAGATAGTAGCTGGAGATAGAAAGCATTCTGCCTGGAGGTCAGTGTTGCATGGGGTCCTGCAGGGTCTGGTCTTGAGCTCTGCTCTTTACAGTTTTTATAAATGACTTGGATGAGGAGGTTGAGGGGTGGGTTAGTAAACTTTCAGCTAACACAAACGTTGGAAATGCCATCGATAGTATCGAGGGCTATTGCAGTCTGCAGCGCGATATGGACAGGATGTGGAAATGTGCTGATAAATGGCAGATGGATTTCAAATTGGATAACTGCGAGGGATGCATGTTGGACGGTCGAACTCGAATGCTGAATATAGGATTAAAGTCAGAATTACTGGCAGTATGGAGGAACACAGGGATTTTGTTGAGCAAGTACATAGATCCCTCAAAGTTGCCACCCAAGTAGATAGGGTTGTTAAGAAAGCATATAGTGTTTAGGCTTTCATTAACACGGGAATCGAGCTTGAGAGCCGCTAGGTTTTGTTACAGCTCTACAAGTCCCTGGTGAGACGACACTTGGAATATTGCATCCAGTTTTGGAGGTCTTTCTTGTGTAGGAAAGATACAGAGGCTTTGGAGAGAGTACAAAGGAGGTTTACCAGAATGCTGCCTGGACTGGCGGGCTTGCCTTATGAAGAGAGGTTGAATAAGCTCGGACATTTCTCTCTGGAGAAAAGGTGGAAGAGAGGTGACATGGTCGAGGTAGATAAGATAATGCGAGGGATGGATCGAGTCAATAGCCAGAGACTTTTCCCCAGGGCAGTATTGACTGATACAAGTGGTCATATTTTTTTAATAATCCGGAGAAATGGATAGAGGGGACATCAGTGGAAGGTCCTTTTCACAGAGAGTTGGGAATGCATCGAATGCGTTGTCAGTGGTGGTGGTGGAAGAAGTGTCCTTAGGGACAATTAAGCGACTGCTGGACATGCACATGGATTGCAGTGAATTGAGAGGTGCGTAGGTTAAATTATATTGTTTTGCATTGGGATTAACCCTCAGGTCCAACATCGTGTTCCTAAAGGGCCTGTTCTGTGCTGTGCTTTTCTATGTTTGCTCTCTGTTGTTATGTGTTCTATTTACTTTTATTTCTGAGCTGCGACAAAGTTTCTTCTCTGAACCAGAGCAACGAGACGAGTGTTTCACTTGACTCTCAAGTAATTGGTAATGTACATCAAATGATAAAATACAAATGGTAGGCAGTAATGGTCCTTAACATTGTTGTATTTTTAAAATTGCCATGGTAATATTTAACTCAATGGCACTGACAAAGCAGCTATGAAATTAACAGATGGAAAAATATGGGGAATGCTATCTCAATGTCATGCCGGGCTTCTGGTGTTATTGGCGTAACATTCATGAAGCCAGTACTCACTTTTCTGAGACTTTAGCTCAACCTGTGAAAGCATGAATTAGCTTGGCATTTTTTAACAGGCCATGTTCATTCATGGGTTTTGGGAGCCACCAGCAAGGGGCGAGTTTATTTGTCATCTGCACTTCGCAACGCAGCAGGTGACAGAAAGGTACCTTCTTGGACATGTTCTATCTAAGCAGTGCTGATATGCAAGGGTATTCCAAAATTATTAAGAAGTGATCGTGAAAGAGAAGCAAATTAGCCCTTAGTCAGTTTGGCAAAATTCTTAGAAGACAATTTGCAGAGATTGGATCAACCATATTTATTTCGCGGACATTACCTGTGCAGAATTGTCTAATATTCCCATTGATCACAGTTTTGCTCAGGATCCTTGTTGCCAAATTCAGGACGCCACATTCAGCCAAGTACTGCTTTGGTGGGAAGGGAAGTCACTCTGACCGCACCTCAAATGATATTGGATTATCAGCTGAAACAAGGAAAATCAAAAGGATAGATCATGATTTGTTGGAAGAATGTGCTCACTGCTCTCACACGTTCAAAACAAAATTGTTACATGGACTTCCGATTCTATTAAGGAGACATTTTCCCTACTTGTAATGAGGCTGTGTACTTTAGTCCCATGATAAAGTTCACAAAGAAGCTCCACATTGTACCATGGGGAACATGTGTATCCAGCAGTGACAAAGAAGCAATATTGTCTGTTCCTAATGAACAGTGTTAAATCCAAACTCATCATTGAATGATAACCAATAACGACACTCAGCAGCATCCATCACCCTCGTCGGAGACTGAAAACAGAAAGCGAGGGTGAGGGTAAGTTCTAGTAACAGGCAGATTTGTGTGACATACAGTAGGAATGGTAGAAGAGGAGTGTAAAAGGAGATGGTCAGTGGGAGGATTTGTAGCAGCAGCGCTAAGAGTACAAAGCAAGTAGGAATGTAAGGAAAGAGTAGGAAGAAGGTGGAGGAGTGACCATTGGAATGTGCACAACAGAGAAAATACAGTACTTGGAAAAAAGAGATTGATGGGCGATCAAACATCAATGTTGAGGAAAACCGGGACCTGGTTTCAATTGATAGTTGATGGCACATTTCTATTTTTCTAACACTTGATTCCCGTTCACATCATGCATACACACTGGATTTATGTGTCCCCATCAATTCCAGACGCCAATGTTTCTCCCCCAAAGTGTGTTGTCAACATTTTGCTCTTCTTTTCAATATGAAGAACAATTGGCAATTTGCTTCCAATTGAAGGTAGACATTAGATTTCAGTTTGATCTCAGACAGTGTGTCTTTAACAACTAATTTAAAGCAATATTTATTCTCAACACTCTATTTCATTAAAGCATACTTAATGAATGAGTCTATATCCATCCTGCAGATGAAAGCTTCCTTAATCTCTGACTACTGCAGGGAATGTTGCAAAGAATATTCTCCACCTCACCTAAAATACCAAGTGCCAATATGTAGTCCAATATTAATGACATACAAGTGTTATGAATAAGGCATGCAGATGGGGCCGAGTCAAAAAAAAAGCAGAATTCATCTGCGTGTCCAAAATATTATTTGTGTTTCCGTCATAAAGATCTCAACTGCATCACTCTGTTAATTTACCGAAATAAGAAAAAAAGAAGAGACTGGAATTCTCCATTCGTCTTCTGAAAATAACATCTGGAGTGCAAGAAGAAAATTAGGGGTTGTTTGTGATATTCATTAATGTTGTTTGCCTATCTTATTAAATGCTGCATCTGACGACCTACTTTCTGCAATTAATACAGGAAGACAGCCAGAGAAGCCCTCGTTAATCCACTTTGAATCTGTTTCCCATTTAAATCATAATTTGCCCTGTTATGTTTTTGGCCAAATTGGACAACCTCGCACTTAGCCCGTCAAACTCCACCTGCAAAGTTCTCCCTCACGTTCCTGACGTGTCACTATTTATCTGTGAAATCTGTCTCCTCACCAGAACCTGTTTTCCAAACTCTTCCAGTATCAATTAAGAGGCAACCACGTTGCTGTGTGTCTGGAATCGCATGTAGGCCAGGCCAGACCAGGCATTGATAGCAGTTTTCTTCCTTAAAAGACATTAACGAACTATTTGGGTTTTCCTGACAATCGATTCATGATCACTATTCGTGTCGTAATTCAAGATGTAAACTCAAACTCCACCATCTACCCTGGAAGGTTGCAAACCCAAGTACTGAGAAATTTATCTGTTCATTGGATTAACAATCGTGCGTTAATATGAGCGTTCCTATGACGCCGATTCGAATCCTGCACAATGAAACTACCTTGTACCAGTATGACATGTCCCAATTTTGCTCAAATGTTATCCATGACATCAGAGTTAAATAGGGTGCAAAGGTTTGCTTTTTAATCAGCAACTTCTGGTGCATGGACATTGCAACCTGGCGCAGCCATTGGTCCACAAACCTTGAAATCCTCATCATCAAAAGCCGACCCTTGTATCGACAATTTGAATTTATCGCTGTTTTACTAACTGCTGTGTACATACCGCCACAAGCAAATGTTGAGGAAGCTCAGGATGTGCTGGACTCCACGACGAACAGCCTGGAGATGGAATACCCCGTGGTCCTGTTTATTGTAACTAGCGATATAAATCAAGCCAATGAAGGGAAGGTGTTGCCCAAGGGCCACCAAAACATTATCTGTCTCACTGGAGACCGAACATTGTAGACCACTGCTACACCACTGTGAGGATGGCTACCGCTCCATTCCACCACATTCATTTTGGGAAATCCGACCACAGTGCCTCTTTTCTTCACCCAGCGTGCAGTCAAAAGCTCAAGGAAGAGACCCTCTCGCGGATGCAGGTCAAGTGCTGTTTTGAGCAGACAGAATTTCAAATCCAGCGCTGTTTTGAATCGGCTTACTGAGCCATGTTCAAACAATCCGCAGACACATTTGACGAGTTCACCACAGTCACGATGAGCAAGTGTGTGTAGAACTGAATACCAAGGAAATCATTCTGGGTGTTCCCCAACAAGAAACCCTGCATGACCCCGGACATACTGAACTTGCTTAAAACCTAGCGTGCGGCCTTCAGATCAGGGGAGACACTCAAAGATAAGGAATCCAAAAATTATCTTCACAGAGTCTTTAGGACAGACAAGGACCAATACTGATCCAAACTAATAAATCAGACAGACAACCAGCGAATATGGTTAGGGCTGGATGACATCACAGGTGCTAAAAAGAGACAGTGCATGATAGCAGACGATGGCATACGCATTTTATGCTAGTTTGAGCAGAATTTCGGCGGAGAAGTAACACCTCTTCTGACAAGTCCCAACGAACCTGTCGAAACAGTCACTACATCATAAGTCCGATCAGTTTTCCTTTGTGTGAATCCAAGTAAAGCAATGGGATCAGAAGGAGCACCAGGATGTGCACTCAGAGCATGCACGGATCAACTGGAAGAGGTCTTCTTGGTGATCTTCAAACTGTACATGCAGCAGACCATTGTATCTGCCTGTCTCAAGAGGGCCAACATCATTTCTGTGCCTGAGAAGGCTCATGCAGCCTGTGTCAACGACGACTGCCCAGTTGCCCGAACTTCGGTGGTCATGAAGTGCTTTTAACTGCTGGTCATGGCATTAATCAACCCCCGCCTCCACACTACTCCTGACGTACTACAATTTGCCCCTCGACCAACAGATCCATATCAGACACCATATCACTTGCCCTTCACTCCTCCCAAGAACATCTTGACATCACTTACAGCAACGTAAGAATCCTACTCAGTGATCACAGTTCAGCCTTCAACACAATTATCCCCTCGAGACTGATTGCTAAACTTAGTGATATCGGACTAAGTCCCACTCTCTGCAATTGGATCCTCAGTTTCCTGACTGACAGGCCACAATCAGTGAGAGTGGGGACAATATTTCATCCTCACTAACACTCAACACTGGAGCATCCCCACGCCCCGCATCAACTGCATGGTCAGTTCTCAGATCCTACTGTACTCACCGAATATCCGTGACTGTTTCGCCAAATACCAGACTAATGTGATTTACAAGTTCGCGGATGACACCAACATCGTCGGTCGAACCTCAGAGGGCGACGAAACAGGCCACAGAAGGGAGGTGGAAGACCTGGAAAAATGGTGCACTGAGAACAACCTAGCTCTCAAATCTGACAAAACCCCAAGAAAATCATGAATGACGTTTGACAGGATGGTACAAATGCTCCCCCACACATTAACATTACAGAGGATGAACGCTTTGAGAGTGTCATTCTCCCGGGCGTTTCATTAACAGCAAGTTTTCTTGGACTGTTCATGTGGACACACGAGTTTCAAAGGCCGATTGGCGTCTCAACTTCCTCAGGCAGCTGAGTAAATTGGCATGACGGCGAATACTCTTGCCAACTTTTATAGATGCGCCATCGACTGCATTCTGTTTGGATGTATCATTAACTAGTGTGGCGACTGTACCATTCAAGATTGGAGATGGTCACAGAAAGTGGTGAACTCAGCCCGGACAATCACAAAAGTCAACTCCCATCGATAGAATCGATTTACCAGGCCTGCTGTCAAGGGAAGGCGACCAACATTCTCAAATAAACATCCAACACTGGCAATGTTTTTCTAAAACATCGACGTCGGAGAGAAGGTGCAGAAGGCAAGAAGTACAAGCACCAGCCGAGTTCGTAACAGTGTCTATCCGACTGTTGTTAGAAAACTGAAAGGACTCACAAACTCTTAACATTTGTCTGCACCTGTGTTTTTGTTTTTGCCGCTGACAAATTATTCTTAACCTATCTATGCTCCTTAACTCTGTGATCTCCTCTGTTGCTCACTAGACACAGCTTTTCACTGTGCCGGTATACGTGACGATGAATTCAATTCAATTCAATTCAATTCAATCCAATTCAATTCTGGAAGATGGATGGCTTTTCACCTTGGTACAATTCCTCTCGTGCTCAGGAATATATTTTGTTTGAGAGGTGTTTGGCAATTGCCTAAGTATTTGCCACTGTACTTCAACTGCCCTGCCCTTCAAATCATATTGCCCAGTGCATTCCAGTACCAACGTCTTCCTCAGGCCCTATAAATATTATTCCCCAACACCAAAACTCCCGTAAGACACCATGACTTTACTCTTTCAATCTGAATATTAATCTCCGGCATGTTGTGATCACCCGTTCCAAAAGGATACTTAAATCCATGGCCATTAATCAGTCCTTCCACATTATATCGCAATAAATCCGAAGTAGGTAGTTTTCTGGTTGAAAATGACATGTTGATTGAAGAAACAATCACTTGTACCCTTAATGAATCGTTCTCCGAGGCTAATCTTATAAGATATTAAACCAGTCAATACGCATCTTCAGACCTCCCATAATCACTTACGTGCTTGTCGCACAAGTCCTCTTCTGCCCTGCATTATATTGTTCTCTTCTTTTGGTGGTGGGGTGGGAGTGGAATTCATTCCTTTTCATGGGTTTCTTCCTTTCCCTTGTATTTCCGACCAGAATGATGCATCATTCTTCTCCCACGTGCCAATAACATTTTTTGATTCAGCTTTTATATAATTCTTAACCAGTAGGTCGGCACGGTTGCTCAGTGGTTCGCACTGCTGCGTCACAGCTCCAGGCGCCCGGGTGAGAGTCCAGCCTTGGTAGACTGTCTGTGTCGCACATTCTACACATGTCTCCTTGGATTTCCCCGGGTGCTCCAGGTTATGCTGTAATCCAAAGATGCACAGGTTTATTGTATTGACCATGCCAATAGTTTTCATGGATGTGTAGGTCAGGTGCATTGGCCAGCTGTAAATGCAGATTTATACCAAGGTCATCGAACATTACAGTGCAGTGCAAAGTCTTCAGTGCTCAATGTTGCGCCGTCCAGTCGAACCAACATTCTTAGATTTTCAACCATATATTGATCCCATGACCATTCAAATTTGGCGAATCTACTTCGATTGAATGGAAGGCATTTCACGCCTGTACTCGCCTCTGAATGTAAAAACTATCTCTGACACCTGTCCAATATCTACCACCCCTCAATTTAAGGCTGTGTCCCATGGTGTTAGCTCTCACCATCTAAGGAAAAGGCTCTCACTGTCCACCCTATCTAACGCTCCGTTTATCTTACATGTCACAATTATGATAACTCTCAATTGTACTCTTTCTCAACTGAAACAACATCAAATTCCTCAGCCTTCCACATAAGATCTTCCTTCCGTTCCCGGCAACATCCTCGTAAATCGCCTCTGAACCCTTTCCAAAGCTTTCATGTCCTTCATATAATGTGTTGACCCAAACTACGCAATACCCCAAGTGCTGCTGTACCAGAGTTTTCTACAAATGCATCATGACCTCGTGACTCCGAAACGCAATCCTTCTCCCAGAAAAAGCTGACACACGGCATGCGTTCTTATCAACTTTATCAACATGGGTGGCAACTTTCAGGCATCTTTGTATGTTGACACCAAGTTCCCACTGCGCATCGAAACTGCCAAGAATCTTACCATTAGTCCAGTACCCTTTATTCCTGTTGGTTCTTCCAAAGTGAATCACATTGAACTGTATTTGGCACCACTCAGTACAGTTCTGAAATTTATCGACGTCCTTGTGTAATCTGATACTCTTCGTAATTGTCCACAGCTCGATCGACCTTGGTGTTGTCCGCAAATTGCCTAACTCATCTTTCTACACCCTCATCCAGATCATTTATAAGAATGACGAACAGCAGTAGCCCTAAACCTGATCCCTGCGGGTCCACCACTATTAAGTCAACTCCAGGATGAACATTTTCCGTCAAACACCACCCTCTGTTTTCTTTCAGCTCGACAATTTCTGAATCAAACTGCAAAATCGCCTTCAATCCCATGCCTCCAGATTTTGTGCAAATGTCTACTTTCGGGAATATTTTTAAACGCCTTACAGAAATGTATATACACCACATCAAACGCTTTCCCCCCATCCACCTGTTTGATTCCATTCTCAAACAACTCAATAAGGTTTATGAGGAATGACGTAGACTTCACAAAACCGTGTTGAATATCCCTCATGAACTTATTCCTCTCTAAATGATTATAATTCCTATCAGTTATCACCATTTCCAACAAGTTACACACAATCAATGTTAAGTTGATTGGTGCATAATTATTAGGATTGTCTCCACTCCCCTTCTTGAACAACAGGAAAGGTTTTGCCTTCCTCCAGTCTTCTGGCACTCTTCCTGTAGACAATGAATGCAAAAGTTCAAAGTCAAAGACTCTGAAATCTAGTATGGGAATAGGTCTGGTTGGGTTACAATTCGGATGGTCAGGGTCGAGTTGTTGGACTGAAGGGCCTGTTTCAACACTGTAGAGGCTCTGTACTATGCTTCTATGAGCAGTTGCAGAACCGCTCCTTCTTGTCTATCCTTTCAGAATACTGAGTAACTTCGGACTTTAACACCTCAGCATTGACCTTCAAGCAATCTCCATCACGTCATACTTATTTGTCACTATTTGTGATATCAACCTATCAATTGTATTTCAAGCACTGCTTGCAATTTTCCACAAGGCTATTCAATAACTTCCATTGATTTGCTTTCTCTTTTAATATTATCGTCTGCTCTCTGCTTTCCACACTTTCCATTCTTATGTATTAATCCCTCATAATACTGAGCCTCATTTCTGTAATTTGCTTCAAACTACAACTGACATTTGAACTGTTATAGTTTCTTCCCTCACCACCATCATTGGTCTGGCTATGCCTCTTTATGCTAGTCACATCTACCTATTGCTCACTTTCTGAACGGTTGCTTTGGTTCCCAACATCCTGCATTATTAGTTTAAATCCACACGTGTTGCACTATCGAACCCTTCCACTTGTATATTGGTGTCCCTTTTCTTACAGTTCCCACCTGCCCTGGAAGAGATTTTAATGCTGCAAACATATGAAGCGCTCCTCCCGCAACAATCATTTGGTCACATTTTGAGTGATACTATCTTTCAACCCTGCCGCATCTCAACATGGCACATGGAGTAATCTTGAAATTTAAATCACTAAGATACTGTTTTTGAGTTCCGCTCCATGACCTCTCTTTGCAGGAACGTGTTTCTCTACCTGCCTGTGTCATTGGTTCTAATGTGTACGACAGTTTCTGACTGTTCACGCGCACCCTTGGTATCTCCTGTGCATACTCAGAAACATCCTTGTCATTGGTACCAGTGATTCTTGTTCTGCAACAATGTACCTATTACCACGCTTACTGAGCATTTCCAGTAATTTCTCATTTTGTCACCAACTATGATTGTGTTTGGATAAAAGAAAACCGGTGCCACCCGGGATTGAAAATAAATCTGAATTTGAAGTCCTCCTAAATATCTAGATGTTTGGTTGTTCAACAATGTAAAATAATTTGTTTTTCAGGGCATGAACATCACTTTGTGTTCGTTAGTTGGCATTACAGTAAGTAGGATCTATAGGTATATCAGGAATAAAAGAATGATGAACAAAAGGTGAGGGACAATCAAGGATAGTAGTGGGAAGTTGTGCGTGGTGTCCAAAGAGAGAGGGAAAGCGCTAAATGAGTATTTTTCAACAATATAACAGTTAAAAAAGACGATGTTTTCGAGGCGAATACTGTGATACAGGTTGCATGACAAGACGGGATTGATGTTCATAAGGAGGAACAAATCTGGAAAGTATCAAAATAAATACGTCCCCTGGTCCGGATGAGATTTATTCTAGGACTCGCTGGGAACCCAGGGAGCAGACTAGCAGAGACTTTGGCTTTGATCTTTATGTTGTGATTTTCTGCAAGAATAGTGCCAGAAGACTGGAGGATAACAAATATTGTCCCCTTCTTCAAGAAGGGGATAAGAGACAACTGTGTTAAATGTAGACAAGTGAGCCTTACGTGTTTTTGTGGGTATAGTGTTCAAAATGTTTATAAGAGATTGGATTGCTCATTATCTCGAGAGTTATTAGGTCTTCTGAGGAAGTCAACATGGTTTTACGAAGGTAGGCTGTACCTTACGAAACTTGTTGAATTCTTTGAGAAGATGACCATGCAGGTGGATGAGGAGATACGAGTTGATGTGTGTCATTTGGATTTCAGTAAGGCGATCGAAAAGGTTCACCATTCTATACTATTGCACAAAATATGGAGGCATGGTACTGAGTATGATATGTCAATTTAGATCAGAAATTGGCTCGCTGAAAGAAGACAGAGGGCGTTGGTTAATGGGAAATGTTCAGCCTGGTATTCATGTTCTCGTGGTGTACCTTAAGGATCTGTTTTGGGACAGCTTCTGTTCGTCATTTTAATAAATGTCCGACATGAGGGCATAGAGGGATGTTTTAGTCAATTTGTGGATGACATTAAGGTCGGTGGAGTTGTCGATAGCACCGAAGAAATTTGCTGGTCACAGAGGGACAGAAATAAGCTGCAGTGCTGGGCTGAGAGTTAAAAATGGTTTGAATGAGGAAAAGTGTGAGATGATTCACTTTGGAAGGAGCAACAGAATAAGGTTTACTCGGCTCATGGTAAGATTCTTGGAAGTATGAATGAGCAGAGAGATCGCGGTTTTCACTCACTTAGATCCCTGAAACTTAACACCCAGATTGATCGGATTGTGAAGAATGCATACAATGGGTTACATTCATTTGGTAGAGGGATTGAGCTTCGGAACCATGAGGTCATGTTGCAGCTGTCCAAAACAATGGTGCAGCCACACATGGAGTCTCGTGTACAGTTCTGGTCACTGAATTAAAGGAAAGGCGATGAGGCTTTGGAAAGGATTCAGAGGAGATTTAGGAGTATGTTGCTTGGTATGGAAGGAAGATCTTATGAGGAAAGGCAGAAGAATGTGAGGCTGTTTTCGTTAGAGAGAAGGTTGAGAGATGTCTTCATTGAGACATAAAAGATAATCAGAAGGTTAGATAGGGTGGACAGTGACAGTCCTTTTCCTCGAATGGCGATGGCTCTTACGAAGGGACATAGCTTTAAATTGAGGATTGATAGATATAGGACAGATGTCAGAGATAGTTTCTTTACTCAGAGTCGTAAGGTCGTGGAACTCACTGTCTGAAAAAGTATTAGACTCACCAAATTTAAGGAGTTTCGATGGACATTGGATAAACATTTGAATTAAAAAGGAATAGTGTAGGATAGACGGGCTTCAGATCCACAGGTCCGCGTGACGTCCAGGGACGAAGGGCCTTGATTTTTTTTTATGTTGACTACACTTGTTGCTTGTTACACGGGTTTTCATTTCAGGGTGATAGATGGTGCTGTCATGTTTAAGTTGTTGCTAAACAGCTGGAGCTTGAATATTATATGGTGAACTTCCATTAATTAATTATTTTTAAACCAATGAACCGTTCATTAAATTGTTCAATCGTTTCCTCACTGTGACTGTATCAGAAATCAACCACTGTGAAAATATTAGAGCGACAATGTATTACTTTTAATACTGACATTGAATATGCAATTGCCATCACCACATCAGTGAGACAACGTGTTCATTTTTTCGATTAAAAAAATGTACGTTCTTTACTTTTGTATTGACATCGTTCCATAGCTTGGATAACAATGTCATTATTTTGAGAGATAATGCAAATAATGTTCTGTTGTATACTTGTACTCATATCTTCGTATTGCCCAATACATGAAAATGGCAAATATTTCGTTCGGATCAGTAAACTTTGCGATTATAACCAACATTTAATTCACGCAGTGTGACTGGACCTTACAGTTTCCAGTGACGCTGAGTGATACATTAGCCAGCTCCTGAAACTGTACTGAGATCTTCCATACTGGATCCGGGCTATCACTTGAACATTCCTTCACAACCATCCGCCTTTGGCAGTGGGATACCTAGCCAACAGAGTGTCACTGCTCTCAGTGTAGGTACTATCACTGGTCTCAGTGCAGGTACAAATGCTTTCCAAATTGCACAACAATGACTGAACAGCAATCAGGTCCAACAGATTCATCTTCGGTCGGAGCCTGTTGCAGGGAGTAGATGCATGATCAACAATTATCAGAATGCACTTCACATGCTACTTATATTGATGACATGAGGTCTGCCTCCCATACTTCATTCATCTGCACCCTGGACCAGACCCTTGGTGAATATTTTAACAATTGAATAAACTCCTGTCGCACTTGATATCTCACAGTAAATCCGCTAAACTAGTATCCATAAATGTCACCTTCATATTCGCCAATAGCAACATATAATTATACATCTGCGTGTATGGTCAGAGATTAAAACATGGGTCATCGAAAGTGCTTTTTAGTGGGCTTAAATGTAAATCGGTCCATTAGATTGCATCTGAAAAAAAAAACAGCATACGGTAAGGCAAGAATCACAATAGTAACTAAACATGTGGATTTTGTTGGGCGTCGGTCACCACACATTTTATACTGACACTCAGTTGAACTTAACAATGTGCACCATAACTGGAAGTCTTGTCCTAACACCTCTCCCCAGCTTTCTGACCTCACACACGCCACTCCTTCACAAATTCGTCAATCCAAAAGCTGCGTGAATCGGTTTGTGCTTCACCTCGACTTTCCTATTTCAAATTATCCTGCTCAACCCACTGACTCACGGGTTTTCATTTCAGGGTGATAGATGGTGCTGTCATCCTCAACTAGTCGGGTTCCCAATATCCTGTGGATCATGGAATGGAAAACAGAGAAAAGCACAAACCATTTCATTGTGATAAACTCCATCTGGAGAAAGGCAGGTTTGAATTATCAGGGCGAGAGTGATCATTGCTCACAAAGCGCCAGCATAAGCCAGGACCCTGCACAGATGAGCAGCATCGGTGGAAGTATGTTGACTTACAGTCGCTGAGTCAACAGCATGGAAACAGACTCTTCAATCCAACTCGAGCATGCTGACAAGGTATCCTAACCTAATCCAAATCCATTTGCCAGCATTTGGCCGATATACCTCCAAAATCTTTCGATTCATTTACGCATCCAGATGCCATTTATAAGTTATAATTTTACTAGCCACCACGACTTACCCTGGCTGCTCATTCAATACACGCACCACTCTCTGTGTTAAAGTATTGCATCTTATGTCCATTTTATATTTTGCCCCTGT
Source organism: Chiloscyllium punctatum (assembly GCF_047496795.1). Classification (NCBI taxonomy): domain Eukaryota; kingdom Metazoa; phylum Chordata; class Chondrichthyes; order Orectolobiformes; family Hemiscylliidae; genus Chiloscyllium; species Chiloscyllium punctatum. The sequence continues at coordinate 60,881,795 of NC_092781.1, forward strand.
CACCCTGAACCTCTTCCCTCTGGTTTTGGACTCCGGCACCCCGTGGAAAATACATTGTCTAATTGCCCTATCCTGCCCCTCATGATTTTACAAAGCTCTGCAATGCCACCGCTCAGCCTTCGACACTCCAGGTAAAACAGCCCTAGCCAATGTACCCTCTCCCTGTAGCTCAAATATTCCAAATCTGGCAACATCTTGTAAAATCTTTCGGAACTCTTTTAAGTTTCTCAACATCCTTTCCATTGGAAGAAAACAAGAACTACACGCAATATTCCAAAATTGGCCTAACCAAAGTACTTTACAGCCGAAATATGACCCGCTAACTCTGACATTCAATGCTCTGACCAATAAAGGAAACCATAGCAAATTGAGTCTTCACTGTCCTATCTAGCTGCGATTCTAATTTCAAGCAGCTTGGAACCTGCAATCCAAAGTCTCCCTGTTCAGCAACACTCCCTACCTCGAAGGATATAAGTCTTGTTCTGATTGCTTTTCCAAAATGTAGCACCTCACATTTATCTAAATTATTCTCCATCTGACATTACTCAGCCCTTTGGCCGAACTGGTCGAGATCCTGTTGCAATCTCAGGGAATCTTCTTCGCTCTCCACTGCACCTCCAATTTTCCTGTCATCTACAAACTTCCGAGATGTACCTCTTATGATCACATCCAAATCGTTGAAACAAATGATGAAAAGTAGCGGCCCCAGCATCGACCGTTGTGGCACACAACTGGCCTCCTGACCAAAAAACAACACTCCATCATCCTCTGTCTTTTTCCTCTGAGTTATATCGTTCTCCAAATGGCTAGTTATTCCGTATCCCATGAGATCTAACTTTAACAAGCAGTCTCTGCTGAGGAATCTTGTTCAACGCCTCACTGTCGTCCACATCGATCACGTCCCCTAATCTGTCATCATCAATACTCTTTGTTACTTCTTCAAACACAACTCAATCAAGTTCACGAAACATGTCAGACTCAGTGATGCATTGTTCCCTTGCTTTCCTTACTGCATTTATAAACAGTGACAACATGTTAGCTAACTTCTAGTCTTCCACCACCTCACTTGTGACTATCGATTATACAAATATCTCAGCAATTACTTTCATAGCTTCTCTCAGAGTTCTAGAGTGCCCCCGATCTGTTCCTTGGGGATTTATCAATTTTCATATGTTTCAAGACATCCAGGACTTCCTCCCCTGTCATATAGACATTTTTGAAGCTGTCACCATGTACTTGCCAACATTCCATATTTTTCATGTCCTGCTCCACATGAAACACTGGTGCAAAATAATCGTTTAGTATTTCCCCTACCTCCTGCGGCTCAATGCCTAGGATGCCTTGTTGATAGTTGAGGAGCCCTATTCTCTCCCTCGTCACCCGTTTCCCTTCAATGGATTTATGAAAACCCTTTGCATTCTCCTTAACCCTATTTGAAAATGCTATCTCATATCCCATTTTGTACTCCTGATTTCCCAATTAAGTAACTTGCCTTTGTACTATTCTAAGAATTCATTCGATCTCTCCTGTCTAGCCCTCTCACATGCGTCTTTCTTTCCCGTAATCAAAACTCAATTCCTCACGTCATTCAGCATCCACTACACCTACCAGCGTTTCTTTTCACCCTAATAAGAATACACTGTCTCTGGTCTCTCTTTTTCTCATTTTTGAAGGCTTCCCAGTTTCTAGTTCTACTTTTAACGGCGAGAATATACCCCAATCAGCCTTCGAATGTTCTTACCTCATACCATCAAAATTAGCCATTCTCCAATTTAGGGATTAAAATTTTAGTCCCGGCCTTGGGGAGAGACACAATCAATGCTGCCCATTCGTAAGGGCTGTCCTCTCTGAGTACTGAGGGGGTACTTAATAAACAGAAACTCATACCATGCGGCGGTGATTGCTCGTTTTTGAAATGTCGCAAAAAAAACAAAATGGCGATTGAATAAATATAATCTTTTTCAGCTCCAGAGCTACATTTTCGGTCATTTCAGGCAGCCTGATAACAACCAGTGAATGACAGGAGAACGCCGAGGTACAGGGTGTTCTGGGTGTGAAATTCTTGTTTGGATGTCTTTTACCTTAATGCTGAGAATATTAAGCGTCAGATAGATGAGGTAAGCGAGTGGTTGACATGTGGAATTGAGACATTTTTTACCATTGCAGAAACTTGGTTGGGAGAGGTCAGGACGAGCAAATCGGTATTCTGGTAAATAGGAACTCAAGGAGGACGGGACAGTGTGTAAACGAGCAGGACTTGTTTCACGATTAATTAAGGAATCAGTTAAAATAGTAAGGATGGAGGATATCTTCGAGGAGTCTTCAAATGTGGCTTTGTGCATAGAGCTTCGGAAGAAGAAGACAAAATACAAAATGCTGGGGATGTATTATTGACTGTCAGTTAAAAGGAAAGACAGTAACAGATGTGTAGCCAATTCGATGAAGAGTGTGAAAAAAAACAACTATACTCTGGGATTAAACTCCCCACATTTATAGAAGAAATCTAGTGTTATAACTGGGGGGGCATATGTTTTGAAATTTATTTTAGAGAGTTTTTTTTATACCTATAGCTAGAAGATACAAGAAGGGACGGCGCAGTGCTGGGCCTTCCTTTTGAAAATGAAGCCATGCGGGTCTTACTGGCAGAATGAAATGAGAGCATTTTGGGACCAGTAACTATTCCTTTCTACACGTTAACTTTGTGAAGGAAATGACAAAAAACAAAAGATGATTGGAAAAAAAAAGTTTTCTGGATTGGGGAGTGAGATTTGGTAAAGAAAAGACAGGAAACGGCGAAGGTCATCGAGCACAATTACTTTTGGGTAAAGTTCTAGCAGAGTAGTGTTTTGACTGAGGGGGTTTGACAGTTCATTCTTAAGATGGATTTTTCAAGCGTATGGGCCCAACATGTTGCATCTTAGATCAAATTTATGAAACCAAACCCGGAGAAGATTGAATGCCTGGAAATATTAAGAACGGAATAAAAACTTAAGGAAAAGCTTAAGATCAGTATAAAGTGAGCAGACGAACGGAGGTCATTCAGGCCCAGAGAAATTGTAGCGCTAAACTTCAGCAAATAAGTAGAACTGCAAAACTTCGGCATGATTAAACAGTAAAGGCTAAGATTATGAAGAATCCCAAGATAGTCTATCTGCATATCAACAGGAAGATGATAACGCAGGAAAGGATGCACCTATTAAAATAAACAATGGGAGAGAAGTGAAAAGGTAAATAGCCTCTGGTTTATCTCAGAAATTGCTTCGTTTCTTAATCCGAAGAAGGGGCCTTATGTGACAATGATACAAGATTGTTCAGATGAGGCGATGGAGAGTTACGGATGAGCGAGGAAGGGTTTTAAGGGAGAGTTTAGATGAGCAAGGAGAGGGCATGGGAAGTCTTTAACCGTTATTATGAGGAATAACCATCAACTTTCTCTTGCCAGATAACGAATAAAAAAAACGAACGCAGGAATAGGGGCAGTCAAAGACAGAAGTGGGAAGTTGTTTATGGAACCTGTGGTGATCGGAGAGGGTCTCAATGATTATTTCTCTTTGTTTTTCCGTCAGGCAAAGTAGAATACTGTAGAGGAGGAGAATGAGATACGAGACATTTGACCAGAAATGACCGAGATTAGTAAGGAGGAGGTGTTATCAACTCTGGAAGGACGGAAAATAGACAAGTCGCCTTGGCGGGTTGCGATTAATCCGAGGATTCTCTAGAAGCTGGCGAGGAGATTTTGGAGCGTTTGGCTTTGATCTTTGAGTTTTTATTTTCTACAGTTTTCGTACCAGAGGACTGTAGGATTGGAAATGTTGTGCCCTTGTTCAAATGGGGCATTGGGGATAACCCAGGTAATTATAGACCAGTGAGCCTTACGTTATTTGTAAGAAAGGTTTTGCAATGGATGATGAGAGATAGGATTATAATCAAAAGTCAAGCACCAATTTGATTGCAGATAGTCAACATGGTTTGTCAACGGCAGGTTATGCCTCACAAACATCATTGAGTTGTTTGAGAAGGTGTCCAAGCATTCCGATGATGGTAGGACAGTTGACATAGTGTACATGGACTTCAGTAACGGTTTTGATAAAGTTCCATATGGTAGGCGTTTGGAGAAACTGCAGAGGCATAGGATTGATGGTGATTTAGCAGTGCGGATTAGAAAGTGACTTTCTTTAGGAAGGAAGCGAATGTTGGTTGATGAAAAAATATTCAGCCTGGAGTCCGGTTTCAGTGGTGTTCCACAAGAATCTGTTTTGGGATGACTCTTGTTGGTCATTTTTGTAAATGTCTTAGACGTCGGCATAAGTGGATGGATAAGTCCATTTTCAGGCGACACTGAAGTCGGATGAGTAGAGGACAGTGCAGAAGAATGTTGCAGGTTGTAGAGGGACTGGGATAAAATGCTGGGTCTGGCTGAGAGGTGGCAAATGGGGTTCACTGCAGATAAGCGTGAGGTGGTTCACTTTGGGATGAATAAGAGGACGGCAGCATAATGGGTAAATGGAAAGATTCTTGACCGTTTGGACGTGCAGAGTGATCTTGATTTCCATGTGCATAGATCTCTGAAAAAGGCCAAAAAAAGGTCGATAGTGCTGTTAAGAATGCATACTGTATGTCATATTGTATTGGTAGAGGGATTGAGTTCCGGAACCAGAAACCTTTGCTGCAACAAAAAAAAAAGCAATTGCAGCCACACTTGGAATATTGTGTACATTTCTGTTCGCCGCTTTCCAGGAAAGATGTGTAAGCGTTGGAAAATGTGCAGAGGAGATGTTACCTGGTCTGGAGGGCAGGTCATATGAGGAAAGGCGGAAAGAATTGGGTCTGTTCTCATCGGAGAAAAAAGGCTAAGAAGTGATTTGAGGGAGATATACAAGATGATCAGAGGATTAGATAGAGCAGACGGTGGAGATGTCTTTTCCAGGATGATGACGTCAGCTTGTATGAGGGGGCATAACTGCAAATTGAGGGGCGATAGATTTATGACAGATTCTTTACTAAGAGAGTGGCATGGGCGTGGAATGCCCAGCCTGCCAATGTAATTAACTCAGCTACATTAAGGCGATTTAAACAATTCTTGAACAAGCTCATGATGATGGGATAGTGTATGAGAATGCACTTAGATAATTTCACAGGTCGGCGCAACGTCGAGAGCCAAATGACATGTTCTGCGCTGTATTTTGCTATGGTCAATGTTCTTTCAGAAACCAAGGTTGCAACCTGTGCATGGAACTAGCGAATACGTTAAACATGTACTTCATATCCGTCTTCACACTGGAGAAGCAGGGATTCAGAGAGAGTGATAGTGTGATCCATGAGCATATTGATGCATATTGTGAGGATGAATTGGAAGTTTTGATGAAATAAACATATCCACAAATCTGGCTGAGTTGTATATTAGACTGACTTTGAAGATGATGGAAAAAAAGTGCATGTTCTGAAACATTTTTATTTGTTTTGTCTCTGGCGATAAGGAAAAGAAAAACATCCAATGTAGTTTTTGGTTTCACACGGAGTTGTCGAAATAAACAGGACGAATGAAGACCAGCAAATCTTTCATCAGAGGTAAGGACACAAAAGGAGAAGATTTTGAAAGCGATTGAGCCTGGATCATGATTATCTTCGTCAGAGAGAGATATTTTAATCATTCAGCGAGTCATCTGTTACAGGGAACCTACAGGAAATATGAGTTTAGGATTATCAGAACAAACATAATTGAATTTATATTCAGTGTATTCTCCCTGAAGTGCTGTTGCTCGTACGCCTTATGGTAACAGTCTGTTCTTATCCCTCTGTTCCTGGAAGAACAACCTGTCTCGCATTGCAGTGAAAATCAGTTGGGAATGCAGTTCACTGTTTCAAGGAATTTATAAATGCTACACCAATAGACAGAAATACGTCAGAAGCAGAAATCGAATCAGTATTTTGTCACGTTCAATGAAATAATTTATCACTCTTTGAAACACCGGAGAACACAGGCTTGGTTTGTCATGGCCCTATTTGAAATAGTTGTCCTCGGCAGAAGTCCATTAAAACTGCCTTTGCCCTCTATCTATGGAAATAATATATTTCCCAAGATAAAGAATCAAACCTGCACGCAGTCCTCCAGGTGCAATCTGACCAATATCTTCATCCAACTGAATCGAGACATCACTCTCCATATGGATAAATCATCTGACAATAAAGGTTATATTCCCACTGGATTAACAAATAGCTTGTTAACAAATAACTTGTCTGCTAGACGTCAGCAGGTTATAGACAAGGACACTTTAAATTTTATTTACATCTGTACTTTCCTATATTTTACGATGTATGAAATACACTGCACATCTATTTCTCCAAGAATCTGGATAACTTCTCGTTTCCGCATCATGCCCTTAACATCGATCATGTCCATGTGGACGACTGTTCAGACTTCACATATCTTTACACCCTCCTCACAGCACACATTCACATACAAGATTGATCTATAAAATCCTTCACTCTGTTTATTTTTCTTTTCGTGAATTATTCATCCATATGAGTACATTCATCTGTAGAATTGTGAGGATAGAGAAGGCCGATGGTGCCATCACATGCACTTCAAATCGCACCATTACCTCCACCCTCCTGCCTTACCTCTGTACCCTACCTGACTTATCCTGAACACAATCTACATCTTTTATGTCTTATTTTGAAAAATAGTATAACCGTATTTGTTGAAGAACAACCTCCTATAAGTAAATATTTTCAACAGAATCAAAGGCACTGAATGAAGTACATCACCTCGTCATTCAAATTGACCCTCGGTAACTTTTGCAGTCAACTTCCAGTTGACAAGTTTCAGATTATCCATTCTTCATCTCACTTGTTACTTGTTTAAATGGTATTGTTTAGTTCTTTGTTGACTCCTTAATACCTAAGATAGAAACACATTTGCTATGGCAAGGTCGTGACAGATTTGCGCCAAACGCACATAAGGAGTTCAGCATCAAATCAGCCACAATCTCCTTAAATTGTGGAACAGGCACAAGGGGCTTAACAGCCGTGTCCTGTTCCTGTGGTCTTGTGTTTCACTTTGCAGTTCCACAATAATTATGTAGCATATTGCAAACTAATTTAAACAGATAATTATTAAATTTAATTACAGGTACTCACTGATTGGAGATACGATTTTTTTTTAATAAAGAAAAAGCTGAGAAGATACCTGGAAGCGTTATGCTGTTCATGTATAAGGAAGGGTGTGTTTGCAGTCCAGCTTGTTTGCCATCACATCCACAACATACAAAGCCTCCACCATCGACTCCCAATAGAAGCAGCGTGTTCCAGCTACAAGATTTATTTCAGATATTTACCAATATCTATGCGACAGCACCACGAAGCCATGACTATATGGAATGGCAAGGGCAGCAGACACATGCGAACCCCACCCCCTGCAAATTACAACGAAAGTCAATGGCCATCCTGACTTGGAATATATCTCTATTTCATGGGTTTCACTTGATGAAAGTCCTGGCTTTCATTCTCGAACATTATTGTTGGTTTGCCTGCACCAAACTGGCTACAATTTATCAAGTAGGCAACGCAGCACAACCATGTCCAGAACAACTGTGAAATGGACAAGAAAGGATAGCCCAGCCAGCAATGTCTGAAACCAATCAATAAATAATAAAATAATGTTTCACTCTTTGATACCTGGGTTTCTCTTGCTGAGTTTGTGAATAAATGTTTTCTATATTCTTGAGTTTTAGGGAATTGATAAGTGATTTGATTGAAATGTAAATTAATCCAAATGGCAAAGGCACGACAGGGCAAACGCTGGGAAATTATTTGTGAGGGTGTGGAAGTCCAAAACCTGAGGAAAGAATCTCAGGAAAAGAGGCAACGTATTTGGTACTGAAATCATGTGAAAACAATTCACTCAACGGCAGAAGAGATTTCAGTCTTCGCCATTCCAAGGATTGTGGATGCACTGTCAATGATTGCAGTGGAAACTTTACAGAAAATAGAGGTGCTCAGGGTTGGAGGAGGTCACAGAGGTAGATTTGCATAAGTGCAGGAGGAAGCTACAGATACGGTGAAGCTGTAAATTAACAGAGAGAATGCCTCTGATGCGATGGGTGTCTGGGCTGGAAGTAGAAGCTGAAAGAGTTTATAAAAAGATAGGGAGGACTCGACGTGCTTGAGGAGTTTATAGTGATAGCGAAGCATGCAATAGCTGAAATGTGTTCCAGAGGTATGGATGAATACCATGCTGAAGGAATCCACAGTGATAGGAAGGGTTGAAGATGCTGGTGATCGGTGGGTTGGAATGGTGGAAGATGCAACGGTTGGAGGAGGTTACAGAGATAAGGAGGAGTGTTGAGATTAGACAATATTACAGAGAAAGGAAGGTGTGTATCGGCTAAAGGAGATTATAGAAGCAGGGAGATTTGTTGCGGCTGGCGGAAGTTCCAGAGTTAGCTCGGGTTTAGGCATCTGGAGGATTTTATACAGATACAAAAATGTGGAGGGCCTCGAGGAAGTTACACAGATTCAAAGCTGTGTCGGGTCTGCGGAAGGTTTCACATATCGGCAGGAGTATATAGATAAAATCAGTATAAGAGGTAGAGAAGGGACTAGGGACTGAAGGATGTTAAAGACATAAGGAGGGGGTGTTGGTATCGAGAATGTTTCAGAGTGAGGGAAGGATGCAGGGGCGGGAGGACACAGTAGATATCGGGAGGGTTGGGAAATCTGATGGAGATTAAAATGAAATGGAGCTGTGCAGGTGTTAGAGAAGTTTAGAGAGATAGTGACGGGTGTAGGTACTCGAGGAGGTTACAGATATAGTTGAAGTGTAGGTGCTCAAGAAGTCAAAAATGACCATGATTGTTTACTGGGGCTGCAACTAGTTAGGAAGTTAATTTGGGAAATTGAGGCTTGAGACCGTTGCACAGATACCAAATGTTGTTAATGCCGGATGTACTGGCTGGTATAATGATGGGATGTGTTGTGCAGGCTATGACAGATATAGGGAGGAGTGTAAATGCTGCAGCAGAATGCAGAAATATGAAGGGATACATGGACTGGAAAGAGCTGCAGTTAGATGGAGGGATATAGATGCTGGAGGAGATGAAAGAGAGAAGGAGGATAGTATGGTTAGATTAGGGTACTGATATAAGGAGGATAGGAAAGTCTGCAGGGGGTTAAATCAACCACGAGGGCTTAATGACGCGTGGCGTTTACAGAGGTAAGAGGGATCGTTGGAGTGGAAGACGTTGTGGAGGTATAGAACATATGGCAGACAGCAGGCCCTTCTGCCCTCGATGGTTGTGCCGAAATTTTATCGTACTCTAAGATCAAACTAATCTACAAGCTCTTCATTCCACTGCCATATATGTGCCTGTCCAAGAGTCGCTTAAATGTCCCTAATGTGTTTGACACTAATACGACTGTTGACAATGCATTTCACACACCCACCACTCTCTGTGTACAGAGCCTCCTTGTCATATTTCCCTTAAAGTACCCGCCAATCACTTGAACATTATGCCCCTTGTGATGGCTATTTCTGCCCTGGGAAAACATCTCTGAGTATTTACTCGATCTATGCCTCTTATCATCTTGTACACCTCTGTCAAGTCACCTTTTCCCCTCAGTCACTCCAATAAGAAAATAAAAATCTCCTTCAAATTTTCCACATAAGGTGTGCCCACGACTCCAGGCAGAATACGTTAAGTGTCCACAGAATATTCTGTGAACCTTCGACATCTTTTCGAAAATAAGGCGACCACAACTGAACACAATATTCTAAGTGTAATCTAACAGGGACTACATAGACCTGCAGCATAACTTTGTGTACCTTAAAATCGTTCCACCTGGTCATGAAAGCCACCATACCATGAGCCTTCTTAAAACTCCACGCAACTTGAGTGGCAAATTTGAGGGAAATATGGACGTGGACACCGAGATCCTTCTGTTCCCTGACTTCAACAATGTAATCTGCACTGCAATTCGACCTTCCAAACTTAATCAATTCAAGCGTTTCCAGGTCGAACTCCATCGGCCAATTATCAGCCATGCTTTACATCCTGTCAATGAATCATTGCAACCGATAACAATTCCCCAAATTATACACAACTCTATCAGACTTCGTGTTATCGGCAAACTTATTATCCCATCCTTCCACTTCTTCATACAACTCATTTAGAAAAATCACAACGAGCAAAAAGTTGTGCAGAAAACCACTGGTTACCGAGCTTCAGTTCTAGGCTGAATACATTCCATTTACTAGCACTTTCTTTCTTCAGTGGACCAGTCAAATCTGTATCCAGATAGCCAAATTTCCATGCATCCCATGCCTCCTTATTTTCTGAATGAGCTTACCGCTGGGAATATAATCAAAAGCCTCACAAAATCCACATACAACAAAACCACTGCCTTACCTTCATTCATGTGCTTTGGCAAACTCTCAACGAATTCACCTGTGAAGCATGCCCTGTTACTCAGAAAGCCATGTTGACTATCTTTAATTTCACTATGCTTTTCCAAATTATAATAATTCATTTCTCTCAGAATGATCTTCCAGAATTTCCCCAACACTGATGCAAGACTGATAGTCGTAATTATGAGATCCATCCGTATTCCCTTACTTTGAACAAGTCAATAACATTTGCGAGCCTCCAATAACCTGACACTACTCATTGCACAGTGAGGATTCAAAGATCATCGCCAAATGAGCAGCAATTTCTTTTCTCGGATCCTGTATTATCCAAGGGTACATCCCATCTCATCCAGGGAATTTATCTGTCCTCATATGCTTAAAAACCTCCCGCGCATCCGTTTTCTTAATAGAAAACTTTTCGAGCAAATCAACCTGTTTCACGCCGTCCTTACAAAAGACAAGTTCCTCCTCAGTAGTGAATAATGAAGCAGCATCGTCAATAAACACTTCTCGTATGACCTCCAACTACAGGCACAAGTTCACTCCACTATCCCTGATCGGCCCTAATATCACTCTGTCCATTCTCTTGCTCCTCAAGTAAGTGCAGAATACTTTGGGGTTTTCAATAATTTTCTCATGTTTTTCGTGCGTTCTTCTAACTCTCGGAAGTCCATTCATCAGTTCCTTCGCGGCCACCTTATAGAATTCTAGAGCCCTGTCTGATCATTGCGTCTGCAATCTTAAGAAAGATTCCTTATTCCTCTTGACGAAATGTCCACATGTCTGATGACCGTTTTCAGATCCATGACACACAACAAACCTCGGGGCCTGCATTTTTCGAGATGTGAGAGTGTGGAGTAGAGGACGGCTGGGAAGGTGAGTAAAACCGTTTAATAAACTTACCTCAAGAGTCGGGGTCTCCATTTGTCGAGCGATGAGAGTGAGCAGCAGACGACTGCTGGGAAGCTAAGTAACATGTTTAAAAACCTGACCTCAGCCATCAGGGACTCCATTTTTCGCGAGGTGAGAATTAGGAATGCTCTCTCTTTTCCAAGGAGCAGCAGAGGACTGCTGGGTATATATTTCTTGTGTATCGCGCAATAGATTTAAATTTTACTATTCGTTGGTTAGTTGATTAAGATTATCGAGAAATACTGGAAATTATTTAAATCATTAAGCTGGCTAGGTGATGTGCTGTAGCTGTATGATGTGGTAGTTGGCTGATCCCATTGTGAACGGCAGTGATCATATCTGTGGCAAGTGTTGGTTGCTGGAAGAACTCTGAATCAGAATGGATGATCTGGAATCTGAACTTCAATCACTGCGACACATTCAGGAGCAGGAGAGTTACCTGGGCGCATTGTTTCAGGAGGCAGTCACAATCGGTGGTTTAAGCAATTCAAACTCAGTTAATAGTCAGGGACAGCAGAGTGAGACTGTAAGTGAGGCAGGCAGGATTCAGAGGTCAGGAGTGGAGGAGGATCGACCCTTGGGCATGTCCAATAGTTATGACACTTTTATTATCTGTATCGATGGAGAAAATGGCTATGAACAGGATGAGCCAGCTGACCAGAGCACCATGTTGCAGATGTCCATATGAGAGAGAGGAGCAAAAAGACGAGCAGCTGTGATTGGGGATTCGGTAATTGGGGGACAGTTCGTATCCTTTGCGAGCCAGACCAGGAATCCTGCATGGTGTGTTGCCTGCACGCTGCCAGGGTGTAGGACAACTCCGACCGTTTTCAAAGTATTTTGGAGCAAGAGGGGTAGGATCCAGTTGTTGAGGTCCAAGTTGACACTAACAACATAGTTAAGACTAGGAAGGTGGACCTATTTGTGGGTTATCAAGCACAAGCAAGGTAATGGAAGAACAGATCATCAATGGTCATAACCTCTGGATTACTGCCCGAACCACGTGTTAATTGGCATAGTGATAAGAAAATTAGGGATGTAAAGACGTGGCTAAGAGACTGGTGTGATTATCCTGTGAAGAATTCGACAACCATGGTTGACAAAGGAAGACAGGAAATGTATCAAAGAAAAAGAGAGAGGCTATAATTTGGCCAATATTAGTAGGAAACCAGAAGATTGGGGAGACTGCAAAAACAAACAGAGGAGAACAAGAGGGAAATAATGAAGGAGAGGATCAAATATGAAGGTAATATGAGAAATGATAGTGCATTTTTCTTTCCATACGTGAGAAACAAACAAGAGGCAAAAGTAGAAATTGGGCCCATCAAAACGGATGCTGGAATGTTGTGCTGACAGATAAGGAAATAACTGAAGAACGTAATAAGTACTCTGCGTCATTCTTCACAGTGGAAGACATGAGTAATATCTCAACAACTAGGGAGAGTCAGGGAGCCGAGTTCAGTATGGTAGCCATTACAAAGGATCAAGTGCTCGAAAAGCTAAGAGGTCTAAACATCAATAAATCTCCTGTCCGTGATGGGCCCCATCCTAGAGTTCTGAGATAGGTGTCTGAGGAAATAAAGGAGGCGCTGACTGTGATCTTTCACAAATCACTGGAGTCAGTCGAAAGTCCCACATGATTGAAAACCGCTATTGCAACCAGGCTTGTTCAATAAATGATCAAGGCAAAAGATGGAAAATTATATGCCGATTTGCCTAACCTCAGTTGTGAGTAAAGTTTTAGCATCCCTCATTAAGAATGAGATTTTTGAATTCAAGTAAGTGCAGGGTCGGATTAGAAATAGTCGGCATGGGTTTGGTAAGGAGACGTCGTGCCTGACAAACCTTTTAGAATTCTTTGAAGCGGTAACAAGTAGGTTAGACCGGGAAACCCAGTGGATATTATCTGTCTGGACTTCCAAAACGCCTTTGATAAGGTGCCTCACGGGAGGTTGCTGAGTACGGTGAGGTCCCATTATGTTCGAGATAAACTACTGCCATGAATTGGGGATTGGTTGTCTGACAAAAGGCAGAGAGTTGGGCTAAAGAATTATTTTTCACAATAGCAACTGTTGATGCGTGGTTTCCCAGAGGGTTGAGTGTTTGTTCCGAAGCTGTTCACTTCAGATATTAATGATCTGGATGAAGGGGTTGGGGGCATTCTGGTGAAGTTTGCCGATGTTACGAAGTTAGGTGGACAGGCAGCTCGGACCGACCAGGTGGAGAGGCTGTAAAAAGATTTAGACAGTTCAGGAGAGTGTTGCAGAAAATGGCTCATGAATTTCAACGTGAGCAAATGTTTGGTCTTGCACTGTGTCAAAAAAAGAATACAGGCTCAGGCTATTTTCTTAGCTTTGAGAAAATGCATCAAGCCAAAGTACAAAGGGATCTGGGAATGCTGGTGCAGGATTCTCGACAAGTTAGTTTGCAAGTTGAATCTGTGATTAAGAAAGCAAATGTAATGTGGTCATTTATCTCAGGACGGTTGGAATGTAAAAGCAGCGATGTGCTTCTGAAAATTTATAAAGCTTCTGTACAGCCGCATTTAGAATACTGTGTCCAATTTTGGACTGCACAGCTCAAGAAGGACATATTGGCACTGGACTGTGTCCAGCAAAAGAGTTACATTGATGATCCCTGAAAGAGTATGCCGAGATATGGATAATGGCAGAGGATCCTGTGACTGTAGACATGAGAATTTCGAAAATTGAGGGGAGATCTCGTAGAAATGTACAAAATAATGCATGGCTTTGAAATGGTGGACGCTGCAAAATTATTACCATTGGGCGGCGTGACTGGGAAAAGTATGCACAGCCTCAACATTAGACGGGATGAATTTAGAATGGAAATGAGCACACATTTCTTCAGCAAACGTGGTGGACCTATGGAATTAATTAATTCTTGACCTCGCAAGGAATTCAGAGTTACGGGGAGACTGTGGGTGAATGAAATTGAAACGCGCATCAGCAATGACTAATGGTGGAGTGAACTTGATGGGCCTAATGGCCTTGCTTCCACTCCCCTGTCTTATGGTTTCATAGTCTCACCCCATCCCGACGCTTTCACACGCCACCATAGTAATTGCAAAACCTGTATCCACACCTACCCCTCACCTCAATCCAGGCTTTAAATTTTACTTCTCGTCCGAGAGAACTTTATGTGCACCACCACAAATGTCATCTACTGTATATGAAGCACCCAATGTGGTCTCTTCTACTTTGAGAAGACAGGAGGCCAACTTCGAGATCTCCATCTTATCTCAGTTCTAAGCCTCCATCTTGACCTGTGCATCGTCCTTCCCATCCATCTGCACCACCCTATTCTCAGAACTATCACTTCTCTTCCACCTTCAACGGCCCACTGCAACCTCAGCTACGTTCCCCCAGCCTCCTAATTCCCATTTATCTCTCAGCCAGCAGGCTCACAAGTCTAATTTCTGATGAAGAGCTTATGGTTGAAATATTTATTCTCTTGCACATCGGATGCTGCCTGACTTGCTGTGCTTCTCCAGCATTACCCTCTCGATTCTAATGTCCAGCATCTACAATTCTCTATTTCTCCGAGATGTTTGCATCTCTTGATGCCAAAGTTCCTTCACCCGACCATCCCTCCTTGCCTCAGTGGGACAAACCTGTCCAATAATATCAGCAAGTGCTTCCTCAGTAACTTTCACATTTCTGCCATGCACTTTACTGAGAATATCTGTTCATAATTTATGCTGCACAATTCCTGCCGAATACAATTTTAGTTCCCTCTCCCCAATTAATTACTTTCCATTACTGCCTGTTTCTATCCCTCTCTGTAACAATAGTAAAGGTGCAGGAAATGTGATCACTAACACCGAAATGCTCTCCCACCGAGAGGTCTAACACTTGACCTTGGTCGTTGTGAAGAACTAAATCCAATATGACTTTCCCTAGAGTCGGCTTTCGACACGTTGATTCAGGAATCCTCCAGATTCAGGATAATCCAGATCTCCCAACCCAATCTACTCCCACCTGCCAGCACCCGAACCATTTCCCTCCAAATCCTTCCTCCTCATATACCTTTATAAAAAACTTTTAAATGTTGCAGTCGTACTAGACTCAACCATTTCATCTAGCTGCCCATTCCACACACATACAACCCTCTGCATCCTATTTCTCTTTTTATATCATTCTCCTCTCACCCTCAAGCTATTTCCTCTAGTTCTGGACTCTCCCAACTAGACAGATAATAAAATGTTTGCCTATTAATCCTATCCAAGCCCCTCATGATTTTATAAACATCTACAGGGACACCCCCCAGCCGTCGACGCTCCAGGGAAAACAGCCCGAGCCTCTTCAACCTCTCCCTGTAGCTCAAATCCTCCATCCCTGGCAATATTCTGAATAAATATTTTCTGAACTAATTCAGGTTTCACAACATCCTTCCGATAGGCAGGACACTAAATTTGCAAGTAATATTCCAAAAGTGGAGGAACAATGCCTTGGAGCACCGCAATGTGACCTCTCAACTCTTTTACTCAGTACTCTGACCAATAAAGGAAAACATTCCGAACGCTTTCTTCACTACACAATCTATCTCTGACTCGAGTTGCACGGAGCTATGAACCTGCACTCTGAGATCTCTTTGTTCAGCAATACTCCCCGGGAACTGACCATTTAGTGGATAAGTCCTGCTAACGTTTGCTTTCCCAAAATTCAACACCACACATTTATCTCAATTAAATTCCATCAGCCAGTTTTCAGCTCATTTGCCCATCTGATAAACGTCCTGTTGTAATCTGAGGTAACCTTCTTCACTGTCCACGACACCTCCAATTTTGGTGTCATCGGCAAACTTACGAATTAGACTTCTTCTGCTCAAATCTAAATCATTTAAAGAGATGACGAAAAGCACCAATCCTTGTGGCAATCCACTGGTCACACGCCTCCAGTTTGAAAAGCAACCCTCCAACACCGCCCTCTGTCTTCTACTTTGAACCAGCTCTGTATCCAAAAGACTCGTTCTTGCTGTATTCCATGAGATTTAACCTTGCTGAACAGTCTCCCATGGGGAACCTTTTCGAACTCCTTACTGAAATCAAGATAGACCACAGCCACCACTCTGCCCTCATCAAATATCTTTCTTATTTCTTCAAAAAAAGCTCTGTCAAGACTGTGAGGCATGATTTCCCACTCACAACGCCATGGTGAATTTCCCTAATCAGTTCTTGACTTTCCAAATGCGTGTACACCCTATCCCTCAGGACTCCCTCCAAAAACTAGCCCACCAACGTCAGTCTTACTGGTCTATAATTCCAGGGCTTAATCTTACGACCCTTCTTTAGCAGCGGCAACACGTTAACCAAACTTCAGTCTTCAGGCCCCTCAACTGTGAATATCGATGATACAAACTTCTCAGCAAGGGGTCCAGCAATCATTTTCTTAACTTCTCACAGATTTCTCGGTACACCTGATCGAGTCCTGATCTTTTATCAACTTTTATGCATTTCACGTCATCCAATACTCCCTCCTATGTAATATGGACTTTTTTCAAGACGTCGCCATTTTTTTCCGTGCAATCGATTCCTTCCATGTCGTTTTCCACAGTAAAAACTGATGCAACATATTCGTCTAGTGTCTCCACTATCTCCTACATTTCCACAGAAAGGTCGCCTTGCTGATTATTGAGGGGCCTTAATCTATCCTTAGTTACACTTTTGTCCTTAAAGTATTTGCAAAACCCTTTGAATTCTCCTTAACTCTATTTTCCAACTTAATCTCATGTACCCACTTTGCCCTCCCGACTCCCCTCTTAGGCATACTACACTGCCTTTATACTCTTCTAAGGTTTCATTCGATGAATCATGTCTTTACCTGATATATGCTTCCTTCTTTTTCTTAACCAAACACGCGATTTCTTCCATCATCCTTCATTTCCTCCACCTACCAGGCTTTAATTTCACCCTAATAGGAGTACACTGTCTATGGACTCTCATTACCTCATTTCTGAGGACTTCCTATTTTCCAGCCCTCAACATACAAAGGAACATCTGCTCCCAATCAGATTTCGAATGTACTTGCCTAATACTGTTGAAAATTAGCGTTCCTCCAATTTAGAACTTCAGCTTTTACACAGGGTCTGTTCTGTTCCATCTCTATTTAATTACTAACAAAATTCTGGTCGATGGCCCCAAAGTGCCCCTACCAACTGACACCTTAGTCACTTCCCCTGCCTTATTTCCCAAGATTAGTTCAAGTTTTGTACTTTTTCCAATAGTCTTATCTACATACTGAATCAGAAAATGTTCTTGTACACACTTAGCAATTTCTTCTCTAAATAAACCCTTAACACTATGGCAGCCCCATTTATGAGAAGATGACGACTGCAGATGCTGGGGATCAGAGCTTAAAAAAGTGATGTTGGAAAAGCGCAGCAGGTCAGGCAGCATCAAAGGAGAAGGAGAATCGACGTTTCGGGCATAGGTCCTTCTTCAGAAATGAGGAGGGTGTGCAAAGCAGGCTAAGATAAAAGGTAAGGCGGAGGGACTTGGGGGAGGGGCGTTGGGAATGCGTTAGGTGCAAGGAGGTTAAGGTGAGGCCGATAGGCCGGAGAGGGGGTGGAGGCAGAGAGGTCGGGAAGAAGATTGCAGGTCAAGAAGTCGTTGCTGTGTCTGAGGGTTGGGACTGAGAAAAGGTGTGGGGAGGGGAAATTAGGAAGCTAGAGAAATCTGTATTCAGCCCTTGTGGTTGGAGGTTTCCCAGGCGGAAGATGAGTCGCTCTTCCTCCAGGTGTCGTGTTGCCATGGTGTGGCGATGGAGGAGCCCAAGGGCCTGCATGTCCTTGGCGGGGTGAGAGGGGGAATTAAAGTGTTCAGCCACGGGGAGGTTGGGTTGTTTGGGGCGGGTGTCCCAGAGGTGTTCTCTGAAACGTTCCACAAGTAGGCGGCCTGTCTCCCCAATGTATAGGAGGCCACATCGTTTGCAGCGGATGCAGTAAATGATGTGTGCAGATGCAGGTAAATTTCTGATAGATATTGAAGGATCCCTTGGGGCCTTGGAGGGAATTGAGGGGGGAGGTTTTTGCGGTTGCAGGGGAAGGTGCCGGGAGTGGAGTTTGGGTTGGTGGGGGGTGTGGATCTGACAAAGGGAGTCGGGGAGGGAGTGGTCTTTCCGGAAAGCTGATAGGGGTGGGGAGGGAAATATATCCTTGGTGGTGGGGTTCGTTTGGAGGCGGACGAATGACGAAGGATGATCCGACGTATCTCGAGGTTGGTGGGTTGATAAGTGAGAACTAGTGGAGTTCTGTCCTCCTGGCGATTGGAGTGGCGGGGTTCAAGGGTGGAATAGCGGGAAGTGGAGGAGATGCGGTGGAGAGCATCGTCAACCACGTGTGAGGGGAAATTGGGATTTTTGAAGAAGGAGGCCATCTGCGTTGTTCAGTATTGGAATCGGACCTCCTGGGAGCAGATGCGGTGAAAGCAAAGGAATTGGGAACAAGGGGTGGCGTTTTGACAGGGGCACTATGAGGTTGGAGGCGGTGGATGGGAGATCCCCTGAGGTGATGAGGTAATGGATGGTCTGGGAGATGATGGTTTGGTGGTAGGAGCTGGGGTCAAGCTCAAGGGGGCAGTAGGAGGAGGAGGTGTTTAGCTAAACGCCAGCTCCCGGACACCGCCTCCAACTGCCCCCTTGACCTTGACCCCAGCTCCCACCACCAAACCGTCATCTCCCAGACCATCAATAAAATCATCACCACAGGGGATCTCCCATTCACTGCCTCCAACCACGTAATCCCACAACTCCGTACATCCTGTTTCTACCTCCTGCCCAAAATCCAGAAACCTGACTGCCCCGGCCGACCCATTGTCTCAGCCTGCTGCTGCCCCACCGTACTCATTTCTGCATACCTTGGCACTATCCTGTCCTCCTGAGTTCAAGAACTCCCCACCTCTGTTCGCGAAACCAACCACGCCCTACACCTCCTCCATGATTTTCACTTGCCCGGCCCCCAACACCTTATCTTCACCATGGACATCCAGTCCCTATACACCTCCATCCCCCATCACGAAGGCCTCAAAGCCCTCCGCTTCTTCCTTTCCCGCCAATCCAACCAGCACCCTTCGTCTGACACTCACCTTCGACTGTCTGTACTAGTCCTCACACTTAACGACTTATCCTTCCAATCCTCCCACTTCCTCCAAACCAAAGGAGTAGCCATGGGCACCCACATGGGCCCTAGCTATGCCTGCCTCTTCGTTGGATATGTGTAACAGTCCATCTTCCGCAGCGACACTGGCACCACCCCCCACCTTTTCCTCCGCTACATTGATGACTGAATTAGCGCTACCTCGTGCTCCCACGAGGAGGTTAAACAGTTCATCCACTTTGCTAACACTTTCCACCCCGACCTCAAATTTACCTGGACCGTCTCAGACTCCTCCCTCCCCTTCCCCGACCACTCCATCTCTATCTCGGACAAACGACTCAATATGGACGTATACTGTAAACTGACTGATTCCCACAGCGACCTGGATTTCACCACTTACCAGCCCATGTACCCAATTCCTTCGCCTTCGCTGCATCTGCTCCCAGGAGGACCAATCCCAATATCGAAAAACCCAATGGCCTCCTTCTTCAAAGACCGCAATTCCCCCTCACACGTGGTTGACAATGCTCTCCACCACATCTCCTCTACTTCCCGCTACTCCACCCTTGAACCCGCCCGTCCAATCGCCACCAGGACAGAAACCCACTAGTCCTCACCTACCACCCCACCAACCTCCAGAAGCATCGGATCATCATTAGTTATTTCCGCCACCTCCAAAAGGACCCCATCACCAAGGATATATTTCCCTCCCCACCCCTATCAGCGTTTCGGAAAGACTACTCCCTCCGCGACTCCCTTCCCAGATCCACACCCCCCACCAACCCAACTTCCTCTCCCAGCACCTTCCCCTGCAACCGCAAAAAATGCAAAACTTGTGCCCACACCTCACCCCTCACTTCCCTCCAAGGCTCCAAGCGATCCTTCTATATCCATCAGAAATTCACCTGCAGCTGCACACACATCATTTACTGCATCCGCTGCACCCGATGTGGACTCCCATACTTTGGGGAGACAGGCTGCCTACTTGTAGAACGTTTCAGAGAACACCTCTGGGACACCCGCACCAACCAACCCAACCGCACCGTGGCTAAACACATTAATTCTCCCTCCCACTCCTCCAGGGACATGCAGGTCCTTGGGTTCCTCCAACACCAGACCATGGCAACACGACGCCTGGAGGAAGAGCGACTCATCTTCTGCCGAGGAACCGTCCAACCACAAGGGATGAATACAGATTTCTCCAACTTCCTCATTTCCCCTCCCCCACCTTTTTCAGTCCCAACCCTCAGACTCAGCACCATATTCTTTACCTGCAATCTTCTTCTCAACCACACCGCCCCCACCCCTCTCCGGCTTATCAGCCTCACCTTAACCTCCTTCTACCTATCGCAATCCCAACGCCCCTCCCCCAAGTCCCACCATCCTAGCTTTTATCTTATCCTGCTTGGCACACCCTCTTCATTCCTGAGGAAGGGCTTATGCCCGAAACGTCGGATCTCCTTCTCCTTTGATGCTGCCTGATCTGCTGCGCTTTACCAGCCCCATCTATGTTTGGCAAGTAAAATATCCCCTTCCGTAAGTACCCCATTATGGTTGTTGATAACTGACATCTCCCTACAAATCTGCTTCTCAATTTCACTTTTACTAGTAGGGGGTCGATAATATAATCCCAGTAAGGTGATCGTTCTTTTCTTATTTCTCAGTTCAACTCAAATAACTTCCCTGACTATATTTCCGGGAATATCATCCATAAGTGCAGTTGTAAAACGATCCTTAACCGAAAACGCCACTCCCTAGATTACTCCCGGTGCTGCAGACTAGTATGGGAAGGAGTAGCAGTTTGAGCAGATGAGTGGATAGTTGAGGAGCTGATGTGGTAATTATAATGAATTTCAGAGTTGGAAGCTGTCCACATTTTGCATGTTTAATATTAAATAAATGAATTTGCAGTTTATATTGATGACTTTTGAAATGTTGTCACTTTTTCAGTTTCCACTCTGAATTACAGATAAGGGTTATTGTATTTATTTAAATTAATTGTATTAGCCCTGAATCAGAAAATCAGACTTATTTGGTAGGATCGCTTGTTTTATTCCTCTTAAACGTTGTCAGTGAAGAGTCTCATTGCCCCATGGTTAATTTGAAGCATAACCGCAGTAATGTATTGCTATTTAAAGAATGGAAATGTACCTTACTGGCCAGAAGAAGGAGCTTTGCATGTGATTGGGGAATAGGGATTGTGTCGTGGACGGAACTCCCAAAACGTGGGAGATGTTCACAGCTGACTGTGAAAGGCGAGTTTTAAAAAATGAAAAAGGTATTTGAAACAGTGTATGGCCACGAAGGGTGAGTTTTAAATAACCAGAGTTAAAGCAACAACACTGTAAAATAAAGAATTATATTAAATTCAGAATCCCAATGTGATACCTGGCGTCCCAACTCTATGTGAGGATGGGGATGACTCATTGGGATGAGGGTTGGGATTTTATTCCTGGATAACAGCTGAACTCCGAACATCTCCTAATTGTTCCCAGCACACAGCCCCTTTACAAATATTTCCTTATTTTGAAAATGAAGCATCCAGTCTTCATTACTGATATCATGGCGTGAGTGGCCTGTGCCATCCACAAATAGAGCCCATCCTCGGAATTAGAGTTATGTTAATGAAGCATGTCCCTTACAGTAAGTACAAACAGGCCAGTTTGGTCAAAATGTTCAAAGGATGATACAAATATAAACGCAGCAAAATTCCAGGAGTAGCCTGAATGCGAACTGCTCTTGTTATGAGACTTAAATAAGTGGGCATCTGTCCGACAGAAGTGGTCTGCAGTCCACAATTGAAAAAATACGGAAAGCTGATTCGCCTTTTTTAACTCTATGCTTTTGTGATATTTTTCCTCCTGGTCTCACCGAAATAATCCAGCCAAATTATATGACCTAGTCCATAATATCCAGTCGCATATGAGTTGACTGGTTGTCTACTGGTATTGTCAGAGCTAGGCTGGATCACGATGCAAGTTACAGGTAGAACAGATTATGTCCAGTGCCCTCGTGATCCTAAACGTCGTATTCCAGCCCTGACAGGGTTGATTGGGAGCATGGATACCCACTGGGTGCGGAACTCACCTTATTTGCTCACCCAGCGACACTTCTGAGCAATCCATTCCCGAGGATACACTGGAAATGGGGACAGGCAAGCCCCAGTACTACACCTTTCAATCTAGCAACAAAACGGCTGGCCCTTGTTTTAACTGTGGAAGTATGGCCACTAGAGATTGATGTGTCTTTAATGTTACGTTGGAGCTAACATAGGCATCGAATGTTTGCATTCGAGCAAAAGGAAAATCTGCTGATGCACACTGAATCTCCATTGTGTTTTTGGTCTGACCCACGATTATGCAGCCTTGTGGGAACAGAGGACGTTTAACCCCCACTGTGCAGTGTAATAGTAATCCTGTTTTATCTAATCAATCGAGCACTTATCAAGATGTTCGGCTCACGTTGCGGTAACTAACAAAGTCTCCAAAGGAATGAGCAGGTAGGTGCTGCTGTCAAGCAGGCAGCCTGACACCACAAATATCTGGTCCAATTTGGTCTCCAGGAAAACCTTGATGGAGGCAGCATGTGTATCGGTATGCCAGACCTCGATAAGATACAGTGATCCCGGGGAAGCCCCCTGCTGAAGAGCACAACCTATGGCCTCAATTATGGTAATCCCTCGATCACCAAACCAAAATGTTGGTGACCCCTGCTAGACAATTTACGTTCCATCTTTGCTGCTGCCTTTTTTACTTGCTTATGTGAACTTTGTGAACACGTGTGCAAGGAGGGAATGGTAAATATTGTATTACAAACTTGGTGGCACCGAGAGTTTTAGACAGCATCTTGGAAAAGTGCTGAAGTGTGTTTAATTTGTCAACAAACGAAACACATGTTGTAAGAGGGATGCTTTCTGGTTGGTAAAAAATTCCTTCCCCGGGGAGGGGGGTCTTTTTACTTGTCCACAATTTGCTTTTATAGAATCACCTCATGCACATTGTTATGAACATTGTCTAACAATATGACTGTCTGTGTGGAGATTACACATTCTCCTTGTTTCTGCGTGGGTTTCCTCCGGGTGATCCGGTTTCCTCCCACAGTCCTTAGATGTGGAGGGAGGTGAATTGGCCATGATAAATTGCCCATAGCGTTCGGTGCATTAGTCGGAGGGAAATTGGTCTGGGTGTGTTACTCTTCGGAGAGTCGGTGTGGACTGGTTAGGCCGAAGGGCATGGTTCCACGTTGTAGGTAATCTAATCTAAAAATAAAACAGGTGCATATTGTGGATGAACCAAAACTATCCTAATGACTGATACAGCTCCCACTGTTGTGTTGGACAAGTGGAAGTACTTGCATGAGTTAGCCAAAGCTGTTCAAAGTTTTCGCTCACGGAACGCCAAGTGAAAGAAATAGAAACAGGGCAATTTGGAGCTGAGGTGGGAAGACTCTCCTCGTTCGGCTGGTGACCCGTTCAGCAGTCAAGTTCAAGGGGAGGCCGCATGGAGGACGGGACACACTGCATCAAAGCACCACACCTTGAAGAAAATATATTGATTCCTGCTGCGTTACATGCAAAGCAAAGACCGCAGATATCTACTCAGAAAGAATTAAATTTTAATACTTCCTTTGTATGACATATCTCTATGCACAGACGATCAACCACTCTGTCTCTTGGGATTGTGCCCACAATCTTTTCCATCCTAAAGGTACGATTCTTGAACGGCAGGTCCTTTTTAATGAATCTGACACTGCTGAAGGGTTTACATCAACGTTGTTCTGCTGCTCTCACGACTTTTCAAATCCCTGCCACCTTCGTATATATGATCGGCGCCCCTTCCACTTATGGGGACAATACAATAGTGATTAGTGGATTATAGGATGGACACTTTTGAAGGGTGATTCTTGCCACGCTATAATCTATGACATATATCCCCGTCTCTGTTTCTCTCTAATATCCTGACAACAATCACACACTACCAAGTATTTGCATTGAAAGTAAGTATCGGTTGAGTTGGCGGGATGGGTTCAATAAATACCTTGACTCCATCCTCCTTTCAGCGTCTGACTTCTGATCCACTATGGTTGGCAGCATATTTATTCTCACCGTTTTCGACAGGACTGCCATTAATTCCTCTTCACCAATTTGGGCTTGGTGTCCAAATTCGTCAGTTATTCGCTTTCAATGGCATTAGTTTTCATTTATGGCCAGAAGGCTTAGCACTGTCTGCATGCCTCCAGGACTGGCAGCTGTTATCGAGGGTATGCAATCCCTTTTCTTTACCACTCCTGCAATACATCTTCTGATACTCCGATGCCTCGTAGGAAGAGAATTCTTACTACTTGTCATGACCTTTTAACTATTAATTCCCCTCTTTTTCCCACTCTTCAACTTGAGGTTGAAGTTCGAAAGATTGCCACCACTCTGGAAGAGTTTACAAATGCCACTACTTTGACTTTTGGCAAACTAAATGCAGAGATCATGGCTCTCTGCGCTATGGCCCTTCAGAATTATATCGCTCTCAACTATGTTTTGTCAGTGAAATGGGGCACTTGTGCCCTTATCAGCTCCAAATATTGCACTGATATCCATGACTCTCGTCAAAACATTACAAATAGAGCCACAAATATTCGCAAGTCTGAATCTTCTCCCCTTGACACTTGTTCACAATGTGAGCTTTGGACTTGAGTAGTCTACTTGGCTTTTGTGCGCCGACACTTTTTCAGGAAACATGGATCTAGTTGCTATTTTTGTTCTGCTCTTGCTTCCCGTTGTTTTCTTTGAACGATGCTGTGCCAGCTTTGTGTCACTACTGCTACCGATTTTAACTATTTTTTTCCCTGTTTATATTTTTTTTTCTGTTTCAAATTTCCCCGCCAGTTTATGAATACTCTAACTCGATTCGTTTGGATTTCTCTGCATGTGACCATGAAGGGCCACCGTCTGACAAACACTTGGGTCTGTTTCTGTCGATCACTTTGCCAAACCTTCTAAGCTGACCCTCTGATTGGTTAAAACGTGAACCCTGGGCTCTTTGTAAGAACCCAAGCCGACATTTGATCATATATTAAAGCTGGGAATCCATTTTAATTTTGAAATTAATGTCAACTTGTGCATTCCTAAGCTCAGTGAGGTGGCTGATCTTTCTGCTGTTCTGCCACCTGACAGTGGATACTTTCCCAGCTTGGGAATGTTCTTCTTTTAGAGTAATCTATTGTTATACTAACATTTGCGATCAACTATCAACCAGCATTGTCCAGACAGCGACGTGACTAGGGCTCGTGACTGGACCGATTGCCCACTTACTAATTACAGTTCAATCAGCAGTTTGCTAATTAATATTGATGGTAACATATATAATCACGCAGCATTCTGTTTCTCGTCAGAGTGACATGTTACCATTAGGTCGACTTGTCTCACCCCGTGAGCTCACAAGTATAGAGTCAATAATTTAAATTTTGTGTGGCACGATTACTTATCTGAATTAGGCAGCTATGAGTGAGTCACTCACTGAAATGATTCATTTCAACTCCAACACTGTGATACGTGACCGGTTCAGGTGATTTGTCCAGGATCATACTAGTCAAACCCATCAATGCCTGTTCCAAATTATTTCAGTCTGCTCAAGAGCTTCATCGTCCAACTTGTTCACTTCTGTACCTCAGTCCTCCTTTGTCCACTTTAAATAGATTTGAAGCGGTCATGTAACAAATGATCAAGTTCTCCAGCTTCATATACTGATTGCCCCCTTGGTTTCTCTTGGGCGCTCATTGTTCCCTGGTTGTTATGTTCCGCTTGAAGTATGTGCAGAATACTTTGGCATTCTTGTGAACTTTGACTGCTTGTATTTGTCCATGTTCCTATGATAGTCAGTGGTCTCAGTGTAAATTTTCACTGCCGTTGACTCTGATATTTTTGAATCACGAGTGAACAGAATTTCCATATTAGATAATCTTGCCTCTGTGAAGAGAGACATAAAAGTGACTGTTTAGTTTCTCTGTAATTTCGCAATCATCTGCCAAAGTAATGGTGCAATCCGGATATTCACCATTCCATATTTGTCCCTGCATTCTCGTTCCTTTCAAGTATCGATTGAACCTTGGCTCGACCAAGTGTTTGATGCTGGTTTGAATTCTTCTTCCCTTTATGGTCCCAATCAGATCATTAGTCGTCCTTTGCTAGGCCCGAAGTTTCTCCAAATCCAGGATTTCTACAATACCTGGTAAGTCTGCGAGCCGCTTCCTTTGAGCTAATGCAATCCTGAACTTGTATTGTTAAATATCATTTCGCCATCTTACCATTTTGTTGTTTGCACTGATGTGGGTATATGTGTATTGTTCATATTACACTGTTTATTTTTTTAAAAAAATTGTTTCATTGCCATTAATTTTCTGTGAATCCTTTCCATATACTATTGCCATTTACAGAAGTCAATTTGCCTCACACAACTTCATGGCTTGCATGACTCGAGGTTATATACGTAACTTGAAATAAAAACAAATGTTTTATATTTAGGCGTCTATTAAAAATCAATATGTTATGATCGCTATTCCCAGAATGTATTCTCCTCCAAGGTTTACAATTACCTCCTCTGAACAATTCCAACATGGCTTGTACTCCAATGCAGCATCAACATATTGTTAATTCAAAACATCGCACACACGCTCACGAGTTCCATTTCTCCCATCATGAACATTCGCTTGGATCAGCACAGTTTAGCTACAATTTTATGCTCTCCATTATTCGTGCAGTACCCAAAAACCTGTATACCTAATTTCCTGATTTATGACTTACTCAAAATTTGTATTTCATTTTTCACTTTGATATGTAACTTCGAACAATGTTTTCTTCATTTTGCTGTTTCTCAGCAACACCCGAGTAGATTCTGTGGAATCCGAGCAATGTGTTTTTTGGGTAGTTTAATTGGAGATTCAGGCGAGATATTTGGGGAGGTCGATCTCGATGTTGAGCTTGTCTTATCACACCTTATTCGTTCTTCTCAAGCAACATTATGTCATTTTTCTAGAAGTCCCCATATGATGCTTGTGAAGAGAAGCACAATGAACATTTTAACAATACTGTGCATTTCTACATACATTTAGCACTATTTGAACCTACGTGGGAACCCTACAGCAGGCTGGCAAAGTGTTGCCGCTACTCTACGGGAACTTGGTGAAATCACACCTCAAGTAGTGTGCACAGTTCAGTCTCCCTCCCAGAGGAAAGGATATTGTAACATTGGAAGCAGCTCAGAGAGGGTGCCCTCAACTAATTCCTGCAATGATGACGTTCACCTTTTCGGAAGATTACAAGAATGAAACATGGGTCGTAGCTTTCACCATCAAACACCGAAAGGAGTTCGCAACAGATGCTAATTACACACGAATTACAGGAAACAGCAGAAGTACATTCAGGCAATTACGCTATTACAGCAGAACAGGACGAGGCTGTTCAGCCCCTGGAGTCCGAGTTACAGTTACAGGAGAAGGCCAATAAGCCCTACAAACGAACAACAGTGGACCATAGGAAACAATGAAGCACCAGGATCCAGTAACATGGCAAGAGTATCAGCCTTCTCAGGTCTGTAGCACAGGAACTGGAAGAGGCCGAACAGTGACTGGAGATTGGTACACTGAGACAACAGGAGCCCTTTAAGCGCACTCAGCCTGTTGCACGGGAATTAGAGAGGCCTAAAAACCTACCTGAGAATTATTATGGGAAAGGTGAAGGTAAATCAGCTACGTATCCGTTCTATGGGAACCAATTACTCCCACAATTACATTTCAGTCGTGCAGGAGATTAACGGTCAGTATCGCCAGCTGTTATAGATTGACAGGAAGAGACCCTTCAGACCCTCAAAATATTACACAGTAAGAAGAAAATTCCATGAGTCCGTGAAACTCATGCAAATCAACAGGAGAACAGCAGACGTTAGGTTAACTACAGTGTGGAAATGGGCCCGTCCACCCAACAAATTCCCTCTGAACAATGAACCTAACGCAACAGGCAATTTAGTACAGCCATTTCAGCTGATCTACACATCTTTGGTCTTTCGGAGGGAACACACGTAGTATATGCAAACTCCACCCAAACAGTCCTGAGAGTGGAATCGCACCTTGGACCCTAATACTGTAATGCAACAGTGCTGATCACTGAGCCAACGTGCTCGAGTCGGTTATTGAGGATATTCCTGCAATTTGGCGAATAATATAAGAACACCAGGCGGACATGGAAATTATCGAGTGTATAAACCAGGAACAGAATGATGTCATTCAGCCACTCATGCCTCTTCCACAGCAATCGAAAGAGATCTGTTAAAACCTTGTGCCTGTTACACAGAAGTTGAATGTGAAGTAAAACAAAGTGAAACGTGGAAGTAAATGAAATGGAAGAACGGGGAATAATAATCTTCATTCATCACTATAAAAGCGGTGAGCAATGTGTCAGGATTTAAGGCAATTTGTCATAATCCATTATTAATTAATCAATCAAAGGATATCTGGAAGGTCAAGCCACAATCCATCAGAGTTAGCATAGTTTATTAAGGATTTATTTGCTCAATTCTTTAAAGCCGACACAAGCAACATAGATAACGGGGATCTTGGAACTGTCAATTGGAAAAGGCATTGTGTAAAATGGTACACACAATAATAAGCTGCAAAATAGCACCACATCGGTAAAGCAATGAATTTATTACCTTGGGAAAATGTGCGTGAACCAACAAACTGCAGAGTGATGGAATAGTTGCGCCTCTTTTTTTATTGGCAATTTTTGGAATGCCATCGAGTTCAGTTCTCAGGCCCGAACCATTTGCCATCTCTTCTATTTAATGGATCAGTAGATAGAAAACGCTACATTTACGTTTTAAGATGATAAGAAAACAGGAGGCAAAGTAGTTTGTTGTTCTGAAGATGTAAAAAAAAAAGTGGACATGAATATTTTAGATGAATGGGCCAAACCTTGATAGACAATATTTAATATGGGTAAGAACGTGCTTATCTATTTTGATCTGCGGAATACACAGGCAACCAGCTAGGTAAGTGGAGAGAATGCCAGTGAGCTTATGTGCAGAGAGATCGGGGCGTCCTCTTGCCTATCACTAAAACTCACATGAAGGTCCAGCAGAGAATGAGACAAACAAGTGTAATTTCAACACTATATTGTAAAAGAATCAAGTATAACTCGAGGGAAGAACTACTTCATTTTGGCAAGGAGTTATTCAAATCGCAACTGGAGTACTGTGCTCAATCTTTAGTACACTGACTGCAGGAGGGACGTAGTTTCAATGAAGGCAGTTCAGAAATGGTTCACTCGATTGATTCCAGAAATGACCAGTTATCTTATGAAGAGAGGTTGAGCAGTGCAGGTCGATACTTTCTGGAGTTTAGAAGAATGAGAGAAGATCACATTGAACTCTGTTGGATGTGAAAACCGATTGACAATGCAGAGGTGGATTGGATATTTCCTCGTGGGCCAATTCACAGGAAGTGATCACAGTTTTAGGATACAGTGGAGCAGATTTTAAAAAGGGATGACGAGATCTTACTTCTCGCAAAGGTTTGTGAACCTATATAATTCACTGTCCCAGAGTGCAGTGTATGCTGGGACATTAAGTTAATGAAGCAATATGGAGAGTAGCCTGAAAAATGGAACTGAGACTGATATGTCATCAACCATGAGCATTTTAAATAACGTAGCAGGTTCGAGAGGCTTAATTTTCGACGCATGCTACTTGCATTTATTCACCCCTTCGAATTTATTGCATCCTGTATTACGGGGACACCTCCCCCGTGTCAAGATTCTTCGTAAACATTTGGATCAGTTCTTTTCCTTCCTTTTCTCTAACAGCAGCCTCTCACAAAACTCATCCGGACCGAGCAATCAGTCCATTTTGATGCCATTAAAAACCATCAACGGCTGTTCGCATTTTGTTTCAGTCTGTTCAGGATCTTCAGTGTCCATCTTCATGAATTCTTATCCTGTATCCTCCTTCTCCATATTAAAATAGATGTGAAGCTCTCATGTAACAATCGATCAATGTTCTCCAGCTTCATACACAGATTGCACCTTGATTTCAAATGAGCCCTAATTGCTCCATGGTTTTCTCTTCCACTTGATGTAAGAGTAGAATATTTTGGGATTCTCCCTAACCTTACCTGGCAGCAACTCTCCATGTTCCTGTGACAGTCAGTCCCCTCGGTGTGCATTTTCTGACTTTTAGTACGATCACCACTCATTCTTTGAAACATGACACAACACAAACTGCGTTAATGCCTTCCCAGAATGCGCAGGGAAAAGAAACAATTGTGATTCCGCAAGACAATTAATGAGGCTATTATCGTTTTGTCTAATATTCTATTCTGAAATTCATGTGGTTCATCAGTCGTAACATTGCTCAATCCAGGTATGATTTCAAACATTGCATCGTCGCTGATATGAATTTTTTTGCCTTCAGATATGCACGTCACATGGTGACTTGGTATTTCTGGGAGATATTATGGATCTTCCTCAACGAAGCCACACAGAATGTAGTTGTTCAGTTTTCCTGTAATTTCTCAGTTCTTAGCAATGAATTATTCTGCCCACACATTCACTTTCACCATTGACCTTTATTGCATTTCCTCTGAACTATATCTGGAAACTATTAGCAGTCTTTATGTTTCTATTTATTTTGCAATCTTGTTTCCTTTATGATTTACTTATTAGCCTTTTGCTCCTTCTTTGCTGCATCGTACGTTTCATTGCATCCATGTTCTCCCACAATGCCTTCAATTTATCTCAGCTGTTTTCTTTTGATCTCGTGCTACATTTAATTTAACTTTTAGTAACCATCATTGAGTCACTTTTTGCTGTTTCCACATTTGCGGGAGATATGTTTATTGTACTGCTTAGAGTGTTTCAATGGGTAATGAACATTGTCATCCTTCGAAATTAATCTGTTTCACCACCTTCTCCGACTCACTGAAGCCAACTTCCCCTCACACAGTTATGGTTTGGATGATTCAGATCTAAAAACAAAATTTAAAAAAAAAATGAATTGTATTATGACATAAAAGAAACCAATGTGTTATTCTCAAGTCTTCTAAAATTCTCCACTGCAGCAAGGTTTGCAATTAGCTCTTCTTATCACACAGCATTAATTCCAAAACAGCCTAACTCAGTGCTCAACATCCTGTACATTCAAACCTTCTCATACATGAACATGAAATTCATTTTCCCTGCATAAGCATTCACATGGGTTAACACAGTTTAAATGTAAAGTGATTTTATCCTGTAACTTGAATAATTACTCCAGTACTGAAAAGAATTGTACATCTAATTTACATGGTGTTGCAGCAGAACCGGTCAAGGCTACTCAATCACTGTGAGCCTGATATACATTTAAAGAAGGGAGACAATCAACCTCTCCAGCCTTCAACACTGTACCCAGAGGCGGCCATGCAACACCAAAATCTTGTTACACAGGGAGAAAATTAGTTCATTTAGTTTCTTCAAGTCTGCAGCAGAAAAGCTGGAAGACATTGTTACACGAGAATAACATGAGGCCTTTCAGTCTAATGAGCCTGCTGTATGGTAATTGGTGAAGGTGACAAAACAATTTGAGACTTTTTATGGTGAAGGAAGAGGTAATTCAGCCATGTGTTCGTTGTATGGGAACAACAATAGACTAATCACTCCCCCGATCAGGAAGGCTGGAAGGGAGCATTCAGTAACTGAAATCCTTGTTGGAAGAATATGAGGAGACAGTTTAGCCCATCGAACTATCACAGATCAACAGGAAGATTGGATAAAACCTTGATGCAGCTAACATATCATCAGGAGAGTATAAGCCAACCTTGAGTGTATTACTCAGGACATTCCGCCCGACGAAACTTTAATGTAGGTACACCAGGCGGACATTCAGCACATCCAAGGTGTCAACATGGAATAGAGAGAGTACAATCAGTCATTCTTGCCTTAAACACCAATTGGAGCAGATCTTTTAAAATCTGTTCTCAGGAATTGAAAGGGACAAGGAGGTTACAGATAGCGAAGTATGTTCACTAGTGAACACAAAGCAGTGAGCAAACAACTGGGAATTAAAGCAACTTGTTCGAATCCATTATTAATTCATTGATAACAGGATATTAGCTAATGTAAACCACGATGCATACATTTCTGCATGGTTCATGAAGAAATCATTTACTCGAATTTCTTAAAGCTGCATCAAGTAAAGTAGACAAATTAAATCATGGAAATGTAAAAACCTGCGCTTCAAGAAGCATTGAATAAAATTCTTCACAAAATGTTCCGCTTCAATACAAAAATGGGCATGCGTTCTGGAGGAATTTATTGGCTTGGATAGAGGTTCGCTGAACAAAACAAAACGTAGAGAAATGGAATGGATGTGTCATTTTATGGTTTGACAAATTAGGGCGTGGATTGTTTTCTGATCGCAGGTCCCAACTATTCTCCACCTACCGGATTAATTGTATGAGGTTTGAGAAAATGCTACAGTCACATTTTCAGATGAACCTAGAAGAGATGGAAGAATACGTTGACACATTGAAGATGTAAAATGTTTACAAAAGAACATGAATAGTTTAGATGAGTGGTATAATATTTGGCTGATACAACTGAAAATGGATCATTATGCCGTTATCCATTTTGATCAGAGGAATACAACTGCAACTTGAAATGTAAATCGGGTGAAATCTCAGAGAACATGCATGCAGAGAGGTCTGAGTGTTCTCGTGTATATCACAGAAAACTCACCGGCAGGTGCAGCAGGGAATTTGTAAGTCAATTAAAATGTCAGCATTCATTTATAACATAATAGGGTGTAAAACAAGAGAAGAATTACTGTAACTATGCAAGGTATTAGTGAGAGTGCAACAGCAGTAGGATTTTCATTTTTGCTGCCATGAATGATGGAAAGAAGCGTTTGCATTGGAGGCAGTTCATAAGAGGTTCACTGTACACCTTCCAGAGATGAAGAGTTTGTCATCTGGGGTCAGATTGAGCAGTTTGTACATTCTGAAATTTAGAAGAATGAGAGGAAATCTCATTGATGTCTGCAAGATGCGAAATGTGATTGATGCTGTAGGTCTGGAGTGGATTTATCCTCATGTGCGGCAATCTAGAAGATGATATCATACTTTTAGGAAAAGGTAGAACAGAGCTTTGCTATAAAAAGTGTGATGAAAACATTCTTCTCTCTGTGTTCCTCACTGCCGCAGGTTGCAATCGATGCTGGGACACTGAGGACATGAAGGAATATGTGGACTGGTCGGGAAAGTGGAACTGAGGACGAGGTGACGTCAGCCGTGTTTGCATTAAATCGCAGAGCAGGATTAAGGGGCTGAAGTGCCGACTGATAGTCGTATTCTTTACTCAGCCCGTCGAATAGTCGACTCAGGCATTGGAGCGGACTGGTAATCAGACAGGAAGCAGACACTCGGGATAAATCAGTTTTAATCAATTTGACAGAATGCAACCAGTGGAGTCACCAAGTGAACAGTGCTGGTCCGTCAATATGTGCCATCTATATCAATCAGATGGAGGAATGGGACAAATACACTGTAACTGTTCTGAGGAAAGATAACCAGACGCGAAACGTTGTCCGTGATTTTTCTTCACAAATGCTGCCAGAGCTGCTGGCATTCTCCAGCAAATTATGTTTTTCTTGAAGTTGTTGTGTGCACTGTGACCGCTATTGATGATGACACGAATATAAGAAGGAAACTAAATTAAGAAGATAAGGTGGAGAGTCTGCAGATGAATTCACAAAGATAAATTCAATGGGTAAGCATATAGCAGGTGATACGTGACGGTAAATGTGAGCGGTCCTTTTTGCTGGAAGAATGCAAGGCAGTATGTTACTGAAATGAAGAGCGAATGCATTACAGCGCAGTACAGGCCGTTCGGTCCCAGAAATTAGCGACACTTTTGCACTGAAGGGTTCAATCTTCCCCCTGCAGTCTTCGTAAGTGTTGCTCCATCGCCATGAAGGTCTACTCCCTGATGTTCCCAATGGCCCATTGTTCACAGTGCACACAGGACATTTTCAAGAGTTTGGTTGGCGATGGGGATTGTTGAGGGGAAGATGTTTAGAGCTGTGTATCAAGTGGACAGACTCCATCACCAGGCCATCCTTTATTTCTACTCGGCATCCGAAGACGATGGGACCGGCTGACTGATTCTGAACAAAGCGGCTGAATTGCTTCACCAACATGATGTACTGTGCATGGTCACACTTCACATTAATGTTTGTTCAGTTTCTCTACCTCTCGCCATTGACATGCTGATCCCAAAAAGCCATAAACATTTGGGGATACCTCCGTACGCAGTAAACAAGTGTACACCCGGCAGGTGCCTCCTGATCGAGAAAACATTGCATTTGTGTCGTCCACTATCTATAACCTCCATCATCGAATGGTGATAGTGACGTTGATATACAGGGCAATTGTGGATATATCACATACTCCAGCCTGGGAAGTTCCAGATCAGAGAAGCGGAACGGAACTGTGACCCTAAAGCCACAGGTAGAACCATCCTCCCACTGGCGTGTACCTGCAGGTCGTGTGGAATGAGGTGACACCGCTTTCTGAACAGTTCAGTGTTCAGTCAGGGACCCCTCAAACTCTACTCCTTTGTTAAATGGAGCTTAGGAAGCTGTTCTGGAAAACCCCGTGGTTACTGTAAATTCATTTCCACACACACTCACTCCGTGGATTGAGAGCTTGCCCTAACGGGAGCCTCTGCTCAATTTGTTGATCACATTGCAGACTCAGATGCTGGAACCACAATCCACATGCACGGACCAGGGCTGGACTGTCAAATCCTCAGGTCTCATTGAATGTCTGTCGCAGCTCTCAAAACACAACTCCCGGAAAGGCATCCCCGACACCTGCACGAACATTTCAGTAACAGGGGACAGTCAGAAACCCTTAAGCTACAAGTTCGCGGCTTGGTCTTTTACAATGATACATCAGGACCGAATGAGGCCATTCAGCCAATTCTAGCCGCTTACCACTTGAGGAGGTGGAGAGCTGAAATGTTGGCACATATTGCATTGCGAATCCTTCAAAACACAGAGAGTTGTTGTTGTAGCTGTACGACGTGTTACTAAGAGGACACGTGGACTACGTTGTCTTGTTTGTTTCAGAAACTGAAGAGAGACGGAAATCCATCAGATACAGTTTGACACCTAATCATAATTCATGGCTTTCTGTGTTAATTCATGAGTCGGGCCTGTTACAGGGTGTCTGGAAGAGACCTTCAACATCTCACGCCTTTGACACGGGGACAGGAGGACATTCAGTTTCTCAGACCGGCCATACAGAAGCTCAACTAGTCAGTTTGTTGGTCCATTACAGAGATTAAAAAAACACAAATACATCACATTTGACGATCTGTTGGTGAAGCAGGGAAAAGGCTTTGAGTCAGTCAAACCAATAAGGAATTTGAAAAGGCGATTAAGTCCCTCGAACTCATTCCACGGGAGCAGCAAGGGAGCATACGACTATTGGAGCCTGTTACTCAGGAGCACAAGGAGGACATCCATTTTAACAAATCTGGTACACAGGAACAGGAAACAGTTATTCAACTGCTTGAGACTGAGACACAGGAGAACCTGGAGTCCAGAGAACCCAAAGATTGTACCCAGATATATGAAGATTTGATTCGCTTCTCAACCAGTATGGTAGAATGGAAAGAAGGACAATTGGCTTGATACAACCAGAAACATATGAATGAGTTACATGAGTGAGTCATTCAATCCTGTCCTACTATTCCATAAGGTCATGGCTGATCTGATTGTGAGTGCTCATTCCATTTTACAGGGAAACCCCTCTATTCAGCCTCTTGTTCAATTGTTGGTCATGTTGCAGACCAAGATGGTTTAACGATAGCGCCCATGACTCATCGAGAATGGGTCACCAAATCCTCTGAACTCCAGGAAACGATCCACTGCATTTACACAAATGTTCCTAACAGAATTAGGTCAATTCCAAATGAGAATCCTGGTCCGAATTAGTGACAGTTGAGGACATTTTTTATGGTACTGAGTACATGATCCAAAGGCAGTGAGGAACCTAGGGGTTCAGTGGATAGGCCAAAGAAAAAGTATTAATGAATTGCCCAAAAGCTTCGAAAACCCCATTGTCGAATATGGACCATCACGCAGCTCACGAAAAGGTGAAAACAAGCATCTGCTTTTAAAAATATTGTTTCGGAGCTTCTTCACTGGGGAAACCAAATCTCCAAGGTGAACAAAACAAATGGCTTGGGAAATATACATGGCAGTTATTCATATTAAATCTGGACAAGTGCTTAACGGTCAACAAGTCACAGAAATAAGGCACTGGAATGGGAATAACCAGAGCAGTCAGGCATTGCAGAATCAAACGAATGAGATCATAAACTGAAATAATTGCAATATTAGCAGTAATGGGTAATGACATCACAATTTTGGTCCATCTCACAGAGCCAGCACAAAACACTGGGCTGATAATGATTTATAAAGCAAGACAAGGTAACTGTACATCACTGGGAGCTGTGCACATAAATACCAGTGAATTGATCTGTAAACTTGGCATGCCTAACCTCCCAGTGTGTAGATTTGTGTACATCATCCCAATGCATTACTCGCTAAGACTTTGTTAGATTGCTTCCCAGCATGGGCAAACTTGAAACAATGTTGGAAATGACAGAATACACAGCTCCTATCCATTTACAACTCCATATCTCCATTGTGGCATGACAAAGCGTGCTGTGGGTATGAAGACCACTGCCAGAGAGAGATGGCGGTGGAATCAGTTCAAATGCCATCAAATAAGAGGGATTTGGGAAATAGACAGAGAGGGGAAGATTGAGAAACAGTGTACTGGAAGACTATATTCACAGGTATCAGAATGCTGAAATGGAGACTTTCGAATTCATGTTGCAACATAGGCCAGTATTTCCAGGAATGATAGGTTCACGGGATATTGTTGAGAGTTTAGACAGAGTCACAGAGTCACAGAGATATACAGCACGGAAACAAACCCTTCAGTCCAACTCAGCTACATCGACAGGATATACTTAAATAATCTAGGCCTTTTTTTTCAGCAAGGTAAAAACAATGACTGCAGATGCTGGAAACCAGATACTTGATTAGTGGTGCTGGAAGAGCACAGCAGTTCAGGCTTGGATGCTGCCTGAACTGCTGTGCTCTTCCAGCACCACTAATCCACTATTTATTCAGCATTTGGCCCATATCACTTTGAACTGTTCCCTTTCACATACCCGTCCTGTTGTCGTTTAAATGCTGTGATTGTACCAAACTCCACCACCTACTCTGGCAGCTCATCTCATACACGTGCCACCCTCTGTGTAGAAAAAATGCCCCTTTGGTCCCTTTTCAAACATTTCCCTCGGATGTTAGATCTATGTTCTCTAGCCTTTGCCAATAGATCTTGTCTATTCAGTCGATCCATGAGCTTCACTCTACAAGGAAAATAGCCCTAACCTATTCAGAATCCCCCTGTGGCTCAAGACTTGGCAACATCCTTGTAAATCTTTTCTCTTTCCTTCAGGTTTCGCAGCATCCTTCCTGAAGCAGAGGCACTAGACTTTAAAACAGTATGCCAAAAGTGACCAACTTCTGTACTGAATGCACTGGCCA
Organism: Chiloscyllium punctatum; assembly: GCF_047496795.1. Classification (NCBI taxonomy): domain Eukaryota; kingdom Metazoa; phylum Chordata; class Chondrichthyes; order Orectolobiformes; family Hemiscylliidae; genus Chiloscyllium; species Chiloscyllium punctatum. Next base: position 60,919,868 of record NC_092781.1, read on the forward strand.
ATAACGGCAAGCATATTAAACGCCTTTTTCCGTATCCTGTCCATCTGCAACTTCAGTTTCAAAGACTAATGAACCTGCACTCCAAAGTCTCTTCTTTCGGCAAACATTGGACTTCACATTTAAGTGTATACATCTTCACCTGATTTGTGTTTCCAAAATGCAGCTCTTCACATTTATCAAAATTAAACATCACCAGCCAGTCCTTGACCCATGAGCCCATCAGATGAAGATACATTTGTAATCTGTGGTAAACTTCTTCGCTGTCCACTGCACCTCCAATCGTGTTGTTAGCTGTAAACTTACTCACTATACCTTCTATGTTCACATCCAAATTATTTAGATACATGTCGAAACTCCGTGGACCCAGCATCGATTTTCATAGCAAACCACTGGTCACATGCCTCCAGTCAGAAAGGCAAACCTCCACCACCACCGTCTGTGGATTGGCTCCGAGACAATCGTTTTGTCCAAATGCTTGCTTCTTCCTGTATTCCATGTCATGTAACCTTGCTCACCAGTGTACCATGAGGAAACTTGTTGCATAGCTTAATGACGTGGATATAGATCACGTTCACTGCTCTGAATCACTCAATGCTCTTTTCTACTTCAAAGAAATCTCAGTCAAGTTCGTAAGACACGATTTCCTCCGCCAAAAGCCACACTGACTATCCCTGAACACTTCTTGCCTGTCAATACCCATATCAAATTTATCCGTGGTAATCCCCTCCAACAATTTACCCACCACTGACGTCAGGCTTCCCGGTGTGTTATACATTGCCTTTTCCTTACTGTCTTTCAGATATGCTTTAAATAGAGTCACCACAATAGCCAACCTCCAGTCTTCCAGCACATCAGCTGTGGCGATCGATGATACAAATCATTAACAAGAGGCCCAGCAATCACTGTCATAGCTTCCCACAGAATTCACGGTTATATCTAATCAGTTACCGTGGATTTACGCGGGTTAACATCTCCAGTATCTCCTGCTCCAACACAAAATCATTTTTTCAAGCTATCATTATTTGTTTATACAAATTGTATCGCTTCACTGTCCTTCTGCACAGTAAATACTGATACAAAATAATCGTTTAGACTCTCAGTGTCAAGATTAGTTTGGTGATGGAAAAGCACAATATGTCACGCAACGTTTATGAAGCAGGAGAAAAGAGTGGAGTTCCTTCCTCCTCGGGTGCTCGCTGATCTGCGGTGCGTTTCCAGCATCACTCTAATCTTGACCCTGATCTCCAGCACTTGCAGTTCACACTTCTGCCTTGTTTACAACCGCCCCATCTCCAGCAGTTGTACAGATTGACGAACATGCTGCTCTGTAAAAGAACCTATGCATTCCCTATTTACTCCTTTGTGGTTAAACTATTTTTAGAATCCCTTTCCATTGTACTTAAAACTATTTGGCAAAGCTATCTCACGTGCACATTTTTCCCTCCCGATCACGCTCTTAAGTGCACACCTACTTCCTTAAAATCTGCAAATAAGTATCTAACGACGATCTTCAGACCATGTTCAGATTTCAGAACAACCCATGTGCTTCACACTTGTTCATTAAGGAAAAAGCTGGCAATCCGTACCTCGTCTGGGCTACATGTGAGTCCACACCCACAGCAATGTGTTTAATTCTTGCAGTTAGCAATGGGCAATAAATGCTGGCCTCGCCAATGATACATTCATCCTCTCAGTGAATGAAGACAAAAGTCTTGAATCCTGTTGCCTATACTTGCCATATGCTTTCCTCTTTCCCGTGACTAGACGCTCAGTTATCTAGTCATTCAGCATTCCTGCTCTTCGCCCTAACAAGAGCATACTGTCTCTGGGCTCTCAACATCTCTTTTTTGATGTTTCCCCACTTCTTAGCTGGACCGTTATCTGCGAATAATTGTCCTAATCGAATTTTGAAACTTCTTAACCCAATATCATCAAAATCGACCTTCCTACGATTCTGAACTTTAACCTCTACATCTGGTTTACCTTTTCCATCCCTAATTTAAAACTAATGTGATTAAGACTCCTTGCCCCAAAGTACCTCCGCCCCCAATATGATTTCAGTTACCGGCCCTGTCTTAATTTCAACAGTACGTCAAGTTTAGCTCCATCCCTGTGCTGCAGAGTATTGGACAAGCCGTTACAGCTTTGTAAGTGGGAATAGGTACAGCAGAGCTTTCGCCTCGTGGAGCTGAATCGAACATTAATTTGTCTCATGCCCATTTTCATTGATTGTGACATAAGGACCGTCTGCAAGATGCCAGGCTAGTTTCCTGGTGTTGCTTTATCGAACTCACCTCATTAACTAACTGCCCACACCACCAATCCTAAAATAGAGTTCACCCCATTCAATGTCTGCCCGATTCTTACAACCATCACCGGTGAGGTACTCACCATCACTCGGATGTCCCGGATATTCTATGATCCCCAGTAATGGTGCCACATTTATATACAAAAATACACACGCTGTTGAGCTTTTTCAGTTCAGAGCTGCCTACATCGCTAATCCTTAGAAAAACAGAGAAGGGACAATTACACCACAATTTATTAACACAGGGATGGAGGATCTGGTGAATGCTTTGGAAAAAGGAGAGCTATTCTCTAACCAGAGCGGACCACACCAACAGACCCAGCGAGCATGGTCTGTGATCACACTCAGCTCAGTGCAGTATCTTTGAACTGAAGAAATGCCCAGCAGTAAAGGACATGTATCAATAATTTTCCTCACTCTGCCAGGACAATGTCACTGCATTCTCAGTGCCCACTCACAGTTGTTTTATACCGTTAACAAAAATACACACGAACAAATCTCATTGTTGCATGCAGCTCCTCCTCTCCCTTTCAGTCCTGCCTGCACAAGAGCACCCACAATAAGAACACTGCCTGGACAAAACATTGTAGACTGACTCCATCAGGACTCCTCAGCATTTCTCTCGAACCAACAACCTATACCAGCATCAACAGCCACTCATTCCCTCCCTCTTTTTCTTCCATTCAAGGAGAAAATGTCGGTAAAAGGACAGAAAGGGCCAAACCGGGTGGAGGAATGCCCGATATTCTTTCACTCAATCCTCCTTCTGGCCATGTAGGGTGGACCACGTGATGAGCCAGAGAGGCCCGGGACGCCTCGTGTGGAGATTCTGAAGCATCAACGTCCCACCCACCGAGGAAGGAGCAATACTCAGTGAAGGGTAATTCTCACTTTAAAAGCACGTTCACTATCGTTTCCCCGGCACAAATTAGAAGCTGTGGCCCTGTTGCCATTTTCCTTTTGAGTTGACACTGCACAAATGGAATCCCTACAGTTTCTCTGGGCAAATGCTTGACATCACAACTGAACATCTCCTCTACCTCTGAGAAATGGAGCACAGAAGTTCACTTCCAAAAATGATTGTGTAAATTACTCAGACACTGAAACTAATCTGTGATATATAGTGCTCTCCCCACTTTTTCGTTGTGTCCCTAGAGTTTGGAAACAAGCCCTTCTGTCGAACAAGTACGCGCCGACCCTCCAAAGAATACCCAATCCAATCATTTTCCGTTAATTTACATTGTATCTCTCATGCACATAACTAACCCATTTTTGAAAACTATGGCAACATAACATGACCAATTCACCTAACCTGCAGATCTTTGGATTGTGGGAGGGAACACACCCAGAGACGGGGAGAATATGACAACACGCACAAACAGTCGTCAAAGGTTGGAACGGAACACGTGTACATGCCAAAGGAAGGCAGCATCGCTCATCACCGATGCAAATACAGCCAATATTGTTGACATCTTCAATAATCGGTGCTCATGTACACACTGAACACTCTGCTCCTGCATCTACTTTGTCACGGTCCAGCATCTTTTACATAGTCTTCCAATGTTCTTCTTACAACAGTGTGTCTCTTCACACTGCGCTGCATTGGTCCTCATCTGCCATACACCTGAACTCCACATCAACTTGTCACTGATCTGTTGTTGGTCCACACTGTCCAATACAAACTTTACAATTCTTAGAGGTTTGGAATGTACATGTATTGATATTACACGAGAGTCACATTTCACTCAGAGCAACTGAAATCCTGATATACTGAAGTGCATCATCAGGGAAAGCCGCTCATTCATCAGGTGGTTGTGGAGGATACAATTGGAAAACACAGAATTTATAGCAAAGGTTTACGGAGTGATGTAACTAAAATTATACTATGAAAAATACCTTGATTGTTTGTTGAGTCTGGCATTTGTTCGAATGCCATGATAGTTTCACTTCTTTCATGTGTAAATCACAAAAACATTTCTTTTGAAAGTTGCATTCTCAGGTTAACTGTAACAATTGAAGTTAGCTCGATAGTATGTGGAAAGTGTCTGTCCCTGTGTACTCCGTGCCATAATGTTTAGACTTATTCTAATCTATAAAGTGAGACAACATGGATTCATGCAGGTTTTGAGCAAAGTACAATGTAACTCAGCAAGTACAAATTCACCCCACAAACGTATATGTATATGTGTGCGTGCACGTGCGTGCGTGTGTGTGTGTGTGTGTGTAGGAGTGTCTGTGTGTGTGTATCGTGCAATGATAATCGCCTGTAGCAGCACATGAGCCCAAGGTGCTGCTTGAGGCGCTCCCTATGGGTACGGACCTTAACTATCAGCCTCTGCTTGACCACTTCTCGCTGCTGCCTGTCCCGAAGTCTGCCTTGGAGGTTGGTCACCCAAAGTCAGAGGTCGAATGTCCTGGACGGTAAAGTGATCCCCAACTGGGAGTGAACACTCCTGCCTGTTGATTGAAGAGTGGTGCCCATTCTTCTGTTGCCGTCGCCTTTGTACGGTTTCCCCAATGTACCATGTCTCAGGGCATCCTTGCATGCAACATATAATATCGACAACGTTGGCTGAGTCACAAGAGCACCTGTAACGTACCTGGTGGGAGGTGTCCCCACATGTAATAGTGGTGTCCATGTTCACACTCTCTCACGTCTAGCAGCGCTTACCGTGACAGGGTTGGATGCAATTGTTCTGAAAGCCGGGCAGCTTGCTTTGAAAAATGATCGATTTGAGGTTTGGCAGTTGTTTAATGGCAAGCAGAGGAGGTGTAGGGAATGTCTTGGCGACGTACTCATCATCACTGATAATGCGTTGCAGGTCACGAAGAACGTGGTTTAGTTTTTCAGCTCCTGGGAAATACTGGACAAAGAAAGGTAACCTGTCGGCTACACCTGTCTGTCTCTTGAGGAGGTCTTTACGGTTCCTTGCTTTTACACGTCGGAACTGGCGGTCCATGAGTTGAGTATCGTACCCCGTTCTTACGAGGGGGGCCCGAGTACTTCCAGGTACCTGATGCTGACTACAAATGCACACACTCTGTTGGTGTCTTCTTTTGCACAGATGCTTAGAATTGGGTAGTCACTTCTAAGAATACAGCATATTCAATTTAAAACTTTTATCATGAAACATGAGCAACTTTTTTTTCAAAAATACATGTACAAATAGTAACATGCCTTCAATTTTAAAGTGAAAGACTTTAGGTGAAACGGAAGCAATTATGCACTTGCATTTGTCAGGGAACTGTGCTGGAGCATACAATCTGGAGACCTCACATGATTCAACTTGGGTGTTGGATAACATTTCTGTATGTTTCAGCTGAGTGAGTAATAAAATGAAAGTTGGCTGAGAATGAATGGTCCATTATATTATCTCTCGTTCTCTATTCTTCCTCTCAATGAAGAGTGAAAACTGAAAACCCTTCTTTCATCTTTACCACTCATGGAGGATTCCTGTCGATGATTCATTGGAATTTCCCCATTGTCTGAAGCAATGGAAATTCGGCCAAATCCACCTGGTCCAGTAGGAAATCTCATTGCCAACAGCTTGCATCAACAGAATAACGTCCAGGAGCAGGTTAATACGTGGGCAAACTCACAACGATTTCCCTTTGTCATGAGTTTAGCTATTATTTGGAAATGGTTCATTGATATTGACAATCTGTGCAGGTGCGTGCCTGTATGTCTGTGTCTGTGTGTAATAAGGTACAGACAGGAATGTTTGGCAGAGACCACAACAATGTTAGCCCCAATCGTAGTGTCTGGTGGAACAGAGTCAAAGAGTTTCTGCTCCTTAGTCCTTTGTCCTTCTGTTCCAATCATCCCCTTAAAGCTGTTAGACGAGAGTAGCTGGTGACTACTTGCTACCTTTACCGAGTGCACAGCAAAAGAGGAGACATTTCATCCATCAATTCTCTCACATACCGTTTGATATAATTTGGAAAATTCACGTGAAAAGCAGAGCATGGGTACAAAATACCCCTCTCCTTTCTTTTTCTGGATGTTCCCCTCTCTGGAATTTATGCTTCATCTATTGGCCATATTAACGACCCAAATTCACTGTCAATCCAGTGATAGTCCACAAAATCCTCCAGTCTCTCCTACTGCAACATTTCTTAACAGAATTTTAAGGAAAATAATAAATAGTAGATTTTCAATGAAATAAAACGATTAGCTAAGACAGAGGAGTAGGCCATTCGTCCGGACCTCAAACGTATGTATTTTAAGAAATAAGGCAGGGCACGTGAATGAGATGTTCAATGGGAAACGTTTTGACCAGTGATTATAATTCTATTAGTTTTAAAATTGTTAAGTAAAATGATAGGCGCGTCCACAAGTTTAAGTAATGAGGTGGCACCAGGTCAATATTGATGGCAATTGGAGAAACTTCCAAAATCTGACTGAGGAGAATGTTTGCGGGTAAAGGGACGGCTGGGAAATTTCAGAAACAAGATAGTGAGAGTTCAGAAGCGGCTGTTCCTGTTAGTGTGAGGGACAATATTGGCGGGAATAGAAACCATTGTTTGAGTGGAATGTTGAGATTATGGATAAGAGAAACGAAGGAGGCATACGTCAGTTATAGACAAGTGGGGTCAGTGAATTCCTTGGAGTGCAGTTGTTGTCAGAGTATAGTTATGTTTAAGATTGGAGCGCAAAAAGACGACATGAAATAGCTTTGACAGAAAAAAAGAGAGAATTAAAGGAGATTCCACAAGTGTGTTAATGGCAAAAACTACCGAGGGAGATGACAGCGTCACTTAAAACTCAAAGAACCATCTATATGAGAATATATGGATGAAGAGTGGGGTTTACTAGGTTTCCCAAGTTTATCATCACGTTTTCATCTTTGATGCTGAGACAAGCGAGGAGAGTACATGAAAAGGCGATGGAGGATCATATCCGGGAAAAGCATAAAGCTTTTCCTAGGGATATAAGAGATTTTTTAAAAAATGACTCGAGTATGATTAGGGCCAATCAAGTACAGTATTCAGAGGAGATCGGGGAAGCGCTCAATGAATATTTTCGTCAGTATTCACAATGGAAAAGGCAATGTTGTCGTGGAGAATACTGAGAAACAGAATACTGACCAGATGGGCTTGAGGTACACAAGGAGGAAATTTCGGCAAGGGTGAACTGGTACGGTAAGTGATAGCAAGGCCTGGTCTGTGGAGTAGGGAGCTATGACATAGGAGAGTTCTGGCCCTAAAATTATTGAATTCGGTACTGAGCCTGGAGGGCACCTTGTTGTGGCAACGTTTTCAGAGCTTTCACGCAGACTGCACAGGAATATCAGGAAAGGAGTAGGTCGTTCATAGACTCCCGACCGATTGGAAGCAGCCGTTTTGGCCCACCCGACCTTTCAGGCGAGAAACCAACCCAAATGCATATTTGGCTGTCTGTTTGGAATTTACACATTTCCCCATATCTGCGTGGGATCACACTGGCAGCTCCTGTTTCCTCCCACTAACCAAAGCTGTGTGTGTTAGGTGACTGGCTAAATTGCCCATAGTGTTCAAGGATGTGTAAATTAGTTGCATTAGTAAGGGGTATATATTCAAAGTTTGGGAGAAGATTTGGAGTTCGGGTGCTCATTGTTGTGGTTCTGTTCGCCGAGCTGGGAATTTGTCTTGCAAACGTTTCGTCCCCTGTCTAGGTGACATCCTCAGTGCTTGGGAGCCTCCTGTGAAGCACTTCTGTGCTGTTTCCTCCGGCATTTATATTGGCCTGTCTCTGCCGCTTCTGGTTGTCAGTTCGAGCTGTCCGCTGCAGTGGCCGGTATATTGGGTCCTGGTAGATGTGTTTGTTGATAGAGTCTGTGGATGAGTGCCATGCTTCTAGGAATTCCCTGGCTGTTCTCTGTTTGGCTTGCCCTATAATGGTAGTGTTGTCCCAGTCGAATTCATGTTGCTTGCCGTCTGTGTGTGTGGCTACTTAGGAGAGCTGGTCGTGTCGTTTCGTGGCTAGTTGGTGTTCGTGTATACGGATTGTGAACTGTCTTCCTGTTTGTCCGATGTAGTGTTTTCTGCAGTCCTTGCATGGGATTTTGTACACGACATTAGTTTTGCTCATGTTGGGTATCGGGTCCTTCGTTGTGGTGAGTTGTTGTCTGAGCGTGGCTGTTGGTTTGTGTGTTGATATGAGTCCTAGTGGTCGCAGTAGTCTGGCTGTCAGTTCAGAAACGCTCCTGATGTATGGTAGTGTGGCTAGTCCTTTGGGTTGCAGCATGTCCTCGTTCCGTTGTTTCTTCCTTCGGCATCTGTTGATGAAATTACGAGGGTATCCGTTTTTGGCGAATACCTTGTATAGGTGTTCCTCTTCCTCTTTTTGTAGTTCTGGTGTGCTGCAGTGTGTTGTTGCCCTTTTGAATTGTGTTCTGATGCAACTTCGTTTGTGTGTGTTGGGGTGGTGCTTTCATAGTTTAGGACTTGGTCTGTGTGTGTCCCTTTCCTGTAAACCTTTGTGGTGAATTCTCCGTTCGGTGTTCTCTGTACCATCACGTCGAGGAATGGGACTTGTTTGCCTTTTTCTTCGTAACTAGTGATTCGGATTCCTGTGAGTGTGGCGTTGATGATCTGGTGCGTGTTCCCTATTTCTGTGTTTTGAATTATTACAAAGGTGTCATCCACGAATCTGACCCAGAGTTTGGGTTGAATTTGTGGTAAGACTGTTTGTTCTAACATTTGCATTACTGCTTCTGCTATGAGTCCAGAGATCGGTGAGCCCATGGGTGTTCCGTTGATTTGTTCGTATATTTGGTTGTTGAATGTGAAGTGTATTGTGAGGCACAAGTCCAGCAGTTTAAGTATGCCGTCTTTGTTGATAGGTTCAACGTTCTGTTGTCTGTTTTGTCTTTCCAGCAGGTTGGCTATTGTTTCTTAGGCTAGGGTTTTGTCGATGGAAGTGAACAGCGCCGTTACATCGAATGAGACCATAGTTTCTTCCTTGTCTATGTGTATATTTCTGATGATGTCCACGAATTCATGTGTCGATTGTATAGATTGTCTGCATCCGCTGATCAGGTGTTTCAGTTTCTGCTGTCGTTCTTTGGCCAGTTTGTGTTATGGTGTCCCTGGTAATACTATGGGGCTGAGTGGGATGTTTGGTTTGTGCACTTTGGGTAGTCCATAGAATCTGGGGGTGTTGTTGCTTTCAGGTTTCATTCATTGTAGATTCCTCAGTGTGTTGTTTATCCTATTGGTGAGCTGTGGGGTGGGGTCAAACTCCCTCTTTTGGTAGATGTTGGTATCTGCAAGTAGTTGTTTTACTTTTTGCATGTACTCTGCTTTCTCCAGGATGACCGTCATTTTGCCATTGTTTGCTGGTAGTATAATTATGTTCTTATCGTTTCTTCGCGATTTTAGTGCTTCGCTCTCCTTGGTGTTGAGGTTATGTGTTTGTCTTTTCCTTGTTATCAATGGTACGACACTTTGTCTCACAGTTTGTTGTGTCTCTTCTGTCAGTCCATTGTTCCTGAGTGTGCATTCTAGTGCTGCTAGGAAGTCTGCTGCCTTGGCGTCACTGTGATTGTAGTTGAGTCCCTTGGCCAATATTGTTCTTTCCGTGTCTGTGGGAGAGGTTTTTAACCCAGGTGTGTGTTGTGGTGTCCTCTTCTGTGTGTGTTCGATTGGCCATTTTTTCTTTTATTGTCCCGGAAGCGGCAGAGACAGGCCAATATAAATGCCGGAGGAAACAGCACAGAAGCGCTTCACAGGAGGCTCCCAAGCACTGAAGATGTCACCTAGACAGGGGACGAAACGTTTGCAAGACAAATTCCCAGCTCGGCGAACAGAACCACAACAACGAGCACCCGAACTACAAATCTTCTCCCAAACTTTGAATATATACCCCTTACTAATGCAACTAATTTACACATCCTTGAACACTATGGGCAATTTAGCCAGTCACCTAACACACACAGCTTTGGTTAGTGGGAGGAAACAGGAGCTGCCAGTGTGATCCCACGCAGATATGGGGAAATGTGTAAATTCCAAACAGACAGCCGCTCGAGGACGGTATAGAGCCCGGTTCTCTGGCTCTGTGATGCAGGATTGCTAATCACTGGGCCACTGCGCCATCGCTCATTGCATTAGCCTTCCCCATTCTAGAACAGGTCTGAATATCTCCTTAATGCACTTTTCCCAAGAAGTATACATATCCGTTAATGTGATGAAAAATCGAAAAAATACAGCAGATTAACAGCAGTATCCCTTCAGTCCAGATTTTTTTCATCCCCATTCAATATAATGAAGACCAAATCTCTCCCTTTGCCATTTACTCCTGCTCTCACCCATCCCTTTCTTGTTTGGAAATCTTTATTTCTGTTCAGTGCATTGCCTTCCACAGTCTTACGTCGGATTGAATTCCACAGGTTCACCAGCCTCTGAACACAGACATGTATTCTTATCTCAATGCAGTGGCCTGCCTGTACCTTATAATATGGAGCGTGTTTTGACATAACAGCCATGGGAAATTATCATCCCTGCTTTCAATCTGTCTCATCCTATCAGTGTGTTATATATGTCACTGAGATCTCCATTTTTTCTCAAAACGCCATGGACTACAAACCCTGTTTGTAGTCCACTCTGCTCACACAACAAGCCTGTTATCCCAGAGATGAATCTGGTCATCGTTCGTTACATTGCTTAAGGTTTGTCCTTGTTTAGGAACAGAACAAAAACTGCACAATAGTCGAGATGAGGTCTTAGCAAGGGCCTGTAGAGCAGCAGTAAGACATCCTTATTTCTCTACCCAAATCACCTGGAAATGAAGGTGAACTCACCATTTATCTTCCTAACTGTTTTCTGTTCCTCCAATATTACTTTCAGTCACTGTTGTACAAGGAGTTCCAGATCCTTTTCAATGTTATGGCTACCCACTTGGTCGAGCTGTGTACACTGGTCAATGTGCCAATGCCATTCCATGTATTAATTCTGGCTTCAGAACTCACTGTCCTGCATGGACCTCGGAGATTGCGCCGAAGGAAACGAAAAGAAAAGAACGCAGGTCACTCTACAGAGTAACATTTTTTTTCTGCCAATCCCTGTTCAAATGGTATGTTGCTGTTCAATTCAGACAAGCAGAACACAAAACATCCAACAGGGAGGCATGTGGGGCCTGGAGGCGAGATAGGGAGTGCAAATGTGCTGGAAGAGATGACAGAGATAGTGAGGCTTTGTAGGCGCTCGTGGAGTGTCCACAGTTAGGAACGCTTGCATTAGCTGGTGGAGGTGACAGAGATAATGAGGCGTGCGATATGTGTGTGCGATAAAACATTCCATTTGCCTGGCTGAGGGCAGCTTCACCCCACAACTTCTGACTCTCGGTAGCAGCAATGCCAGTTGTTTACATGGTGGTCTGCAGAAATCAATCAAGTCTCCTTACAAAGGATCTCTGAAACTACGACCATCAGGAAGGACAAGGAGAGACAATCCTTCATCAAGTTTCGTTCCAAACCACCCCCCATCCTATTTAGGAAATATATTTCTGTACTGTCAATGCCATTTTTTCAATTTCCTTTCTTTAGAGTATTGTAGGTCGAGCTACAGTGGTTCAATGTGTCGGCTCACCACCACCTTCTTCAGGGCAACAAGGATAAGCGAGAAATACCGGCCAAGTTACTTTCAAATGAAACATATTATCCATACCTTACCAATGCGGGACACTGAGTTCTGTGTGTTTTGATACTGCAAGCCGGTTTTTTGTAGTGAGTCCCTTGCATGTTGTGAACAGCTGAACGGATATGCTGTTTAAATAAAACTGTCAGCATTTCAGAGGCATCATATACATACCTCGCATTACACATAACACATTTCTGAGCTGTCAGATGCACAAAAACAGTTCAAAATGTGCTCGTTTCGGACTGTTAAATGTTGAAACAAACTCTGATATTATTGCCACCAAAATGATTGTGCGTGTATATTAGCAGATAATAATAGTACATAATAGCACATAATAAAATATAATATGTGTATATTTTCAAATTCTTTGCACTTAATAATAATTCGATCATTGGTGTGGTAACGAGACTTATCAATTGAAAGCATTTTCTGAGATTAGTGCACTATTTTCATCCTACTGTTGACATAAAAGTGAATTGATTAAACTGATTAATTTTGTGCTAACTGCTAAATCGAAAAGTAGGTACTGTCCAAAGATGTTGAGCCCTCAGTTAAGAGACTTTGCTGCTAATGGTTAGAATAATGCAGAAAACATTTACATGGACATTTCTGTCTTGAGGCACACATAAAGTCGTTGGGCTGGGATCATGCTGACCAGCAAAGTTGATGCACAATTCTGTTTGGATACTGACGTTGTGGAGCTGACATGGGCTGGAAACGTTTGTGAGGGATTCAATGTTAGGCGCCATGTGCCATATGAGTCCATCATCTTTATAACATCTTCATTCAAGTGTCTGTCCAAGGTGCAGAATTACAGAGCTGAGGTTGGCACATCAGATGTAATAAACTTGTAAAACATGCTTGTAGTGATGATGGTTAGAAATGTTTAACTGAGTTTGTATCAGCACTGAACCGTATTCTAGTCCACTGGCCTATTGATGCATTTCCCAGGTGTTCAGGTATGTCTCTAACTACTCTGTTGTGAGGGATTGTGTGAATAAATGTCAGCTACAGTTGAGAAGCTGTCTGGACAGATTTTGTACATAGCCAATGTTTCGGAGATTGTAGTCAGGCCTAGTAACGCTGTGTCTGAATTGAAGGGGTTTGCATGCCATTTTCAACAAACTTGCTGAATGCAAGATGTTCGCTCATCTGAACATGATTAAGCTGATTACTGTGGTTGCTTAACTGTGTAATAATGAGGTCTATATTCTTGGAATTATTGTTCACTTCAAATGCTTTTAACTGAAAACAATGAAGTTTGGTTTTATTGTAAAACATGTGAGAAATAAAGTGATATTAACTGTTTATTGTGGTAAAAGTTTAATTGACCTGCTGCATATTTCTCACATACTAATCAAGCAACAGTCAGACATTACCTGTATAGCAAAGACTCTGTGAACAGAACTTTGTCCCAGTCAACATCACCACCCTCTCTGGTAAGTTCTGTCCCACTGACAGGACAGAGCCAGGAAGAGGGGTATCGTTCCTTGGTACATAGTTAATATAGGGCTCAGCATTAATATTGAATGTTGTGGTTGCCTACTGTTCTGTTATGATGGAGTCAATAAATGGGAAGCATATGGTTGAGCTCATCGTCACCAGATTGCTGCAGATACACCGCTCAATTTAATATATCAGTAGGAGTGGATATGGAACAATCCGTTTGAGGAGGAAGGGTCAACTTCACGTTTCGTACAAACTCCACCATGTTATGGAACAACATGTATGCTGAGTGGGGCATACGTTAAAGAGATCAAACAATTAATGACGGGGTGTCCATGAGGTGGAGTTGACCATCATCAGCAGCAAAATAATATTCTGTACAACGTATACAGTATGCCAACACACGGCCCAACACATCTCCCAGTCTAGAGGAATCATTCTCAGGGGTCCACCCTCGTTCAATTAAGGCCATTGTGAGTGCAGAACAACATGCCAAGAACAGCACCAGCCACACCTAGATATGAGGGGACAACCTAGAGAAACCCATATTGTCTTCAGCTGCAAAACCGGATGACATGCATGCTAAACAGCAGAAGTGGCAAGTGGACCTAATCTATGTCTGCGGTCTAGCCACATGCATCAATAAAAAGAAATGGACAATAAAATAGGTCATTGGAGGCGGAGTCTGTTCTCCAACCATGAAAACCCCAGTCATGGGAGAGCGCAGGACATCAAGACCAAATGAAGTTGATGCATTTGAAGCAATCTGTATCCTGAATGGCTGAGCAGATGATCCATTTCGGCCTCCTTCGGTGGGACCCGGCTTCAAAGATGTCAATCTTAAAGCGATTCGATCCCTCCACACCATGACACAAAATGACTGGAGACACTGGACAGTGTGATTTAACTCCAGAAAATGTCACATCTCTCGCCATGTAATAACATTCCAGTAAGAACACTGACATCCGACAACAATGTGATAAACTGCCAAAGTATGTCATGTAAACATGAAGCAGGGCACTTGCATTGCAGCCAGTCTTTGACACATGGTTGTCCGGTCTATCATGTAAATGTGAAGTCGGGTGTCAGCAATAATGTGATGAATCTGCAATAACCTGTTCAGTGGCGGTCAGTTCGTGCCCTGTTCTGTATTCTCAGCTACTAACCCAATTCCAAGCAGAGTTCCAATGATTGGAATTCCAAAGACTGGAATTGCAAAGTGGCAGTGAGAGTAATGACTCTTAACATCAAACACCATTTAACAGGCTGTAAAATTACAGTAAATCAGAATCTGCGGAAGTCCTCTCCTGGTTGGAATTATCAACAGCAAAAAAATGTTGTTGTTCGTGTCAGTAATTCGAACTCCAAGACAGCTCTGCAGATGTTCCTCAGAAAAGAGAGTGCCTGAGGCACAACCATTTTCAGCTGCTGCAATGGCCTTCTCTTCATCGTAAGTTCAGACGTGGGACTGTTATACCACTCCTGAAACAGTCCATATTCAAATGCAACACGATCTGGGAACACATCCAGGTTTAGTCTGACAGTTGGCAAGTAATATTTACGAGACTCAAGTATTAGACACTTTCGACAATAAAGAAACAAACCGTCCTTCTTTGATTTTCAAAAGCATTACCGTCAGTGTGCCCCACCACAGTGTTTATCAGAATCCTGGGTGATACTATTGATAAGACATTGCACTGGAATAGTCACATAAATTACACTGTAATCAAGGGCAAGTCAGAGACTAGGAATTCTGCAGTGAGTAACGCACCTCTTGGATTATATCCCAGGGATAACCTCGGACAAAACCAAACCAATTCCTTCATATCACTTCCATGAACAATCATACGCTTCACCAAAGATGCTCAGTAATAGCCGTTCATTCAATTCAAAAAATGCACTGGAGAAGGGTTATTAGGCCAGCACCTTCGAACCTCACCGCTGTCGAGAAGAAAAGGATCAGCATGTACTTCGGAAAACCAGTTATCAGCAAGCTCGCTCCTTCAGACGTTCAAATGTGTTGAGGTTTGCTGCTGAGTTTAGCAACTTCCAACTACTCAGATCACAAAATCAGTCCAAGCGCAACAAGACTTGGACAACAGTAAGGCTTCGCTAGCCAAATGACAAGGAACATTTTTGCCACACTGACGTCAGATGATGACCATTGTAAACCAGTCAACATACAAAGGTATTAGAATTGTTGAACCCATTGGCACTAAAATTCTGAGGTATATCCAACACAATATAGCAGCTCCAGTTATAACGACAGATAAGAAGTTTGGAATCCTGTAGCGAGTAAACCACTGAATGCAGAACCTTCTCTCATAATCTCGTTAACAACTTTACTGTCACATTTCCAAAGTGTGTCCGCTGTCTATGTTGCTTACGCACTCACTACCATTCCAGCAGCTATACCCGCAATAATAGCTGTGACAACCATTTAGATCTCCCTTAATGCATCTTGGTAACTCTATCATTCCAGAAGGACAGAAGGAACTCTTCCCCATTAGGACATAAAGAGCTAAAAGTGAGAGAGGGCTCCCCAACATTCTGCTCCCCACCCCCGAACAGCGCAAGTATCCAGTCCCTTCAACCACAAGACGCTGACTGACTATGTCCACACTCCAGTACTGGGATATGAGACTCCCCTTGGCTCGTTGTGCCGGGCGCCTTGACTGACTGTGGACAATAATATTAAGCTTCCTCGTTTTGTGTCTGCGACAAACAACAAGTCAACTCAGCAGTCGTACGAGATCGATTGCTCTTGCTGAGGTGAAATACTGCGAATGGCTGGGTTATATAAGCCAGTTATTTTGTGAGTATTCAAGCAAACTCAAAGCGATGATTTAAAATTCGCAGTGATCTGCCCAAGAGGTGCAGTCCATACAGTAGTTGTGAATCACTGAGCACAGCATCCTTGCCGCAGTACTGCAATGAGATTTGGCAGTTGGCAGTGCACACTGAGCTGCAGCATTGAAGTACAGAAGCATACTATCAGTGGATCCGAGACGTGAAGTGATAGCATGGGAAGACTGGCTGGTAAAAGATGCTGGCATTGGTGGGTGTGGAGTACATGCAGCTTCTGTCTGTGCAGTGACCCCGAGACCTCGGTGTCCAAAATAGAAGTCCACAGGAGAGAGGGGCAAGATGGATTCACCAGTCACCAGCTCTCACTTTCATTTCAAATTATCTGTTTTGATATTCCCAACAGACAGATGGGGATGTGAGGCTGCAAATGAATGAGGTGTGTTCGTCATTAATTTGGCTGTTGATCATTAGTAATCATTCAGTCACTAAATCCAGAAAACATTTTGTCAGACACACATTAAACTTCCTCACAATACCTGTCACTGCTCTGATTCTAATTGATCGTCTTGTTTTTGTTTCCTGTTCACTTGAGTGAAATATATTTTCAGGTCAATGAATTGAGACTAAGTCATATTAAAACTCCAGCTCTCAGTCTAGCTTTGTCCTTTACACTACTTCCGCTCGAATGAAATAAATGATAACCACTATTGTCTAAATGCTGCACTTTTTCTTCTGTTCGACAGTTGGTAGAGAATGTGGTTGGCGTTACCTGAAGAATGCCATGGTACTCACATCTGCTGCTGTGTGTCAGTGGTGGAGGGAGAGAGTGATTGTGCATGAGTCTGTTCAAATGGACTGCGTAGTCTTTAATTGTGCCAAGCTGTTTGAGTGGAGTTGAAGTTACACTCATTCAGATTAATGGAGATTATTCCATCCTCTTCCTAACTTGAACCTCGGAGATAGTGGACAGGTTGTCGCAAGTAAGGCGAAATGTTACGCGCTGCAGCATTCATAGCTTCTGGTTTGATGTTCTAACCATAGCAGATATACGATCCTGAGAAAAACTGAGAATGTTACTGCCAATGGATCTAGAAATGGTACTGTCTTTGGATGTCGAATGGCGATTATGAGATGGTTTATGATGGTCATTGTCTGACCTTGGTGTGGCACAAATGGTACTTATCACGTGTCAGTCAAGCCTGGCTGTTGTCCAACTATCGCTACATTTGGATTGATTTTGAGATCTGAGCAGTTGAAAAATGTAAAGTCATGTGCAATCTTCATTACATCTGATCGTATAAAGAAGCGAAATTGCTGATAGTTGATTTTCCAAAGTAGGTGCTGCTTTTATTGTTTTAGATAGCAGTACGCTTCGAAGGTCCTGTGTCGTAACCCTTTGTGCTGTGGATCTTATCGATAGGATACACGGCTACTGATCAGCATCAGTGATGGAGGGGCTGGATGATCGTGGATGTGAAAATAACAAGGTGGGCTGGTTTCTTCCTGGGTTATTACTGAGATGTAATCCCTCAGAGGCTTTGGGGAGTCAGCAGGAGTATGATGCACTGCAGAATTCCGAGCCTCTGACCTGCCCTTGAAGATAATGTTGGTTTTGTGGCAGTCCCAGGCATGTCCTGGTCAATAATAGCAACGATAATGCTGATGAACACCGTGTTGAGAGATCAGAAATAGCAATCCTAATGAAAATCAAAGATGGATGATCTGATGTATTATTACCGTGTTTGTCTAATATTGATGTTGTGAGCATGACCTGGTATTTGTCATTCTGAACCTGAATGATTTGCAGGTCCTGCTCCTTTTGGACATGTTCTGTTTTATGAATGCTATAATCAATCAATATTTCCACTTCTGACCTGATGATGGACAGAAGGTTTTTGCAGCCGCTGAAAATGGTTGAGCCTCAGACTCGCTCTTTCCAGAGGAACGGCTGCAGAGCTGTCCTGGAGTTCGAATTATTGACACTGGCAACCGTCACTTCTTTTACTGGTGATAATTTCAACCAGTGGAGTACCTCACCCAGATTCCGAAGTACTATAATTATACTCGGGCTCCCATTTTCACACTGGTTTAAATGGTGCTTTGATGTTAAGAGTAATTACTCTTACTGCCCCTTTGGTATTCCACTCATTTCAACGGAGCTTGCAATGGGATCATGATCATGGGACACTAACTGAGCGTCCCTGAGTAAGTTACTGCTTATTGATCACATGATTTATGTCACCTTGCTTCACATTCACATGGTAGACAGGATATCGATGGGCCAGTGAGTTGCTGCAATGCAAATGTCCTACTTTTTATTTGTAGGACACTCAATTTATCACATTGTTGGTCGATGTCAATGTTCTTACTGGAATGGACCAGCTTGACTCGACATTTGGCAATCTCTGCAGTGAAACCACAGTTCCCAGTGTCTCCAAGCATTTCTGATATTGTATGTATTGTATTGAATTGTCTGAAGTTAGGGTTTTGTGATGTTGGGGCCTACTAAAGGCGGCGGAATTTAATCAATCTCTCAGCACCTCTGCCTGAAAATTGTTGCAAATGCATCAGCTTTATTTTTTTTTTCCTGATGTACTGCTCTCCACCATAAATGGGGATCTCATTGTTGGGGAGTAGCCTACTCATCCAATGGCCTCTTCCATTGTCCACTAATCTTTTATGTCTACATGAGGCATGGCCGAAAGATAGACCAGAACCATCGATTTTGGGATCACTGAGCTTTGTCCATCACTTGTTGATTATGCTGTTTCAGATGTAAGTCGTCCGGTTACATCGCTGAAGACAATAACAGCTTCTCCAGGCTGTCCCCTCTTATCTAGACCTGGTTGGTGCAGCTCCCACCATACCCTTCTGCACTCTACATTGAATCATGGTGGATACCTGGCTTGATGGCAAGTGTAGAGTGAGAGAAATGCCCAGCCGTGAGGTTGCAGACTGTTTGAGTTGTTCACAGTTTGATTCCACTGTTTCGCATGGCCCTTTGCACCTCATGGATGCCTCGGCGTTAGCTGCTCAGTCTATTAACGTCTGTCCCATTCAGCACATGCGTTGCTACATAATATGGTGGAGCTTCATTCAAATGTGAAAATGACCATTTTTCGCGCAAGCACTACACAGTGACCATATTTTCCATTATATTATGGAGAGGAGTCCCTGCAGCAGGCGGATTGATTAGGATGTGGCGAATTATATATTTTGCTTTTAATAAATCCCTCATAACATAGCGCAGAGTTGCCCAGCAGCTACAGGATCCAGCATCAGTGCTAGGCGCCATATTGACTATATACCAAGTAGCTGCACACCTCTATCTGGTTCTGTCCTATCAGCGGGACAGAACCTACCAGAGATGATCGTGATGTTGCCTGGACATGTTCCTGTCTACAGAATTCTGATTTATAGTCAATGTTTGACTGTTAATTGATTAGCCTGTGGCAAATACATGGCAGGTTACTGTTACTTGTTGTACATTTTCTACAATGAAGGGTTAATACTCCTATTTCTTACTTATTTTAAAATAATCAAATTATCATTGTTTTACAGTTGAAAATAAGTGAAGTGACTAATAACTAAATTCCCACAGTACACAGACAGCTATTACACAATTCAATGACTGTCGTAAACATCTGATTCACGCTCAGATCAGTGAACACACTATCTTGCAGGCAGCAAACCTGTTGAAAATGAATGCCGAAATACCTGATTTCAGCCGCAGTGCGACTGCACGTCACCACGACTCCAAAATACTGGCCATCTGCAAAATCTGTCCAGACAGCTTCCAGACTAGAGCTGGACAGTCATACACAGAATCCCTCACAATACACCAGTAAGAGATATACATGAACGACAGGGAAATGTGTGAGGTAGTCTGGTCAATGCACCAGCACAGGGCTCAGTGACGATCTAAACACAATTAATCATTTATATTAAATAAAATCACCTGACAACAAGCATGTCTTGCAAGTTTATATCTTCTGGTGAGTCTCCTAAACACTGTAATTCAGTCCCTTGGACCGATCCCGAATGAAGCTTTTATATAAGTGATGGACACCTGACCACATGATTCCTTACATTGAATCTTTCATAAACCATATCCAGTGCATGTCAGCGTCACAACGTCAGTATCCAATCAGAATTGTGCAGTTACATTGTTGGTCAGCATGATCCCGAACCAAAATCCTTGTGTGTGACATGAGCTGGAAATTGCTATAGAAATGTTTTCAGCATTGTTCTTACAATTGACGACAAAGATACTTTACTGAAGTTCCAACATCCTTTGGTAATACAGACTTTCCAATTGTCCAATAAGCAAAACGTTTACCCATTTACTCAGTCCATCTTTATAACAACAATGTGTTGAATCTCGGGTTCAAATCACATTGAAATGATGAGTTTGGTTACCACACCCAAGATCAAGTTCTTATAAAGTGCAAGGAATTTGCACATATACATTTTTTTCCTTTATACTAATATTGTGTGCGACTCGTCGACTCTCCTGCACGTCAGATATTGCCTGACCGCCTGTGCTTTGTCAGTACTACACTTTTTGACTTTAATCTCCAGGATTCTGAAGTCCTCACTTCCTCCCTGCTAATTTTCTCACATCAGTTTCATGGCAACAATATTGCTGTATGTCTAACCATTCTGCAGTCAAATATGAGTATGCTTTCAATTGCGAGGAAGTGAGGAATGCAGATGCTGGCGATCATAGCTGAAAAATGTGTTGCTGGAAAAGCGCAGCAGGTCAGGCAGCATCCAAGGAGCACGAGAATCGACGTTTCGGGCATAAGCCCTTCTTCAGAAATAAGATAAAAAATAGGGAGGAGGGACATTTGTAAGGGGCGTTAGGAATGCGATTGGTGGAAGGAGGTTAAGGTGAGGGAGATAGGCCAGAGAGGGGATGGGGGCTGAGAGGTCGGGAATAGATTTCAGGTCAACAAGGCAGTGCTGAGTCCGAGAGTTGGGACTGAGATAACGTGGGGGGAGGGGAAATGAGGAAGCTGGAAAAATCTACATTCATCCCTTGTGGTTGAAGTGTTCCTAAGTGGAAGATGAGGCGCTCTTCCTCCAGGCGTCATGTTGCCATGGTCTGGCGATGGAGGAGGCCAAGGACCTGCATGTCCTTGGCGGGGTGGGAGGGGGAGTTAAAGTGTTCAGCCACGGGGGAGTTGGGTTGGTTGGTGTGGATGTCCCAAAAGTGTTCTCTGAAACGTTGTACAAGTAGGCGGCCTGTCTCCCCAATGTAGAGGAGGCCACATCGAGTGCTGCGGTTGCAGTAAATGATGTGCGTGTAAGTGCAGGTGAATTTATGACGGATATGGAAGGATCCTTTGGGACCTTGGAGAGAATTGAGGAGGGAGGTGTGGGCGCAGTTCTGCATTTCTTGTGTTGCAGGAGAAGGTGCCGGGAGTGGGGGTTGGGATGGTGGGGGGGGTGTGGACCTGACGAGGAAGTTGCTGAGGGAGTGGTCTTTCCTGAATGCTGATAGGGGAGGTGAGGGAAATATATCCTTGGTGGTGGGGTCGGTTTGGAGGTGGCCAACCCTCGGACTCAGCACCGCCTTCTTGACTTGCAATCTTCTTCCCGACTTCTCCGCCCCCACCACCTCTCCAGCCTATCACCCTCACCTTAACCTCGTTCCACCTATCGCATTCCCAACGACCCTCCCCCATGTCCCTCCTCCCTACCTTTTATCTTAGCCTGCCTGGGACATCTTCCTCATTCCTGAAGAAGGGCGTATGCCAGATACGTCGATTCTCCTGCTCCTTGGATGCTGCCTGACATGCTGCACTTTTCCAGCAACACATTTTTCAAGCACGTTTCAATTGCTTCTGCCCATCTTACAGCTCATTAATGTGATACATGAACATCAGTGTCAGTGTCATGCTGGGTATGTCGGCCATGCCTCTGAAAGATTGACATATTTTAAAGAACAACATGTCCCTTCAGATGTTCATACCAAACAAGGTACTGACTGGACCCAACTAGCCTGCGGTCACAAAACCCAAAACTCAGTGTTTGGTAATCGGCGTATCTGGGCGACATGTTTCATTCTAATTTATTCATGCAATGTGATTGACCCTGTATATATTGCTCATCCCCTTTTGCCTTCGAGAAGGTTCTGGAGGGCTGACACTTAGATCCGCCGCAGTCCATGTGCTGTAGGAAGACTTACATTGCCATGATGGAGGCAATTTGCAACTGTGGCACTGAAGAAACAGCAGTACGTTTCCGAATCAAGATATAGGAAGGCTTGGAATTGAATATAAACATGGTGGTGGTCCCGTGTATTTGCTACCCTGATGCTTTTTCAAGGTGGTGGGTTCAGAGACATTTTCTAAGGAGCTTAAAATGTGTTGCTGGAGAAGCGCAGCATGTCAGGCAGCATCCAAGGAACAGGAGAATCGACGTTTCAGGCATAAACCCTTCTTCTGGAATGAGGAAAGTCTGTCCAGCAGGCTAAGATAAAAGGTATGGAGGAGGGACTTGGGGGAGGGGCGTTGGAAATGCGATAGGTGGAAGTAGGTCAAGCTGAGGGTGATAGGCCAGAGTGGGGTGGGGGCGGAGAGGTCAGGAAGAAGATTGCAGGTTAGGAAGGCGGTGCTGAGTTCGAGGGATTTGACTGAGACAAGGTGTGGGGAGGGCAAATGAGGAAACTGGAGAAATTTGAGTTCATCCCTTGTGGTTGGAGGGTTCCTAGCCAGAAGGTGAGGCGCTCTTCCTCCAACCGTCGTGTTGCTATGGTCTGGCGATGGAGGAGTCCATGGACCTGCATGTCCTTGGTGGATTGGGAGGGGGAGTTGAAGTGTTGAGCCACGGGGTGGTTGGGTTTGTTGGTCCGGGTGTCCCAGAGGTGTTGTCTGAAAAGTACCCGCAGTAGGCGGCCTGTCTCCCCAATATAGAGGAGGCCACATCGGGTGCAGCGGATGCAATAAATGATGTGTGTGGAGGTGCGGGTGAATTTTTGGCGGATATGGAAGTATCCCTTGGGGCCTTGGAGGAAAATAAGCGGGGGGAGTTGTGGCATTTCTTGCGGTTGCAGGGGAAGGTGCTGGGAGCAGAGGTTGGGTTGGTGGGGGGTGTGGACCTGACGAGGGAGTCATGGAGGGAGTGGTCTTTTCTGAACGCTGATAGGGGAGGGGAGGGAAATGTATCGCTGGTGGTGGGGTCCGTTTGGAGGTGGCGGAAATGACGGTGGATGATAAGCTGTTTCTGGAGGTTGTTGGGGTGGTAGGTGAGAACCAGTGGTTTTCTGTCTTGGTGGCGGTTGGAGGGGCGGGGCTCAAGGGCGGAGGAGCCGGAAGTGGAGGAGATGCGGTGGAGGGCATCGTCGACCACGTCTGGGGGGAATTTGCTGTCTTTGAAGAAGGAGGCCATTTGGGTTGTACAGTACTGGAACTGGTCCTCCAGGGAGCAGATGCGGCGGAGACGAAGGAATTGGGAGTATGTGATGGTGTTTTTCCAGGGGCCAGGGTGGGAGGAGGTGTAGTCTATGTAGCTGTGGGAGTCGGTAGGATAATAGTAAATGTCCGTGTTGATTCGGTCACCCGAGATAGAAATGGAAAGGCCTCGTAAGGAGAGGGAGGAGTCTGAGACGGTCCAGGTGAATTTGAGGTCGGGGTGGAACGTGTTGGTAAAGTGGATAAACTGTTCAACCTCCTCGTGGGAGCACGAGGCAGGGCCGATACACTCATCGATGTCGCGGAGGAAAAGGTGGTGCCAGTGCAGCTGCGGAAGATCAACTGTTCCACATATCCTACGACGAGGCAGGCATAGCTGGGGCCGATGCGGGTGCCCATGGCTACTCCTTTAGTTTGGAGGAAGTGAGAGGATTCCGCCTAGGAACCCTACAACCACAAGGGATGAGCTCAGATTCCTCCAGTGTCCTCATTTCCCCTCCCCACACCTTGTCTCAGTCAAATCCCTCGAACTCAGCACCGCCTTCCTAACCTGCAATCTTCTTCCTGACTTCTCCGCCCCCACCCCACTCTGGCCTATCTCCCTCACCTAGACCTCTTTCCACCTATCGCATTTCCAACGCCCTTCCCCCAAGTCCCTCCTCCCTACCTCTTATCTTAGCCTGCTGGACACACTTTCCTCATTCCTGAAGACGGGCTTATGCCCGAAACGTTGATTCTCCTGTTCCTTGGATGCTGCCTGACCTGCTGCGCTTTTCCAGCAACACATTTTCAGCTCTGATCTCCAGCATCTGCATTCCTAATTTTCTCCTCGAATACTTTCTAAGGAGCCTTGGTAAATTTCTGCAGAGCACCGTGTCAATGACACTACTGTGTCAGTGGAGGAGAGGCGAAACTGCACTCAACCAGGCTAATGTGAAATATTTCATCACACGCACCTTCAACGTGTGTATTACAGGTGGTGGACAGACTTTCAGAAAGCATGAGCTTAGCTATTTTTGCAGGATTTCCAGATCCTGACATACTTTTCTCTCGAATAAATATATATGAATCGAAAATAGGCGCTCTGGAAAAACACAACAGGCCAGTCAGCATCTGAGGTGCCGATGAGTTGACGTTTCAGGCGGTCGCCTTTCACAGGAATGGTAATAAATCTGTATGTTCAGTTCAGTTCTGTTTGACGTTAATCCTGAGGATACTGACATTTTGGACGTTCGGTGATGATCATGGCATTGAATGTTATCGATTGTGATTCAATTCTGTATTGTTCGAGGTGATCATTGTCAGGCATGTGCGTAATGCAAAGGTAACTTTTCAAATTAAAGCATACGCCTGCATAGTTTGCATATCTTAGTAATCACGAAGGGTGACGAACATTGTCCCATCATTGACAAATACCCCATTTGTGACATTACATTGTAGGGATGGCTATTTATGAAGCAGCCGAAGACTGCTGGGCCTAGGAGGAAGAACACTCCTATAACTCACCTACATTGTCCCTCTCTCCGAACTCGGAAGCTTGCTGCAAATTCCATCTGCTCCAGAGGTATGTCTCAACATATATGAACAGAATATTCTTAAAATATCTAACCTAAGGTGCTGCGTGAAGACTTGGTTATCTCAATAATTTGGACAGGTCATTGCGCGAAACACGTCCACACTTGGTTAGTCAGTCCTCGTTGTTTGTAATGATGTGTAATGCAAACATTGTGGGGTCAGTTTCTGATGTGATTGTATATATCTATCCATCTCAACCTCTCCCTTATTTAAGGTATAATGACTGTCCGATTAATTTACCCACAGTTGTCTCAATGAACGAGAGAGAAACGTTATCACTCCGTAGGAGGATGTTGCTTTACCTTACCATTTCTGATCTACAGGCTTATTTGGAAACACCTCCACTTGGGAAATTTTGCGTAGCTGTTCTGGAGTTGAAGTGACTGCTGTCAACTTACCACAACCATCTTGTGTTGTATCAGATCTAACTTCAACCAGTGCAGGGGTTTCTGTGATTCCCATTTTCTATTACTCCTTGAAACCACACTTGGTAAAATGCAATTAATTGCAGTCAATATCAGCTCACCGCAAGAAAACAGGTGTGTGCTTTCTTGTTGTTCATCTTTGAACCACAACTTCAATCACGTCACTGGATGAGTGGCCATGGCAAAGCCCAGGCTGAACTTCAGTGAGCATGTTAGTGCTGAACAATTACTATTTGATACCACTGCAAATGAAATCTATCAAATCTTTATTAATGAAAGGTATTAGAAGAGTGGGGCATTCATTGAATGTCTGATGTTTTGGCTGAGTGTGTCCAGGACATACACGGCGATTGTCCCATATTGTCAGATTGATGCTAGTGCTACAGCCCAACAGGAACAACTTGAATGGAATGTGATCGGGATTCACAAACTTTGGATTCTCCAATCCCGCCAGTCATTTTGGATACCACAGGAAATGAATCGATTCGGTTGAAGTCTCCCGTCTGTAGGAGAGTAAACAGATCATTCCATTTACACTTCTAACTGTATATTGTTGTGAATGCTTCAGCCTTATCTTTTGTATTTTTGTTCTGGACTCTTCAATCTTTGAGGAAGGCGACATGTGTGGAGCCGCCTCCTCCAATGAGTTGTTTGATTGTCCACCACCATTCAACCAACTGCATGTGACAAGATTGCAGAGATTAATTTTGATTTGTTGTATAGATATGCCTTTCATTTGCAGTTTATTTTATTTGGTAAGTGGTCCTGATCGGTAACTTCACCTTATTTTATGTATAAATTGTGCTGCCTTTGCCAGGCCCTTCTGTGGGCTTCGTTGATCAAAGGTTTATCTCCTGGCTTGTTGGTCAGGGTAAAGTGAACCATATGCGCTGGAATACAATTCTTCTGCTGTTGGAAATTATCTGAATCACTTCACACATCCCAGTATTGAGTTGCTAGGTCTATTCAAAATCTGTCCTGTTGAGGTCAGTGAGAGTGTTACACACACACAGAAGTGGGGATTCACAATGTAAATTTGGGACTCTGTCTCCAAAAATGCCGTGTGGAAGTGTCACTGGCACCAATACGGTCATCGATGAGGTCAAGTATATTTCTCCCTCTTAGTCGTCTTAGCCCGGTGTAGTCCCAGCCTATCAGCTATGTACTTTGATATCCAACAAACCCAATCAGCAATGCTGCTGCTGAGCCGCTATCAGTGGTGGTACATTCTGCCTCTTTGTAACACTCTCAAAGCTTCCCCCAAGTGTTGTTCAATGTGGGCGGACAGTGATCTATCACCTGAGGGAGGGGAGTCAGCCAGAGATTTCCGTGTCAATGTTTCATCTGATATCATGAGGTTGAGGGAATGGAGTCAGCAGGACTTTTCCAAGACAATATTGATCTGACATCATGAGACTTCATGATTTAGGAAGGATGACTTTGCAGAGTCTACACATCTTCTTATTTGTGTTGCTGTCAACCGAAGGCCCTCTCCTGTGGTATATGACACTGATTCTCTGTCTTTTGTGATTGTATTCCAAAAATGCCTCACACCTTCAGGTTCTCATAACGCCTTGTCTATTACACAGGTCTCTACAACGAATTTCTTCCATTAGGTCATTTTACAATTCTGTTTTGAAACTGCTCACCTGTCCCTCTCAATCTTCCATGTTATCGCCTCCAGACTCTACATCCATCTCGATCTAGAGAGACCACGTTAACTCCATAACCTTCATAGACCGACCTTCAACTGTAAATTCTTTCAGAATCTTTACTACATATCATTCCTTTAAACTCATCTGAACCACACACCTCACCCTATCCCTTTAAACTCCAATTAACCCTAAATGCATCCCGACCTCTCTAACATCCTCCAAACCCAATAACACCATCTCTCTGACCTTCTCCAAACATGACACCACACCCAATTTATCAAACCTTCTTCAAACGCTACATGCCATTCACTCCCTTACTTTCTTAACACCCCTCCTGATCTCCCAAACGTCCTCCAAGTCCTACAACGTCGCTGCTTCTGTAACATCCTCCAACCCGGACACTCCTCCCTCTTTCACAAACCTCCTTCTACTCCTACACATATTGCTCTTTCACAAATCTCCACGATTGTGCATCCTTTCCTATGTCTCTAAGGTCCACAAAACTACACCCCTACCAATTTCTCTAAACTCCTCCAGCTTCAACATCACCCATATCTCGATAATATCCTCCAGGCAGAGCACTCCTTCCTGTCTTACTATCCGCCTCCACACCGCACACCACTTCCTATTGCTCTAACTTCCTCCAAACCCGACACTCCTCCCTTTCAATCGAACCCCTTCCAAACACTGCACCCCTCCGTATTTCTCTCATCTCTTCTAAACCCTGCAACATCCCGTCTCTCCAAATTTCTCCAGCTTTTAATCCTTCCCAAATAACATCTCTAACTTCCTCCAGGCCCTTCACCCTTCCTATCTCTCGACACTTGTCCAGCAACTTCAGCCCGCCTGAACTTTCTAACCACATCGACATCCTATGCTGTATCATTGCTCGCTACCAACCTCCAGCTCCTTTACCCCTCCCTAACTCTCCAACCATCTCCTGTCCCTACAACCCTCCCTATCTTTCTAAACTCCTTCAGCTCCTACATGCCTCCCTATTTCTCTAACCTCCTACAGAACTTACACCTCCCCCCTTTTCCTCTAACAACTTCCAGTTCCAAACCTCTCCCATATCTCTCAAATCACCTCCAGTCCCCACATATCTCCCTTTGTCTGTACGCATCTCCAGCCGCTCCATGGCTTCTTTTCCCTGTAATCACCATCAGCCTTCTCACCCCTCCCATCTCTCTAAACTTCAGTTGTCACCCAACGTTATCCTGTGAATGGATTCAAAGTTCTCATGAGCCTGCTCTAGCATGCACAGACATTGCTATATCTGTCGAGTCTCCAGCTTGGTTTGTCCTGTGTCCATCATTGCTTTCTTTTATCCTAATATCTCCAGTCTTCTTTTCCATTCTCTGTAACATCTGATGCCATGCTTTTTTATTTCGAGAATATCTCCTGACGTGCATTCCTATCCCTGAGGTAACAGTGGCTGAAGGACCTGAACTTAAGGGAATTTCTATTTGCCAGGATTTGGTGTTGGAGAGACTGTTAGGTCTGAAGGTTGATAAGTCTCCGGGACCTGATGGCCTGCATCCCAGGGTACTGAAGGAGGTGGCTCGGGAAATCGTGGATGCGCTGGTGATTATTTTCCAGAGTTCAATAGAATCGGGGTTGGTTCCTGAGGATTGGAGGGCGGCTAATGTTGTGCCACTTTTTAAGAAGGGTGGGCGGGAGAAAGCAGGAAATTATAGACCAGTTAGTCTGACCTCAGTGGTGGGAAAGATGCTGGAGTCTATTATAAAGGATGAAATTACGGCACATCTGGATAATAGTAACAGGATAGGACAGAGTCAGCATGGATTTATGAAGGGGAAATCATGCTTGACTAATCTTCTTGAATTTTTTGAGGATGTAACTCGGAAGATGGACGAGGGAGATCCAGTGGATGTAGTGTACCTGGACTTTCAGAAAGCTTTTGATAAAGTCCCACACAAGAGGTTAGTGAGTAAAATTAGGGCGCACGGGATTGGGGGCAAAGTACTAGATTGGATAGAGAATTGGTTGGCTAACAGGAAACAAAGGGTAGTGATTAACGGCTCCATTTTGAAATGGCAGGCAGTGACCAGTGGGGTACCGCAGGGATCCGTGCTGGGACCGCAGCTTTTTACAATATATGTAAATGATATAGAAGATGGTATCAGCAATAACATTAGCAAATTTGCTGATGACACAAAGCTAGGTGGTAGGGTGAAATGTGATGAGGATGTTAGGGGATTACAGGGTGACCTGGACAAGTTAGGTGAGTGGGCAGATGCATGGCAGATGCAGTTTAATGTGGATAAATGTCTGGTTATCCACTTTGGTGGCAAGAACAGGAAGGCAGATTACTACCTCAATGGTATCAAATTAGGTAAAGGGGCTGTTCAGAGAGATCTGGGTGTTCTTGTCCACCAGTCAATGAAGGCAAGCATGCAGGTACAGCAGGTCGTGAAGAAGGCTAATAGCATGCTGGCCTTCATAACAAGAGGGATTGAGTATAGAAGCAAAGAGGTGCTTCTGCAGCTGTACAGGGCCCTGGTGAGACCACACCTGGAGTACTGTGTACAGTTCTGGTCTCCAAATTTGAGGAAAGACATTCTGGCTATTGAGGGAGTGCAGCGTAGGTTCACGAGGTCAATTCCTGGAATGGCAGGATTGCCTTACACGGAAAGACTGAAGCGACTGGGCTTGTATACCCTTGAGTTTAGAAGACTGAGAGGGGATCTGATTGAAACGTATAGGCTTATGAAAGGACTGGACACTCTGGCAGGAGGGAACATATTTCCGTTGATGGGGGAGTGCCGAACCAGAGGACACAACTTAAAAATACGGGGTAGACCATTTAGGACAGAGATGAGGAGAAACTACTTCACACAGAGAGTGGTGGCTGTGTGGAATGCTCTGCCCCAGAGGGCAGTGGAGGCCCAGTCTCTGGATTCTTTTAAGAAAGAATTGGATAGAGCTCTTAAAGATAGTGGAGTCAAGGGGTATGGAGATAAGGCTGGAACAGGATACTAATTAGGAATGATCAGCCATGATCATATTGAATGGCGGTGCAGGCTCGAAGGGCAGAATGGCCTACTCCTGCATCTATTGTCTATTGTAATATCTCCAGCCTTGCATTCGAGACTGTGCAACATCTCCAGACTTGCTTTCCTATCTTTGTAATATCTCCAGCCTTGCTTTGTTACCTCTATTCCTGTGTTGAAATGACATCAGCAACCCGAGGATACCTAAACATATGAATCGAAAATGTTCCCTGCACCAGTGCTACATCCGGAGGCTCGCTGCTGATGTTATCTAGTATGGTGGCATAGCGTCTGAAAACGAACAGTCCAGCTCAGAGAGCAAGGCGACATCCACAACCTCAACCTGAGCAACAAATCTTTTGAAAACTCGCTGTTCTTTCCTATGCCTGTAACATGAACAGGCTTGCTTTCCTGTCTCTTTAACATCTTCAGCGTTGCTTTCCTTTCTATGTTACATCTCCTGTTCAGCTTTCCGATATCCATAACATCTCCAGCCTTGCTCTCCTAATTTTGTAACATCACCAGAATTTTTTTTCAATTTTTGTAACATCTCCAGCCTTGCTCTCCTAATTTTGTAACATCACCAGAATTGTTTTTCAATTTCTGTAACATCTCCAGCCTTGCTTCCTTATCTCTGTAACATATCCAGCTTTCCTTTCCTATCTCTGTAACATATTCGAACCATGTTTTTTTCTATGTCGGAAACATCCCCAACCTGGCTTTCCTATGACAGTAGCACATCCAGTGTTGATTTTCTATGTCTACATAGTCTCCAATCTCTTGGTTTCCTCTCTCTGTAACATTTCTAGATTTATTTTCCTACCTGTGTCACATCTCCATCCGTCCTTTCCTCTCTCTGTAACATCTCCAGTTCTATCTTGCGTTACGATGGAACATCTCTACCGTTGTTTTTCTATCTCTGTAAAAGAATCTGCCCAGCCAGCTGATCTCTACAACATCTCTGGGCTTGCTTTGCTGAATGAGTCACATCACCAGCCTTGTTTTCCTGTCTCTGAAAAATCCCCAGCCTTGCTTTCCTACCTATGTAAAGTCTCCAGCATTGTAAAGTCTCCAGCATTGTTTTCTTATCTCTGCAACATCTCCAGCTTTGCGTTTCTGTATGTGGGCCATTCCCAGCCTTGCTTTTCGAACTCTCTAACAGCTCCAAGCTTGTGTTCTGATCTGGTTAATACTTCTAGCCTTCTGTTCCGGTCTATCTATTATCTCCAGCCTTCCTTCCCTACCTTTGCATTATCTACCACCTTGCTTTCCTATCTCTATAAAATCTGAGGCATCGCTTTCCTATTTGTGTAACATCTCAAGCTTTGCTTTCCTATTTTTTGAAATATCTCCAGTCTTGCTTTCCTATCACTGTAAGACTTCTAACATTGCATTCCCATCGATGTAACACTTCCGGCTTTGTGTTACAATCTCTGCAAAATCTGTAATCTTGTTTTTCTATTTCTATAACATCTGCAGCTTGGATCTCCTATTTCTATAAGCCCTCTGGTGTTCCATTCCGATGTATGTAACTTCTCCAGCCTTGCTTTCATATCCTGTGCAATCTGCAAACTAAGTTTCCTATGTCTGTAACATCTCCAGCCTTGCTTTTCTATCCCTGGAACATCCCCACCCTTCCTGCCCTATCTCAATAACATCTGCAGCCCCGAAATCTTACCTCTGTAACAATTCCGGCCATACTATCGTATCTATTTAATATTTCCATCCTTGTTTGCCTTTCGCTGTAATGTCTCCAACCTTGCTTTCATCTCCATGTATAATCTCCATCTTTGCTTTCCTATCTCTGCATCATCTCCAGCCTTGGTTACTTATTTCTGTAAAATCTCCTGCCTTGATTTCCTATCCATGTAACATCTCCAGAATTGCTTTCCTACGTAAGGACCATCTCCATCTTGTTTCCCGATCCCTGTAATAGCACCAGTCTTAGTTTCCCATTCTATAACATCACCAGCGATGTGTTCCTATCCATGTCACATATGCAGCCCTGCTTTTCTATCTCAATAACATCTCCAACCTTGTTTTCCTATTAATGTAACCGCTCGAGCCATGCTTTAATCACTCTGTAACATATCCACCGTTGCTTTCATATCTGTGTAACATCTCCAGCGTTGCTTTCCAATCCACGTAATGTCGTCAGCCCTGCTTTCCTATCTCTCTGACATCGCCAGTGTTGCTTTCCTGTCCGTGTAATATCTCAAGCCTTGTTTTTATATCTCCGGAACAGCTCCAGACCTGCTTTCCTGTCGATGTTGCATCAACAGCCTTCCTTTCCTATCCCTTTGTCATCCCAGCCTTGTATTCCCAACTCTATAATGTCTCCAGTCTTGCACTCCTTTCTCTGTATAATCTCCAACATTGCATTTCTATCATTATAAAGTCTACAGCCTTCCTTTTCTATCTCTGTAACATCTCTCGCTGTGCTTTCCTATATCCAAACAAATCCCGCATTGCTTTCATCTTTCCTAACATCTCCAGCCTTGTGGTGTCAACTCCAGACTTGAAATCCTAACTCTGTAACATTGCCAGGCTTCATTTCCTATCTCTATAAGATCACCATCTTTGATTTCCTACCGCCAAAACATGTCACGTCTTGTTTTCCAAACACAAAAGCGTCTTCAGCCTTGTTTCCCTATGGGTATAATGCCTTCAGCATTGCTCTGCTATCTCTGCAACGTCTCCAGTCCTGCTTTCCTCTTTCTGTAATGACTGAGACCTTGATTTCCTGTTGCTGTATTATCACCAGCCTTACTTGCCTATCTCTGTAACTTCTCTATCATTCCTTCCCTGTCTTCATAACATGTCCAGTTATGCTCTATAACATTTCCAGCCATGCTCTCCTACGTCTGCAACACCTCGACCCTTGTATTCTTATCTCTATAACATCCCCAGCCTTGCATTACTAACTTTATCACATCTCCAGCCTTGTTTTCCTATCTCCATAACATATCCAGCCTCGCTTTCCTTAACATTTACTTCTCCAGCCTTGTTTCCCTAACTATGTAATAACTCACTCCAGCCCTGGTTTCATATCGCTATAACATTTCCAGACTTGCTCTTCTGTCTCATAAACATCTCCAGGCATGCTTTCCTCTCTCGGCCTTTTCTCGTTGGAACGGCGAAGGATGAGGGGTGACTTGATAGAGGTTTATAAGATGATCAGAGGAATAGATAGAGTAGACAGTCAGATACTTTTTCCCCGGGTACAACAGAGTGTTACAAGGGGACATAAATTTAAGGTGAAGGATGGAAGGAAAAGGGGAGATGTCAGGGGTGGGTTCTTTACGCAGAGAGTGGTGGGGGCATGGAATGCGCTGCCCGAGGGAGTGGTAGAGTCAGATTCATTGGTGACCTTTAAGCGGCATTTGGATAGGTACATGGATGGGTGATTAATCTAGGATAGAAGTTCGGCACAACATCGTGGGCCGAAGGGCCTGTTCTGTGCTGTATTGTTCTATGTTCTATATGTTCTATGTTCTACCACCAGTCTTGCTTTCCAATACGTGTAACATCTCCAGCCTTGCTTTCCTGTCTGTGTAAGATCTCTAACCTTACTTTCCTATCTCTGTAACATCCCCAATCTTGTTTTAAAATCTGTGTAAAATCTCCAGCCTTGATTTCCTGTCTCTGTGACAGCTTCAGCCGTACTTACTAATCTATGTGACATCTCCAGCCTTGATCCCTTTCACATTTCCAGCCTTGCTTTCCTACTTATGTAACAAATCCAGACTTGTTTTTCTATTTCTATAAATTCTCTAGCCTTGCTTTCATATACCTGAGATGTCTCCAGCCTTGTTTTCCTATTTGTTTCAGCTACCATGCCGTAAAGCTAATGTTATCTTCTCGCGATTTCAATCCTCTCTATTTCTTCAACCACCTCCTCCATCAGCATTTCTCCAAAATACTGTAATCACCTCTTTCGTTTTCCTTTCACTCTCTGAGTAATTTCATCCAGCTTCCTCTCCACTTTGTGCCTCTTCCGCCTGCTTCAACGTTCTCTATCTGTATAAACGTCTCCTGCAACCACAACGACTCCCTATCATTGTAACATTGCCCAGCTACTGCACCCATTTCCTATCCCTGTTACATTCTCGAGTACCTATCCGCTCCATATCTCTGTACATTCTCAAGCACCTGCACCTATCCGTATCCCTGTAAAATTCTCCATCACCTACAACCGCTCTCTATCGATGCAACATCCTCCAGCAACAAGCGACTCCCTTCACCTGAAACATACCCCAGCACCTACACAGATTCCTTATCCCTGTATCATTCTCCAGGAACTACACACCTCCCTCTCTGTAACTTTATTCAGCACCTACAGCCACTCCCTATCCCTGTAACATTCTCCATCCTCTGTACCCGCTTCCGACACATGTAACATTTACGAGTACATACACACAATCGCTATCCCTGTTTTATCCTCCAGCAACTAAACCCATTCCCTACTCCTGTAACATTTCCCAGCAGCCGCTCCCGACCCGTCACATTATCCAGAATCACCGACAACTCTCCATCACTGTTACCTGCTCAAGTATGAACACGCATCTTTATTTTCTCCAACATCCGTCTGCTAGTAAAACCTTATTATCGAAATAACTTCTTCTGGAATTCACACTATTCGACCTTTGTAATCTCCTTATGTCCTTTACCACCTCCTGTTTTTGTAAATCGCTGCAGCCTGCACACACATCCTTATCTCCGTTATCTCCAGCGTCATTCTCTGGTGTCTTTAGGGGGTAACAGAGGCTATCTACCTGCGCAGTGACATGAATATGTTGGCATTGTCTCCACAGAGGATGTAACAGAAAATCGTCCATAAATATCAGGAAAATGGGTGACCCAGGGAATTGAGAAACACAAAGAAATTAGAAGAGGAATTACTCGAAAATAAATCATAGCGGTGAAGAGTGGTTGAACTCTGCGCCAGATAAATGGCGAAATATACATGCAGCTTGAAGATTGAGCTTGCTGGATTTAATTTTCCAAAACTGGTAAACACACTATGGATCTTTTACCCCCGTAAATTCATTAGTTCTACAAGCCACATTTCGAACTATTGAGGGAGATCAAATTTCTTCAATACTCTTTAGATTCCTGAGAGGATCCCGCAGATGACAAAGTAGCGATTGTGACAGCGAATATTTCAAACAGGATGGAGAGCGAAAACAGAAAAAAATGTAGTGGATAGCTTGATGCCAGTTGTGATGAAAATAATAATAATTTTCTTGTCAGCATTGTTTTAAAAACCGTCTGCTAATTAAATTAAAAAACCCAAAAAACCTTGTCTTTTCACGGAATCTGCTAATAGCGTCAGTGAGAAAGAAAACCCTGCCATTCCAAAGTTTATGGAAATAATGTTATTCATGTTGCTAATTCTAACACTGAACACGAAGCAAAGCAATTAACAAACTCGACCCCCTTCTTTCTTAAATACACACAATCTGACCAAACTCTATTTAAAATACTCCTTTTATAACATGATTAATAAACATTAAATGAGCTTAATTTCTCAAAGTCCAAGCAGTCTTTTATGCTCTTTTCCTTGCTGTTTTCAGAATCTCTAATCTTCCCTGTGTGCTTTGCGTTCTGCTGATTTCTTCTGTCCTTCTGTTTCTGCGGTCTTCTCATGGGCGGCCTTCATTCTTTTTACTGTGAATATTTTTTAGTGATAAATTGTTTCTCCGATGTTTTAAAAGATGGCATATTCTGATACTTATCATTGACAGTTTTGAGAGCCCTTGCAAATTACACGTGCTCTCGGTGGGAAGCTAGCTCTGGGAAATTTTCAAAATGTCCTTCCTTGTTTCGTTTCTGAAGACCCCGTCATTAACCAAATGGTTTCAAAACAATTAAATTTCAATTCCATTGTTTTTTGTGATACTGAACATAACTTAAATGAATTGGCTACATTCAAATCCGGTTGCTATTAAAATCAAAACCCAATGTCACGCTGATTGTTACATATTATAAATTCGCAGTAATCTCTGCACCTGCCAACATGTCACACACGTGCTCTCAGAATCTCTCAGCTCAGAAAGGCACCTCTCTGTTAAAGAAGATGGACTGTCATAATTAAAAGATGGCTTCATTTTTCTTCTTTTTCTCTGAACTTTAATACCCTTTTTGCAAAATACATAAATAGATAATCTAAAGTTACGTACTCTTTACTAATTCTGCGTGCGTACTCGATAAGTTTGGACAGTAAGAGTTCTGCGTTATCTGTTTTAATTTAATTTTTAGCCCTCGGAGTCAAAGCATCTGCAACATTATTTTTTCGATCTGCGATATGGACCGTTTGCGAATTCGAAGCCTCTCACTTCAGACTGCATCAAAATAGTCTCGAAGTTTTGCATTCTAATCTTTACAAAAATGTAAGAATGCTACAAATACTCACAGTAAAAGTAAGAAGTCGCTCCAAAGAGATGAGAGCTTAATCAGAATCTAGAAGAAAATAGCATAATCGGGTGATCGGAAGAAGACAACTTCGGAATGTATGGAGTTTGAGTGATTATGTTACATCAATATTTATTAATTATGTTATTGGAGTAACACTTTGATATCGCTTGGGGTTCGAGAGTGATTAGTTAAGAGAAAGGGGATTAGTTTTGTTGATCGTTTTGTTTCGTGTTCACTGCCAGAAATAGCATAATAAATTGTTATTTCATTTCTTTACGCAGGAGAAATCATTGGTTTTCATTCAGTCTTTACGAGGCGAGGAGAGCTTTTCTGGGGTGTTCAATTTAATTAGCAGATGGTTTCGACGTCAGCGCCCTGACACTCAGTCAAATTACTGCCTTGGCATTCGGGCCAGTCACACCAAACTCGTGTTCGTATCTTCCTTCCAATTCAGTAGAACCCACTGTTTATGTGCAAAGTGTTTCCTTCTAACAAAACGGATTAACTGGTGAGACACCTGTATTCCAGTGAATTGGGGAACCAGGACAATGAAATATTTACCATGGGTTGTGCTCGAGGGATTTTTGACCGGTCAGGGAATTAAGAGCGACAAGGAAATGGGCATCAAAGAGAAGTTGAGGCCAAGAGCAGACCATTCATGGTCTTATTGTAGGGCAAGGCTGTTTTATGGTGAGAGGGGCGAATGACCAAATTCTGCGTTTTCTCTTCATCTTACTGGAAAGTAGGTGGTTGGTATTTTCCTGGAAAATCTGCTGAGGAATGCTGCAGTCAGACAGACGAGAGGATTTTGTGAGTGATTCGTGGGTGAGGTATGGGAACCGGGAGGGTGGGAGCGCAGGAACTGTACCCACAGAAAATCTGGGTCCACAACAAGAATTTCAAATGGGGACATCGGAACTTGTGGAAGGAGAGTCGACCCAGTTGCTTCACATCGAAATTCATTTCTTTTTCCTAAGAACACTTTTACACCCCATACCAAACTGGGTGTGCCAGGCCTGAGGGGCTAAATGGTCTCAGCTGTTTCTGTGGTCCACGTACGCGGGGAAAGTGGCCCCCAACTGCCCCTGGCTAGCAGATTCATGGGACTGCATAACAAAGCAAGAAAGTGCGATGGACCAGGAGTGGGTCATTGGACACTTTGCGCGTTCTAAACCAGGCACTGAGAGCGTGGTTGATTTGGTTGCGGTCTCAGCCACACTTCCTTATCTGTAGTTTATTACCTTTGAATCACATTTCTGTCAAATACCTAAGTAAGACAACTTTGAATTAATGCAAACATACAGACTCCACAAACTTGTGGGCAAGGGAATTCCACTTAAATTGCTGTTTGAGAATACATCTTTACCCTTGTTTCGACAAAGGTTCGAGGGTGATGTTTTCATTTTCTACTCCCGCTTTGACAAGATTATTTTGTTCGTGGCTCCTTTTTTTTTCCAAAAGAGTTTGTAAAGGCAGACGTGCAGAAGTGTCTCAGAGAAGCCTCGTTTAACAATGGCAGTGGAGTGACCAGTTCTCTCAGTTAGAATGTTCATCTGGTTTACTTTAGTTGTAGCAGAGAAACTGGCAGCTGTAACAGACGTTGCTGAAGTGGGAAAAAGGCTCCATTCTTCAGCAGATGATTCCTGACTGGCGGTAGTGTTTTTAAATCGTTAATTATTCTAAATTTCTTTTTCGTGTTTCAAATGCAGTGATTTTAAGAACACTGTTTTGCTTCCAGCGAGTGGTTTGACCAGCTGAATTGCACCGAGATTATCTACTTCACATCCGCCTTTTAAATATGAATAAAGTTAAAATCGTGCCGACTATCATAAAATATTATGAGGGTAACTAGCCGACTCCATAACATCAGTCTTAGATTGAGTTTGGTGCAATGTGAGGGACAAGTCAGGTAGATATCTTAAATTTGTTAAAACGTATTTAAAGTCAACGCAAAATGTCTCCAGCAAGGATGGAAAGGTAAATGACAAACAGTTTGGACATTGTAAATATATGAATCAATATTTATCTTTCTTTACAAACCGAGACATATTCAAACATGCGCAAACACAGACACCAACAGACCAAGACACACATACACAGACGCATAAACACACACGAACACAAATGAAGACAAGTCAAAAAATAAAAACAATGCAGAATATTAATTCGAAAGAGCTTATTTTCCCAATGGCAGTTGATTTCATAACAAAAGAAAATTAAGATTGTCTCCAATATTATCGTACCGCTGAAGTTATTCTGCTCGCAGAAGCTGTTGGAAATACAGTGTCTTCCTGGAACAGTTGGATTATGGTGATTTGTCTTTTCTTTCCCGCACTCTCTCTCTGATCCCTTCGAACTCTCGGTCTGTCTGTCTACCCCCTCCCAGTCTCTCTCGCTCTCTCCAGCCCTCTATTTCTTCACCCTCCCACACCCTGTCTAACGCCCTCCCTCTCTCACTTTCTGTCCACCCCTTCCATTCTGTCTCTCCCCCTACTCTATCTCTACCCACTTCCTCTCTCTTTCCGCCCTCCACTTCTGTATTTTTCTCCCCTCCCCCTCTCTATCTCTCGTACCCTGCTACTCTCGCTCTCTTTCCATCCCACTCCCTGTCTACCACCCTCCCACATCTCTCTAAGCTCCTTCTCACTCATTCCCCCTCCCTCTCTGTCTCCAACCTCCCACAGTTTCTCTCTACTCCCTTCTCACTCTCTGAGTTTCGCTCAATGCTCTCCCAGTCTCTCTCTCTCGGTCCGTCTCACTATGTTTATACCCTCCCACTCTCACATTCTATACAAACCTACCACGCTCTCTCTACACTCACTTTCTCTCTATCCCCTCCCACTGTCTCCCTCTACACCGTCCCACTCTATATCCTCTATACCACGTCCCACTCTCTCTCACCTCCCATTCTCTGTCTCTAAACCTCACACTATCTCTCTTCCATCCCACTCTCCCTCTCTTCTCCCCTCCCACTGCCTTTTTCTGTTCCCTCGCTGTCAATCGTGCTCTCTTTCTAACCCCTCTGTCTCTCTCTTCTCCCACTCTGTCTCTCTACTCCACTACTGCTCTTCCTCTTCCTGCCTCCAACTCCTCCCTCTCTCTTTCTCTCTGAACTTGAACTACTCTCTCTCACGGTCTCTCACTCATTCTACTCGCTCCCACTCTCTCTCTCGGTCTCTCGCTTTGCAAACCCCTTGCACTCTCTCTCTGTCTGCATTTCTCTTGGTCACACTTTCTCTGCCCTCCTCCCACTCTCTCAAAACCCTCACACACTCTCTCTCCACCCCTTACACGTACACACTCTCTCTCCTGCCTCTCTCTCTCCTACACCAAACCATTCTCCCTCACTCTCTAACCACCTCCCACTCTCTGTCTAAGACCCTCCCACTCTCTCTTATCACCCCACTCTCTCTCGATCCCCCTTCTCTCTCTTCATCCATGTGCCACTCTCTTTCTCTCTCACTCCTCCTCTCGCTACCTCCCTCCCATTCTCTTTTGCTCTCTCTCTCTCTTTGTATATCTCTCTCTTTGTCGCTGTCTCTCTACCTCCTCTCACATCCCCCACTGACTCTCTCTCTCTAACATTCCCTCTCTGTCTACCCTCTAACCCCTTTTTCTAACCACTCCCATTCTCTCTCACTACACTTTAGATTAGATTAGATTAGATTAGATTAGATTACTTACAGTGTGGAAACAGGCCCTTCGGCCCAACAAGTCCACACCGCCCCGCCGAAGCGTAACCCACCCATACCCCTACATCTACATCTACCCCTTACCTAACACTACGGGCAATTTAGCATGGCCAATTCACCCTAACCTGCACATCTTAGGACTGTGGGAGGAAACCGGAGCACCCGGAGGAAACCCACGCAGACACGGGGAGAACGTGCAAACTCCACACAGTCAGTCGCCTGAGGGGGGAATTGAACCCGGGTCTCTGGCGCTGTGAGGCGCTTCTCCCCATTTTCTCTCTACACAATCCCACATGCACTACACCACTTACAACTATCTCTACCTCATTTCCACTCTCAAACTCAGTCTTTCTACTCACCTCTCGCGCTCTCTTTTTCGCTATTCACCCCAACCACTCTCTATCATTCTCTGTTTTCGTATCTCCTTCTGATGCCTCCCACTCTCGCTTTGACTCACGCTCTCTGCAAACCCTTTCCACTTTCTCCCGCTGTCTTTCTCGGTCTCTCCGCCAGCCTGTCTCTCTGTCAGTCACTCTCTAGCCACCCTCCTCCATCTCTCTCTCTCTCAAGAAAAGCTCACTCGCTCTCCATCATTCACACACTCTCTCTCTCACCTCCTTTTTCTTTCCCTAATCCCCGTCCATTTTCCATCTCCACAGTACGTCTATTCTCTCTTTAACCAACTCCCAGTCTCTCAGAGGTAAAAATAATGACTGCCGATGCTGGAAACTAGATTCTGGATTAGTGGTGCTGGAAGAGCACAGCAGTTCAGGCAGCATCCAAGTAGCTTCGAAATCGACGTTTCGGGCAAAAGCCCTTCATCAGGAATAAAGGCAGTGAACCTGAAGCGTGGAGAGATATGCGAGAGGAGGATGCAGGTGGCGAGAAGGTAGCATAGAGTACAATGGATGAGTGGGGAAAGGGATGATGGTGATAGGTCAGGGAGGAGAGGGTGGCGTGGATAGGTGGAAAAGAAGATAGGCAGGTTGGACAAGTCCGGACAAGTTATGGGGACAGTTACTGAGCTGGTAGTTTAGAACTAGGGTGAGGTGGCGGAAGGGGAAATGAGGAAACTGTTGAAATCCACATTGATGCCCTGGGGTTGAAGTGTTCCAAGGCGGAAGATGAGGCACTCTTCCTCCAGGCGTCTGGTAGTGAAGGAGCGGCGGTGAAGGAGGCCCAGGACCTCCATGTCCTCGGCAGAGTGGGAGGGGGAGTTGAAATGTTCGGCCACGGGGCGGTGTGGTTGATTGGTGCGGGTGTCTCGGAGATGTTCCCTAAAGCGCTCTGCGAGGAGGCGCCCAGTCTCCCCAGTGTAGAGGAGACCACATCGGAAGCAACGGATACAATAAGTGATATTAGTGGATGTGCAAGTAAAATTTTGATGGATGTGGTAGGCTCCCTTAGGGCCTTGGATAGAGGTGAGGGAGGAGGTGTGGCCGCAAGTTTTACAGTTCCTGCGGTGGCAGCGGAAAGTGCCAGGATTGGAGGGTGGGTTGTTTGGGGGCGTGGACCTGAGCAGGTAGTCGCGGAGGGAATGGTCCTTGCGGAAAGCGGAAAGGGGTGGGAGGGAAATATATCCCTGGTGGTGGGGTCTTTTTGGAGGTGGCGGAAACGTCGGCGGATGATTTGGTTTATGCGAAGGGTGGTATGGTGGAAGGTGAGCACCAGGGGCGTTCTGTCCTTGTTATGGTTGGAGGGGTGGGGTCTGAGGGCGGAGTTGCGAGATGTAGACGAGATGCGTTGGAGGGCATCTTTAACCACGTGGGAAGGAAAATTGCGGTCTCGAAAGAAGGAGGCCACCTGGTGTGTTCTGTGGTGGAATTGGTCCTCCTGGGAGCAGATCCAGCGGAGGTGGAGAAATTGGGAATACGGGATGGCATTTTTGCATAGGGTAGGGTGGGAAGAGGTGTAATCCAGGTAGCTGTGGTCCACTTCGACACCCCGCACTGGCGTATTACCTGCCCTCGAACTCTTCATTTCCAACTGCCGCCGGGACATTAACCACCTCAACCGGTCTCCCTACCTCCCCCACCCCAAACTCTCACCCTCACAACGCGCAGCCCTCCAATCCCTCTGCTCCAATCAAAACCTCACCATCAAGCCAGCGGATAAAGGGAACGCAGTGGTAGTCTGCCGCACTGGCCTCTATACCGCTGAAGCCAAACGTCAACTCGAGGACACCTCTTCCTACTGCCCCCTCGACCATGACCCCACCCCCATCACCAAACCATCATCTCCCAGACCATGCAGAACCTCAACACCTCAGGAGATCTCCCACCCACAGCTTCCAACCTCATAGTCCGGGAACTCCGCACTGCCTGGTTCTACCTCCTTCCCAAGATCCACAAGCCTGACCACCCTGGCCGACCCATTGTCTCAGCATGCTCCTGCCCCACTGAACTCATCTCTACCTACCTCGACACTGTCCTATCCCCATGGTCCAGGAACTCCCCACATACGTTCAAGACACCACTCACGACCGACACATCCTCCAAGGCTTCCGTTTCCCTGGCCCCCAACGCCTCATCTTCACCATGGATATCCAATCCCTCTACACCTCCATTCGCCATGACCAGGGCCTCCAAGCCCTCCGTTTTTACCTCTCCAGACGTCCCCAACAGTACCCTGCCACCGACACTCTCATTCGTTTGGCCGAACTGGTCCTCACCATTAACAATTTCTCCTTTGAATCCGCCCACTTCCTCCAGACCAAAGGGGTAGCCATGGGCACATGTATGGGCCCCAGCTATACCTGTCTCTTTGTTGGCTATGTAGAACAGTTGATCTTCCGTAATTACACCGGCACCACTCCCCACCTCTTCCTCCGCTACATTGATGACTGCATTGGCGCCACCTCGTGCTCCCGCGAGGAGGTTGAGTTATTCATCAATTTCACCAACACGTTCCACCCTGACCTTAAATTTACCTGGACTATCTCTGACACCTCCCTCCCCTTTCTGGACCTCTCCATCTCCATTAATGACGACCGAATTGATACTGACAGCTTTTACAAACCCGCCGACTCCCACAATTACCTGGATTACACCTCTTCCCACCAAATCTCTTGCAAAAATTGTCATCCCGTATTCCCAATTCCTCTGCCTCCGCCGGATCTGCTCCCAGTAGGACCGGTTCCACCACGGAACACACCAGATGGCCTCCTTCTTTCGAGACCGCAATTTCCCCTCACACATGGTTAAAGATGCCCTCCAACGCATCTCGTCCACATCCCGCACCTCCGCCCTCAGACCCCACCCCTCCAACAATAACAAGGACAGAACGCCCCTGGTGCTCACCTTCCACCCTACCAACCTTCGCATAAACCAAATCATCCGCCGACATTTCCGCCACCTCCAAACAGACCCCACTACCAGGGATATATTTCCCTCCCCACCCCTTTCCGCCTTCTGCAAAGACCATTCCCTCAGCGACTACCTGGTCAGGTCCACGCCCCCAAACATTTCACCCTCCAATCCTGGCACTTTCCCCTGCCATCGCAGGAACTGTACAACCTGCGCCCACACCTCCTCACTCATCTCTATCCAAGGCGCTAAAGGAGCCTTCCACATCCATCAAAGTTTTACTTGCACATCCACGAATATCATTTATTGTATCCGTTGCTCCCGATGCGGTCTCCTCTACGTTGGGAAGACTGGGCGCCTCCTAGCAGAGCGCTTTAGGGAACATCTCAGGGACGCCCGCACCAATCAACCTCACCGCTCCGTGGCCCAACATTTCAACTCCCCCTCCCACTCTGCCGAGGACATGGAGTCCTGGGCCTCCTTCACCGCCGCTCCCTCACCACCAGACGCCTGGAGGAAGAACGCCTCATCTTCCGTCTCGGAACACTTCAACCCCAGGGCATCAATGTGGACTTCAACAGTTTCCTCATTTCCTCTTCCCCCACCTCACCCTAGTTCTAAACTACCAGCTAAGTAACTGTCCCCATAACGTGTCCGGACTTGTCCATCCTGCACATCTTCTTTTCCACCTATCCACGCCACCCTCTCCTCCTTGACCTATCAACTTCATCCCCTCCCCCAATCACCCATTGTACTCTATGCTAATTTCTCGCCACCCCCACCCTCCTCTAGCTTATCTCTCCACGCTTCAGGCTCACTGACTTTATTCCTGATGAAGGGCTTTTGCTCGAAACGTCGATTTCGAAGCTAGTTGGATGCTGCCTGAACTGCTGTGCTCTTCCAGCACCACTAATCCAGAATCGCACTGTCTCTCTCCAACTTCCAAACTCTCTCTGCCCCAGACGGCACTGTCTCTCTATTCCGTGGCAGTCTCTCTTGAACCACCTTCCATTGCCTTTTTGTCCCTCTCTCTGTTGTCCTCCCATTTTCTCTCTCTACCCGCCTCCCACTCTCTCACTCCTCCCACTCTCCCTCTCCCTGTATTACACTCGCACAGTCTCTTTCTTCGACACCTTGCCTCCCTCT
This sequence comes from Chiloscyllium punctatum, assembly GCF_047496795.1. Classification (NCBI taxonomy): domain Eukaryota; kingdom Metazoa; phylum Chordata; class Chondrichthyes; order Orectolobiformes; family Hemiscylliidae; genus Chiloscyllium; species Chiloscyllium punctatum. The sequence continues at coordinate 60,964,695 of NC_092781.1, forward strand.
CTCTATACCCCCTTCGGACTCTCTCTCATCCCATTCGCTTTCTCACTCACTCCAAACGTGTCCCAGTCTGTCTTTCTGTCTCGGTCTCTACCTGTCCCACTCTTTCTTTCCACTCCTACCAAAATGTCTCTCTACCCCCCTCCCACTCAGTCTCTACATCCCCCACTCTGTCTCTCTCTATCTGCACACATCCGACTCTCACTCGGTCTCTGTTTCTGTTTCCCTCTGTATCTGTCTCTATAAGTGCTCCCACACGCATTCTCTTTACCCTCTCCTACTCTCTCTCTAGGTTCCTCCCACTCTCTGCTGCTCTTTCTTTGTCTATCTCTCTCTCTCCTTGTCCCTCTCTCTCCTTCCTCCCACTCAGTCTCTCTCTAACAACCTCCAACTCTTCCTCTCTCTACCTATTCCCTCCCTCGATCTATCCGCTACCCCTCTCTCTAAACACTCCGATTCTTTCTCGCTACACTATTACCCACTCCCTCTCTTTCAACACTCCCACCCTCTTTCCTCCCCTTCCCAAAAGTTCAACCTCACTCCCACTCTCACTCTCAGTTTCTCTACTCACCTCCCACTCTCTTACTTGCTCCTCACACCCCAAGCATTCTCTCTCATTCTCTATCTCTATCTCTCTCCTCTCCCTGACACTCTCTTTCTATCTGTCTCGCACTCTCTGCAAACCCCTTCCACTCTCTCTGGCTGCCTGTCTCTCTCTGTCTCTCTGTCAGTCACTGTTTCTCTACACTCCTCCGTATCTCTCTCCTTCACTCTCTCAAGAATCTGCCACTCTCTCTCTCTTTCTCTCTGGCCTCCATTTATTCTCTCCCGAACCCCCAACCACTTTGTCACTCAACACGACTTCCACTCTCTCCCTAAACAACTCACAATGTCTCTCTACCCCTTCCTCTCTCTCTCTCTTCCCTAAATACTCTTCTCTCCATCCGGTGCCACATTCTCTCGAACTAATTTCGACTCACTCTTTTCCGCTTTCTACTCCACCCATTCGCCCTCTACGCCCCTCACACACTCTCTTCCACCTCCCATTCTCGATATGCCCCCTTTCTACTCACTCTTTTCCCCCTCCATTTCTCATTCTCCACAACAGGGTCACACATTCTCTTTCTCTGTCTCTCTCTCTACCTCTCCCCTCTATCGCTACCCTCATTCAACTCTCTCACTTCCACACACCCTTCAGTCTCTCACCCTCACTCTCTTTCTCTCTGTCTCCAGACCCCTCCCCGTCTCTGCTGCTCTCTGTTTCTGTTTCTCTCTGTCTGTCTCTCTGTAACTCCTCCCAAACGCTCACTCTACCCGACCAATCTCTTTCTCTTCCGCCTTCCCACTCTCTTTCTGTACACCTCCCACTGTCTCTAGTTACCCCCTCCCACTTTCTTTCCTTTTCTCTCCACACTTTCGAAAGTTATTTCCCTTTCTCTCTACTCGCTACCTCTTTTTCTCTCCCCTCACTTTCTCTCGGTCAACCCCAATCTCTCTCGCTCTCTCTCTCTAATATATTCCCACATAATTTCCCTATGCCCTCGTACTCAAGCTCTCAAATACCTCCCACTCTTTCTCTCTCTCACCTCCTTCCACTCTCTCTACCACCCTCCAAATCTCTCCTTACCCACTTCCTTATCTCTCTCTTACCCCTCACTCGGTGTCTCTCAGCCCTCCCGCAATCTCTCTCTAAACTCTTCCCGCGCTGTCCCTTTCTCTCTACCGCTGCTCCCCAGTCTCTCTCTCTAAAATCCCTCTGTCTACACTTCCCACTCTGTCTAACCTCATCCCACTCTCTCTCTATCCATCTCCCACTCTCTGTCTCAACCAGCCTCCCAATCTTTATCCACTCACTTTCTTCTCTCTCTTACTCCCCTCCAACAGTTCCTCTCTACTCCTTTCGAACTCACTCTTATTCGTCATACCCCAAGAATCTATCTCTATCTCTCTCTCTCTCGAACACCTTCCCATTCTTTCTCTAACCCCGCTCTCGCTCTCTTTCCACTGCCATTCTGCCACTCTCCCAGCCGACTGCCCCACCTTCCCTCTCCCACAGTCTCTCTCCACACCGTCCCCCTCTCTCCCTCTATACCCCTCACACACTCTCTCTCTCGCCTCCCCTCTCTTCATCTCTGTCAGTCTCTGTCTACCCTCGTAAAACTCTCTGTCTCTCAAATCCCTCTCACTCTCTCTGTCTCCATTCCCGATTCACACCCCCTCTCTCTCCCAACTCTCTCTGTTTCTGTCTAATGTCATCCCTCTCTCCCTTTCTCTCTTTACTCCTTACCAATCCTTTCTCTGCCCCACTCTCATCCTCTCTCTACCCACTTCCACACACTGTCTCTCTCTACCCCTTCCGTGCTTTCTCTAAACCACCCCCACTCTATCTCTAACCGCCTCCCCCTCGTTCAGTGTACTCACCACCATCACTCAGTCTCCCCCTCCGCTTCTCACGCTCTCCATCCGCGTCCACTCTCTCTGTCTGTCTCTCTCACTCGCTACCTCCCTCCCACTCTCTCTTGCTCTCTCTCTCTGTCTGTCTCTCTTTTTGTCTCTCCCTCTCCCACACTCTCTGTCTTCCTCTCCTTCTCTCTCTATCTGTCCCTTCTTTCTCTCTGTATCGACTTCCTCCCACTCGCGCAATATACACCCTCCACTTTATCTCTCTCTCTACACACCCTACCACTGTCTACACCACTTGCATTCTCACTCTCACTCTTTCTACTCCACTCCCACTCTCGCTGTCTTTCTCTCTGCACTGTTTCTCCCTCTCTACTGCCTCCCACTCTCTCTGTCTCTCTTTGCACACCCCTTCCACTCCCTGCCGCTGTCTGTCTTTCTCTCTCTCCCTAGTTCGCTCTATCAGTCACACTCTATCCTTCTCCCACTGTCACCCTCTCTAAGTACTCCCATTCATTTTTTCTCTCCATCCCCATCCTTTCTGTCTCTCCCTTCTCCTTCTCTCTCTACCTCTCTCCCACTCTCTACCATACTCCCACTCGCTCACTCTTAGAACCCTCCCACTTTCTCTCCCCAACGCCCACCAACACTCTCCCGCGTCCCTCTCTCTCTATCGCCTCTCACACTCTGTCTATCCTTCTCCCAACATCTCTGCCCCTCTTCCACTCTCTCTACACCGGCAACTCTCTCTTCTCTACTCCCACCATTCTCTTGATATTTCCCTCTCACACCGGTCCGACTCTCCCTTATTCCCGCTTCATCTCTATCTCTCCACAAACCTCCCTCACTCTCTTTCGCTTCATGTACAAACCACCCGCTTCCTCTCTCTTCCCCAAAGCTACTCTCTATGTCTATTCCCTCCCACACACTCTGTCTCTCTCCCTCTACCCTGTTCACATTTTTCCTATGTTTACACCTTTCCCACACTCTCCTACCCTCTGCCCCTTTAACTCTCTCTCTGCAACTCACTCCTCTCTCTCACTCTACCCCTTACTCTGTCTCTCTACCCTCTCCCACCCACGCTGTCTCTCTCTCCAAACAGCTCCCTTTCCCTGTCTGCACCCCTCTGTTCTCCCTCTCTCCCTACCCCACTCTGTCTCTCTCTCTTTCTCAGTGCCACCATTCCACATTCTCTCTCGCTCTAACTCGTTCACACTCTTTTTCTCTCTCTCTGCCTTCTCCGTCCCACTCGCCGGCTGTCTCTACCTCATTCTCTCACTCTCTTATACTCTACCTTCCACCCATTCTCACTCTCTCAACATCACTTTCTGACACTCTATATGCCCAAATCACTCTCTCTACACACCACCCACACTCCCAACTCCCTATTTCTCCCCTCTCCTATTTTGTCTCTCCAACGCCACTCTTTCTCTCATGTTGTGTTTTATTCCTCACTTACTCTCTCAACACTCATCCCACAATCTCCCCCTCTCCCAGTGCCCACCCAACATTCTCTGTCTCTGCTTCCCTCCCACTGTCCATCTCTCTCTGTCTCTCCCTTCCCCTCCTACTCTCTTGTCCATTCCCTCTCCGTCTCCAGCCACCTCCCACTGTCTCTCTACCTCGCCGAATCTCTCTCTTCCCCAATCTCTGTCTCCTCTCTCTCCCCTCCCATTCTCACTCCACTCCCTCCACACTCTCTCTCCACCCTAACCACTCTATATATCTACCCGTTCCCTCTCAATCGCTCTACCCGCTTCCAGCTGTACTTCTCTTTCCCTCTGCACCCTCCGATACTGTCTCTCTCTCCGCACTCCCACTCTCTCTTCTCCACTCGCTCTTTCTATATCCCAGTCTCTATCTCCCGCTCTCATTCTCTTTCCTACACACTCTCTTTTGCTTCCCCTACCGTCTCCCTCTGACCCATTGATGGGGGTGTGTTGAGATGCTGGAGAGTGGAGTAGAGGATAGACAGACATGGTCGGATTGGTGGAGAGATAGAAAGGCGGGAGAGAGACAGCGATATCAGGAGAGTGAGAGAGAAAGTTAGTGTGTGAAAGAAGAGTGGTAGCAGGTGGAGCGACAGCTGTTGAGAGACAGAGAGAGATTTGGGAAGAGAGTGAGTGAAAGGGAGACAGGGTGAAAAAGTGAGTATGTGGAGGGAGGGTGGGAATGAAATGAGGAGAAAGAGGGAGAGAGAGTGCAAGTGAGGAGCTGAGGGTGGAGGCGAGAGAGCGTATGATAGAGAGAGAGAGATAGAGAGAGAGGAAGACGGATCCAGTTGAGTTGAGATGGGGTGAACGCGCTGTAGAAATTAATTTTGCCAAAGGCCAATTCGATGTGGGATTCTCCGGGGCGAAAGCAAGGACAGAGTGACATAAACCGAACTCGTCAGCTCAGGCACCGGTCTCCTCCTCTTCCCTGACGACCAGGACTTGGTACTGAATCTGTCTCTCACCAGCTGAGCTTCTTCAAAACAAAGCAAGCAACAACATCATTCACTCCGCTGCTCAGTGCTTTTTAGTGACCATTCTTATTGTTTACAAATAAATCTGTTCGATCCAGTAAGTGGGAGGGTGCCTTTAGAGACTGGCACTGAGTTGACAGAAACATTGAAATGTCTCCCTGCAACCCCCTGTTGGATAAGCTCAAAATAAATCAGCATTACCCTCATATTGCTAGGCTGTTTTATTGCTGAAACAGTAAAATGAACTGTGGAAAACCCGAATGGTTTAATGAATGAATGAATTCGATTGATTGAATTTGGATAAAGGGATATTTCAGTACACTCTTCAGCTGCTGTCTGAACTTAGTCTGGATCACGACTTAAATCTCGGTGTTTGTGTAGCGACTGAGGAGCTGCAGCATAAAGCCAAGTTCCCGCACAAAGAATTCTAAAGACGCAATGTTATCCACAATATACCACGTCCGTCTCCATATAGAAAACACCATTAACTTTGAACATAACAGGATGAAATTGGCCGAGATCACTCACAGTAAAATGATAGATTTTTTTCGATATCTCATTTCTGTGTCAGACTGAATGCCCCCCTTGGTGTGAGCCCGGAGTCTCCTGTGGGCTCTGCTGGTAATTAAAACGGGTCTGACGGTGAATACTTTGAGCAGAAGAATCAGGAGAAAAGGAAAAGTGGGGGTTAGAATGTGGTGGAGGAACTTGGTTGTGACCCAGACACGGGAAAATTGAACAAGGTTTGTTACGAACAAAGCCAGGGCTCGTTCCCCAGCTGATAATGAGCTATGAGCAAAAAATATCAGGGAAAGTTCTTTCAACAGTTCAGCCCAGTCACTGTTCCCAGAATCACAACCACCACTTTCTCACTACAATATTTACTTTTCAGCTTTTGGCAACAAATGGCCACAAACCGATCAAATTTAAAAGTGATAGTGAACCATACCGAACAATCAGTGGCTGCACAAAGCAGGACGGCGTGGATATTACGCACGGGGATTGACGTCAGGGAATTAAACGGTTCGTTATAAACAATGGGAATCTGTCTCCATGTCAGCTCGAGGATAATGGCCCGTAGAACCTCCAGTGCCATGACCCCCAGGTAACGTCTGACACTTGGAGACAATCCCCAATCTTGAAGAAGCAGGACGTAGATCGTCACTACGTTTACTGCGAAAAAGATAAACAAACAAATAATGCATCAGTCTGGAGGTCAAGTGACCAGTTTGATTGAGGACGCTTTTTCGATTTTCAAATGTGTCACTGTATTCAGAGATTTATTTAAATAATTGAAGCTGAAAAAACAAATGGAAAACTCTGAATTATTGAAGATAAATGTCATAAACGCAAGCAAGCGTCCCTCCTCAAACGAAGAGAAACACATCCATACGTATAGATGGTTTCTCGAACATTCCCCATAAGAGATCATTCGAGAACAGACACAGGCAACGTCTTTCCCATTCCTCAAACGAAGGGTGAAAATGATTCTATTCTGAAGGATTCTTTCCTAGTTCCTTGAAGACAAGCAAAGTCTGGAAATTTCTGTCTTTCAGTCTAAATTATGGCTAATCCTACGTCGTGAAGAAATGTAAACACAGGGAAAACATATTCACCCCCTTGAACGCCTGAGGGATCTTCGGAAGTGTGTCTCCTTGTCCCTGGAACGTGATCCCCTTCCTCGGGATCTTGTCATTTGTTCAAATCACTGACGGACGGCCGTTCATAAATGTCAGGGATAGTATGTTCCAGAGAATGTCGGATAAAGAGGGTTCCCGGGAATGTCGGGTATGGAATGTTCCAGGGAATGTTGGGTGCAGTGTGCGATGGAGTCATAAAGACCCATATCACAAAGAAACTTCCGCCCACTGAGGTTTGGTTAGACCAAATCAGCCTCACTCTGGGAATCTCTCCCCAAACTCAACTCAACTGAACTGGAACTTTGTACGCAAAATGAATAAGACAAAAGTCATAGCTCAAAATGTTGATGTAAGATCCTCTTTAATAACAATGTAGATGTCATCCCTTAATCAGCTATTTCCTCCGAACACCCTTTTCAATTTGATGTGGCAATCACAGCTGTAAAATGTCCTGGATATTCAGTTGCCAATTTCGGTAACACTGTACTCATGTCATTACAATGACATTAAATAATATCCATTTCCCTCAATGTACGCATTGATCTCCTCAGCCAGTTTTGAGTGTAAAATAGAGTGCCTTTCATTTTGATAGAGTGCCTTTTATTCACCTTTTTAAACTATGAGTCCCTGCCCATAGTCACCTTTATCCCTCATATTGACCCGGTTAGGAAACAGTTTGACACATTCATACTCATAGATTCAGGCCTAAATGGTAATGTTTCATGAAACTCCATCACCATCCCTGGATATATCCTGTCCCACTGGCAGAACAGACCCACCAGTGAAGGCAGCATCGTGGGATACTGTCAGGAAATTAGTTAACCTTGGAATTCCCCAACAATGATTCTAGAACCCTGGAAATCTAATAGCAACTGGTCACGTTGGTCAAGGAAATCACCTGATGATAGACATCTACTATCCTCCACACAACGCCTCGGTGAAAACTCAGTTCCCCAAAACGTTAAAAAACAAATCAGAGTAAGCACTGAGGCTAACAAGAACACACAACGTACCCTTGGTGTGGGACTTCTTAGTCTATCACTAAGAGTGTGTCCACATGCCCACAACTGACTGACCAGCAAGGCCTCAAATACACAGCAGGCAGACTGTGGGAAATGATAGGGGTACCAAGAAGAGGGAAACATTTTCACCAAACTCCTTCTACTGATGGATCTGATCCTAAACTTATCTCCAGGAGCAGCAGGTACACAGTCCTATCGGAGGGAAATTCTAACTCTCCTATTGAAGGTACTGCCCACTGTGCTCTGTAGCACTACCCCCTGTGAGATATGACATATTTCTAAAGGATCGAGAAAATGGAAACCGGGCATCCATGAGTCACAGTGGGCAATCAGCAAGTGCAGCATCAATGGACTTCCCTCCATCATTAAGTTAGAAGTGCGCTGTCACTGACGGTACCAAATGTTCAGCACCATTCCCAACAACACCCGGACTGAAGCAGCCGATGCAGCCTCTCAAGAGTTTTAAACACGAACAGAAAGAGGCCATTCAGCCATTCGAGAATTCTACTCAGACATTTGAGCAAATCTTCTCATCTCTCATGACTGATACACAGGAAATGGAAGTGAACATTCAGCCTTTGAAATCTACTGCACAGGAATACGGGGAGGACTGGTTACTGAGACGTGAGCAGGTAGGAACGTGGGATAAATCCGTCTTTATCAGTTCGACACAAATTGACGACTATAGTGGCACAGTGACCAGTGTTCGGTCCACAACTATTTGCAGCCAATATCTCCGGTTTAGATAAGTGGAACAAACACCTTCTTACTAAGGTAGGCAGGAATTTAAGTTATCAAGAAGAAGTGGAGAACCTCATATTGGATATCAATACACAATAACGTGACAGCAGGAATATAACGTGGGTAACTGTGAACCTGTGAATTTCTTTTTCAGGAAGAATAAACGGCAGTATATAAATGGAGAGAGATGACACGACTTCATGATACAATGTGTATTCTGAGCCGTTTCGGCATCAGAAGAGTTGCGGCTTCGCCCTGATGCGTTCCTACCGAATGCTCCCAGTGACCACATACCTCTCAGTACACGCGGGATATTTTGATGTGGTTCGTTACCAGTGGGGAGTGAAGAGAGCGACGGTGTTTTGAAACTTGTGCCAAGAGGCCAACATTTATCGGAGATGCCATACTTTCGCTCGAAGTGGAGACCCGAAGAAGATGGGAATGGCTGACGACTTCTGAAAGAAGAAGCTGTGGCTGCTGGCAAGACAGTGGGTATTCACCAAAATGGTGTTCTGTGCATGACCACATTGCAACATTAATTAGGTGAGAGTTCCTTAACTTCATCAACCTCTCCTGATTAACATGGGGACAACACAGAAAATATACACAAATGGGCATCACGCTATACTGGCAAAACAAGTATGCATCCGCAGCTCCTTGATGAGGGAGAAAGCATTGCCTTCACTTCTCCATCATATATATCCTCCATCAACGAATGGTGACGTTGGAGTCGTCACACTGGGATGTAATGGATATATAACCCGCTCCGTCCTGGAAAGTCCTGGTTCATAGAAACTGAATGAAACTGTGAGCCTAACTCCGCTGGCAACGCCCTCCTCCCTTGGTGTGAAGCTGCAGGTCATGTTGAATGAGATGACACGCTCTGTGTCAAGCTCCTTGTTCAATCAGAGTCCCATCACACACTGCTCCTCGGTTAGTGTAGTTTGGGAAGCTGTTCTTGGAAAACTCAGAGAGGTTTACCCCCACCATGTAGACGCACGCAAACCAGCCCGGTGTATTGCTTTGTAACACTCTGGTAGCTCATTGCCCAGTGTGTGGAAACTTGCAGTACATGCTGAAGTTGACAGGATATCCAGCTTCCATCTACTTACAGGTCTTTCTCTCCATTGTGCCAAAGGACGTGGAACATGTTGCCAAGAGGAGTAAGGAAGCTGGCATACACGTCAGGAGGCAAGACATCATCGAGGACTTTACGTGGCTGCAAGGAAGGAACAGAAGAATGGAATAGAAGAGCGAGAAGGACGCAAGAAAATGCCTCAGCGGCTGGGGAAGGGAAAACTCAAATGCGTTCTACACTCATATGAGCAACAAGAAAATGACCTAAGTGAGAGTAGGGAATATGAGGGATATTGGAGGGAACTTGCACCCAAGTCAGAGGAGGTAGGAGAGGTCCTTGATGAATATTTTGCTTTAATATTTACGAGTGTTGGGGTGGGGGGTGGGGGTGACCTCGTCATTTGTGAGGGCAACGTGAAACAGGCTGACATGGCAGAACAGGTTAATGTTATGAAGGAGGATGTGCTGAAAAGTTTGAAAAACACAAGGATAGGTTAATGCCCTGGACAGGCGGGTTATACCCTACATTACTACAGGAAGAGTGGGAAGAGCTTCCTGCGTCTTTAGCACTGATATTTGCGTTCTCTCCATATACCTGAGTAGTGCCAATGATTGGAGGTTTGGAAACGTTATTCTTGTGTTCAAGAGAGGGAATATGTACAATCGTGGGAATTGCAGACCAGTGAGTCTCACGTCACTGGTGACCGACGTATTGGAGAGGATTCCGAGAGACAGGATTTATGATTACTTGGAAAAATTAGGAAGAGGAAGAGTGGGCTAGTCATTTTGCCGATGACACGAAGTTGGTGGAGTTGTGGATAGTGCGCAAGTCTGTTATACGTTGCAACAAGACACTTAGCAGAGCTAAGCTGAGAAGTGACAGATGGAGACCAAACTGGAAAATTGTAAAGTCATTCACTTTGGAAGGACAAATTTAAATGCAGAATACAGTGTTATAAGCAGGATTGTTTGCATTGTGGAGAATCAGAGGGATCTTGGTGTCCATTATCATAGATACATCAAAATTGCCATCCAGGTTGACAGGGTTGTTAAGAACTGGATTAGTGGTGCTGGAAGAGCACAGCAGTTCAGGCAGCATTTAACGAGCAGCGAAATCAACGTTTCGGTCAAAAACCCTTCATCAGGAGTAAAGGCAGTGAGCCTGCAGCATGGAGAGATAAGCTAGAGGAGGGTGGGCGTGGGGAGAGAGTCGCAAAGAGGACAATGGGTGAGTGGGGGAGGAGATGAAGGTGAAAGGTCAAGGAGGAGAGGGTGGAGTGGATAGGTGGAAAAGAAGATAGGCAGGTCGGACAAGTCAAGGAGACAGTTACTGTGCTGGAAGTTTGAAACTAGGATGAGGTGGGGGAAGGTGAAATGAGGAAGCTGTTGAAGTCCACATTGATGCCCTGGGGTTGAAGTGTTCCGAGGCGGAAGATGAGGCGTTCTTCCTCCAGGGGTCTGGTGGTGAGGGGGTGGCGGTGAAGGAGGCCCAGGACCTCCATGTCCTCGGCAGACTGGGAGGGGGAGTTGAAATGTTGGGCCACGGGGCGGTTCGGATGATTGGTGCGGGTGTCTCGGAAATGTTCGCTAAAGCGCTCTGCTAGGAGGCGCCCAGTCTCGCCAATGTAGAGGAGACCACATCGGGAGCAACGGATACAATAAATGATATTGGTGGATGTGCAGGTGAAACTTTGATGGATGTGGAAGGCTCCTTTAGGGCCTTGGATAGAGGTGAGGGAGGAGGTGTGGGCACAGGCTTTACAGTTACTGCGGTGGCAGGGGAAAGTGCCAGAATGGGAGGGTGGGTCGTAGGGGGGTGTGGACCTGACCAGGTAGTCACGGAGGGAACGGTCTTTGCGGAAGGCGGAAAGGGGTGGGGAGGGAAATATATCCCTGGTGGTGGGGTCTTTTTGGAGGTGGCAGAAATGTCGGTGGATGATTTGGTTGATGCGAAGGTTTGTAGGGTGGAAGGTGAGCACCAGGGGCGTTCTGTCCTTGTTACGGTTGGAGGAGTGGGGTCTGAGGGCGGAGGTGCAGGATGTGGACGAGATGCGTTGGAGGGTATCTTTAACCACATTGGAAGGGAAATTGCGGTCTCTAAAGAAGGAGGTCATCTGGTGTGTCCTATGGTGGAACTGGTCCTCCTCGGAGCAGATACGGCGGAGGCGGAGAAATTGGGAATACGGGATGGCATTTTTGCAAGAGATAGGGTGGGAAGAGGTGTAATCCAGGTAGCTATGGGAGTCAGTGGGTTTGTAAAAAATGTCAGTGTCAAGTCGGTCGTCACGAATGGAGATGGAGAGGTCCAGGAAGGGGAGCGAGGTGTCAGAGATAGTCCAGGTAAATTTAAGGTCAGGGTGGAATGTGTTGGTGAAGTTGATGAATTGCTCAACCTCCTCGCGGGAGCACGAGGTGGGGCCAATGCAGTCATCAATGTAGCGGAGGAAGAGGTGGGGAGTGGTGCCGGTGTAATTACGGAAGATCAACTGTTCGACATAGCCAACAAAGAGACAGGCATTGCTGGGGCCCATACGTCTGCCCATGGCTACGCCTTTGGTCTGGAGGAAGTGGGAGGATTCAAAGGAGAAATTGTTAAGGGTGAGGACCAGTTCGGCCAAACGAATGAGAGTGTCAGTGGAAGGGTACTGTTGGGGACGTTTGGAGAGGAAAAAACGGAGGGCTTGGAGGCCCTGGTCATGGCGAATGGAGGTGTAGAGGGATTGGATATCCATGGTGAAGATAAGGCGTTGGGGGCCGGGAAACCGAAGTCTTGGAGGAGGTGGAGGGCGTGGGTGGTGTCTCGAACGTATGTGGGGAGTTCCTGGAATAGGGGGGATAGAACAGTGTCAAGGTAGGTAGAGATGAGTTCAGTGGGGCAGGAGCATGCTGAGACAATGGGTTGGCCAGGGTGGTCAGGCTTGTGGATCTTGGGAAGGAGGTAGAACCGGGCAGTGCGGGGTTCCCGGGCTATGAGGTTTGAAGCTGTGGGTGGGAGATCTCCTGAGGTGATGAGGTTCTGTATGGTCTGGGAGATGATGGTTTGGTGATGGGGGGTGGAGTCATGGTCGAGGGAGCTGTAGGAAGAGGTGTCCTCAATTTGGCGTTTGGCTTCAGCGGTGTAGAGGTCAGTGCGCCAGACTACCACTGCGCCCCCTTTCTCCGCTGGCTTGATGGTGAGGTTGGGATTGGAGCAGAGGGATTGGAGGGCTGCGCGTTGTGAGGGTGGGAGGTTGGAGTGGGGGAGGGGGGACGACAGGTTGACGCGGTTAATGTCCCGGCGGCAGTTGGAAATGAAGAGGTCGAGGGCAGGTAATAGGCCAGCGCGGGGTGTCCAGTTGGATGCAGTGTGTTGGAGGTGTGTGAAGGGGTCCTCGGAAGGTGGGCGGGAGACCTGATTGTGAAAATAAGCTCGGAGGCGGAGGCGACGGAAGAATTGTTCGACGTCACCTCGTGTATTAAATTCATTGATGTGTGGATGGAGGGGGATGAAGGTGAGTCCTTTGCTGAGGACTGATCGTTCGTCCTCAGTGAGTGGGAGGTCTGAAGGGATGGTGAAAACTCGGCAGGGCCGCGCGCTGGGATCTGGTGTGTGTGTGGAGCTGGGAGTGAGGTCGGAGACAGTAGCTGGAGTGGGTGTGATGGTGGGGGGAATGGGGTGGAGGCATGAGCTGGGGTGATGTTGCCCTCGGGGTTCTGGGGTGTGGGGATCGTGACAGTGGGGTCTGTGGGGGGCGTGTCAGCAGAATGCAGGTGAGTGGCGCTGGTGGAGGCGGAAGTGGTGGTGATCATGGCAGTAGGCGTGGCGGGTGTCACTGAGCGTGTGGCATCAGCGATGATGTGAGGGCCGGAAGTGGCTGTGGGAGTGGCCATGATGTGGACGGAAGTGACATCATCACGCAGCATGGGGGTGGTAGCTGCGTCAGCCGCATGGCTAATGGCGTTTCCGAGGCAGGGGAATCTTCTGGAATGTTTGAGGAGCGCTGGTTATGGAGGTGGGTGGATAAAAGTTTGTTGTACTTGCAGTTTTTGATGTTTGAGATGGAATTGAAAAACTGTTTGTTGAGAGTATGAATTCTCCTGAGGATGTAGTACAGAGTGGGTCCTTTGCAATTCTGAGAGAGTGTGGCCCTCAGCTGAGGAAGGGCTGACTGGAGAGAGGTTAGGTGCCAGCGCATTGCTGCAAGCGTGGAGCGGAGGATCTTGAAGGAGAACTGTTGCTGGTGTTTTTGAATCTGTAGTCTATACTGTTTGTCCTGTTCGGGTCCGAACTCTGCTGCTTTAAATGTGGTCTGGAGTCCGTGTGGGATGAGTTGGTTAGGGAGGCAGGCACTGAGGAAGCAAATGTGGCTGTGGTACCGAGTTTGTTTCACAACATGGTTGAAGAGCTTCAGAGCAGAGGAAATGATCTGGGAGTTGCAGTGGGTGAGGGACTCCCTGAGATTCTTGTGGAGAGAGGAGGAAAACTTCTTCAAGGCAGGCATCTTTGCAAGAGGATTCGCAGTAGGGTTAAAATCAACAAGGTAAAAACAATGACTGCAGATGCTGAAAATCAAATACTGGATTAGTGGTGCTGGAATAGCACAGCAGTTCAGGCAGCATCCAACGAGCAGCGAAATCAACGCATCAGAATTTAATACACGACGTGATATCGAACAATTCTTCTGTCGCCTCCACCTCCGAGCTTACTTTCACAATCAGGACTCCCGCCCACCTTCCGAGGACCCCTTCGCCCACCTCCAACACACTGCATCCACCTGGAAACCCTGCGCTGGCCTATTACCTGCCCTCGACCTCTTCATTTCCAACTGCCGCCGGGACATTAACCGCCTCAACCTGTCTTCACCCCTCCCCTACTCCAACCTCTCACCCTCACAACGCGCAGCCCTCCAATCCCTCTGCTCCAATCCCAACCTCACCATTAAGCCAGCGGAGAAAGTGGTAGTCTGGCGCACTGACCTCTACACCGCTGAAGCCAAACGCCAACTCGAGGACACCTCTTCCTACTGCTCCCTCGACCATGACCCACCCCCCATCACCAAACCATCATCTCCCAGACCATACAGAACCTCATCACCTCAGGAGATCTCCCACCCACAGCTTCCAACCTCATAGCCCGGGAACCCCGCACTGCCCGGTTCTACCTCCTTCCCAAGATACACAAGCTTGACCACCCTGGCCGACACATTGTCTCAGCATGTCCTGCCCCACTGAACTCATCTCTACCTACCTTGACACTGTCCTATCCCCCCTCGTCCAAGAACTCCCACATACGTTCGAGACACCACCCACGCCCTCCACCTCCTCCAAGACTTCGGTTTCCCGGCCCCCAACGCCTTATCTTCACCATGGATATCCAATCCCTCTACACCTCCATTCGCCATGACCAGGGCCTCCAAGCCCTCCGTTTTTTCCTCTCCAAACGTCCCCAACAGTACCCTTCCACTGACACTCTCATTCGTTTGGCCGAACTGGTCCTCACCCTTAACAATTTCTCCTTTGAATCCTCCCACTTCCTCCAGACCAAAGGCGTAGCCATGGGCAGACGTATGGGCCCCAGCAATGCCTGTCTGTTTGTTGGCTATGTAGAACAGTTGATCTTCCGTAATTACACCGGCACCACTCCCCACCTCTTCCTCCGCTACATTGATGACTGCATTGGCCCCACCTCGTGCTCCCGCGAGGAGGTTGAGCAATTCATCAACTTCACCAACATATTCCACCCTGACCTTAAATTTACCTGGACGATCTCTGACACCTCGCTCCCCTTCCTGGACCTCTCCATCTCCATTAGTGACGACCGACTTGACACTGACATTTTTTTCAAACCCACTGACTCCCATAGCTACCTGGATTACACCTCTTCCCACCCTATCTCTTGCAAAAATGCCATCCCGTATTCCCAATTTCTCCGCCTCCGCCGTATCTGCTCCGAGGTGGACCAGTTCCACCATAGGACACACCAGATGACCTCCTTCTTTAGAGACCGCAATTTCCCTTCCCATGTGGTTAAAGATGCCCTCCAACGCATCTCGTCCACATCCTGCACCTCCGCCCTCAGACCCCACCCCTCCAACCGTAAGAAGGACAGAACGCCCCTGGTGCTCACCTTCCACCCTACAAACCTTCGCATCAACCAAATCATCCACCGACATTTCCGCCACCTCCAAAAAGACCCCACCACCAGGGATATATTTCCCTCCCCACCCCATTCCGCCTTCCGCAAAGACCGTTCCCTCCGTGACTACCTGGTCAGGTCCACACCCCCTTACGACCCACCCTCCCATTCTGGCACTTTCCCCTGCCACCGCAGTAATTGTAAAGCCTGTGCCCACACCTCCTCCCTCACCTCTCTCCAAGGCACTAAAGGAGCCTTCCACATCCATCAAAGTTTCACCTGCACATCCACCAATATCATTTATTGTATCCGTTGCTCCCGATGTGGTCTCCTCTACATTGGCGAGACTGGGCGCCTCCTAGCAGAGCGCTTTAGGGAACATCTCCGAGACACCCGCACCAATCAAACAAACTGCCCCGTGGCCCAACATTTCAACCCCCCCTCCCACTCTGCCGAGGACATGGAGGTCGTGGGCCTCCTTCACCGCCGCCCCCTCACCACCAGACGCCTGGAGGAAGAACGCCTCATCTTCCGCCTCGGAATACTTCAACCCCAGGGCATCAATGTGGACTTCAACAGCTTCCTCATTTCCCCTTCCCCCACCTCATCCTAGTTTCAAACTTCCAGCTCAGTTACTGTCTCCTTGACTTCTCCGACCTGCCTATCTTCTTTTCCACCTATCCACTCCACCCTCTCCTCCTTGACCTATCACCTTCATCTCCTCCCCGACTCACCCATTGTACTCTATGCGACTCTCTCCCCACCCCCACCCTCCTCGAGCTTATCTCTCCATGCTGCAGGCTCACTGCCTTTATTCCTGATGAAGGGCTTTTGCCCGAAACGTTGATTTCGCTGCTCGTTGGATGCGGCCTGAACTGCTGTGCTCTTCCAGCACCACAAATCCAGTATTTGATTTTCAGCATCTGCAGTCATTGTTTTTACCATGTTTTCAGGAAGAACAACCCAGGAAAGTTAAGCATTATGAATGCTTCAGTCCAATGCCCACCACTTTGTGAATTGTCGAGTTTCCCAATAAAAACACATTTGTCACGATAAGCCTTCCATTTACCCTATGTCTGCTTAGTCATTCAAAGGTTCCACCGCTGTTCTGAATAACTTTAAATCCACTTTCCTGATTTTCCTGGAAAACTTGAAAATGTCTCGAGCCGAATTGCATCGTGTTTTCCGTTTAGTTTTTGGGGTTTAGATCCATTTATTGACCTGTACGAGATTGCAGGAAATTGAATAATATGAAACGCACCAAAAGCACTTGCAGCATTTTAACTCAATGCAAAGTCAGCCATATGGCAAAGGTGACATAGCGAAAGCAGATAGGTAAAGGATGAGAGGTGAAAGATATGAAAGAGACCGAAGGGGCAACGTTTTCACGCAGAGGATGGTACGTGTATGGATTAAGCTGCCAGACGAAGTGGTGGTGACTGGTACAATTGCAACATTTAAAATGCATCTGCTTGGATATATGAAGAAAAGGATTTGGAAGGCTTTGGACTGGGTGCTGGCAGGTGAGACGAGATTGGGTTGGGATATCTGTTAGGTATGGGCGGTTTGGACAGAAGGGTCTGTCTCCATGCTCTGCACACCAATGACTCTCGGACTAAAACATTACCTCAGTTCTTCTCTGTTCACGTACCCCTCCACTAGTTGAAACTTTGCAGAAGTTCTCTATATGACTGAGACCTTTCCCTGGGACAGATACTCCCTCAATCCACAAATATTTGTCCTGCTGAAAAATTTTCATTTCAGAACAAAGGAGCTGAATTTTCTTGCCCCCAAACCTGATGACCCAATATTCCCTTCTTCATGTCAATAGAGTCTTCTCTCAGTGAGGTGGGTTCTCCCAGCCTCGGCATTGCAAGCGCCTCGAAACCATTAGATAAATCTCTCGCTCTGAGCGATTGCATCACTGCAGCCACATCTGCCCGCTCATCCACATCCCAGTTTCAGTTCGATTTTTGGTGCTGTGCCACTTAGTATGTCTGATTCCTGTCTGTGAACTGGCATTTTTTGATACTGCACAGAAGATGTTGCTTGTTTTCTGAGGATTTCAGTGAAGTAACCGTTGTTAAACAGCATTGATGTAGAGAGAGATATTTCAACAATATATTGCAATTTCACCACCACTTTGACGTTTTGTAGAATTCTATCAAGCTTAATCTTCAATAAACTCAATGATGGAATCTCCCCTACCTTTGAGGAAACCACAGTAATGGTTAAGCCCACTCTGAGTCCCTGAATTTGTTTTTCATATGATTTATAAAGAGCAATGTTCCAATAATGATGACTCGACAATATCTCCCTCTCTCCAGGCTCAGGAGCCATTTCCCCCAGTTTGCACCGTTTTCTCTCTCTTGTTCAATGCCTTAATCACGCTGTCAAAAAGTCCAGTGAATGAGACTTTATCACAGTTCAATGGCATCGATAAAATCAATAGCATCACCTCACCTGCCCGCTCTGATCCTGGAATACCAATCAGAATTGCGTTTGTCAGGTACAACTCGCTGTTAACATATATATTGACATCTGCCTGTCATAAACCCATGTTGCTTTCGGAGCATTTTTCAGTTAGATTATAGACGATAAAAGTTCTCAAAACGTTTTACTGATTTTGTAATGAGAGATCAGCATTTACAGAATGTGTACATCTATCAGAGGAAAGAGAAGCATACTTGAATTCTGATAATCTTCTTGCATTGCGCCAATGTCTATAACAGTTTAAATGATTACACTCAATCGATATACCATGTCAAAATCTCTTCTCTCAGATACCCTTATATATGCCATTCAGAACTCCTAAATTTTAAAAGTTATTTTGAATTATAGTAATAACGTATTGAATTACAATCGGTTAACTGGCTTTATTTGTTTAGCGAATGTGATTAAAGTGAGTCCCCGTGGATTCTAAATGTGTCAGTCGAGGATTAGCTCCTTCTACACATAAGGCACTAATTTCAATGCATTGTTCCACAGTTTGAGCGGGAACATCACCGCCTGCACGAACAAGCATCAGCAGACTGAGAGGAGTAGGACAGATTGGAATCGGAGAAATTTAGACTGGAATACTATGATCATGGACAAGAATCTGAGAACATTAGACTGGAATGCTCCAACAACGGACAGGAGTTTATTTGACGGACTTTATTATCTTTCTCAGCCTTGGATATCATTAGCATCGCGGATCCAGGATATTGTTTGGATCATTCAAGGTGGTTACTATCCCATCCTTGCTGTAGTCGGTGTTCCTGGTAAATCCATTTATCTGTATATTAAAACAGGTTGAAATGATTTGCTGCTCCTGATACGTAAATATTGGAAAGGTGGTAGTCAACGTTTTCAATTCAAATCAAGATTTCCTTACCTTACAAATTATAGCTAACAACTTAATATTTGCAATTTAGTAACTGGAATGCAAAGAGATAACAGACTGTTGTTAAACTCTTTTTTCTCCTGCACAGATTTACATGTCTATATTCTCCACTCTCACCAACCCTGTCCAGAGCCAACAGCAAGATGTCTCAGTATCCATATTAACTTCTGTTGAACTCTCTCTTTGTAAAATTCGGATACAGCTTTTTCAAGTCCATTCTAACCACACTTCCGTTAACAAATGATTGGACTTGAGATATTAACTTGTCCTATCCACAGAATCTGACAGGTTGGAAGAAAGTACATGGTGCTCAATCATTGATTCATAATCTGCAGCCACAGAATTATAATCTGTTGGTATAAGGCCATCTGCTTGCCTTATGTCCTTTAGGGAAGGCAATGGATCATTCTTCCCTTGGTCAGGTCTCCGGATGACTTCAGACACACGGCAATGTGTTTTACCTTTGACTGATCCGAGGAAGAGCTGAACCACAATCTCAGTTGAAGACAGGTATAACACACTGTCCTGATAAGGGTGACTCACATCTGGTGAGAGGATACGAAAAGGAAAGATAGCTTAGCTCCCTTCCCCTAAGTTTTTCCCACTTCCTTACAACTCATTTGCATTCAGGGAGGCGGCCATTCCCGAATTCAGGTGTATTCTGTCTCTTTCAAATTCTTCCAGAGACTGATGTTTATCTCCATACACATCTCGGGTACTGGCTTTATTGTTGCTGAAATACAGATGTAAGGAACGTTTAAATTTCACGTCAGTCGGAGTGCACAGAGAATGAATGGCTTTTTATGTCATGACAAAACAAGGGAGATGGCAAGGTGAGGGATAAAATTATGGTGATCCACGCTGAAAGTCTGGTTGACGGCGCATTTGGGGTATTGTGGACAGATTTTCTCTCCTGTATTAAAAATATACCCCTTGCCACAAAGTGCAAAGTAGCTTCACCAATCTAGCCCCTGGGATGATAGCAAAATGAAGAGTTAGTGAAGATTACTCTGTAGCGTTGTGAGAGAATAAGAGGTGATTGCATTGACCCTTGAGGGTGATGTACTATCCCTCATTAAATCATAAACCGATATGGATAAGCCAACAAATCCATGGCTTTTTTTTTCAGTGGGGTAACATGATGCTGGAAAGTTATGTGCCTCTGACAACGTTCCCCTAACCCACACCAACTCCCCATTTCGATGGAGAGACGAGGATTCCAGTCTTTGAATAAACTCTTCCCATATTAATACATTGCAGTTGGTGTGTGCCCCTGCACTGAACATCATGTTATACTCAATGCCGGCAGCTGCCGCAATATGTTTAATATAAGAGGATTAATTATTCACACCAGTTTCTGACGTCAATGGGTCTGCCTTCTTGGAGATGGAAGATGTCTCCTTCAGACTTGGCGCAAATCATTTGGCTTCCCTCTTCCTTACCAGCAATCCACGTTAAAGTATCCTGTGTTCGACGGGCCAAGGACACACGAAAAACATCATGGAGCAGTCAACCTGTGCAGTGTCTCCTTCATAGGTTTGTCATGTTGGAGGTTCAATGTCATGCTCCTCTCTTGGATAAGTGTCTCGCAGGGCTACATGGCCTTGTCTCCGTCCCATAGAACAGGTTCAAGAGCATGACCAGTCTATGCCTGTTCCGGTTTAACAGATCAAGACACTGAATAGACTCGTTCTCTCCCTGTGTAACAAGCAGGAGTATTGAATGGACTGTCAATAATCTTGTTCAGTAGTTTCGATGGGTTTAATGGCTTCCTTATATTTGTCTACAACCAGCTTAAGATGCCGAATGAGCTCCACTTTTCATTGTGGAAGTGACTGGCAGCGCTGTTATATGTATGTTCCCGGCACTTTGACAGCACAAGCCTGAATGTTGTCCGTGTCTTGCTGCATACGGACACAGATTGTTTCTGGAACTGAGGGGTTGGGGAGAGTAAATTGTTCTGAACATGGTGTAATCTTCAGTTGTTTCGCACACTTATTATCTTATGATTGGGGAAAGACATTCATGAAGCAGATGAGGATGTTCCTGGCAAGGAAGCTACGCTGAGGATCTCCTGTTGAGATGTGCTGGAACAGAGAGGATTAATGTCCACCAACCACGAACATCTTCCTTTGTCCTCTGAATGACTCCAGCCAGTGGAGAGATTGCGCCTGATGCCCTTTTACTCAATTTAGTCAGCGATCTCTGATATCATCCTGATCAACTATTGTCTTGGTTCAGGTTATTCTTTACTCTTATTTTCACCCCTGTGACCACTTCTTTTCAACATTAGAATAGGTTTTTATACATGTTTGGGGGAAATTTCCTCTCACAGAATGTAGTGAATGTCAGGTATTCTCTCGTCAAGAGTTAGTTCAGCTGGTTCACAGGAAATATTGAATGAAGAGGGAGATATAAGTTTGGCCTGTTGGAGAGATGAAGTCTGTGAAGAATTGTGTATTCAACAGGACCTGATGTCAATGTTGTTCACCCATGATATTACACAACGACATAGCAAGATTCAACATCCGAATTACATTCAGGCATTGAAAATGTAATGATTGCTGTTTTGCAGCACGTTCAGATATCGAATGCTATAGTCACAGAGAGGCAAGTACTTTGGGAGCAATATCTGGGAGAAGTAGGGGGGCTGTATTCAAAGTGAATCTGGATCTGCAACATGACCAACAATTGAAGCACAATGAGAGGAAACGTCTTGTAAAGAGATAGTTGGCGTCTTCTGCAACCAGACTGGATTTTCCAATAACAATTTCCAACAAACGCCAAAACTTGTGTGACAGTGTTGAGGGACTGAGTGATATCCTAATTCAGTGCGAAGCAGGCGTTTGGAGCAACTGGCCTTCATACGCTCCCGTGCAGGAGGTTTTAGTGGCTAAACATTGCATCGGACTGAGGAGCAGGTATGTGTCATTGGAAACTTTGTCATGGCTTACCCAGACACGAAGGTTGTAGCTTATCTGATTGTGAGTCTCAGCAGCCCTTTTCTGCCTGCTTTCTATTTGCCTTCATTCACTTGTCTTTAAAATGTTCAACGAACTCAACTTTCAGGGAATGTCAACGCCCAGGCACCACAAACTTCTGGGGAAGGGAATTCCCACTTGGACGCCTTTTCTGAATTTCTTGTGTGTGTTCTGATCCATGCTGCAGGTCCACCGGTCGATTGTTCAGATCCAATCCTTCACTGGCAACATTAAAATTCAAAGTTTAGTCATAAGGTCAATGATATAAGTTCAGTTTGGGGCCTTTTACTTGTAATCCGTCAGGACAATGCACACATACACACACACACACACACACACACACACACACATACACACACACACACACACACATACACACACACACACACACAAACACACACATACACACACACACACACACACACACATACACACACACGTGCACAAACACACACACACATCTTAAGACAAACAGAAAAATGAAAGCCTTCCAGAGTTTCCTAATCCTTTAAATCATAACAAATGGGATCATGACAGAAAGCCCCAACTGTTATTCTGCCCTCTCAGGTCCTTCTTCTCACATCAGCTGCTGATTATGGGATTTGTTCCTCGAACGGTGGGATTTGGCTGTATTCCCTTGCTGTAGCAGTGGGCAGATTCCAATGAATCCTCATCAGGAATCCTCCACGAGTGGAAAACATGACTCAGGAATTTTCTGCTATCAAAGTTTGCTGTCAGCTGGAACAAGGAATGAGTTAGGGAGCACTAGGCTGCTGTTCCTCTCTGTGTGTTAAAACAGACAATAACGTCAACTGAATACTGAACTGGAACATGTCCACGCTTCATGAACATTCTATGGAGTGTATGATTATTGACTATATGCAGGTGCTTCATTGCTGTTTTC
Organism: Chiloscyllium punctatum; assembly: GCF_047496795.1. Classification (NCBI taxonomy): domain Eukaryota; kingdom Metazoa; phylum Chordata; class Chondrichthyes; order Orectolobiformes; family Hemiscylliidae; genus Chiloscyllium; species Chiloscyllium punctatum. The sequence continues at coordinate 60,987,424 of NC_092781.1, forward strand.
ATACCAAGTGGCTTTCATTAGTGATTTTTAAAATCCGCTTCATAATTTGATGATATGTTTATAATGCACGGTTTTTTTTCAAAATCGTTTGATGTTTTCATAATATCTGCGCAAAATCAATATGTATGATTCCTAAAAAAGATTCCCTCGTTTTAGTCTCCCTGACAAGAGAAAATTTCTATTCATCTACTATACTTTTCTCAAATTCGTGTGTCATTTATTTCTTTTCTAAAACCCAAACTGATAACCTTTCATATCAAAAAGCCTTCATTCTCGTATCATATAAAGCCAAACAGCTTTGGAAATCTTACAAGTGAAAGGTTTTTTTTTCATTTTTCTTTCTTTTAGGGAATCAGAACTGCGCACAGTGTCTTGTACGAGTGCAGAGTCGAAACGTGTGCTCCTGAAAAAGCAGAAAATGTCAGGCAGCATCTGAGGAGCAGAGGGTTGAACGTTTTTGTCAGTTTCCTGATGAAGGGCTTGTGCTGGAAAGTCGACTGTCCTGCTCCTCGGATGCTATTTTTTATCCAGGGCCATATGTTTCGACTCTGATCTCCAGCATCTGCAGTCCTCAGTTTCTCCCTGTGAACATGCAATAAAACATTCCGAGGATTGAAGCTAATAACCTTTGCATGAAACAGCATCATTTCACTTACCTTCCAAATCACTTGCTGCATCTGAAGAGCGGCTTCACATGCAACATGAACCAGGAACACGGAAACCATCTTTGACACAGAGGTCTGCAAACCCTCTCCATTTCATTTGTTCACCATTGTTGTATCCGGTCTGGCAAAATAGGCCACTCACGGATGTCATTTCTGCTACAGGTTCGCTCACTAACCTTCCCTGTCAAAGTCAAAATTGCAGACTCACTATTCTCTGTTTCCTGTTATTGACAGCTTCCTTTTTAGCAACGCAGCCGCGTTGAATAGCATACTTCCGGGCTGTGTAATGTACTCAACGAGGTAAACAACTTCACTCTCTATTCCTGCGAAAGTAGTTCGAGGGGCAGAATGGTCTCCTCATGTCTCATTGCAACGATCCTGTCTGTGTGAATGGGTTCGTCATCTACTTCGGTCGCGACCTCGAGGACTGCATAGGGAGACAAATACACGGAGTTGGGGCAACAGTCTCAATGGGGCAATAGGCTGTACCATTCGGAATGCCGATAGCTGATCCCAGTGCGTCCGAAAGTCCAGTTGTGTGTCACGATCGAGTTGTGATGACCTTCCGACTTGTCTGACCATCAGATTTTGTCTGACCATTCGATTGCGTCTGACCATCCGAGGGTTGTCTCACCATCCACTTATGTCTGAACATGCCTCTCCAATCTAAACTCAATAAACACCAACTCTCCAGCCCAGAAAAGATTGGTCGAGCTCAGCCATGAATACCTTTATGAACCAAATCTTCACTGCTCCCTGACGATGAGGACATTACAGATAATATAACCATAAAGATCCAAAAGACATCATTTTAAAACTTGTGTTCATCTAACATCAAATCGCCACCTGTTTTGAAACATAAGAGCACAATAATTAGGAATAGATGTAAACTGTTCAACTTTCCAAGCCTGTCACCACTGATTCTTTCTAATCAAAGATGTATCAAACCCAGCCTCAGCTCGTGTCTCGCAAATATAAAGACAAGATAGCCTGACACCACACAAGCATAAAATAGAAACAAAATTAGGACAGTCTGCCCATCTAGTCTGATTAACAATGGCTTATATGATTCTGAAAATCATTCTTTTGCTTTCACTCTGTAAGCCATTGTCCTGTTATGAATAAAAAAAGGACCTACCTGTCTTAAAGATACCAGTGTTTGAGTCTGTGTGTGGCACAATGTGTCGATAAGATGACGTGTCTGTCCATTATGTGTCTACATCTGCCCATCTATATCATTGCCTGAGCTTTGTATCTTTGTACGTGATTATTGTATGTTGATACTATGCATGTCTCTCTGCATCTACATGTGCGCGTGTCTGTCTCCATGTATGTACTGTGAGTACTAGTATGTTAGGGTGTTTCCATACGTCTCTGTGTATTTCTGTCGCTGCATCAGGAGGGAGAGAACTTTTGGAACCGACAGAGAGTTTCAAGTGAAAATGTTTCGACACTGAACATTGTTGGTGGGACGTGGATGCTATACAATCCCCATACAATTCTTTGTGGTCATCTCTGGCTTTTCCCAGGGTTCAATACACATTGGGTTTGCGGGGGAGAAGATGGGGAAGTGTGAGCGGACGTATAGTGGAGATTCCACCACCCGACTTGTATGCTTCTGTCCTTTTCCAGGCTGTCTCTGCGGGGATGAGAGAAAGGGAGGGACCTCGTGAAGGTGGGCATGTTCATGTTGTAAGTATTAGTGCTGGGAAAGACGTTGGGGGTGGGTTGGATGGTGAGGTGCCCAGGGGGAGTTAGTCAACAGTGTTGGAATCATGCAGTGTTATTAGTGTGGGGACTACAGTGCAGGCGACAGAGAGAGACATACAGAGAGAGAGACAGAGAGACAGAGACAGATTGGAGGATTGCATTGCATTGTCAGGGAACAGAGAGAATACGGTGAGACTTATCCTGGCAAAGCTGTGAAGGTTACTGTTGCTTGCCCATTATTGCTCAGTATTTCTTCAGATTATCTCTGCGTCGAGGTAAGCGTCTCCGGATGTTTTGTCCAAGTCTATCTCTAATAACGCCACAGACCACGTGCCTCAGATTCCGTAGAATCTGTTTGAGTAGAGCTTACAAATAGCATGGAGAAGCCAGCATTGGTGTATTATATATCTTACCGCAAACTTTTGCACACATTGTGTGCATTTTACGTTATAGGAAATTGATATGTACATGTCTTGAGTGCTGCAATTTTAATGGATGATGTCAAGTTGAATCTGAACTGCCTCAACCAAGTGACTGCGAATTTAGTGAAAAATAAATTTCATAAGTGTATATGAGGTAGGTTGAAGATAGTGTTGTGAATCGAGCTCTATCCCAGGCTTTTCAGATTTGGTGTTGTGTGCTCAGAAGGACTAAATCGTAAACTTGCTCTGAATCAGCTGTTGAGAAAATTTGACAAGAAAATATTGTATTTTACGCAGCATCTGCATACAGTGTGGACTTTTTGAGCATTACGGTCAAACATCATTGAAGCCTGCAGATAAGATGGCCTAGTTCGTTTGAGTGAAAGTACAATATAACATTAAGTGATAGACAAGCAATAACTTGTATAAATACTGCTACTTCTGAAATATGCAAATAGTTTTCCAAGATACAAACGGCAAATAAAAAAGGTGGTGATTCAACGATGGTTAAATGAAGAAACTAAAGATTGTATCAAAACAAATGAAGTGGCTTCAGATGAATTCCAGGCTTTGTGGAAACGTCAGAATTCTGAAAATAAAATCCATAAAAGGACGGTCATGAAACTCATAAAGAAATGAAAATGCGAACATTATTACAAACGACCAGGAAACACAAACACTGACAAAGTATACTGTCTATAATTCAATAAGGACAAAATAAAAGCAAGATCAACCGTGGAAGTTTGTAATAGGGACGTGACAACATATCGTGGAGAACGGGGGAACAGTAGAGAAACGAACCAAATGGTTTGCATCAGCCTGCATGGAGGAAAATCCAGCAAATCTCCCAGAGATGCCATTCGATCATAAGAACTTCTGGAACTAAAGATGCAAAATCAATTCATATTTGTAACAAGGTAATACTTTAAAAAGGCAGCTGGATTGAACTTTTATTAGTTTGACAGACCAGATTTACTTCATATCAGAACATCAGAATAGAAGGGCGATAGACATATTAATCGCACTGTCGATGATGGTGTTTTATTTTTCTGGACATCCTGCAAATCTCGAAGCCACTGCAGACAACTGGAAGATAGTAAACGCGATCCAAACCTTTATTAACATAAGAAAAGATAATGTGGAGAACTGTTGACCAATGAACTTGACATCTACATCGAACATTACAGAGCAGTACAGGCCCTTTTGCCCTCGATGTTGCATCGACCTGTCAAACCAATCTGAAGCCCATCTAACCTACACTATTCCATATACTTTCTACTCTCTATTCGGACCTGTTGGAATCCATCTTTAAAGCTGTGAAAAAAGATATTCAGAAATAAACAGAAACATTGGAGAGAATCAGTGTGTTGTTCTGGCAGAGAAATCATACTTGACAAAGTTAAGAAATGATTGAAGTTGTTTTAGATTAGATTACTTACAGTGTGGAAACAGGCCCTTCGGCCCAACAAGTCCACACCGCCCCACCGAAGTGTAACCCACCCATACCCCTACATCTACATCTACATCTTCCCCTTACCTAACACTACGGGCAATTTAGCATGGCCAATTCATCTGACCTGCACATTTTTTTTGGACTGTGGGAGGAAACCGGAGCACCCGGAGGAAACCCACGCAGACACAGGGAGAACGTGCAAATTCCACACAGTCAGTCGCCTGAGGCGGGAATTGAACCCGGGTCTCTGGCGCTGTGAGGCAGCAGTGCTAACCACTGTGCCACCGTGCCGCAGCTTGGACAGTATCGACACAGTGGAAGTGGAATATTTGGATTTCCAGGAGGCTTTCTGTAAGATCTTACATGGTGATTTCAGAAATGCAATAAAGGTAAAGGGTGTTTGGAGAAATACATTTCAATGGAAAGTTAAAGTTAGGTTTGCCTTCACTGAATGAAATGGGAATGTAGAAATAAATATATCATGAAGCACTTGTATAGCGTCTTGCTGAGACTACCTGGAATATTATGTACTGTTTTCATGTCCCAGTATCAGAGAATGTATACTGACCACAAAGGAACTCTAATGTATATTTCTCATGTTCGACCCTCAGATGGCGAGATTATCTGATGAAGATACTCGCTTGTGACCGATAGAATTTCGAAGAACAGGTGAAACTTAGGAAATCTCAAAGCATATGACATGATGGAAATAAATAGAATGTTTCTCTCGCTGTCTATTCTTGATTCAAGGAAAAAAAATCAACATAAGATTGCAATAAAGAGGAAATTCTTCACTTTGAGGAAACTGTCAAAGAGATGAACGGAAACCTACTCGCAGACAAGATTAACGAGAATCCCCGGATATTCTACATGCATATAAAGTGGAACACAATAAGCAAGGACTCAGTAATGACTTGCCATGTTGCATCGAAATTCAAGTTCGTGGCAGGAGACAGAGGGTGGTTGTAGAAAGCTGTTTGTGTGACTGGAGAACCGTGTCCCCTCCACCACCACCGGAATCAGTGCTGTGTCTCTTATTATTGGTGATATTCATAAGAGATGCAGATGTACATGTTGGGGCGCGTCCGAGTGGTGTGTGGCCATTGTGAACACGAAGTTTCAGTTTGACACAAACATTTGCCGAGTGGTTGACAGTGAAGAGGAAGGTCTTACCTTCCAGGAAGACATAGATGGAATAGTAAGATGGGCAGATCAATGGCGGAAGGAATGGAACTCTGATAAATATGAGGTGATGTATTTTGGTAAAAGGAACCAGACAGGGGAGAAATCAATGAATGGCAGCAAACTGGATGTTCAGGGGTGAATCTCCACAGGTGCCTCAATGCAACTGGGCAGGCTAAAAGATGAGTTGAGAAGGCAGCAGCGACCGCGGTGATAGCGATTCATTCAGTGAGACGTTGATTACAAAAGCTGGACAGATCTTTGTTTCGGCCATAGATGGGATACGGTGTGCGGTTCTAAGTGCCACATTACAGGAAGAATGTGATTGCACGGGTGGGGTGCAGAGGAGATTCACCAGTGTGTAACCAAGGATGGAGCCTAACAGCTAAGAAGACAAGTTGGATAAGAAGCCGAGTATTCACTGACGGTTCCAATACTTTCTGCATAATTCACAACTATATCTATGCTGCAGCAGGCTACTCAGCCTAACAAGAGATTTAAAAAGGCACAGAATGGGATATTTCAGCCATTCGAGGCGGTTCTCAGCAATTGGAGTCGATTTTTTTCATATCTCATGCCTGTTATAAAGAAAATGGACAGGAATATTACGCTTTCCGAAACTGCTGCACAGGAATACCGGGAGGAATGGCAACTGGGCTGGAAGCAGTGATTAATGAGTGAAATTAGCTTCTTTATCAAGTTAACAGAAAGTAAGGACGGCAGTGACACAGTGACCAGTACTGTTTGTAATCACTGCCTATGTCTTTTTTGATAAATGGAAAAGAAACAACTACATTTCTGGATGGCACGAAGTAGTTAGGAAACTAAGTTATCAAGGATGTAGACAATCGGCAGGTATTGAATCAGTAAATGCATCAGCAACGGACAACAGTTTCCTCATTTCCCCTTCCCCCACCCCACCCTAGTTCCAAACTTCCAGTTCAGTAACTGTCCCCATTACTTGTCCGGACTTTTCCTACCTGCCTATCTCCTTTTCCTCCTATCCACTCCACCCTCTCCTCCCTGACCTATCACCTTCATCCCCTCCCCCACTCACCCATTGTACTCTATGCTACTTTCTCCTAACCCCACCCTCCCCTACCTTATCTATCCACGCTTCAGGCTCACTGCCTTTATTCCTGATGAAGGGGTTTTGCCCGAAACGTCGATTTCGAAGCTCCTCGGATGCGGCCTGAACTGCTGTGCTCTTCCAGCACCACTAATCCTGAATCTGGTTCCCAGCATCTGCAGTCATTGTTTTTACCCCATCAGTGAACAGCCCACTACTGATTTTCTGATGAGTGGAAGGCTATTGATGCCGCAGCTGCTGATGGCTCACAATGCCTCTTGGATGCCCAGCTTCCACTTGCTCAGTCACTTATAATTATGTCCGACTTCGCAGGGGAAAGTGCCACATAAGACAGTTGGCAATAACTTCAAGATGACGGTGAGACTTGCCCTTCACCAGGGCAGTCGGCATATTGCTCTGACAGAACGTTTTAGGGGCAGGTCCATCTGTGACAAATAGTTTGGTACGAATGTTTCACTCTTGTTGGTTGACCCATCAATTCTCGCAGTCGGGCTACAGAGTATTGGAAGACTCGCCCTACTCGATGAGTGTGGGCCTGTGGAGACACTGACAGAGCTGCCTCCGATTTGTTTTCCACAGCACGGGGAACTGAGTTGTTACTGAAAGCTAGCGTGGAGTTCAACAGATGTCCATCATCAGGTTATTTCCTTGATCATCTCCAAAACCATGAGATCTCCTGAGTTCTGATATCAATGTTGACGAATTCCAGGGAAACTCCTTTCTTGACTGCATCCCACGATGAACCCAGCACTGATGGATCTGCCTGACTGTAGGGCAGGATATACCCAGGGATCATGATTGGGGATTCATGAAACATTGCTCATCCGTCCTGATTCTGTGATTATGACGGTGTCTGACAGTTTCATGACTGGATCAACATGAGAAAAAAAGGCGAAAATGGAGCAGGAAATAACGGGTTAAAATGCTGAATGAAACGCATGCTATCAGATTGTGTTTTCTATTCTCAAAACAGACTAAGGAATTCACATTGAGTGAATGGATAATATTCAATGATATTAGACGGACATGGCTGTAGAGTGACCGAGATTGGAAACTCAATATCCAGAGCTGTTTCGATTTGGGAGTGCTAATGTTATGAAGACGTGGGTGTACTTTCAGAGAGTTAACAGCAGAAGACTACTGGACACAGCACCAAGTGTTCTCAGAAAGGCAACAATGTAAGACTGGGCTGAAAAACTCGATTGGTTTTTTGCTTGAAGACAAACACATTCGAATTCGGGCAACCAGTTTAAATTATCCCCGAAATGCATCAAACGTCAATCAAGTTTGAATCGAGTATATTGACAATCTTGAGGGCTGATGACACATTCCGATGGTCTTCAGTATAAGACCAGGGAAAATTGAACAAGTGGGAAGTGAAGTGCCACGACCGAGCATTTTAGCAGAGTGCCTAAAAAATTACTCTTCTAAAAAAGCACCTGTTCGATCAATTAGGCAGGAATTCCTAACCGGAAGGCAAAAAAGACGCAGGAAGATTTTAGAACCGAAAGCTCTATGGTTTTAAGATACATTGCTGTTTTTTTCTTAATTACGATCTTAAATGAGCGTTTTGTCAACCTAGTATTAAAGAAAGGAAGGTGAATATAGCTTAGAGATCACAATTGTAAATACAGGTCAATTAGATTAGATTACTTACAGTATGGAAACAGGCCCTTCGGCCCAACAAGGCCACACCGACGCAGCCCACCCAGACACATTTCCCTACACCTAACACGACGGGCAATTTAACTTGGCCAATTCGCCTAACCTGCAGATTTTTGGATTGTGGGAGGAAACCGGAGCACTCGGAGGAAACCCACGCAGACACGGGGAGAACGTGCAAACTCCACACAGAGAGTCACCTGAGGGGGGAATTGAACGCGGGTCTCTGGCACTGTGAGGCAGCAGTGCTAGCCACTGTGCCACCCACTGTGCCACCGTGCCGCCCACAAATTATGCGCTGTTTTACTTTAGGAAATAAAGTTATGAATTTTATACTTTGAATCATCCTTGGTGACTCGAATATTTACAGAATACTGCATGGAATAAATCTTTTCTGTGTTCCTGGTTTTAAATTTAACAGGAGCGTTTACCCCCGTAACGTCTCAAATATACAGAAATGAAAAGGAAGTGAGAGAGTTCTCGGAATAATGAATGGTATCTGGACGATCACAAAAGACGATGCTACAAATCAGGATTGATGTATTGTCTTAATAATGATGTTTTTGCTGCAAAGTCCCAGTTGAATTGAGCTTGGGGAGAGATTCTCACCATGATGCTGAGTTGGTCTCAGCAAACTCAATGGGAAGACGTGCCTTTGTGATTTGAGTCTCTATGACTCTGTCACATTTCATACCTGACATTCCCGGGAGGATTCCGCATTCGACATTCCCGGAGCATTTTATATACGACATTCCCCAGAATATTCTATAACTGACCTTCTCCAGGCCATTCCTCATCTGACATTCTGCAGACCAGTCTGTACGCACATTCTACAGCAGTCATTCTCCGGACCGTTCTGAACACAGCAATCCTCAGAACATTCTATAACTGACATTTCCAAAAACATTCTCCACCCTACATGTTTCAGAACATTATAAGACTGATATTCTCCGGATCTTTCTTTAATTGCCATTCTCGAGAACAATTTATAACGGACATTCTCCGGAAAATACTACACCTAATTTTACCTGGAACATTCTTTCGCTGACATTACCCACGATATTCTGTACCTAACATTCTCTGGATCAATCTACGCGCAACTTTCTATAATGGCCATTCTCTAGAACATTCTGTAATTAAGATTCCCCAGAACATACAAAACCCAACATTCCCTGGAACATTCGAGAACTGACATTGCTGGAAACTTTCTACAACTGACAATCCCCGGAACGTTCTACACCCGGTTCTCTGTAACGGCTATTCCTCAGAACATTGTATCCCTCACATTCCCTGGGGCATTACCTTACGAACATTCCTGGAACTTTCTACACTGACATTCCAAAACTGACATTCTCCAGAACATTCTATAACTTACATTCCCCGGAAAACTGTAACTTACATTACGAAGAACATTCCAATACCGACATGTTCTGAGATATTCCAGTACTGATATTCTCTGTAGCATTCAAAACCCAACATTCCCTGGAATATTCTATAACTGATATTCCTCAGAACATCGTTAAACCGATATTCCCCAGATCAATCTACAATCGACATTCCCGAGAACATTCTGTCTCCATCATTCTTTGAAATATTCTGCACCCGACATTCCCTGTATCACTCAATCCCTGAATGTTTTAGTGACTGGCCGAACGTAAGTTAATAGAGCAACAGCTAAGACCGCTAGTTAAGATGCTGTTTCATGGAGAAGGAGACACGGTCCTGAAGTCTTCTTCCGCATTTAAAGGGGTGAGTATGTTTTTTCTGCGTTTGCATTTCTTCCCGACACAGGATCAACCATAACTTAAATGAAAAGACAGAAATTTTCACCTCCATTTGTCTTCAAGGAACTCAGACAGAATCCTTCAGTACGGCGACGTTTTCACACTTCGTATTAGGAAATGGAAAGAAGTGACCTGTGTCTGATCTCGAGTGATCGAATGTGCAGAAATGTTCCAGAAACCATCTATTATTATGACTGCGTCTTTGTGTGTTTGGGGAAGGGGGGAGGCGTTCTTGTATTATATGACTATTTTTGTCATTAATTTAGAAAGTCCGATTTGTTATTTCAGCTTCAATTATTATAATAAATCTCTGATTATGGTGACACGTACGAAAATTTCACTCTGTCGTCAATCAAACTGGTCAATTTGCCTCCAGGCTGATGCATACTGTCTTTGTTTGCTTCCTCATAGTTAACGTCGTTACGATCTACGTCCTGCTTTGTAAAGATTGTGGATTATCTTCATGTGTCAGACGTTACTTGGGGGCGATGGCAGTGGCGGATCTACTGGTCATTATCCTTGACCTGATATTGAGACAAATTCCCATCGTATTTCAGAAACTGTTTTATTTCCTGTTCTCCATCCGCGTATGTAATATCCACGCTGTCCTGCTTTATGCAGCCACTGACTGCTCTGTCTGGTTCACCGTCACTTTCACCTTTGATCGGTTTGTAGCCATTTGTTGCCAGAAGCTGAAAATTAAATATTGCAGTGAGAAAACGGCAGCTGTGGTTCTGGGAGCAGTGACTGTGCTGAGCTGTTTAAAGAACATTTTCTGGTATTTTATGCTCCAAGCTCGCTATCATCTGTTTAACTTACCCTGGTTTTGTTATGAGCGAATAACTGGTGATTCCATGTTTGCCTGGCCCATAATCGAGTTGCTCCACTACATTATAACCCCGGGTCTCCCTTTTCTCCTGATTCTGCTGCTCAATGTTATCACCGTCAGACACATTTTAAATGCCAGCAGAGCGCGGAGGAGACTCCGGGCTCACACCAATGAAGCCGCTCAGTCTGACACAGAAATGAGAAATCGAAAAAAATCCATCATTTTATTGTGTGTGATCTCGGCCAATTTCATCCTGTTTTGGTCAACGTTAATGCTGTATTCTATTTGGAACCAGATGCGATGGTTTGTGCATAGCAGTTTGCGACTAGATTTCTTTGTGCTCGATTTGGGCATTATGCTGCAGCTCCTCAGCTGCTGCACAAACACCGTGATTTATGCAGTCACCCAGACTAAGTTCAGACAGCAGCTGAAGCAAGTGCTGAAATTCCCCTTTACACAAATTCATCAATCAAACAAATTCACTCATTAATCAATCTAGCCGTGGTTTTCTCATTTATGTTCAATGTTTCAACAATGAAGCAGCTTGTCGCTATGATAACAGACTGAAGTTAGTGCTGGTTTGTTCAATCTTGTCCCACAGCGGATTACAGGGACGTATTTCAAGGTTTCTTTCAACCCAATGATCAGCAAGATAAGGCGCCATACCATTGGTTGTTCCAAATACTTCAATTTGTCAGCAATAAACATGTTCATTGTGAAGTTCCATGCAGCAGAACCAACGATATTGGTGTTTGTCATTGTGTTGAAAAAGCTGAGCTGAGATAGACAGACTCAGCCCCAAGCTCTGCTCCTTAGAGAAGTGGAGGCGAACGGGACTGTGCTCTCATGAGTTGTGTTTAAATCGTCCTGTGCATGTTTCACTTCTGTGTAACCCACCGCAACCAGGCCATGGGCATATTTCATCTCTCTACCCCGTTCATCCAATTTCCACTCAATCACAACCGTCTATCACTCTCTATCCTTCCGTTCCTCTTTCCCCTTTGACCTCTCTCTTACACCATTTCCCCAGATGCTGTCCCCCTGTCGGCATTTCTTTCCCTCTGTCTCACTGCCCAATCTCTATTTCTCTCCCCTTCTGCCTTTCACTCTCACTCATCCTACCCCACCGCCACCCTCCCTCTCTCACCACCCTGATTTCCTCTCCGTCATTCTTATTTATCACCCTCCCTTTCTCTCTCACACCCCTGCTGTCTCTGTCTCCCTCATTTTTATCTCTTCCTAACTTTCTCCCTCCTCCCAACAACCCTACAGCTGTCTTACCTTCCACGCCTCCGTCAAACTCTCCACACCTTTCCCGTCACTGGGTCAGAGGGAGAGAGAAGGACGATCGATTGAGTGTGTCTGATGAAGTCGGAAGGAGTGGGTGAGCGAGAGATTCATTGAGACTGAAAGGTAAGGGAGAGAGAGTGGGAGTGTGAGCTAGAGAAAGTGTCGATAGAGCATCGCGCAGGAGACTGACAGGAAGGTGAGCAAAAAGTTTAAAACTCACCCTTAGCATCGGTGCCCGCCATTGCTTTTCGAGCATTAGGGTGTTCGAGAGCGTCGAGCAAGTGGGTGTCGGGAAGGTTAGCAAAAGTTCGTAACCACTCCTCTGAGCGTCGGACCCAGCCATTGTTGTTCCAACAGGATGTGTGGGAGCTTCGAGTAGGAGGCTGTTGGAGAGGTCACGAGTTTCCATATTTGGGCTGTTGCTTTAGCTTAAACATTACTCATGTGGTGCCTTCCAGCAATCCTTCTCTAAACAAAACAAAAAGATCAGTGCATCGGTTAGTGAGGTGATAGGTATTTTCTTTAGTGATTCACATTTTCAGCGGTGCATTTGGAAAATTAGAGCAGTGGGAGTGTAGGTTCACGCAGTTGAATATTCCTCCTGCAGTATGTGGGAGGACACGGTCACCTCTAATGTACCTGCTGGCTATATTTGTGGGAAGTCCACGCAGCTGCAGGTCCTTGAGGACCGTGTCATTGAACTGGAGCTGGAGCTGGATGAATTTCGGATCATTCAGGAGGCGGAGGGCGTTATTAACAAGGTTTTCAGGGACGTTGGTATTCGACAGCTCCGTGAAGAAGGTCGTTGGGTTACCATCAAGTTGGAGCCGGCAGGCAGTGCAGGTTCCTCCTGTGGTCTTTTCCCTCAAAATACGTAAACCATGTTGGATGCTGTTGCAGGGAGGACCACATGCCAGTGATACACTGTGGAGCAGAGCGACCTCTCGATGACTCTGTCCCTGTCACTCAGAGCGGAGTGGGGAAAAGGAGCAGAGCTTCAATCATTGCAGATTTCATAGACCTGGGATAGATATGAGATTTAGTGGTAACGAAGGAGAGACTCGCGATGAGTGTGTTCCCACTTGTGTGCGACAATTCGTGATGTCTCTGCTCGTGTTTTCCAGATCCTTGATTGGGAACAAGAGCAGTTCCAAGGTGTGATCCACATAGGCACATCGAGGAAGAAAAATAGGGATTGGAGACAGCAATTCAGGGAGCTAGGATGGAACCTGAGAGCAGGAACAAACTGAGTTATTATCTTTGGTTTGTTGTTCGTGCCACGTGCTAGTGAAGTAAGGAACAGTGAGAATGCGACCCAGAACCTGTGACTGCAGGACAGAACAGAAGGGAAGGTTTTGGATTGTTGGATAATTCGAGCTCTTTCTGAGGAATGTGGGACTTCATAAAACAGCATGGTCTTCACGGGAAGCAGAGGGAGACCAGTACCCTGGAAGAAATTTGGCAACTCCATTCGGGGAGAGTGTTTATACTAACACAACAGGGGTTTGGGAACCTGAGTTGGCATTACAGTGTACAGGGTGTTGAGGGTACTGATGTCAGGGATAGGTTTGAAATGTTGCGAGAGGGCACTGGCAATCAAGATGTTGGTTTGAAATGTGTGAGGAGGGCATAGAGATATAGTAAGAGCAAGAATGGCAGAGCGGTCCAGAGAAAGAGTAGGGGAGTGAAACGAGAGTATGCTTGTGGTCGGGAGAGATGGAGAGTGAGGGAGGGCGCTAAAGAAAGAGAGCGTATGTGAGGTGGCAAGGAGAGATCACAGGGATAGGGAGGACTGACGATCGAGAGAGATAGGCAGGCGGGTAGTGTGAGTGCGGGGTTGGAGAGAGGATGGGGTGAGCATTCGCGAGAGAGGAAGAAACAGTGGGCCAGGCGAATAGAGTGAGTTGGAGTTGGATAGGGAGGAAGATTGGGAGGGGGGTTAGAGAGAGGTTGAGCATGCCTGGGCATGGGGTGGTAGCGAGAGAGAGAGATAGAAAGAGAGTGAGTGACCAGGGAGAGAGACTGAGAGCGTGCTCGAGAGGCTGTGCAGGGTATGGAGAGGCCGTGTGTGAGAGGGTGGTGAGAGAGAGAGAGAGATGGAGTCGATGTTTCGAGACAGAGACAGAGAGAGGGAGAGAGAGATAGACAGGGAGGGGGTAGCGAGTGAGTGTGGGAGAGGGCAGGCAGAGAGATGGGAGTGTCGAGAAAGAGAGCATGGGACTGTTACAGAGAGAGAGAGTGACAAGGATGTTCGTGGGAGTAAGAGATTGTGGGGTGTGTGGAATAGAGAGCGCGGGAGGGATGTAGAGACAGGGAGAATGGGAGTGTTGCAGAGACAGACAGCGTTGGAGGAAGGAGGAGAGTGAAACAGAAACGGAACTGGAGGTAGAGGAGGGGGTTGAAAGAGTGCGAGAGATGCTGACAGAGAGAGTAAGGAAGTGGGTGGTGGTAGCGAGGGAGATAATGGAGGGACGAGAGAGGGAGGTAGTGGGCGAGGTGTCGGCGAGGCAGAGAAACACAGTGGGAGGCAGGCAGACAGACAGAGTGGGGGAGAGATGGAGAGAGAGAGAGGCAGAGGGTCAGAGAGAGGGATTTGGAACAGAGAGAGGCTGACTTGGAGAGGAGGGGTGTCGAGAGAACTTGCGATTTGGAAGTCGTTCAGAGATGGAGAAATAGTGGGAGGGGAGACACAGATACGTAGAAGTCGGCGTGAGAAATAGAGGGAGAGGGTAGGGGCGCCGAGGGAGGGTGGACCAGGTATACAGAGGCAAACAGTGGATGGTAGGTAGAGCGAGAGAGAGAGTAAGGGATGGAGAGGGAGGAAAGGAGAATACAGAGAGAGACAGTGACAGGGAAAAGAAAGAGGGCGAGGAGGATACAGAGAGAGATGAAAAGGGATGTGGATGGAGTGACAGAGGAAGATGGCTGTTGAGAGAAAAAACGTTGGTGGGTTAGAAAGTGAGAGAGGGAGGTTGATGAGGGGAGGGTGAGAGAGACAATGCCCCAGAGTGGCGAGGGGAAGAGTTGGCGGGAGGTAGAGAGAGTGATCAGCATATACAGAGAGAGTGGGAGGGATGTAGAGAGGGGGGTGCGAGTATCATAGATAGAGAGAAAGAGAGTGGGGAGCGGACTAGAGAGGGACAGATTTGGAGCTGTTTGGTGAGATAGAGTTGGATATTTGTAGAAAACGAGAAGGTGGGGTTGGAGAGAGAGGGTGTGAGCTTCAAAGGCAGTGAGTGCGAGGCAGTTGGAGAGAGAGTGAGAAGGCGGCAGAGGGAGATTGTGGGACAGGTGTAGAGAGAGTGGGAAAGTACTAGAGTGAGAGAGAAAGAGATTGTGACAGTAGAGAAAGAATGACAGTTATGTACCGAGACAGAGAGTGCGAGAAAAAGCAACCATCAGATAAAGGGAATGAGGCAGAGAGAGAGATCAAACAAGATGGAGAGGGAGGGAGAGCGAATCAAGCAGGGAGAGGGAGACCGAGAGAGGGTCTGTAAGGGAGAAGGAAAGAGATACCTGCATTTATTGGGAGAGTCAGGCAGACGGAGATGAGGAGACAGCATCAGATAGAGGGAGTGAGCACGGCAGAGTCAGTCAGAGTGTGAGGGAGACGGTGTCACACATACAGAGACGGAGACTGACAGAGTCAGACAGGGAGAGGGAAATAGGGAGTCAGAAGAGAGGCAGAGAGAGATTCAGACAAAGGGAGAGGGAGAGAGAGAAATTCGGGGAAGGGATTGTTTGAAAGATTCTGGCAGTGAAGCAGGCAGGTGGAGAGGGAGAGAGTTAGGCACAGAGAATGGAAGAAATAGAGAGTGAAGGACAATAAGACAAAGGGAAATGTAAAGAGGGGAGAGAATCAGAGAGAGGGTAAGGGTGAGAGGGAAATGCGGGGAAGGGATTGTGAGAAAGATTCTGACAGTGAGACAGGCAGTTGGAGAGGGAGAGTGAGAGAGTTAGGCCCAGACAAGGGGAAGGGAGAGTTAGAGAGTCAGACAGAGGAAGATAGAAAGAGGAAGTGACAGAGTCAGGTATAGGGAGAGGGAAAGTGGAAGACTCAGACATTGGCGGGGGTGGGCGGTTGAGAGAGGGTCAGCTAGCGAAAGAGGTAGAGAGAGCGTCACACACAGGGAGAGGGAGAGGAAGAGTCAGACAGATTGGGGGGGAGAGAGAGATAGAGAGATGGAAAGGGCGAGAGAGCGTCACAGACAGAGAGTGGAAAGAAAGAGAGTCGGACAGTGGGAGCAGGGAGAGAGAGTTTAAGACACAGGGAGAGAAAGCGATGGCGAGAATGAGAGAAAGAGTCCAACAGAGAGATGGAGAGACGGACAGAGCGTCAGAGGGAGAGGGAGACAGAGAGTGCCGGGCAGAGTTAGAGGGAGACAGAGAGAGAGTCAGGTAAATGCAGAGTGAAAAGGATAGAGCGAGTCAGACAGAGGGAAAGGCAAGGTCAGACAGACTTAGGGAGTGAGAGAGTTAGAAAAATAGACAGGGAGATTGACTAATACAAAGAGCTGAAAAGGGAGAGAGTCAGAGAGAGAGGGAGAGGGAGTGTCAGACAGACACTGGGTGAGGGGCTGACGCAGAGATTATGTCAGGCAGAAGGCACGAGAGACATAGTGAGGCAGAGTGAGGCAAAGGAAAATGGAGAGTTGAAGAGAGATAATTCGATAAGCAGGCAGAGGGCCAGGGAATCGGAGATACTACGTCAGAGACAATGGGGAGAGAGGAACAGAAAGAGAAAGAGAGTGATACAGAGGGAGAGCGAGACGGATTCAATCAGAGGGGGAGGGGAGAGAGTGTGTGTGTGTGTCAGACGGGAGTGATACAGAGAAAGAGTCAGACAGTAGTGTCAGGGTGAGAGAGAGATTCGGAGAGAGAGAGAGAGAATGGGAGAGAGTTGGAAGGAGAGCCAGACAGATGAAAAGGGAGAGGTAGATACTTAGGCAGAGAGAAGGGGAGAGGGAGAAGAGACACATTCAGACAGAGGTAAAGGGAAAGAAAGACAGTCGGACAGAGGGAGAGGGAGAGTCAGACAGAGGGAGGGAAGACAGAATCAGACAGATGGACAGGGTAAGTAGAGATTCGGACAGCGGGAGAAGATTTGAGAACGTCAGCCAGAGGGAGAGAGTGAGAGCACGACAGACAGAGGGAAAGGGAGAGACGGGTTGAATGTCAGACAGATTGACAGGGAGAGGTGGAGAGAGAGTCAGGCAGAGGGAAAGGGAGAATGAAAGAGAATAAAACAAATGAAGAGAGACGGTCGAAAGACGGAGGTGAGAGAGAGACAGACCGAGGGAGAGGGATGCAACGACAGACAGGGAGAAGGAGAGGGAGTCAGACAGAGGGAGTGAGAAAGTGAGTCAGGCGGAGGAAGAATGAGAGGGAGAGTGAGACAAAGGGACGGGGAAGAGAAAGAATCAGATATAGGATGGGGAGAAAGAGGGAGACAGACAGAGAAATAGGACATTGAGTGTCAGACGGGGGGAGAGGGAGACGGAGAGAAAGAGTCAGAATGTGGGAGAGCGAGAGAGCCAGGAGGAAGGAATGGGATAGAGAGAGCCTGACGGATAGAGAGAGAGAGAGATATCGGACATCGGGTGGGACGGGTGAGAGATTCAGACGGAAGGGGCTAGAAAGAGAGAATCCGACAGCTGGTAGGAAGAGGGTGAGTCAGATGAAACGAGAGAGAGAGACAGTCACAGAGAGATAGAGAGAGTTTGAGACCGTGGGGGAGAGAGTCAGAAAGTGGAAGAGTAGGTGTGGCAGAGTCAGAGGGGGAGAGTAAGGGACAGAGCGTCAGACAGATGGAATGGATGGAGAGACAGAGAGTGAGACAGACAACGAGAAGGAGAGACGGAATTCAGACAGAGGGAGGGGGAACGGAGAGATGGAGAGAGTCAGGCAGACGATGAGGGAGAGAGAGTCGGACAAAGGGTATTGTTTAGAGAGACAATCAGGGAGAGGGAGGGAGATAGATTCTGACAGAAGGAGAGAAAGAGACAATAGAGAGTCAGACAGAGGGGGAGACAGAGGGAAAGAGAGTGTCAGATGGGGTGTGGAAAGAGAGAGAGAGGGTGAGAGAGAGAGGGCGAGACAGAGAGAGAGTGTCAGATAAAGGGAGAGGGGGAGACAACGAATCAGATGGAGGAGGAGAGTGAAAGAGTAAGAGACAAACGGAGAGGGAGGGAGTTCAAGGGGGAGTCGAGCAATAGGAGGGATAAGAAAGAGACAGTAGGCCAGACTGAGAGGGAGAGAGAGAAGCAGACAGATGGTGGGGGCGAGACAAAGAGTCAGAGAAGGCAAGAGGATTTCAGATAGAGTGAGACGGCGAGAGAGTTTCAGACTGAGGGAGAGGGAGAGCGTCAGACAGATGGAGTGTTACAGGCTGAGTGAGTCTGAGAGAGAGGGGGGAAGAGTCTGGCAGAGGAGAGGGAGAGAGAGTGCCAGTGTGTGATAGAACGAGGAAGAGTCAGACGGGGGAGAGAGAGAGAGAGTGAGAGTCAGTCAGAAGGAGAGAGAGTTAGGCAGTGAGAGAGCGGAAGAAGAAGAGAGAGAGTAGGCAGAGGGTAAGGGGCAGACAACGGGACAGACAGTAAATGGTAGAGGAAAGTGAGACTCAGACGGAAGGAGAGGAAGAGGGAAAGATAGAGAGTCAGAGAGAGAGGGAAAGCAGGAGAAAGAGTCAGACAGAAGGAGAGGACAGAGAGTTACAGAGAGAGAGAGTCAGATAGATTCCGATCGATGCAGTTAGAGAGTTAAAGAGAGAAGGAGAGGGAGGAAGGAAGTCGGAGAGAAAGAGAAACAGAGAGACAGAGAAAGAGAATTTGGAGAGAGGGATTAGGAGAGATAGAGTGAGACAGCGATGGAGATGGCGGGAGAGAGAGAAATTGTTAGAGGAAGAGATGGAGTGTCAGGCAGTGGGATGGGTGAGAGAAAGAATTGGGCAGTGAGAGAAATAGAGAGAGTGTCATAAACAGGGAGGGGGAAAGCGGGAGAGAAAGTCTGACAGAGGGAGAGGAGAGAGAGTCAGAGAGGGAGAGAGTGAAAGACAGCGTTTCAAACAGAGGGAGAGTGAGAGAAGAGTTGGACAGAGAAAGAGGGACAAACCGAGTTGGACAGATGGAGTGCGAGGGGCGGTGAGATAGAATCAGGCAGAGGGAAAATGAGAGACAGAGTCATACCTAAGGAGAGAATGAGAATCTAACAGAAGGAAAGGAAGGGAGAGAGTCAGACAGAGGTTGAGGGTGGCGAGAAAGAGAGACAGATTTCAGGCAAATAGTGGCAGAGGAAAGTAAGAGTCAGACAGTGGGAGAGGGAGAGAAAGACAGAGGGAGAGAGAGTGAGTGTGTCAGGGAGAGGGTTGATGGAGAGTGTGTGAGTCAGACAGGGGGTGGGATGAGAGATTGATAAACAGACATAAGGAGAGGAAAGTGAGAGCCATACAGTGAGAGAAGGAGAGGGATCAGGAGAGAGTGAGGCAGAGTGAGAGAGAGAATGTGTCAGACACAGGGAGAGGGGAGCGACAGATAGAGTCAGATAAAGGGAGAGAGAGAGAGATACATGCACAGAAATTGCAAAGGGGAAGATTGTGAGAGAGAGCTGGAGAGGGAGACAGCTTAAAACAGAGGGAGAGGAGAGATGTCAGGCAGACAGGGATTGAGCATCAGACTGAGGGAGAGGGATGGAGAGAGAGTCAGAGAGAGGGGGGATTGCCGGAGAAAAAGAGAATTGTAAACAGTAGGTGGAAGACGAAGTGATAGAGATGAACAGCATGGAAACAGAGCCTTCAATCCAACCCGATCAGATATCGCAACCAGTCTAGTCCCACTTGCCAGCATCCGGCCCGTATCCCTCCAAATCCTTCCTATTCATATATCTATCGATCAGAGAGTGGGAGGGGCAATTAGGGGAAGAGATCGGGAAAGGGAGAGACAGGCAGAATCAGAGAGTGAAACAGAGATTTAGACAGAGGAAGAGATAGACAGAAAGAGCCAGACAGAGGCAGAGAGTCAGAAAGGGTCAGACAGAGGCCGACGAAGAAACCGTAAGAGTGTCAGACAGAGGATAAATGGGGAAGAGAAAGTCCGAGAAAGGGAGAGGGCGAGGGAGAGAGACAACGTATGACAGAAGGTCAAGAAAAGGGAGAGTGTGTCAGAAGGAAATAGAGGGAGTGTGACAGACTCATGCAGAGGGATATTGAGGGAGGAATATTCAGTTAGAGGAAGGGGTGGGAGGGTGTGTCAGACAGAGTGAGAGGGACAATGACCAACTAAGACAGGGAGGGAGAGAGAGTCAGGGAGAGGGAGAGGAGGAATACAGTGAGTGAGACAGAGGGTGAGGGGGTGAGATAGTGAGAATCAGACAAACATAAGAAGAAAGTGAGTGCCAGACAGCGAGAGACAGGGAGGGATGAGAGAGTGTCAGACCCCTGAAGAGGCGGGAGGAGAGTGGGAGAGAGTGGAAGAGCGAAAGAGAGAGAGAGATAGTCAAACAGAGAGAGAGGCAGAGAGAGAGAGACAGGGAGAAGGCAGAAGGAGTCAGACAGAACGGGAGAGTGTGTGTGTGAGAGAGAGATAAAGACAGACAGATTCAAACAGCAGGAGAGGAAGGGAGAGCGAGAGGGAGAGAGAGGGGGAGAGAGACAGAGACAGAGAGACAGAGCCAGACATTCGGAGAAGGAGATTGAGAGAATGTGCCAAGCAGAGGGATATATATATATATATATATATATATATATATATATCGAGTCAGGCAGAGGAAGAGGGAGAGTGCCAACCAAATGGAGAGGACAGGGAGACATCGAGAGGGAGATGGTAACAGAGACAGACAGAGATATAAAGCGGGAGAGCGAGAAACAGTGAATGTCAACAAGGGAGGATGGGTGGGGAGAGAGAGTGAGATGGAAGGAGAGATAATCCGACAGATGGGCACAGAGACAGAGAATCCGACAGAGGGAGAGACAGAGATAAAGAAAATCAGTCAGAGGGAGAGAGAGGAGGGAGAGAGAGAGTGAGAATGAGGGACAGGGAGAATCAGACAGATGGAAAGGGAGAGAGGCAGTCAGAAAGAAGGACAGGGTAAGAGAATGGGAGAGTCAGACAGAGTGAGAGAATCGGAAAATGGGATGAGATAGACAGAGTGTCAGGCAGACTGAAAGTGCCACAGCGAAACTCAGATTGAGACAGAAGGAGAGAGAGACAGAGACAGACACTTGGAGAAGGAGAGATAAAATGTGTAAAGTAGAGGGAGAGAGAGAGTCATAGCGAGTTCGGGGAGACAGATACATAGAGAGTCAGACAAAGGCAGGGGAATGGAGGGACAGAGTGAGACAGTGAGAGAGAGGATCAGGCATCTGGGGAGCGAGAGAGAGAAAGTGAGACAGAGGATGTATATATCGGAGTGCTAGATAGAGAGAGAGAGAGAGAATGAGTCAGACAGAAGGAAAGTGACACCAGGAGAAAGAAAGAGTTTCTTTGTGTCAGACCGAGGAGAGAGGGACAGAGTGTCAGACAGAGAGAGACTGAGAAAAAAAATCGTCAGACAGAGAGAGCGAGTAAGAGAGAGACAGACAGACGGGGGCGGGAGACAGAGATTCGGACAAAGGGAGAGGTAGGGAGATAGAGTCAGACAAAGGGAGATGAAGAAAAAGAGTCAGTCAGAAGGCGAGAGAATAAGAGTCAGCCAGAGGGGCAGAGATGGAGAGGACGTCGGACAGAGGATGTGTTTGAGAAACAATGAGAGGAAGTCAGTAGGAAGGTGCAGGAAGAGAGATTAGGACACAGGGAGAGAGGAGTTAGAGGAAGTGAGAGCGTCAGAGAGATATAGGGAAGGAGAGACAGATTCAGATCGAGAGTTACGCAGTGTGACAACGTCAGACAGCGTTAGAGTATGCGAGTGAATCAGATGGAGGGAGGAGAGAGCGAAAGTCAGTCAGAGGAACAGTGGAAAGGAGTAAATTCTAGAAAGAGGAAGAGAAAGATTCAGACAGGGGAGAAGGAAAGAAAGACAGTCAGACACAGGGAAAGAGAGACAGAGAGTCAGACAGAGGGAGATAGAGTGGGAGTTTGACAAAGTGAGATGATGTGAAGGAGAGAGTCTGCAAGTGGGAGAGAGAGAGTCAGAGTCAGTGAGAGAGACAGAGCTCGAGTTATACAGTGGGAGAGGGACAGGGAGTCAGAACGGTGGTGACAGGCTAGAAAGACACAGAGATATACATACAGAGGGAGAGGAGAATGAGATTCAGACAGTGCAGGAGGGAGAGAGATAGAGAAATAGGCAGACGGAGGGAAGGGGTGGAGAGTGAGAGATCCAGATGGAGAGACGGGAGTGTCAAAGCCTAACATTGGTAGAGGATCTAAAAATTTGAATTTAGGCAAAAAAATAGATTTCCATTATTAAAACATTGTTTCCTGATTTAAAAGAATAACATAAAATGGCCTGTGAAACATATTACTGATTGCAGAATAAACTTGCAATTCAATGAGAAGGGGAAAATAGATTTTTCATAAGATGAATGCTGACACATTAATCGACCATTTGAACTAACCTTCAAGTGATACATGACATGAAAATTGACGTAAATAAGATATCCTTCATAAATAAATACCATTGGATTACCCTGTCTTCATTCATATCACCATATTATAGCTCAATTGATTTCTTTTGTAATGAAGACCCCTTTTCCAGGAAATATCATTGGATTAAATTGCTGTAAACCATGTCACCTCATTGTATGTGATCCGTCTTTCTTGTGATTAAAGTTGTATTATTTTTAAAACATACATAAATATTGCGTAATATTCAAATGTAATTGTGCAACTTCATCACAGAACACAGTCGCTTTCATCTCTGTGTTGCTAGATCGAATTGTATCAAAGTAACTTAATTCAATAAACTAATGATCCTTGCTTTTGCAACAGACCGCATTTGTCGATTGTTTCGGCTTGTCTCGAACGAAGAGACCCCTATTGAGGGTTCGACATCTTCATTTTGGAGCTTTGACACGGTTTAGCTCAGACAGATTGTTAACAGCGGTGTAAGAGTTAAATATCATTCACGACTGAGTGTTGAGGAACTCGGTCCGCCAGATGTGAGAATTTTGACAGTGTTTAGTTTTCCTCTCATTCAAATTGTGTTTGATGTGACCCCTTGCTGTTAATTTTCCAGTCCAGCCTGAAAGGATCAGTCAGAGTAAGATAGGGTTTGAGGGACTTTTTTAAAAAATGTTTTAAAACATTAAAAGAGATTAATTGAAGTTGAGGATCTTTTGATACTTGGAGAGTGGTCTTCGAAAATTGCTGAATTCTGAGGGGAGGGTTAAAAACTGAATTCGTTATTTTCTGCTCTTTCAAAAACAAACTCCCGAATTTTCTTGGTTTCCAAAGACCTCTCGAGGTTTGTAATAAACGGAATCTGATTTTGAAAAAAAAAACTTTGCTTATTTTCGGGTTTGGACTGTTCCAACTTTTTTATCATTTTTTTAAATGTTCGATTGTTTAAACTTCGTTTATTTTCGGGCTCGGACTTTCATTTTCGGATCTTAGAAGAGTCGATTGCTTAAACTTCATTTCCTTTCGATTTTGGAATGTTTTCACTTCATTTTTCGGTGTTAAAAAAATTTCGATCTCTCAAAATTCGTTAATTTTCGGGTTTGAAAATACTTGATCGCTTAAACTTCATTAATTTCTGGTTTGAAAAAAAACTTCGATCTCTTGAAGCTCGTTAATTTTAGGGTTTTTTAAAAATGATGTCTTGAACTTCGTCAATTTTCGAGTTTTAGAAAAGAACTTCGAAATCTCAACTAATGTTAATTTTCGTTAATTTTAAAAATAAATTGTTCTTTCGAACTTGGTTAATTTCGGGGTTTTTTATAAAAACTTAGATCGCTCGAAGTTCCTTACTTTTCAGGTTTAAAAAATACTTCAATCTCTAGAACTTGATTCATTTTCGAATTAAAAAAAATCTTCGATCTCTTGAATTTTGTTAATTTTCGGATTAAAAGAAATTCAATCTCTTGAACTTCGTTAACTTCCACGTTTAAAAAAAACCTTTGATCTCACGAACTTCGTTCATTTCAGGGTTAAAAAAGAACACTTCGGAATCCAGAACCTTGTAAATTTCCAGGTTCTTTAAATTCGGATGCTTGTATTTTCAGCAGTTTTCGGAGGCTGTTGCCCTGAACACTTTCAATATAGGTAGTTATTTAAGAGGGCTCCGATCGTTCAAGTCAGTAGTGAGTAAGGTGACACCCGATATGAGAAGTTTCTAGGAGGCAAGAGGCCCCCCGACATTTGAAGTAATCAGGGAAGCAGTTGGCTCCCAATGTTTGATGTTTTTTAGGGAAGACAAAAGGTCTCCAGGTTTCAAATAGGTTATTGTAAATATAATTAAAAATACATAATAATAAGTTAATAAATAATTAACTTTTATGAAAAAATTGCAATATTTCTCGTCTAAAAATAAACTTAAGTATTGATTGGAGCAATTTTTTCAAATGGGCAATTACGGAATAGAACAGATAATCTGTCATCAACATTAGAGAAATTTCCCGAAAATTCTGAGGCCTTCAGAAGACTGTCTGGAGCTATAAACAAAACATTGATTGATGAAGAATGACCGTTATGTGGCCAGAAAGCTGTTCAATTGGTTTAATCAGCTCCGCAATTGTTTTGGCAACATAACAAGGGAGCGGGAAGGAAAGAGTTAATTGGACTATGGCGACAGTTTTGTGATGAGAGGCACAAAGAATCAATTTGCCGGTCTTGATCGGATACTACCTTCAAATTGGGGGTTGAATTGACTGCAAATGGTGCTATGAAATCTGTTGGGATTGTTTAAAGTAAAGGTGCTTGAGCAAAACAATTGCAGAAACAAAATGAGAAGTCTCAAGTGACTGGTAAATAAACAGAACTACGCAGTTCGATGGTTGGCTTTAGTTTTAACGAGGAATACAATGATCATTCAGATATCGATGAGTGTGTTTTTGTGCGGCTCCCATTTAAAACAGGCTAATCAGTCTTTGGAATGTACAACTGTTTCACTTAATTCTCAAATTCCCGTCACTCCCCCACAGCCCATTTCTCTGTCTTCCCAGTTCAGACCTGTAAATGATCCTTGTACTCCGAAATCTCAAATTGTTGTAAGTTCAGCCGTTGTACCCCGATCCAAAGCATGCACTACTGAAGCGACACAGACCCTTGATCCTCCTAATTCTTGTCAGAATGCAGATCACATTTCGTATAATACTCATATTTTAAAAAGTCCAGATCTACTACTAAGCGTCATCTGCAACAATCAGAAACTTTTTCAAATTCCTCTTCTGAAGATACAGAAGATGAGACACCCACATTAAGCATGTTCCCTGTAACAGAACTACCGAACCCTCAAGCTGCTGCTCCGAACGCCACTCTCCACATTCATTGCCCATGGAAGCCCCATGAAATTATATCTGTCATCAGTAATGCACCGGAACATCACAAGGCACCTCAGCCTTTTGTTGATTTCTTAAATACTACAAATGCTTTTTATGATGGTAGTGCAAAGAACCTTTGGTCTCTTTTACAGAATTTTTTTACTCACTCTGAATATGCACGTTGTATTGGACACATTAATCATAACAATTTCACTGATTTTGCTAATGCTATAATTCAGGAGCAACAAATACAAGATTTCATTTTAGCTGATGCATCTGATGTATTGGCAAAAACTATTGATTTTGCTTGTGTTCTGGAACATCGACCGAAATATAAACAGACGGCTGAGGATTTTTTGGAACGTTTTAGAGAATGGTATGAATCTTATTCTGGAGATCAAGACCGAAATTTTAATGCTGTTAATACACAGCTTACCTTTTTTTTATTGAACGGTTTGCTCTCTTCTGTTACCACAACAGTCAAGAACAATAACTTGAAATGGGTTAAAGCCACTCCTAATCAAATTCATCGTTCTATGAGCGTCTTATGAAAACATCAAAGTGAAGAAAAGCCTCAAGTCCGTGTGAAATCGGTATTTGTTTTTCGGGAAGGAATTATTCCAATCAAACATGCCTGCGTATTAATACAGGTTTTGTAACTACCAATACAACAATCGCGGGCATAATCATAGAGCACTTTACCCTCAATCCAGAAATATGCCTATTGGCTGTTTTAATTGTAAGAGGCGATATCATTAGGTCCGTGACTGCCCGATCCAATGCTGCTCTATCTGTGACAATAGTTACGATTGGGGTGCTGTTTGCCCTAAAAAGGTATTAAAGAAAGAACAAAGAAGACAATTTATCAATTTTTCTCAGAATACTTCTTTTTCTCAACGGCTACATAATTGTCCTTTACGTGTCCTCTCTTTCAAGCATGAACCCACAGTCCGACTTAAAGTAACCAACAGGTTGTATCCTTTTCTAATTGACACAGGAGCTTCAATGTCTTCTGTAAAATCTGTCATGGACGTGCCAATTACAAAGCGAATGAAGAGTTTGTCTGGTCTGCAACGGGAGAGCAAAGATTATCCAATTTGTGAACCAGTTCCAGTTTATTTTTGAGGTTATTCCCTGTTTCATCATTTTGTGATTAGAAAGAAAATATCTTGCAACTTGATGGAACGAGACTTGCTTTGTGACTTTCACGTTAATCTTGCATGTTCCCCTGATGGTGTCCAGCTTGATACTGACTCATCCGAACGTCCATTTTCTGTATCCACTAACTGCAATGGTGCCAACATGACATTGATCCTCCAAAATTAGCAGATCACATTATTCTTGCTTATTATCGAGCAGGCCAGGATAAAACTCTTGAAAATTTTTTCACAGATTTAATGAGAATCAAATGGACTGTTCACATTTTGGCCCATGTCACTGGTCCAGAAGGAGATGCAGATTTCGTTGAAATACATCCTCATCTATGTAGGCCAGGGGACTTATCAGCACCTCATAATATTGGAAAAGTTAACCCACCGCACCATGCTAAAGATCTTGGCCCTTTGGTTCACTGTGCAATTATCGAGGTTGACCCAAAGTGTTACGTGTTGCAGATGATACAAAATATTATGACTGTTCAAAATTACACAGCTCTTACCTCCTGCAATGCTGCACTTCAGCATCATGAGAGTTGGGACAGCTTTGACTTAGTCAATCCGAATGTATGGTCTGAGGCATTGACTCATAATGGACTTACAGACTGTGAATCTATTTCCGTCGCTTTAAAACTAATTGTTTTGCCATCCATTCGCCAGTATCCACTGGAACAGCAAGCTATTCACAGTATAATTTTTTTGCTAGAAAGCTTTCTCCATCAACACATCTTAGTCCCATTCCAATCACCTTGTAACCCTCCAAACATTGCTGTCCAAAAACCTGGAAAACCAAATCAATACAGCATTGTTCAAGATTTGAGAGATATCAATGCCACTGTTCAGCCATTCCATGCCGTAGTTCCACACCCAGCTCATATTTTATCAACTATCCCTGTGGATGCTAAATGTTTTGCTGTTGTTGACTTCAGTGTGTATTTTTCTCACTAACACTTCAAAAGAACAGCCAGAACTTATTTGCCTTCACCTTTAACGGACAACAGCTAACGATGGACTCGACTACCACAGGGCGTCCTTCATTCTCCAACACTTTTTTCTCAGATCTTACAGAAACAATTGAAATGTCTAAACTTAGCAAGTGGGTCTACATTAGTTCAATATGTGGACGAACTCCTTGTAGACAGCGTTGATGAAGAATCAAATCGATCTGATGTTGTCCCTGTTCTGAATTACTTGAAGCAATTGGGTTATGTAGTCTTATCACAGAAAGATTCCATCACACTACACCAAGTCAGGTTTTTGGGTTTTATTGTATCAGCTGATTCATCCACCCAGGAACAGAGCCGCATCACTCCTCTTCTCAACTTCCCAGCTCCAACTCCTGCGAGGCAAATGCGCCAATAGCTGGGCATGGTCAACGTTGTAGACAATAGATTCCCAACTCAGCTCTACTCATTAAGAAATTAACCGCATATATCTCCAACGAGGGTAAATTTATACTTTACTCAGAAATAATTCACGCTTTTAACGAACTGAAACAAACTTTGTCACAAGCTCCAGCTATTGGAAGACCTCTTTATGATAGGCCTTTTCAATTATATTGTACTATTTTAGATGACTGCGCTTTTTCAGTGCTTAATCAACAACATGTAGACAAACATCGCCCAGTTGTTTTTTTTTCTCTACTAAACTTGACCCCGTTATTTTAGGACATTCCCGTTGTACTCAGATTTTAATTGCCATTTACGTCAGTTTGAAGTCGGCAGAGAACTTTACACTGCAACAAGACATCGTTCTTAACAGTACACATTCAGTATTTACCCTTTTAGGGAATTTGCAAACTCAGCACTTGACAGCAGCTCGATAAAATCCATATGAGATTTACCTTTTAAATGACCCTCGATTGACTTTTGAGAATTGCACTACCATTAATCGAGCTAATTTTCAAGCTCATCCTCCTTCAGCAACGATAACTTCATAACATGATTGTTTTCTCCTCATTAACGAGGATGTCCAAGTTCAGCCGGATCTTTCTGATATGCCAATCTCCATTCCTGATATCAATATGTTCACTGATGGAAGTACATTTATCAACCGTACTGGAAGTTCTCTTTCAGGTTACGCTATAGTTGATGACTGTGGCTCTATCTTTGAATTAGCTGCCTTTGATAGCCCTTTTTCAGCTCAGTAAGACGAACCTTTTGCATTCGTGCTTGTATTATCGGAACAGGGCTCCGCACTTACACTTATACTGGTTTGCGGTTTGCTTTTGGTGTTGTACATGATGTTGGGCAATTGTGGAGTAGCACGGCATTTTTAACATCAGCTGGTACTCCCATCTCTCAACCACAATTAGTATCAGACCTGCTAACCGCGCTCTTGCTTCCAAAGCAGGTTTCTGTGATAAAGTGTACTGCTCATGTAAAAGGCCAAAACTCTGTTGATGTTGGTAACCGTGTCGCTGACATGGCTGCAAAACGAACAGCTTGTAAACGCCGAATGATTGTGCCTAAAATGATGAGTCACGCTGAACGTTCTGTCAATACTAAGTCTGCCTCGGATAAACTAATGCCAACCATTCAAGATGTATTTATATTGCAGAGGGACGCCTCTGAATCTGAAAGGCAGTTGCGTTCTAAATCTGGCTGTTATTGTAATCCTGTTACTAACCTATGGACCACTCCAGCTGGACAGATTTGTCTGTCAAATGAACTGGCTTTATGGGTTGTTGAGTGTATTCATAATGAGACTCAACGTCTGATCTGCTTTTGAACACCTGGTGGCATTCTTGCCTCCAGCAGATGGCTTATCAAGTAAGTGATGGATGCCTTATACGTCAGGGAGAGGTATTCCTTGCCCTGCGGGTCAACATCCCTCCCTAATGGACCTTTTTCAGAATCTTCAATTAGATTTTTTGAATTAGAAAAATGTCAATATTATAAGTATGTTTTAGTTATTGTTGATGTTTTCTCTAAATTGGTTGAGCCTTATCTTACTTCAAACGCTACTGCTAAAACTGTTGTAAGTATCCTACTGAAGGAAATTATTCCCCATTTTGGAATTCCTCTTTGCCTGTCTTCAGATAACGGGCCTCATTTTATTGGTGATACAAATGAGGAATTGTGCTCTCTATTTGGCATCAGATGTCAACTTCATTGTGCGTATCACCCACAGGCTGCGAACCTTGTGGAACTCTGTAACCAACCTTTGAAAATTAACCTTGCAAAATTAACTTCAGAAACGGGACTCTCCTGGGTTAAACTATTACCACTTGCACTATTTCACCTTCGCTGCAAACCAGTGGGAAAGATTTGTTGTTCCGCCCTCCGCAATAACTTATGGCTGAGTTTTTCATACCCTCTGGAATGGTATCATTGCCCCTGTCCACTTTCATCATATGACGGATGATATGACTTCTCATGTACTTTGCCTGACTAAAAGTTTGCGAAGAATTCATTCTAAATTTCGTGCAGATTAGGAAAAACTCCCCTCTCTTGAAGGACTTCACAATATTAAGCCAGTCTTATGTCCTTGTTAAAAGTTGGATGCGCCGTGGCCTTCGACACTGATGGGAAGGACCATGTCAATTGCTCCTCACTACCCCTACTGCTGTGAAGGTGGCAGGGAGATCTGCATGGATTTACATCCATGTTGTGGTTCTGTTCGCCGATCTGGGAATTTGTGTTGCAGACGTTTCATCCCCTGTCTTGATGACATCCTCAGTGCTTGGGACCCTCCTTCGAAGGGCTTCTGTGATGTTTTCTCCATCATTTATAGTGATTTATAGTGATCACTATAAATGCCGGAGGGAACATCACATAAGCGCTTCCACAGGAGACTCCCAAGCACTGATGATGTCACCTATACAGGGGACAAAACGTCTGCAACTAAAATTCCCAGCTCAGCGAACAGAACCACATCAACGAGCACCCGAGCTCCAAATCTTCTCCCAAACATTTACATCTATGATTGTAAGGTTATTGGAGATCTATAGAACGGGGAGGAGGGGCGAGAGATGGCAGATTTGATGAAGAAAATCAGAGTTGATAACAAAATAATAAAGATAATTAGACTGTGACGATTTTTAAAAATGTCGATACGAAGTCAGAAACAGGTCAATACGTCACAATTGCCGTTCTGAATTGCAACTGTTTGTTTGATTTGGATATTTTAACTTGCCACAGAAATGACTACCAGGATTAGAGTTATTTTCATACTTATATATGGACTTGTCTTGGTCGGTATTAGTATACAAGAGGAGACCATCTATATGTGTGATCCTGGACAACAAGAGATTGTATGCCACCCATGTCAGGATGACATTCTTGTGTGCCGAGAAATTGAATCCGTAAATGAATGGAACATTGCCCAAGGTGATTGTCATAACGGGCAACTGCATCAATAACATGGAACAATTCATTTGCAGAAATACTCCAGATGGTCTTTACCTTGTCAAGTTGTTGTGTGTAAATTTGGTTTCAGTTGTACTATGGGAAAACCTAATAAGCCTTGTCCTCATTTGCATAGGTCACGTCGTAAAACAGACAAAAGAGGAATGTTACCATTAACGTATAATTCAATTCGATTAGATTAGATTAGATTACTTACAGTGTGGAAACAGGCCCTTCGACCCAACGAGTCCACACCGCCCCGCCGAAGCGCCACCCCCCCATACCCCTCCATCTACCCCTTACCTAACACTACGGGCAATTTAGCATGGTCAATTCACCTGACTTGCACATCTTTGGACTGTGGGAGGAAACCGGAGCACCCGAAGGAAACCCACGCAGACACGGGGAGAACGTGCAAACACCACACAGTCAGTTGCCTGAGGCGGGAATTGAACCCGGGTCTCTAACGCTGTGAGGCAGCAGTGCTAACCACTGTGCCACCGTGCCACCCAGTTTGTTTTTAGAAACCACTCATTAATTATTTGCAGAAGATTAAGTAGTTTGTTATGCTCTTACTTTAACGAGAGACTATTTTACCCCTTTTATCCTGCCACATCCTATTATTGGGATATGTAACACTACTAAAGTATTTAAAGGGCAAAAAATCTCTTTTTAGTTATTACCTATCCCCACCAGCTACTTGATTATGGACGTCCACGAATTAATCTATAATATCCTATCCAAATTGCGACAATGTTAAGAGATGGGGATGTGTAATATTGCTTAACATTATACCTTGTGCTATGATTAAATGTATTAGTCATCATTGCTTTTCTGAAGAACCTCGCATATGTATGCCGAATCGAAAAATGTATCCCTTTTATCACTGGAATTCAAACGCTATGTGGAGAAGGTAACAACGCCCACCTTCATGATGATATCTCCAACGGCACTAATATTTTTCCCAATTATTGTATGGGTAGATTAGATTACTTACAGTGTGGAAAAAGGCCATTCGGCCCAACAAGTCCACACCGACCCGCAACCCACACTTGCCCCTTCACCTAACACTACGGGTAATTTAGCATGGCCAATTCACCTAACCTGCATGTTTTTTGGATTGTGGGAGGAAACCAGAGCACCCGGAGAACACACAAACTCCACACAGAAAGTCGCTTGAAGGGGGAATTGAACCCGGGTCGCTGGCACTATGAGGTAGCAGTGCTAACCACTGCGCCACCCATAGTGGAATCTCTATCATGTTTCTTATCAAGAAACTCGGCTCATTCGATTAGATGATTTTCACCCTCAACGCCAAAGCCCAAAGTATGTAATAATGGACGAGCAACATACTCCAGGAAGTAACAAGAGATAGGCCCGCTTCTTACTTGGAAAATCCCTCTATTATCTATACTAAACCAGAAATTTCTTTCAGTTATAATAAAGCATCAAACGACCTTGTCCAAAATGAAACATTCACTCCTCGTGCTGTAGCTGTACGAACACTCTTTCCAACTACTGCTCCCTGTCCAATTACGTGGCACCGAGATCAAATTTCCCCTCTTTAAACGCTCAGTTTCTCCTGAAATCTGCGCAGAATGAAATAATCCAAAGGCCATATCCAGAAGCAAAACTCACACATTAGCATATGCACCTCTTGCTTTCTTTCCTTAGGAGGGTCTTCAGGAATTACTTGCCAGCAGAATGGTAATTAGTTGATTTGCGGACTCACAATTTTTGGGAAAAGAGACAATGGCTGCCCTAATAGAAATTAGACACATGCTTTCAGTATTGCGCCTATTTTCCCAACAAATTCGATGTGTTCTTGATAACATATTTGCAAAGGAATGTAGAGTTTGCGCTATATTTGAAGGAAAATGATTATGGGGGTCACTAATCTTATTGATAACGTTACTACACATATCAGTAAGATACGCACTTTTGACAGCCAAATGAATGAAGGTGCGGGATGGGGAGATGAGGGTTTTGGTTCATGGTACAACTGGCTAATTAATATGGCTATGTATGGTGGTATTGTTTTAATAATTGTTTTTATTTTTATTACTATAGTTAACTGTATTATTTCTAAAATATTAACTTCTATTGACATGATTGGCTCCACTCAGAAAAAGCTTCTTCTCCACTTAAATGAAGACGAGGAAACACCATTGCCTGCCCTTTGTTCTCCTTTCGAGGAAGACGAAGTATGGCAGTTTTTTGCTGCCATTGAGTTGGATTAATTTGATCCCTGCCTTTATGGTGTGGTCATAAAATGACGAAAGGAGGGAATGAGGATGTAAAATTTGAATTTAGGCAACAAAATATGTAGGTCCTTATTATAACAAAATGGTTTCTCGATTTAAAAGAATACTATAAAATGGCCTGTGAAAAATACTGCTGAACATACTGCTGATTTGCAGAATTAAGTTGCAGTCAAAGATAAGAGGACAATAGAGTTTTCATAAGATGAATACTGACAAATCAATTGACCATTTGAACTAAATTTGAACTAAGACATGTCATTAATATGTATGTCAATTAGATATCCTTCTGGATGAAAATGCCATTGGATGAGCCTGTCTTCAGTCATATCACTATATTACCGTTGATTGGACTTTTTAATGTAATTATGAACTCTTTTTCAGGAAATTTCATTGGATTAACTTGTTTTAAATCATGTCAACTTATTATGTGTGATTGGGCTTTCTTGTGATTATGGTTGTACTATTCGTAAAAAAAAATATATAAATAATGTGTAATTTTCCAATGTAATTGAGCAACTTCACCCCGGAACACAGAAGCTTCAATCTTAGGGTTGCTGGATAGAATTGCGTCAACGTTCCTTAATTCAATAAACTAATGACCCTTGCTTTTTTAATAGGCCGTATTTTTCGATACCTTTGACCGATCTCGAACCAGGAGGCCCCTTTTCAGGGTGTGCAGATCTTCACCTCCACCGCGAGGAAAACTGGGAACTAGTTACAGGCAATAATATACTTCACAAAAACAACTAAAAGGAATCTACACTTTAAAGATATCCATTCCAGAAAATCTTCCCACTGAAGGCCCGGCAACACCAAGTACCCAGCCCTGCAGACAAAAGTAATGCAACACCTGTCAGTACACCAAACCCTCACACCCATCAAAGGCACCATGCCGTCCTTCCATGTGAGACAGAGGATCGCCATCCTCTCTCCCATACTAGGAGAAAGTGAGGACTGCAGATGATGTAGATCATAGTCAAGAGTGTGGTACTGAAAAGCACAGCAGATCAGGCATATCCGCAGGGCAGCAGAATTGACAATTTGGGCATAAGCCCTTCATCAGGATGAAGGGCTTATGCCCAAAACATCATTTCCCGAGCCCCTGTGACCCGCCGGACCTGCTATGCTTTTCCAGCAACACACTCTCGACTCTCCTCCAAACTACTTTACAGCATCACGTGGTCACCATGTGGTCTTATCTACATCGGGGAGACCAAATTTTAACATTGGGAATGTTTCACCAAGCATCTCAGCCGAACCCAAATGGGCGGACCTGACATCTCAGTCACCGGCCATTTCAATTCCCCCAACCACTTCCTTTCCAACGTGACCATCCTTGGCCTCCTCCATTGCCAAAACGATCCACAGCGTAAATTGGAGGAACAACATCTTGGCTTCCGCTTGGGAAGCCGACAGCCCATAGGACTCGACATTGCATTCTCCAATATATAAAAAAAATCCCTTCAAATCCTGCGACTATCTTCCCAGCCCGTCGCCTTCTTCTACTCCTCCCTGCCGCCGTCTGAATTCATTCCTCCCCTTGACCACATAGGTCACACAATCCAATTTACTTCACCTTTCCTCACTTCACCACCCTGCCCCTTCCTCTCCATTTATCTGCAAATCCAGTTACCACCCCACCCCCCAGGTCCTGAAGAAAAATCGAAATAGACGTTTGGGTAAAAAATGCTTCTTGGGCCTGCCAACTTAATATATTTTGATACATTGTGTCAATTTGGCCGCTTGCAAACTGCTTACGCACATGCGTTATTTTTTTCTGTTTAATACACTGAAAGGAAGTTTACTTCTTCACAAGACGTCTCTAAGCTTTCCCTCATTTGAAAATTGATTCCTTTGACATACCGATTTCATGACAATTGACTTATGTCCACTACATATTTCCCCTTCCGTTAGTTGTCAATGTTTACATTCTTCCATTATACAGTCAGAATGTTTTGACAAAAATGTTGCCACATTCCATTGGAATTGACAATGTAATATGTGTAAAGCTTTTTCAAATCTATGACCCAGTTTCCAAACGTCAGTTTCAGAAACCAATGTTCAATTTGTAAAACCATGGTCAACACACTTTGATTTCGTTCTAACTTGTCATTTTCCATTATATTATGAAATGAACAACGTTAATTAAGACTGGATACCTGACCATAACATTTGATTTCGTTGATTAATGTTTGATCTGACTCCATGAGGCTGAGGAAGAGGAATGATGAGATAAATATTGATCGGCCGGGAGAAAGGGAGAGAACCTGGCAGACGGAGTTTAATTTGAAAATGAAACAACACGAATTGGGACTGATGACAGGCTATCTGGTTTCCAGGCCTGCTCTGGTAGCCAACAGGACTTGATTGTGGTCGTAGCTTCACATGCCTGACTTGTTTGCATTACACCGAGCCAACCTGCACTGCCATTCACCAAAACCCTTGGCTCCCACTATTCTTACCATCAACAATGACTAAAAACCAAAGATAAAACGCGGATGGGACAATATAGAAGCGTAGGAATTAAGAGGGGCAGTAAGCAATTCAGCCCTTGCTGTACACTGCACCATTTAATGTGATCATGGCTAATTTATCCCGAAAGCCATGTACGCTGTTTTTTTTTTAAAAAAGCAACACACCTATTTCTTTCTTTAACCTGTGGTGTGATTCCAACTCCACGGCATATTGGGAAGGACATTCCATCGATTCACTACCCACTAAAAGAAGACGTTTCTCAGTAAATCCCTTTTGAATATTCTTTCTCTCACTCTATATCTATGACAACACGCTCGAGATGGTCCAAAAAGGGAACATCTTTCCAACGTTCAGCTTATCATTCTCCTTTTCCACTGTATACAAGTTAATCAGATACATCCCTCCCCTGTCCCAGTCTTATGAATTCCACCCAGAGGAACCTCGTGCTCTTCAACTGCTCTTCGTACGACAGACCTTTGATGCCAGAACTAATCCTGATGACCTTCCTCTGATCTGCTGTCAGTGCCACAACATCCGTCCTCATATAAGGAAAACATATCCGGACACAACTTTCCAAGTGTGGTTACCTATGTCATTTTAATCACACTTACCTTCATTTATCATCCATGCCTTCTGCAATAAATGCGAGAATTTCATTTGCTTACATATATGAACGCGCAGAAAGATACGCTGATCCATAATCATTGACTCATTTGAATCTGCTTCTCATTTAAATAGAAATCTGCCCTTTTATTTTTCCGGCCACAACGGACTCCTTTTCTAAATTAATCACCGTCTTCCAGGTTCTCTCCCATTCTCATGGCCTATCAATATTTATTTGCGAACTCTACCTCATCATCACAGCCCGCTGGTTCCTCTCCCTCGGCCTCACGGTGTCAGATCAAACATTGAAACGGAAGCCTCCTGCTGACTCACCTCCCTTCACCTCATGTTGTCAAATCGAACTTTGACACAGCAACTTCCAGCTGACTCCCTTGCCTCAGCTGCTGGATCAGTGTTGCTGCAAAGAGACCGAATGAAGGAAGCTCTGAGAATGTGACAAACTGGAGATTGTATACGAGGTGGGTCATTTCAAAAGGACCACCAAGAGGGGCTCAGCTGCAACGTTACTGATCGAAATGATCGGGTCCAAAAGGACACAGATGCTGGACTGGGCCTGCGCTGTTTGGGGAGGGGATGGCGCAGCTCGAGAAACATACTGCAACTCATCGCCACCAATCGACAGACTCCAGACACATTGATCGATTATCATTTTGTTAACTGCGTCTACTGCACACATTAATTCCAGAGGCAAAGTTCCACTATTGCATTCCGAATAATCTCTCTCTCTGTGACACTTTTACCGTGTTAAATAGGACAGACTTTGATAGATCCAGTAACTTCACGCTGGGCTGTGTGAGTTAATTTGGGTCTTTACAAACAGCGACAGAATTCTACTCCGGCAGAAGATGCACTATCACTGTCTAGCATATACTCCACGTTACCGTGATCATCAAGCCAGAAGATAAATCTTTGTTCAACGGAGAACACAAAAGCGCCTACCTGGCGAAGCACCAGGTACGCCTCAAAGTGAGATGAAGTGACCAACCAGGATCACATATTCACCAAATAGCGAAAGTTGCAAGTGATCGACAGAGTTAACCAATGAATCAGATGTAATCTCTGCAATCCTGTCACATGCAGTCAGTGTGAATGGTGTCGGCTAATTAAACAACTCACGAGAGGAGGATGATCCACAATTGTAAATTTGCTTAATGATGGCAGCGTCAACAATAGAAAAGATGAGGCTGAGATATTCACGGCAATTTTCAGACAAAGTGTCGATGCAATGATCTATTTAGATGTCAGTCTGAGATCCACCTATTCATTTTGATGAGCTAACCAAGTCCTCACTCAGCTCCTACGGGTAGGTATTTTAATGTCAATCTGTTACCATTTGTTATAACACACCACTGTAGCAGGTGGAACTTGAAGAAGACTTCCGAGATCAGAGAGAAAGATATGATCAGTGAGTTAAAGAAGTGTTCTCGCTCCGAGGATCAATAATTCTCAGTTGCCTCTTAAATGAACATCCCTCTGCTGTAAAGTCACAAGTGGGTATGTTTGCCAATGACTAGACCGTTTTCGACACCATTTGCGATTACTCAGATCTGCAAAATATGATGGCATGAGCTTAAACTTGGCAAGTAACATTTACATTATACACATGCCAGAAAACGATTAACTCTGACAATACAGAATTGAAATATCATCCTCTAACATCCAATGCCATTGTCAGCACTTAACTCCAACTACCAATGTTGTGGAAATTAATATTAATTCGAACTGGAGTGACCACATCAATTCATTACCCATCCTGTGAAGGGCTTCTGCCTGAAATGTGAATTCTCCTCTGCCTCGAAAGCTGTCTAACCTGCTGTCTGTTGCCAGAAACACACCTTTCGGCCTGTATAAATTCATTGCATCCAAGAATATTCCACAAGCTCGGAATCCTGCAGAAGTAACTTACTTCATGATTTCTGAAAGCCGGCCCAACCTCTATTCGACGCAACTTGAATGTTTCTGCGATGAAATAACGCGGAGAAATTGAGGACTGCGCATGCTGGAGATCAGAATCGTGCGTGAGGTGATGGAAAAGCACAGCAAGTCAGACAACATCCGAGGAGCAGGAGAATCGACGTTTCGTGCAAAAGCCATTCATAATTATTCGTGCTGAAAGGCTTGTGCTCAAAAGGTCAAATCTCCTGCTCCTCGGACGCTGCCTGACCTGCTGTGCTTTTCCAGCACCAATACCATCCATTTGTCTGGCTGAATGCAGCTTCACCCCTCATCCACTGACACTCAGGAGAAGCAATGCCTGCCATTTGCACGGTGATCTTCAGAAACTGACCAAATCTCCTTACAGAAATGTTACCTCTGGAATCACAAACAGAAAAACGGACAAGAGCAGCAGATGTGTGAGACCATCATTATGTTCACATCCCGTTCCCAGCCAAACACAATCTTGATTTCGAAATGCATTACTGCTTCTTCAGAGTCACTCTTTCAGGTACCCTCCCTCATGGTATTGTCAGTCTACTTTCAGCACGTGGAATGAAGCGGTTCAATGTGGCAGCTCATCTCCACCTTCTTAAGCGCAGCAAGGGATTGGAAATAAATAGCGGCCCAAAAATATTGTCCAACCATGCCCATTGCTGGACACTGAGTTTCGGTGTTGTTTTGAGCGCAGTCTGGTTGAGTCCAGGCAATACCTTCTTTGTTGTGAACAGTTGGAGTGATATGCTATTAGAAACAATCAGTCAGTCGTTCAGTGGTATCTACTACATCGCTAGCAGCACACAAGCACTGTCATTCAGTAACCACATTAGTGAACTGTAGGATAGACAGAAACTATTGAAAATGTACTCATATCTGGCTGTAGAATGTGTAGATACACAGTGATGTTGTTGCCATGAAGAGTATTGCTGTGAATATTAGCACAATATTAGTATAAATGAAAATGATTCCATATTTGAAATCCTGGCACTTCTTAATATAGTGTTCTTAGGTACGGTAACGAAAGTCGTCGTTTCCAAGCCTCTTACTGTGATTTGGTTAAAATTGTCAGCATGTTGTCTTAAAGGTACACTGAATAAATGGGCGGATTTTATGCTTAATGAGCATTTGAAAAGTGCCTATTAATAAAGCATGTAGTATTTTCAATTAAACATGTGTTAGTTGTTGATGTTCAGAATAATGCTGCAAACATGTACATAGAAACTTCTCTCCCAAGACATACACAAGGACATTGGGCTGGGATCAGAATGGCCATCAATGCAGCTCCACAATTATGTTTGCGTACTGAAGTTGTTGAGCTGGCATACACTGAACATGGTTTATGAGGGATTCGATGTCAGGTGCTATATGCTACAGGGTCTTTCATCTTTATGATACCTTCATTCAGAATCGGGTCCAAGGTGCAGAGTTACTCAGTTTTGGTGGTTTACCAGATGAGGTAAACTTGCAAGACATGCTTGTTTTCAAGTCTTGAATACAAATGTTGAAATGTGTTTGGGCCAGCACAAATTCCTTTTCTTGTGCATTGGCCAGCCAGGGCCAAACATTTCCCTCTTGTTCCGGTATGTATCCAACTGTCCATCGTAAGGGATTGTGTGAATAACTGTCCAGCTTCAGTTTCGAAGCTCTTTGGACGGACTTTAGAGATGGTCAGCCTTTTGCAGGTAGTGGTGAGGCCCATTTGCTCGGTGTCTGAATCAGACTTTTTTCAAACTTATTTTCCACACCTTTGCTGAGTAAAAGATGGTGTATTCACTGACTGAATTTGAATCAGTCGTTTACTACAGTTACTGAATTCTGTAATAGTTAGCTTTGTAATTTGGTAATTTAATAATTGTTCACTTCATTAAGTTTTAACTGAAAAACAATAATGTTAAGTCTATTTTGAAATATGTAAGAAATAAAGAGATATTAACTCTTCATTGTGCAAGATGTAAAGGTGACCTGTTATATATTTCCAACAGGCAAATCAAGCAAAGTCCGATATTGTAAGACAGGATTCAGTGAACAGGACTTTCTCATAGGCAAGCTGATCATCCGCTCTAGTCAGTTCTCTCCCGCCGACAGGCCAGAGCCAGACAGTGGGGGAGGGCCTGCAGCTTCTTCGTATAGAGTCAATATAGACTTTTGCATTGATGCTGAATCCTGTAACTGACAGACTGCTGTGCAGCAGGTGAAAATTTACCACTTCCTCACCAATCCACCTGTTACAGATGCAGCTCCGCATTTAATATATCGATAAAAATATTTAAGATACCGTTCCTGTGTAGGAGAACAACAATTTTCACAATTTGCAGATCCTTATGTTGCCCCCGTGTGCTGAATAGGTCAGACTTTGAATATGTCGAGCAACTAACAGGCAGGCATCCATGAGCAATATTGGGCCATCGGAAGCAGTGGAATAACAGTCTGGAAAGCTTGTACAGGCTACAAACTCATGGCCCCCGATATCTCCCCATCTGCAGTAACCATTAAACCAGGGATTCACGCTCGTTCGATGAAGACTTTGGAAGGACATGGTGGGAACAACGTCAGAGGGACCTAGACATGAGGTGACAAGCTGGAGAAGCTCTTATTGTCTTCATCTACAAAACAGTCTGACATTCATGCGAAACAGGATACGCAGCAAGTGATGGACAGCTCAGTGATCTCACAAATAATTGGTTCCGATCTATTTCTCCAGTCCTGCCTCATCTATTCATAAAACATCGCAGAAAATGAAAGAGACCATTGGTGGAGGAGGCTGCTCTCCAACAATGAAATCCCCAGTTTTCGTGACGTGCAGCACATCTGAAAATAACAACAAAGCAGATGAGCTGTAACAATCTTCCGGCAGAAGGACGGAGTATATGATCCATGTCGACCTCATTCATTAGGCCCCAGCATCACAGACCCCAATCTTCAAACAATTCAATTCACTCCACAAAATGTCATGATATGGCTGGAAACTCTGAGCACTGTGATTTTACTAAAGAGATTACCACATCTGTCGCCAACCTGTTCCATTCCAGCAACTACACAAAAAGCAGGGCACTTGCCTTGCAGCCAGTCACTAACCTATCGGTGCATGGTGTACCATATAAATGCGAAGGAAGTTTCAGCAATAATGTGATCTATCAGCAACAACCTCCTCAGATGTTTCAGTTAATATCCCGGCAAGCTCACTTATCTCTTGACCCCATTGCAAGATTAGTTCCAAAGAATCGAATTTCAAATGAGCAGTGAGACTAATTTCCCTTAACATCAAGGCACCATTAAACAGTGCGTGACAACAGGAGACCGACTAAAATGAAAGTTAATCAGAACCTTTTGAATATACTCTACTGTTTAAAAGCTTGATGACCAAAATATTTGGTTATTGTCAGTGTCAGTAACTCGAAATCAAGAACGGCTCTGCAGCCATTCCTCACGAAAACGGGTATGCGAGACTCCAGCTGCTTCAATGACCCTTTCTCCATCATGAGGTCAGAGTGTGATTGTTCGCTGATTATGCCATTCCTGAACAGACCACGTTCAATGCAATATTACCTGGAAAACATCCAGGTTTAGTCTGACATTTAGCAAGTAATATTCAGACCACAGAAGTATTCGACAAATAAGACGATAAAGAACCAAACCATCCGTTTTCGATTTTCAATAACATCCCCATCACTGCGTCCCCAATACGGTGTTT
The DNA here is from genome assembly GCF_047496795.1 of Chiloscyllium punctatum. Taxonomy (NCBI): domain Eukaryota; kingdom Metazoa; phylum Chordata; class Chondrichthyes; order Orectolobiformes; family Hemiscylliidae; genus Chiloscyllium; species Chiloscyllium punctatum. The sequence goes on from NC_092781.1 coordinate 61,029,417, forward strand.
CTCAGGATCCTGGGTGCTATCATCGACAAGAAATTGGATGGACTAGCCACGTAAATAACATTGTCTTCAAGAGGATGTCAGAGGTCAGGAATTCTGTAGTGCGTAGCTCACCTCCTTACATCCTCAATCCTATGATGTATTTCACCCCAGGAATAATTCAGGAAAAAAACTAGCGCATTTAATGGCTATCACTTCCATGATCCTCCAACCCCTCCACCAGTGATGTTCAGCACCTCATAAACCCACTGCTATCTGGAAGAACAAATGCAGCAGGTACTTTGTAAAACCCGCTGCCTGCTAGCTATTTACTTGATACGGTCAGATGAAATGAGGCTTGCAAAAAAGTTTACAATTCACAACTCCTCAGAAACGAAAATCAGTCCAAATGCAGCAACATTTGGACAACAGCCGGACTACTTGGGCTGGGATGTTCAGCTCGGAGCGGTGCTGGAAATACACAGCGGTTCAGGCTGCATTCGAGGAGCAGATGTTTCGGGTAAAACACCTTCATCAGGAATATTCCTGAAGAAGGACATATGATTGAAACGTCGAATTTCCTGCTCCTCTAATGTTGCCTGACCTACTGTCCTTTTGCAGCACCACTCAGATCAGAACTCTGGTTTCCAGCATCTGCAATCCCCTCTTTTGCCTTGTGCTGGGAAGTGGCAAGAATTAATCTTGCTACACTAATGTCAGTCAATGACCATCATAAGACATCTCACCATTGCTACTCAACATCGAAAGACGTTACTATTGCTGAGTGTATTGTCACGAACATTTTCAGATGTATCCAAACAATGCAGCTGCTGTGTTGGGAACATCAGATCAGATGTAAGGAATCCTGCAGTTAGTAACGTTTCTCCTGTCTGACCAAAGCCTGTCCATTATCTCCGAGGTGCAAGTCAGGAATATTAAGAAACAATTTCTACCTTTTGGAATGAATATTACTCCAACAGTATTCAAACATTTTGACACTACACATCAAATGTGTGTACTTTGACACTCCCGAGAGAGCACCTTCTACACACAGACATTGCCATCGCCATCTGGAAGGAAAAGGGCAGTATTTAGGGAATAGTTGTCTGAATTCGTTTGCTTCAAACATAAATATTACAAAGGACAAAGCTATACTAAGAGTTGGAGTTTAAGAATGATCCAGAACAGTTTTATTAAGTAAGAATACATTTCTATTAGTTGAACAGAAAACAATAAGAAGAAGGTAAATCAGAATCAGAGCAGTCGCAGATAATCTCAGAGCAGGTTGAAGTTGGAAACGAGTTACCGAAAATAAAATGGGTCACTCTGTCAAAAACATCATTCAAGGAGAAATTGAGGAAACTCAGTGGCTGAGTGGTTTCTTGATCGACATGTGTAAATTCATCAGAGTCACGTATAAAATAATAATTTGAAGCTTCATACCAGACTAGAAATGTCAATTACTTGCGGCTACAGGTTTTAGATAAAAGGGGCAAAGTTTGATGTAAATTTAACAGGCAGACCTTTCCTTTTTCTTTTCCAGACAGAATGTGAAATGGCCCGGAATACACTGGTACAGGACAATAGGATAAAATAACAATGAATAAGAGGTATCACGACACAGAGATGAGTAGACGCGGAATGAAATGACAAAGAACATGCAGGAGCAGAACCTTTCCTTTTAACTTTCGACGGGCATCATTTGACAGTGCAGGCTTGCTGAGCTGAAGATCCTGTTCCTTAGAGATTCTATTCTTAGAGCCAAACCTTTAGTTAGGGAGTGGTGAGATGCGAATTGAAAGATTACCGATGATCAACTTACAACTTAATGCAGCTCTCTTCTCATCAATTTGCAACTTTGTGTCCTTGCTCCCACTGTGGGTAAACTCAATATGGAGTATTTGAAATGGAAGTCAGAGCTGGTAACTGGTAACTTCACCTCGGCCCTCCCTCCTGCAGATTTATACCTCGGACTTCAACGTCACTCGGTACACTGCATAAACAGAAGGTGCACGCACTCCACACCCATCAATGCTGACAATTGTTATATGCCAGCCTCACTCCACCATCACAGCACATCGACTGACAGTAAGTTTCTGCACGTCACTGCTGAATCTCAGAGTGCACTGACAACTCTTATTGCAATGTTGCTGCAAAGACACTATGTGCAGGGACATACACCCAACTCATCGACTCCATCTCTTGGCTGCTTGCTAGATAATTGCATACCGTCACTTTGAGCTGAACTGAAGGCTCACAGAATCATTGCCCTTCTCTGCACTGCCTTGAGCAGTGTTGCCCCTTAACCAGAGCTTTCAGGTTCACACGCTACTGTACTTGATTGTTGTTTAGTACAGACAGAAAAACAGGAATTTTAATATCACTGTTCCCAGTCAGTCAAGGTGTCCAGCATGGTTAGTCAAGGGGTGTCTCAGATACCAGTCCGGGAGCTTGGACAAGTCAGACAGTCTCTTGTGCTTGTAATGGTCAGGTTCCTTGCCTTGTTAAGCGTGAAGACCTGAATGGTGGGGAGACCTCTGTACACCTTGGCGCTTTCTGCCATATTGTGGGATAGTGGCTTCTGGAATAAGGGGAGTACCATGAGGTTATAAAGGCGATGGCAGTGGTTCGCACAGCGTTTGGTGCTGGTCTTGCAGGTGGAAAGGTGGCAACGTGTCCAGAATGATGAGTTGACAGCGCAGACACGAAGCAGAGTTGTGGGGAGTGGCAGAGAAGGATTTATAGAGAGATCGAGAGAACAGTGCTGTAACCACAGTGGGAGAGGGGAAGCATGAGCCTTGATGGGGAGTTGTATGCAATAACAGATACAGAGTGAGTGCGAAGTTACAACGTGCAGATGGTGTCACTTACCCTGGTGGAGTGGGGAGGTTCACGGTTGGGCATTTACCTGGAAGGCTGGAACCTCACTGATCCAAGCTGACAGGGACTGGTGTCAAGGCCTCCGCTGCCAATCTTGGAGAAAGAAAATGAACTGCTCCTGCACCACGCCAGTTACCACAATATCGTGGACTTGTCTACAAAGTTGAGCTCGCTTTACCCCATCTTCCTTGCTCTTATTCGGATTAAGAATACAACAGTGTAAAGACGTTTTGAAAGTTGGGACCTGTAACAAGGAGAAGATTTAGTGGTGCTGGAAAAGCGCAGCAGGTCAGGCAGCATCGGACAAGCATGAAAATGGACGATTCGGGTGAAAGGCCTTTATCAGGAAGGGCTGCTCCTATTCGCATGCTGTTTGACCTGCTGTGGTTTTCCAGCACCATTCTAATCTAGACACTGATCTCCAGCATCTGCAATCCTCACGTTCACCTGTAACAGGGAGACCGGTCCATTCTCAGTAATTCAGGCAGTTTTAGAACGAATGGGAAAATAATAGTGGTAGTGTCAGGTGTGAGGAAGACCAAGTGGGAAGAGAAGGCAATTAATGAGACAGAATGGGGATGATATCATGAAATAACGCACTTACTCCTGTGGACACTTGACTAAATCACAAGATAATTTCGGCCTTTGTCGATCTGACACAAAACAGAGAACTGCTCCACACGTTGTCGTGTGAAAGTTTGGGAGTTATGAATTATGAAGAGGGGAGTTATAAAGGAGATTCAACTCTTTGAAATTGACTAACGCAATGTAATAGGTTTTTAAAGAATCCTGGCAAAATCCCCTGCCTTAAACTGATCACCATTATCCAGTTAAAACTGGATACATAGATGGTACTGAAGAACTGGAAAACGGCCAACACTGCAGCTTTCGTTAGTTTGGAGAAACGGATGACGAATTAATTCGAGGCTAGAACTCTGGGATAGAGGAGAAACAGTCACTGAGAATTTCCCAGCGACTGCAGGGCTGTAGGCCTGGATTTGTTTAAGAATGATTGTGTGGAATTAATCTGATTGTATCGGTTTGAGGCAGGAATATATAAACTGATGCATTTTACTTCGATTTGACAGGATATTAAAGGCAGACTTTAAAAACAGAAACTAATAGTTGCAGGTGAATGCCGCCAGCAACCCACAAAGATGCAAGTCAAGATCTTTTGGGTCATCAACAATAGAGAGGAATGCACAATATATGAGACCATATTCAGTGTAGGCCTATCCATAAAGGTAGCTGGACACATCAATAAACTCGTTAAGACAGCAAATGACATCAATTCCTCTATCAGTCAAAGTGTGCAAATACGGACGGGAAGTATATGCTGGAAATGCATAAATAATTACTTCAGTCACACCTTGTGTACTGTTGTCAGTTCTGGTCATCCCATCACATGGCAGGATGGAATTGGCCTGGAGAGAGTACACTGGAGTTTCTTACCCTGTGAAAGTGAAAATGAAGTTATGAGGAAACATTAGAACGGACGATGCTGTATGAGATTTAATTGGATTTCATATATTTTCAGGGGGATGGGTAGACAGGAAGAGAACATTTTGTTCATGTTGGAGAGTTCAGTTACCAGCGGCAAATATATAATGTGGTTCGTTGGAATATTAAAAAATTGTTGATTAAAGTTGTTATTTAACCCAGAGTACGGAAAGGATCTTGAAGTCACACATGGAAACGAAGTAGTGGCAGAAACTCCCAAACCATTTTAAACAGATGCCGAGTTCTGCACCTTTAGTCCTGTGGTCTCTGGGGAGTCAGAACAAGAGCTTTAACAAAGCATTGTACTTTGTGCAACATAGACAGGGCTCAAAATTTTCGCCTCTGTGTTGTGCTATTTTCTGAAGGTTTCATAGATTACCAATATCTGTGAAAATCAATATGCAGGGATGAGGGGAATGGGCAGAGAGGTGCAATGTGTAAGTTGATTGTCATCAAAACAATACTGATCTCATCGCTTTTTGCAAAATACTACTTCAGTGTGTTGGCATTTATATCCTTCTTGTGTAAATGGGTGTAATCCCTTGCATACCAAATTCTCAGTCTTGTTCACACTGTAGCCACATTCCATAATGACAGATGCATCCGACTTATTTCAAAACATTTAAAGCATCATTTCATTTGCCTTGTCGAAATGTTATGAAGGAATTGAGAGATGACATAGAGTACATCTATCGAAACATATGATTCATTAATAAAGTCAATGAGAACACACTTATGGAAAAGACACTACCCACTGGGGGCATGGAATGCGCTGCCCGTGGGAGTGGTAGAGTCAGAATCATTGGCGACCTTTTAGCGGCATTTGGATAGGTACATGGATGGGTGCTTAATCTAGGTTAGAAGTTCGGCACAACATCGTGGGCCGAAGGGCCTGTTCTGTGCTGTATTGTTCTATGTTCTATGTTCTATGTTCTTGATAAAGGTTTGGTTCAGCCCAGTTAATCACTGTATCCGAGTGGGGTTACCGCAGTCCTGGTCTGGAAGGGGATGAGGACCCTGAAGAGTATGGAGTACAGATTTTCTGGAGTGGTTCATTGACAACTAAAATGTAGTCCCTGGGTTGATTTTGGGAAAAAATGCTATTTCCTTTGAAGAAAACAATTAGAATGCATTTTGGTTGACATGTGCAAAAGCATGACACATCTAGATATAGCAGGCAATACAAGAAAAGCTACTTTATGCAATCAGTGATAGCACAATGATTACGATCAGATTTAAGGATTAGCAGATACCAAGTTGAATGTGTTTTTGATGGATCTGTGCCCAATTACACTAGATCAAGACACAGTAGATAGGAAAAGTAAAGAACTGTATCCAGTGGGCGATTGCAAAAGGATAAAGATCAGAATTATGACTTTGAAAAAGTGGAAGAAGAGAAATGTTTCCGTTGACTGTTGGCTGGAAATATGCAAAATATAGTACATTTTTGGTGCGGTGCAAGTGGAGATAATGACTGATTGACGAATGCAATCATATCAGACCTGAGGGGGAAAAGTTGCAGGGTTTGGGGCACAGACGGTGCATGAGAATATGGCATTGTGCTACGGAGAGTGAGCTTCAATTTATGGGCCGAGTGGCCTCTTTCTCAGCCATAATGCATCTTTTGTGTAATTGCTTAACTTCTTCCCATCGCTTGTCTCCGGGACGACATTGCAATTTCGGTAAATCTGCTCCGTGCTCCACCTCATTCCAATACAGTTTGTCCTTCCACAGCAGGGCGTAATATTCACTCCGTTATTCTCCAGAGTGACCTAACCAGGATTATAAATATCTCACAACACGTAAAGCCTAAACCAGTTCCTGAAATACTTTCCGACTGATTGAGGAAATAAAACATTTTCCTTCCACAGTCATCAAGGCAATGATATCGATACCCGGGTGAAAAGAATGACTGCACGATGTCTGTTTTGAATCTGCAAATCTTTCCCATTTCTAGAACATAGAACATAGAACATAGAAGAATACAGCGCAGTACAGGCCCTTCGGCCCTCGATGTTGCGCCGATCAAAGCCCACCTAACCTACACTAACCCACTATCCTCCATATACCTATCCAATGCCCGTTTAAATGCCCATAAAGAGGGAGAGTCCACTACTGCTACTGGCAGGGCATTCCATGAACTTACGACTCGCTGAGTGAAGAACCTACCCCTAACATCAGTCCTATATCTACCCCGCCCTTAATTTAAAGCTATGCCCCCTTGTAATAGCTGACTCCATACGTGGAAAAAAGGTGCTCACTGTCAACCCTATCTAACCCCCTAATCATCTTGTACACCTCTATCAAGTCACCCCTAAACCTTCTTTTCTCCAATGAAAACAACCCCAAGTGCCTCAGCCTTTCCTCATAGGATCTTCCTACCATACCAGGCAACATCCTGGTAAACTTCCTCTGCACCCGTTCCAGTGCCTCCACATCCTTCCTATAGTATGGCGACCAAAACTGCACACAATATTCCAGATGCGGCCGCACCAGAGTCTTATACAACTGCAGCATGACCTCAGGACTCCGGAACTCAATTCCTCTACCAATAAAAGCCAGTACGCCATATGCCTTCTTCACTGCACTATTTACCTGGGTGGCAACTTTCAGAGATCTGTGTACATGGACGCCAAGATCCCTCTGCTCTTCCACACTACCAAGTATCCGACCATTAGCCCAGTACCCCATCTTTTTATTACTCTTACCAAAGTGAATCACCTCACACTTAGCTACATTGAACTCCATTTGCCACCTTTCTGCCCAGCTCTGCAGCTTCTCTATATCCCGCTGTAACCTGCCATATCCTTCCTCACTGTCTACAACTCCTCCGACTTTCGTATCATCCGCAAACTTGCTCACCCAACCTTCTAACCCTTCCTCCAGGTCATTTATAAAAATGACAAACAGCAATGGTCCCAAAACAGATCCTTGTGGAACACCGCTAGTGACGGCACTCCAAGATGAACCTTTGCCATCAACTACTACCCTCTGTCTTCTTCCAGAGAGCCAATTCCTAATCCAAACCTCCAACCACCCTCAATGCCATATCTCTGTATTTTCTGCAGAAGCCTACCATGGGGGACCTTATCAAACGCCTTACTAAAATCCATATACACCACATCTACCGCTTTCCCCTCATCTACCTCCTTAGTCACCTTCTCAAAGAATTCAATAAAGTTTGTGAGGCACGACCTATAATTCACAAAACCATGCTGACTATCCTTGATCACATCATTCTTATCCAGATGTGCATAAATCCTACCCCTTACAATTATCTCTAAGACTTTGCCCACAACAGAAGTGAGACTCACTGGCCTATAGTTACTAGGATTATCCCTACTCCCCTTCTTGAACAAGGGAACCACGTTTGCTAGCCTCCAGTCCTCTGGCACTACTCCTGTAGACAAAGAGGACACAAAAATCAAGGCCAATGGCTCTGCAATCTCCTCCCTTGCTTCCCAGAGAATCCTAGGATAAATGCCATCAGGCCCAGGGGACTTATCTATTTACCCTTTCCAGAATTTCCAACACCTCTTCCCTACATATCTCAAAGCCATCCATTCTACTTATTCGTGCCTCAGTATTCATATCGACAACAATGTCCTGTTCCTGAGTGAATACTGACGAAAAGTATTCATTCAGTGCCTCCCCAATCTCTTCAGCCTCCACACGCAACTTCCCATTACTATCCTTGATTGGACCTATTCCTTCCCTAGTCATTCTTTTATTCCTAACATACCTATAGAAAGCCTTAGGGTTTTCCCTAATCCTACCAACTAAGGACCTTTCATGTCCCCTCCTTGCTGCTCTTAGCTTTCTCTTCAGGTCCTTCCGGGCTACCTTATAACTCTCAATCGCCCCTATTGAACCTTCACGCCTCATCTTTACAAAGGCCGCCCTCTTCCATTTAACAAGGGATTCCAACTCCTTATTAAACCACGGCTCCCTCACACGACCCTTTCCTCCCTGCCTGATAGGTACGTACTTATCAAGGACACTCAATAGTTGCTCCTTGAACAAGTTCCACATATCAATTACGCTCTTGCCTTGGAATCTACTTTTCCAATCCACACATCCTAAGTCATGCCTCAACGCATCATAATTTCCCTGCCCCCAGCTATAACTCTTGCCCTGTAGTACACACTTATCCCTCTCCATCACTAGAGTAAAAATCACCGAATTGTGGTCACTGTCCCCAAAGTGCTCACCTACCTCTAGTTCTAATACCTGGCCTGGTTCGTTACCCAGAACCAAATCCAGTATGGCCTCACCTCTTGTTGGCTTATCTACATATTGTGTCAGGAAATATCACCCACCCTCTTGGAGAAGGTGCTTGATAAAAAAAATACATGTCCATGACTGACAGCAGAGTCAAATATTTCTCTGGGTTCTCTTTGTTGTGACAAAGGAAGACAGTGCATGCATCCTCTCAAAAATTACCCCTCACAAATTACCCCATGTAACATTCTTGGTCACTCTTTGATATCGAGCAGTAATCTCCAGCCTTCTGCCTCCCCCCACCCCGTCCCAATCTCCACTCCCCTCCCTCCACCCTCCAGTCCTGATATATAACAATGACCATTCGAGGCATTGCCCACAGTAAGAATGGCAGTGTCGATCTCGTCCACACGCGGCCTGAGGCAAGAGCGGCAGTTACAACTTGTGACCTATGTTTATACACAAGTGTTTTATAAAACCTCCCAGACCGCACTGACATCAATTTAATTCCGATAGCGGTGTCTGTTTATGTTTACCGACTCCTGCAGATACCGCATTCACTCAGAGACATCCATCACTGTAGAAGTGCGCCTGCGTTCTATCCCTGGGGGAATTTTATCCATGTTTTAACTTCGAGCCCAGATCCTCCATTCCAATTGCTTGGAAAATAAACGCCTGTCCTTCGGTCCTCCAGTCCCGCCCCTTCCCTCAGGCCAATTGTGATCTGGTGCATGTGCAGTTTCCTGTGTATCTTATCTCCAAGAGGGTGGGTGATATTCACAATGAGGCGGAGAAGGGATGTGTCCACGTGCTCTCTACCATGGTTCACAGATGTCTCATTGACGCAGCACATAATCTCCAGTAAAGTTAGCTTTACAGTCAGCCGCAGCAACAGTTAAATGCTGAGCACAGTTTGGCACCATTCATTTCCCAATGTGAAAATGACTGACAGTACTCAGAAAGGGTCTCCAGACCCGAAATGTTAACTCTGATTTCACGTCACAGATGCTGCTAGACCTGTTCGTCTTGAAGAGCATATTTTGTTCTTGTTTGTGTCCTTACAAGAACTCCATCAACATGTCTGCAGCAGGGTGGGAGCAAGGATGTGACTCTGCTCCAGGAGAGGAATGACGAAGAACACAGGGAACACAGCTTTCCACGTCAACAAAGTAATTAACGCACAAAACAGTACTTTCATCTCCCACCATACCACCATGTCCCGTGATAGAGTGTCTGGCCCTCTGAAGGTCGAAGTGAAACAGTGTTAGTAGGAACCCTCAGGTCTCTGATACTCTGAGTGGAGACCAAAACCATACGCACAGTGAGAGCAGGAATTTGAACAATTTATGTGGAACCTGTGCTGGAAGCTCCAGAATTGACTGGTAGAAGGAATAGGAAGCATTTGGATTTCTAATTGGAACCGACCAAGTGAATGCATGGCTGTGGTTGACAAATGTTGGGTTTTTTTAAAAGCACAAAATATAAAGATTGAAGCACTGAACAACACTTCGTCATTCTAATATCTTGAGAACCAGATCGCACTTTCACTGTGTTGACACTGTAATTTTATTATGTTACCAAAAAGATTTTTATTTATTCCTTCTTGGGATGTAGTTCTCCCTGTCTGCTCATCATTTAATACATGTCTCTTGTTATTGTGAGAAGTCGGTGATGAGCTGTCTTAATAAACCGCAGCAGTGTATGAGCTGTATCTGAACCACAATGCTCTGAGAGAGGGCGTTCCCCGATTTCAAAACAGCATCATCGAAAGAAGTCAGGTTTCCCAGTCAGGTTGGTGAGTGGCTTGGAGAGGAATTGCAGGGGTGATGTTTTCATGCAGCAGCTGCTCTTGACATGTCACTTCTGGATAGATGTGACCGTGCATTTAGAAGGTGCTGCCCGAGGTTCTTTCGCCAATTTCTGCAATGTATCATTGATTTTTAAAAATATTATTGAATGCTAACATTAAATGCGATGAGCACCTTGCCTTTGAAGTATGCTATCACAAAAGGATCAGACTGAAAATAGAAGCAGTATAGGAAAGATGTCACGTTATAGAGGTCCTGGCGTTTTGTTAATTTTGAGAAGGCTCCATGCTGCTAAAACGGAAAGGTGGCATTTGAAAATTTGTCTTTGAACTGCAGATGCTGGAGATCAGAATGGAAAAGTGTGGTGCTGGAAAAACACAGCAGGACAGGTTGCATTGGAAGAGCAGGATAATCGACATTGTAGGCAGAAGCATTGAAGGGCTTGAGATGACCTGTTCTGCTTTTACAGGGCCACACATTCGACTGTGAAGTATGAACCAACGTTGAATAGCAATCCAGACGAGGGGTGATTAAGTTGGTGTTCAATGGCAAAATTAATGTATCATGAATAGCCGAAGTAATGACAGTGAACAGGGTAGGGAGTTTCCGGTAGTGCTGGGAATTCTACATTCTGAAGCTGTCTCACGCACAACAATGAGCGGTAGTTTATCACTTTCTAATAATAAACGACCTGTTATGTATTGCTCTTTTATTTTTGATTTCTCATTTTAAACTGTGGGTCTTTACTTTCAGACTTTGATGAATAGCCTATTTTCCCACGATGTTTTGTAATACGTTTGATGGATCCTGGAGAATTTGCTGGAATGCATCTTGCTGTTAATCCAAATTACTGTCACTGTCCTCCAATGGTGAAATTCGTGAAGATTGAATGTGGTTAATTCAGGTAGAAGCTCAGAATTGGTGCAGTACATAAGGAAGCCATTTGACCATTGTGTCTGCAGCGGCTCTCAGAATGAAAATCTCACTGAATGCAATTCACCTGCCGTCTCCCTCTCACCCTGTACATTGTTTATTCACAGCAAACACACTGATTCCCTTAGTAAATATCGTGACTCATGTACCCAGATTATAGTGTCTGCTTTGTCCTGGATCGAATAGTGTTTCTTTCGTGTTTTGGAGTTGCATTCATCTAAAAAGTGGGAAATATTCCATGACATTCCTGACTCATGCCATGTGAATGTTGGGCAGGCTTTGAGGAAGAATGTCAGCAGTCAAAAGGCAACCACTTATAGTCCAACAGTCTATATAGAATCACAAACTTTCGATGCCTCTGTGCTTCCCTTTACTGGACAGGGTGAGGGAACAGCGCTAAAACAGATTGTGATTTCAAATTCACCTGTTTGGCCTTAACCTGATGTCATGTGACTGGAATTTCACACCCAGTCCAACACTGGCACTTCCACATCAGGCTTTTTGGATTTACTGCGGTTTTCCAAGCCTCTGAACTCTTGCAGTCACAGAGTATATATGGTTTGTTCAGTTCGGGTCTGGCTGATGTAAGCAAGGAACGAGTTTACGGCGGGGAATTCAGTGATGGAAATGCCATTAAATGTTCATGAAGATGATTAGATTATCTCATGCTGTATATGAACATTGCTTGGCAATTGCCTTTAATCCACTCCCACACTGAATCTTGTCAACGTCTTTGCATCGCATTGGTTCTCATAAATGTCAGTGAGTGAGCTGTAGTGAATTGTGCTGAATATTGTACAATCATAAGGGACTGTTCCCATCTCTGACATCCTGATGTAGTCAAGTTCATTGAGGATGCTTTTGAAGATGTTTGACCGAAGACACTGCCCTGCGGAATTCCTACATCGATGTTGCAGGGCTGAGATGTTTGGAATTCACGAAGCATAATCATCATTCTTTCTGCTGAGGATGACTCAAAATTGTCACACTGATTTCAATTTTGCTACTTAATTTAATACTCGATCAAATGTTGCCTTGATATCACAGTCCGTAACTTCCCAACTCTCTCCCAGTGTGATGACACTACTTTGCAGTGACTGAGATAAGATTTAGAACGCACTCTGGCAATGTAATTACCTGATTGGCTCTTCCAAGTGTGAATTTGCGAGAGTGTCAGCAGATTGGTTAATTATGAGAATCTTTTCCTGCAGCCAGAGCAGGTGAACTCTCTCGTTTGTGATTATATCAGTGCATACCTCGTTCAGATGGGAAGAAATATCTCTTCCCCAATCCTCGTATTTCCCAAACCAAACAACAAATCAGAATCTGACAGCCAGTCAGTTACCCTCGTCTGAATTTTGAACATGCGAAGAAACAAAAACATTGTTACCCCAAGGGAGAAGACATTCACATGCTCGAAATGTGGACAACGATTCAACGGTTCATCAAGTCTACCAGAACATAAGTGCACTTACAAAAGTGGGAAATTCTGGTTTCCCAACTGAACACTGAAGCATAGAATCCTTACAGTGTAGAAGGGGTTCACTCGGGCCATAAAGTTTGCATGTCACAACAACTTTTCATCCAGCCCCACCCCTCATTCAATCTCACTTGTTGGAGGAGCAGTCCCTTTGAGATCAGTCCTCCGCTCCCGTCCCCATTTACTACATTGGATGGGAGACCAGACGTTCCAACGCAACACAACATTGCCGTCCTCCATCCACTTCCATTAGCTGGAGGACGATCTATCCCTCTGATCATCCAGACACATCCTCGTCAGCTCCAACAGCAATTATGCTGACAGAGCAGTTTCCTACTCCCCAGGAACTCGGGATATGTGAGCATCATAAGACAGAATTAGGATCCTGGTCGTGAGAATTAATCAGATGAAGGTTTAACTCCAAGAAATAGGACTCTACGCTTACAGAGCTGCTGGTTTATATTCAGTCACGGAGCAAAAAATTTAGCTGTAATAGAAAAACACACGTCGCAGAAACTGAGGAGGTGTAGCTGCAGGTTTCCAATTCACTACTGTCTGTCAGAAATGACAATATTTCTGTTAATTATCATGGTCGATTCTGGTCTTGTTCATGTTTTGATCGGAAATGGACAAATCTGTTTGCATATTTGACATGGGGTCCCATTGGTTATTATTTGGCCTCGCAGTGCCAGGGCTCTGGATTCCACTCTATCCTATGGCAACAGTCTTTGAGGAGTTTGCACATTCTCCCCGCGCCTCTGTGGGTTTACTCACACAATCCAGAGATGGGCAGATTAGAACAATTAGCCATGCTAAATTGCCCATTGTGTTCAGGGATCACTAGGCTTGGGGAATGTGTCAGGTGTACAAATAGGCAAACAGGGTATGAGAATGGAGTTTGGTGGCTTACCTTTCGGTGAGTCACTGTCGAATTGTTGGGCCAACGAACCTAGAAACACAGAATTCACCACGTGGCAAGATCCGTTTTGTGTTGAAAGATGTGGCCTTGGAAAAACACAGCGGGTCAGTTAGCATGTGAGGAGAGTTTACGTCTCGGGCGTAAGCCCTTCATCAGGAATGTCAAATGCTATGCCATTTCCATCGTCATACTTTTCAGTTCTAACTTTCTAGTATTTGCATTCCTCTCGTTTTCCTGAAATACAGCCTATCTCCACAAGCACAGTACGAACCCGCCCTGATTTTTAACCATTTTGCTTGATATTTTCTGATTGCATCTCTCCCAAACTTTCCCTGCCACATTGTTACTTTACAAACTCAACTTCCCAACATTGTAATCTGAAAAACAAACATGGCCAGGATTATACAATTAATGGGAAGCCCTATTGCCGTGTTGCAGTACAGAGGGATACTGGATCCCAGTGGAAAATTGCTGAAGTTTGCCCCTCAGGGTAGTAAGAAGAGGCGTCCAGTACGTTCGCCTCATGGTTCAGTCCTTTGAGTGTCGGAGTTGGGAAGTAACGTTGGGATTGCTTGGACGTTTGTGAGGCTCTGCAGGTATCGTGCCTCCATTCCTGATGAAGGGCTTTTGCCCGAAACGTCGATTTTCCTGCTCCTCGGATGCTGCCTGACCTGTTCTGCTTTTTCATCACCATTCTAATCTGGTCTTTCGTGAGACGTATTCTGGAAGAAAAAGTGTTCAGTTGCCATGGTCCTGTTTTAGGAAGGAAATTATAGCAATGAGAGAGTTCAGAAGGCATCTATTCACTGGAGTATAGGAGGTTGAGAGGCGATCTTCAATAATTTTATAAATTAATTAGGCTCCAAAAAAGTGTTAAGGGTACAGTCCTTTCCCGAGAATGAGGGATTCGAAGATTCGGTTCACACAATTTAAAGATGAGAAGAGACAGATTTTAAAAAGGCACTAGGGGCACATTTCACACAGATCACTTCACATGTGGAATGCATTTCCCGAGGAAATGGAGGTTGTGTGAGAAATTACTACCTTTAAAGACATTGGAATAATTGCCTCAAAGGTCTGGAATGACATGGCCCAGTCGATGACAGATGGGAGTAGTTTAGGTTGGGGCTTTGTTTAACACAGACTGGTTGGACAGTATGATCTAGTTCCCTGCTGTGTGACTATGATTCTATAAATTGAGAAAGTGACTGAATGATGTCTGGTCTCCATCTTCCTTCCACCTTATACGCAGTATCCGTTGATGTTTGGTGAGGAACTCATATTGTTGGCAGACACCGTGCTCCAATTGGGCAACTGGCTAGATTGCAATAACGATTAGGTTCTATGTCAACGGTGAAAGAGTTCGAAATTTCATTAAACGTTCAGGGGAAACTGAACCACACATGGAGCATGGATTGAATTATTGAAAATGTTTAGGTAGTATGCCGGGATTATAGAAGGGCAACAGCATTGTTAATAGTTCAAATCTGCAGGATTGATTGTGAAGAAGAGAGACACGTAGCAAGGAAAAACCAAGTCAGACACACGGATCCACACACACACACGTCACCAAACCAACAGCGGAATGGGGAGTAAATTTACTTGTTATATTGGGATGGCAGCATTCGGCAAGAATCGTTGGGAGGCCATTGAGAGGGAGTTGGGATGTGACTGACGGGTCTCTGAGTATTTCAGAATGTAAACAGCTTCTGTTCCACATTTCGTCCTGAATGTTTCACGAGCGTTGGGCTGCTGAGTGTTTCTGAAGTCTCTGTCACTATCATGGCAATAGAGGTGAATTGAAACGCCCAGTGGATTTAAATTATATTGCTCCTTCTATCGCTTCCCCTTTTGCCCGCTCCCTGTTTCAGGAGGCAGGTTCTGGCCGTTCAGGCGGATTCGCGACTGTGGCCAACCTCTGTGCTGCTTTGCATGTCAAAAGCGCAGTTTGGTTTAGGGTGAAATTGGCAGATACTTCACCCAGAATATGTGAGAAGGCAGGATCTAATCTCTCTCCATCAGCAGGGAACCACACCGCCACCTTAAGACTTGGGTAGTTTCCTTGGAGCAGTATAGATTGCGGAAACCTGACTGAGATGTATAAAATTATTAGGGACACCGACAAGGAAGACAATAATTAATCTTTCAGCTGGGTGCCGGAATCAATAAGGGGCACATGGGGTATAGATCGATTGTAACGTGCAGGACGTTCTAAAGTGATGTAAATGCTGTTTTTCTTTCACTTCTGCAATTGGAATCTGAAAATCATTGTCTGGATGTGGGTAGTAGAGGCAGAAAGCCTCATGGCACTCTAGAATAAGTTTCATGCATATTTGTGATACCATTACAGACACAGCCGTGGACGAATTGGTGGAAATCGCAGAAACGAGGTGAACGGTTCAGGTCACTGATTCAGGGTATAGAGAGGGGGAAAGGGTAGTTTACAAAGGGAATGAGGGTTGGAAGGAGGAAGTGATTCACTCCTAAAATGTTTCGTATTGTGAAACCGGGAGAATGCCACTTCGGAAGTGAAGAGACAAAAGAAGTGCTTGGATGTGGAGTTAATGGGACATTAGTAATCCTGAATACAGAGAAAGGATATTCAAGAAGACACATAGAGACAGAGGAGCAGATGGAAAGCATTTTGCCGGAGATGAGGAGATTTTGTTTTCACTCAGAGAGTTGGAAGCCTGTGGAATCTTTTGCAACAGGAAACGGCTGAACCCAACGTGATATTTGCATGTTTTCTACAAGGATCGAGATGTAGTTCCGACATCTGAAGGGACGAGAGCGTGTGGAAAGAAAACCGCAAGAGCGTATGGTATGGTGGAGCAGTCACGTACATACCAATGTTTTCCACGTTTCTGAAATAACCGAGGCAATGCAGAGGAACAAGGGACAACAGCAGTGTGTGAGAATCACTGCGAATGGAGTAGGGGAATGTTCAGGTAATGGGTACAGTAGAGAGAGCTGCCATTCTGCAGTATATCTGACCAGAGAGCAGTTATGCCCATCAAGGTCAATCAGCCATCACAATTCAGTTTTAAGAGTCTAATGGAGAGCAGATCGCGCATTGCCCACCACAATCCCCTCTCTCCCAGGCGCTGGTTTCGTAGAAACATGTCTTGGACTGTCCACTCCTGGCCATGGCATGGGACAAAGTTCAGAAAGCTGTCAGCTCAGTGTATGTAGCTCAGTGAGCTCAGCGGGTTTGCGGTTCTTGCTTGTGGCTTTTACAGTGGAGTAATGCTGGTATGTGTTTAAAATAAATCTGTCACCCAACCCCTGGAATGAGTCTTGCTATTCGCTGTAAGTATGAGGTAATCTTGCTTCCTCCGAATCTTCCTGATTTTCCTAATCCCAGTACCAGGCTGCAGGCTCCAGGGTCAGAGATGGGGGTGAGTTCTGCTTGAAAGTTTGTTTCTCTGTGGAGCAGTTTAAGCGTGAGTTTAGATGGTAAAGAAACTGCTGTGATTGGGACGGTGGCTCAGCGAAATAAAAATGTGCTCATGAGAAGCGTGTAGGAATCTTTCAGCTTCACCTCCTGTGATGATGCTGGGTCATTGATTCTGATGTTCTCGGCGACATTGATAATAGGGATTCTTGTTCCTGCAGATTAGGAATTCATAAGTCCTTCCAACTTCAGATAAATGAGTAAGATTTGTTTGTAAGTGCAATAACAGCCTTCATTGCACTCGGACAGACAATGCCGTAATCAGGCACATTATTTATTGTACTACTGGCCGTTTGTAAGGGAAGCCTTGCATGCTAAGAGATGTGATGATAACACAGACATGAGCGATAGCAGTCATGTTCACATGTCGAACAATCAGTAAAGACAATCACAGTTAACTGCTTCATTCCAATGACCCTCCTCTTTGCGAACTGGCGAGTTTTGTAAAGCAAACACATTTGTCCTCACGATGTTTCCATTCACTCTATGTCTGCTCAGCTAGTCAATGGGGTCACCGCTGATCTGAGATATATAAACTCCACTTGCATATTATTCCCCCATAACTCGACGTAAATTCAAGCCACATCACAACATCATACATTCCCGATAAGTTTCTCAGGTTTAAATTACTTTAATGTGTGTTTTCAGGAAATAGAATGACATGAAACGAGCTGAAAAACCCATCCTGGATTTTAACCCAGTGCAGAGTCAGGCAGATGAGGAACGTCACAGAGCGAAAACATTCCTCCATTTCTTTCTGCGCAGATGCTCCTCCACGAGTGGAATATTTGCAGGATTTTTCACATAATTGAGACATTTTCCTAGGACAGATACTCTCTCAATCTACAAGCATGTGTCATGCTAAAAAAAATTCACTTCTGATTAAAATAGCTGAGTATCTTTTCCTCGAAGCCTGTGTCCCAATGCTCCCTGCTCCAATTCAATATAAGCTTCTCCAAGTGTGGTTGGAGTTCCCAGCCTGTTGTTCCAATGCTCCCTGCTCCATGTCAATAGAAGCTGCTCCTGTTGAGTTTGGAGCTCCCAGATTGGTGTCCCAATGATGCCTGCTGAATATCAGTAGAAGATGCTCCAGGTGAGTTAGGAGCTCACAGCCTGTTCGCCCAATGCTCCCTGCTCAATATCACGAGGAGCTGCTCCAGGTGAGGGCGTAGCTCTTCGGCTCGGTCTTTCACGCACCTGCAAACTGTCAGAGAAGGATTTCCCATTCACCGATTGCATCAGTCTAGATACACATCTGTGCAATCATCACCATCGCCATTGCTTGTTGCATTCTCGGTCTGGCCATCGTAGTTTCTCTGACACCGGGTCTGGCAATTGGAATATATGATCATCCGCAGCAGTGCATATTCCGTTGATTGAGGAAATTGGTGAAGTAATCGATATTAAATTACATTATTTATAAGAAATAGGTTTCCTCAATAATGTGCCCTGCCCCCTCCTCCTTTGACGTTTTGTAGAAATCTAACAATTTCAGTCTTCAAAAAATTCAGTGTGGGCTGAATCTTTTAATTTAATGTCGCCAGAGGCTGTGAAGATTCTAAGTTCACACATCACTGTCACTGGTTGGCAAGTATTCCGATTGTGCATGTGGTGCTTTTCCTGACATATCCGCTTACACTCTCCACATTGTTTTTTTTACATTTTGGTTTCCCGTTTAGTATCAGGTATGTTGCTTTGCATTTTGGCTGCTGCAAAATCAGTTCGAATCTGGATGATGGAATTTTCCCCTTTTACTCCAAGTAATTTCTGCTGAGCAAACGCTGGCAGGAATATTTTTTAATATGAAAACGTTTTTCAAGGTGATGATATTGCTCTTTGAAAGGCCCGACCTCTCAAATCTCTGTGTTTAGCTCCTTGAAAGTAAAGTCGCAGATAGATAGATCGCAGGAAGTCCAGTACACACTTTCAAACAAGTCGAACCATTTCCATGCCGCAGTTCTGAGATCAATCCAAAAGGACCAGCTTTTACTGACATGTATCAGAGTTTATTAGAGCATCAGGCTCAGGAAAATAATGCAATGCAGTATTGAGCAGCAGATAGTCTTTTGGAAAAAAAACAATATCTTTGGTTTTCTGCATCCTTAATTTCAGTTTTTCATTCGCCGATGGCTTGCATATTTTGAGGATTTTGGAAATTCACATTATAGCATGTAGGTAACAGCAATGAGAATGGTGCAGAAGAGATTGGCACGGGTCCTGTCTTTTTGAAGTGTTACGGTTATGAAGAGAGAATGGACAGATCAGGCTGTTTTTCTTAGAGCCTGGGAGATTGTCAGGAGTGATAGAGTCATAGAGATGTACAGCATGGAAACAGACCCTTCGATCCAACCTGTCCACGCAGA
Source organism: Chiloscyllium punctatum (assembly GCF_047496795.1). NCBI lineage: Eukaryota > Metazoa > Chordata > Chondrichthyes > Orectolobiformes > Hemiscylliidae > Chiloscyllium > Chiloscyllium punctatum. The sequence continues at coordinate 61,048,951 of NC_092781.1, forward strand.
GCAGATATCCCATCACAATCTATTCCCACCTGCCAACACCGGCCCTTATCCCTCCAAACCCTTTCTATTCTCTTACCCATCCATAATGCCTCTTCAATGTTGCAATTGTACCAGCCTCCACAACATCTTCTGGCAGTTCGTTCCATATACGTACTATCCGCGGTTTGAAAAAGTTGTCCCTTATGTCTGTTCCATAGAACATAGAAGAATACAGCGCAGTACAGGCCCTTTGGCCCTCGATGTTGCACCGATCCAAGCCCACCTAACCTACACTAGCCCACTATCCTCCATATGCCTATCCAATGCCCGCTTAAATGCCCATAAAGAGGGAGAGTCCACCACTGCTACCGACAGGGCATTCCATGAACTCACGACTCGCTGAGTAAAGAATCTACCCCTAACATCTGTCCTATACCTACCTCCCCTTAATTTAAAGCTATGCCCACTTGTAATAGCTGACTCCATACGTGGAAAAAGGTTCTCACTGTCAACCCTATCTAACCCCCTAATCATCTTGTACACCTCTATCAAGTCACCCCTAAACCTTCTTTTCTCCAATGAAAACAGCCCCAAGTGCCTCAGCCTTTCCTCAAACGATCTTCCTACCATACCAGGCAACATCCTGGTAAACTTCCTCTGCACCCGTCCAGTGCCTCCACATCCTTCCTATAGTATGGCGACCAAAACTGCACACAACACTCCAGATTCGGCCGCACCAGAGTCTTATACAACTGCCACATGATCTCAGGACGCCGGAACTCAATTCCTCGACCAATAAAAGCCAGTGCGCCATATGCCCTCTTCACTGCACTATTTACCTGGGTGGCAACTTTCAAAGATCCGTGCACATGGACACCAAGATTCCTCTGCTCATCCACACTACCAAGTATCCTACCATTAGCCCAGTACCCCATCTTTTTGTTAATCTTCCCAAAGTGAATCACCTCACACTTAGCTACATTGAACTCCAATTGCCACCTTTCTGCCCAGGTGTGCAACTTATCTATATCCCGCTGTAACCTGCCACATCCTTCCTCACTGTCAGCAACTCCTCCTCCAGGTTATTTATAAAAATGACAAACAACAATGGTCCCAAAACAGATCCTTGCGGAACACCGCTAGTAACAGCACTCCAAGATGAACCTTTACCATCAACTACTACCCTCTGTCTTCTTCTAGCCAGCCAATTCCTAATCCAAACCTCCAACTCACCCTCAATGCCATAACTCCGGATTGTTTGCAGTAGCTTACCATGGGGAACCTTATCAAACGCCTTACTAAAATCAATATACACCACATCTACCGCTTTCCCCTCGTCCACCTCCTTAGTTACCTTCTCAAAGAATTCAATTAGTTTCGTGAGGCACGACCTGTCCTTCACAAAACCATGCTGACTGTCCTTGATCACATTATTCCTCTCCAGATGTTCATAAATCATATCCCTTACATTTCTCTCTAAGACTTTGCCCACAACAGAAGAGAGACTCACCGGCCTATATTTATAGGGTTATTCCTACTCCCCTTCTTGAAAAAGGGAACCACATTTGCTCGCCTCCAGTCTTCTGGCACTATTCTTGTAGACAACGAGGACATAAAAATCAAGGCCAATGGCTCTGCAATCTCCTCCTTTGCTTCCCAGATAATCCTAGGATGAATGCCATCAGGCCCAGGGGACTTATCTATTTTCACCCTTTCCAGAATTTCCAACACCTCTTCCCTACATACCTCAAAGCTATCCATTCTACTTCATTGTGACTCAGTATTCACATCGGCAACAATGTCCTGTTCCTGAGTGAATACTGACGAAAAGTATTCATTCAGTGTCTCCCCAATCTCTTCAGCCTCCACACGCAACGTCCCACTACTATCCTTGACTGGACCTATTCCTACTTCCTGGCATACCTATAGAAAGCCTGAGGGTTTTCCCTAATCCTACCAGCTAAGGACCTTTCATGTCCCCTCCTTGCTGCTCTTAGCTCTCTCTTCAGGTCCTTCCTGGCTACCTTATAACTCTCAGTCGCCCCAATTGAACCTTCACGCCTCATCTTGACATAGGCCGCTTCTCTTCCATTTAACAAGGGATTCCAATTACTAATTGAACCACGGCTGCCTCACACGACCCTTTCCTCCCTGCCTGTCAGGTACATACTTATCAAGGACACTCAATAGTTGCTCCTTGAACAAGCTCCACATATCAATTACGCCCTTGCTTTGAAGCCTACTTGTCCAAGCCACGCATCCTAAGACATGCCTCACCGCATCATAATTTCCCTGCCCCCAGCTATAACTCTTATCCTGCAGTGCTCATTTATCCCTCTCCATCACTAGAGTAAAAGTCACCGAATTGTGGTCACTGTCCCCAAAGTGCTCACCTATCTCTAATTCTAACACCTGGCCTGGTTCGTTATCCAGAAAAAAATCCAGAATGCCCTCACCTCTTGTTGGCCTATCTACATATTGTGTCAGGAAACCCTCCAGCACACTTTGGACAAACACCGACCCATCTAACGAATTCGAGCTACAGCTTTCCCAATCAATATCAGGAAAGTTAAAGTCACCCATAACAACCACCCTATTACTTTCACTCTTCTTCTGAAACATCCTCGCAATCCTTTCTTCTACGTTTCTAGGACTATTCGGAGGCCTGTAAAAGACTCCTAACAGGGGGACCTCACCTTTCCTATTCCTAACCTCACCCAAACTACCTCAGATGGCGAGTCTTCATCCATCGTCCTTTCCACAGCTGTAATAATAACTTTGATAAGCAATACCACACCTCCCCCTCTTTTAACCCCACTTCTGTCCCTACTAAAACATTGAAACCCTGGAACCTGCAACAGCCAATCCTGTCCCTGCTCTACCCATGTCTCCGTAATAGCCACAACATCGAAGTCCCAGGTACCAACCCACGCTGCAAGTTCCCCTACATTATTTCGTAGACTTCTTGCATTGAAGTATACACACTTCAAGCCACTTTCCTGTTTACAGGCACCCTCCATTGAGATTGATGCCATGTTCCTAACCTCCCTACACTCCAGGTCCTGCACCCGAAAGCTACAATCTAGGTTCCCATGCTCCTGCAGAGTTAGTTTAACAGCCCCCCCCCCCACACACACACACACACCCAGAGCACTAGGAAACCTCCCGCCAAGGATACTGGTGCCCCTCAGGTTCAGTTGTAGACCATCCTGTTTTTGGAGGTCCCACCTTCCCCAGAAATCACGCCAGTTATCCAGATACCGGAATCCCTCCCTCCTGCACCATCCCTGTAGCCACGCATTTAACTGTTCTCTCTTCCTATTCCTCGACTCTCTATCACGTGGCACAGGTAACAAACCAGAGACAACAACTCTGTTTGTCCTTACTCTGAGCTTCCAACCGAGCTCCCTGAAAGCCTGCCTAACATCCTCAGCCCTCCTCCTACCTATGTAGTTGGTGACATTGTGGACCACAATTTCGGGCTGCTCCCCTCCCCGTTAAGGACTCGGAAAACACGATTAGAGACATCACGTACCCTTGCACCTGGGAGGCAACATACCAAACGTGAGTCTCTCTCGCACCCACAAAACTGTCTATCTGTGCCCCGAACGATCAAGTCCCCAATTACTATTACAATAAACAGCATTATACCTTAAAACAATTTGGCATTAAACACCAGAAAATAAACAATCGACCATCCTGAGACAATATTGCCAAGGTCAGAAATCTATCTCCTGCAGGAAAGGTTGAGTATCAGGTGTCACAATTGAAACAACTTTTGTATGGTCCATTGACTCATTGGCATGGACCGAAATTTACGAAGACAAGAAATGCACTGTCTTCCAAACTTTGATGATCTGGGGGATGGAGTTTTCCCTCATCTCTCATTGGCTGAATACTGTCTATGAAAACATTTGGTGGAGGTGAATGTTTACAAAAGGTTGTTGTGGACAACAACAATTCATGAGTTCAAATTGTATGATCAGAACGGTGCCGTTTTAAAACAGTTATATTAGAAGTTAAACTCTCTTTTCAATTGTGCAGATTATGCAAAAACAGTACGCAGCAACTCATGTTAAAAGCCTTAAAAACCCGCAGAGTACTTTTAACATTAATTACTACACGCAAAATGAAGAACAATACTTTTGTCGCTCATAAAATCCAATAATTAGGGTTCAGCTGGACTACTGTATGCAGTTTGAAGAACCACACTTTGACAAAAAAAAACACTGACGGTGTTCATAATTCAAGAGCAATTTCCTGGAATAGGGAAAGAACCCTAAAAATTCAGTTATGATTATTTGCAAGCATTAATTTATAAATAAAAGTGTTCCTTTGTTACTCAGAAACTTGTTATTTTCTGCGCAAACGTTTCACTTCTTCTAACTGTAGTCCTGCGTTGAAGAGGATTTAGAAATTCATTTGGAACGCATGTAAAAACTTCCTTACTGAGTCTGCAGATTTCCCCGACTTTCGCACCAACACAAATCTTGTACCCATTCAATTTCAATTTATAATTATTCAGATATAACATAGTTGTCTTTACCAAAATGGTTGCTTTCTTGTCGTCGAGATATAATCTACACAAACAAAATCCGAGCGGTTTCTTCCATTTTAACCTCTATTTCGCCATTTAGGGCGGACCTCACACACCGTTCCCAAACTGTTTCACTGAAATCATGACTTGAGGATACTAATCATTCTTAATAATTATAATAACGGTAACATCACTGAATCTCCCTCTACCAACCGCTTCGATGTTACCATTGACCACAAATGCAACACGATGCACCACGTAAATAGAATGGCTGGAACAGCAGATCAGAAAATAGGAAAGCTGCGGCCAGTAAGTTACCTCTTGGATTCCCTCAGCCGGATACAAGGCCTAATTCTCAACTGTCTCAGAATACTTCCCCATTGCCTAAATGGCTACAGCTTCGACAATACTACAGAAGCTTGATACCATTCAGTGCAAAGCAGCCTGATTGATTAGCACTGCATCCAAGCCCATCCACTCCCTCCACAACGAACACTCAGTCGTGTACTATTTTAAAGATACACTGTAGAAACTCACCAAAAGTCCTCAGTGTGCAACTTCCAAATCTGCAAACATTCCCATCCTTAAGGATAACGAAAGTAGATGTATGGGACGAGCAAAACATGAAAGCATCTCTCCAGGACTCCGAGCATCCTGACTTGGAAATGTATCGCCCTTTCTTTACTGTTGCTTGGTCAAAATCCTGATATTCCTCCCCAATGGCATTGTGCGTCGACCGATATCAGGTGGACTGTAGCAGTTCAAGAAAGCAGTTGTGGCAGCTTTCCCAACACCGATAATCAACAGGCAATATATGCTGACGTGTAAGCAACGGGCGGATAACAGAAATAAAACCAACCAAAACTCTACATATATTCCTACTCGTTCTTTCTCCTTTCTCTAATCACTTTATCCAACCCACTTATAATTTTGACAAACATTATCACATGTCCTCTCAACCCTCTTGCCATCAAGTGGAATACTCCCAACTTCTTGAATCTACTCTCACAAATGACATTTCTCATTTCTGTAATCACTCCTATAACCTCTCTGTAATCTCTAAAATCCACTAACAACTTTGCTCTCACGTACATACTATGCGAAAGAAGCTTTGACAAGTGTAATGAATAAGTACATCATTATATCCTTGGTCTAATCATCTACATACTATCACTTAAGTCGAGGACGCCATATGCTGCTTTAACTGCTCTCTCCACCTGCTCTGCCACCATCACTAATTCATGTGCATATTCATCTATGTCCCTCTACTCCAGCCTCCCCTAATTTACATTGCCATTCAAACTTCCTCTTATCAATTACGCATCAGCTTACACCTGTCAGCATTGAACCTCTCCTGCGAACTCTGTGCTCACTCCACTAAATCCTGAAAGTAATTGTGCTGTTCCATATGTAAATCCTCACAGTTTGCCCAGTTTCAAACATTTGTACTATCCGTAAACTTGAAAGTTGTTGAACGTATATCAAACCCCCGATCAATAATGACGACAGGACGAGCACTGGTTCCAATACCGATCCCACTGGAAATCTACTCGAAGCATTTGTCCAATCACAGCATATCCATTGAACGTTGAAATATAGAAATATAAAAATATGAGCAGCAGAACATTATTGCCATATCATCCGCCGTTCAGTATGACCATGGCTGGTCATCTAAATCCGTCCCTTATGCTGCTTTCTCCGCCATAACATTTCAAACTTTTAGCTGTAACCATGATACCTAAATCCTTTTGGAAAATATATCACGTTTTGGACTCAGCCGTTATCTGTGGCAGAGAATTCCACAGATTCAGCAGTTCCTAGGCGAAGACATTTCCCTTCATCTCAAACGCATACCCTTTGATTTGACTTGTGCCTTTGCGTCATTATTCTCAGTTCCCCCTTACACAAGCAATTTGCATTCATGATGCTACTGTCTTTGTTATTACATGATGAATAACTTTGCTGTGGCAAAGAAAACGGTGACTCTCACCTATGCTTTTTGCGTGAGAGACGTGATACTACTCAGAGGTCTTCGAACATTCCTCACAAGTTTTACTCTTGTGTAACCTAGTTTACGAAGTTAAAAAGGGTGTTTGCATTGATGAGTTATTTTTCATCAAGTGTTGTATCAAATATATGGGTATCTGTACGTCTTGCAATTAATATTTCCAACATAATCTTCATTAAAAATGTGGATTATTCATTGTATCATACCCTGAAACAAAAGGGTTCAGTTGAAATTACAGTACGCTGGCGTTCCTTCGAGGTAATGCTCACTCTATGCTGACCTTCACTAAATTCACACAAGAATGAGGCGGCTGGCACATGTTGCTTTAATCCCTGGTTTTCTTTTTCAAAATAGCCAATATCCGAATAGTATTACAGAAGGAAGGATGCTGATTGGAGCGGGTCATAGCATCACAGAGATTTAAAACACAAAAAAATTCCCTTCGATCCATTCTGTGTGAATTCAGCTCCGTTGTAGTCTTAGCTTATACCCTCTCCCTTACTCATAAACCAAGGTTAAACCGAGATCCCTACTTCTAGAATACTCAGTCATCAGGAACATGTTTCGCTAATTTTACCTTGTGTTGTCTTCTTTGAAGTTTTGAGGCTCCCCACATCTATTCTCCCAATCTCCAGTAATTATCGACCGAACCTAAGTAAATCAATGAACTGCTGGTTCTGATGTTCTGAACTGACAGCAGGCATTGCTCTGGCTACTGAAGATTCCGGCAGTATCTGTGCAGAAAAAAGAGACTTAATGTTTCGAGTCAACTCACCTTGCTCTGAGGAATGGTAGTTTGACTAAATATGTGAACTCTGCTTGGTCACCACAGGTCATCGATACTGACAGAGTTTATCCAGCATTTCTGCACTATGCTACAGTCCTATGCAACCAAGTATTCTCCATATGTCAGAAAATGCCATTCCAAGTATTGGTCTGGTTCACTAAATCTCTTTTCACGACCTCGAAAGTGAGAAAGTCGCTCCTATGATATTGAGACCAATAATTCACACAGTTTACTGGGTGTGCTCTTATCAAAGCCCCGTACAATTGCAACAATACATCCCTTCTTATGTTTAGAATCTTTTGCCAAAGCGAACAATGAATTCAATCTGCATAATTGCTTGATTAATTGGAGAGGTCAAAGAAGGAACGGAAGAGATGATGATGCTGAGAAGCAGAGATGAACAGAGGGTCACTGGTGCACACACCCCCAGTACCTGGAGTAGTGGGTTAGATTAATAAAGCCATCAAGAAGGGATACAGAGCACTTGCCTTCGAAACAATTGAAGAGAGCGAGGAAAAAGCAAAAGCAAAATGCCTCATCAGTGGTAATCTCTCGATTACATCACCGTCACGTGTTACTGAGGGGAAGAAGAGGAGGATATGCAAATGAACGCGTGAATAAAAAATTGGGGCAAGGGACAGCGATTCAGAGTTTTAGATTATTGGGGTATTTCCTAGGTCTCTGGTAACCTATTCAAAAGGGACAAAATGCGTCTGAATTGCAACGCGACCAGGGTCTTGGCTGCCAGATTTGCTCGAGTTACAAGGGATGTTCTTAACTGTATTGGTAAGGGATGGAATCTTCAGCAGCATGAAGGCAAATGCGAATCTGAAAGGAGATCACTTAGTCAGAAACCGTCAAGTAAAGAGCCATGGCCGGTTGGAATATGACAGAGTGCAAGGAATGCCTTTGGATGAAAGTGCCTCTGTTTCAATGCAGGAAGTCTGACAGGTAAGCCCGATGTCGTCAGGACGTGAATAGGTGTGTTGGGCACGGATATTGCAATTATTATGGAAATAGGACTGGAAGCTAAATTCGACAGGATATATGTGCTTTAAGTGAAAAAAGGTGGGGGGAAAAGAAAAGAGGAGACGCATTTTTGATTAAGTCGTGTATCACAGCAGTAGTCAGAGATGAAGTCATTGAAGAATCAACCAGTGAATCTTTCTGAGTGGAGCTAAGAAACAACAAGGGGATGACATCTTTATTGGGGTTTTACTATAGGCTTCCAAATAGTCAACCCAGATGAGAGGAACAAATATGCAGGCAGAGTAGGGAGCCTTAAAGGTTCAGTAGAGTTTTTATCCTCGCGGATTTTAATTTTCATAATGTAGACTGGAACTGCCATAACGTTAAAAGCTTAGATGGGATGGAATTTGTCAAGTATGTTCAGGAACGTTTCTTCAATTAGAGCATCGTGAATGTTTAACGTTTGAAAGAGACTTCTGTTTATTTTCTCCCGGTTATCCCGGTAACATGCTCACTTATACTTCTGAATCAGATTTCGTTCGTGCATATTCTCGTCTTGACTGCTTTCAATATTGTGAAAATACAGTCCCCATAGGAAGCGATCACTCATTTCTCTTGCAGAGGAGTCTTGACTGATTCGTCCCGAAATATCTCCTCTGAAATGCAGTGAGATAAACAGCTATGACTTTTCCCTGGTTGTTTTGTTTTTCAGTAGGATAAAGGAATCATGTGTGAGCATAACATGGCTCATACAGCCCCAAAACGTTTGATTTCACAGCGTCGATGATTTTGCTCGCTCCTGGAGCTGATTATTTGAGATATCTTGTTAGCGAGAAAACTCAGACAGAGAAATTTCTTATTATAAATCACAAGGCAGAGATTGTTTCTTCGAATGTTTCTTTCTCCTTGACTAGGAGTGAAACAACACCTTGTAAGTAATAAAATGTTTTTCCGAATTGCCTTTGCAAGGGCCTTGTTTATGAGGTGATGCCTATATGAAAGAGTTGTTGTATGCACAGTACACAGAACAGTACAGCAGAGTACTAGCCTCTCGGTCCTGGATTTTGTGCTGGTCTTTAATCGTGCTCTAAAATCGCACTAATTTACGTACCCTGCATTGTCCTATCTTCCGTGTACCTACCCAATAGTCGTTTGAATGTTCGTCATCTGTCTGACTCCAGTAGCACTGCTGGCTGTTCGTGCCACACACCCACAACTCTCCATTAAATAAATGTATGCTTCCCTCTTGATAGACATTTCCGTCACGGTAAAATGTCTCTGGTTATCCACTCTATCTATGCATCTCAACATGTTGTATACCTCTATCAAGTCACCTCACATTCTTTTTCGCTCCAATGAGAAAAGATCTAGCCTCTGCAACCTCTCCTCATAAGACATGTTCTCCAGTCCAGGCAGCATTCGTTTAAATAACCTCTGCACTCTTTCTAAAGCTCCCATATACATTAAACAATGAAGCTTCCAGAACTGAACACAACATTCCAAGTGTGAATCTAATTAGGGGTTTAAAGAGCTGCAGTCTCGCCTCGCGAACCTTAAACTGGATAAAATAAACACCAATTTGTTAAGCATGTCAATGCAGAAAATTCGCTTTTGTGCTGCACTTCAATGACCTTTAAAATTAAAGTATGTTTTGCTGAAACTTTCGGGTAGACCAATCGGATCACGTCTGGAACACACTGCCTTGCACATGTGTTTTCAAAAATATACATATTCAGCACTATGTCATCCCCATAATATACCTTGGGTTGAGGAATGTGTTGAGGGAGCAGTGGGGAACTGGTCTGCTCTCTTCCATAACAATAGAAATTATAAATGCACTTCTGCCTTGAGACGAAGTTCTTCGGGCATACTTACGTGATCACTGCATAACCTGGAACCTCTTCACGCTTTAAAAAAGGTCTCTGAAATTCCAAGTATATTAAACAAAATAGGGAGCAGTATTGCTTTAACAACATGCTGTCAGATCTCCAACGATTTTGACCACTAACCAAATATGCTTCTGAATTACCTTTGATTTTTCTGATTGCATGAATGTGACTCTTTGAAATATGAATATGGAATTGTACGTATTCCTCTTATGCTTATAATATAAGAAAGATAACTTACCAACTAAAGAAGACTGAGTCTGAGAATATGCTAAAGTGCAACGTCACAGACCAATTCCGACTCTCTATTTCTGTGCCATTATATTTAATTATGTTTTCCTGACTTGTCAGTCTCTTACGGATATGAAAGCTTACTAATATGTGTCTGAAGCAGCAAAGTTAAGTCAGAAGCGAGCAATGAAGCTCAAAATTTATCAAAATACTCTGCTTACAAACGTCTCTGATCAGCGTAATCATTTGGGTTTACATAACAGAATACTGCTTATTACATACACAGCTTTCGATATAAAGTAGAGATATGTTTTTATAGGCAGAGGAAAACAGAGTTAGTTGATGCACATAACGCTGCGGTTCGGTCCGTTCAACATCTTGCCTTTGAAATTGACACCACATTTCCACAAATCTATCAAAAGTGAAATGAATGGTGGCTGAACAAAGCAGAGCACAAGACTGGAGATGGTGGAAACCAGATTCTAGATTAGAGTGGTACTGGAAAAGCTCAGCAGTTCAGGCAGCATCCGAGGATCAAGAAATTCGACGTTTCCTTATGAAGTGCTTTTGCCCAAAACGTAGATTTTCCTGGTCCTCGCATGCTGCCTGAACTGCTGTGCTTTTCCAGTACCATTCTAATCTAGACATAATATATATAGAGCATGAAGTCCCTTCCTCGTCAGCGAAATTAGAAAGACAGATGATGGGAAAAAATAAGTATTCTGCCACAATATCACTACTGAGTAGAGGATTGCACAGGAGAAAATACACTAAGCGTCGAGTGGTGGATGGTAAGACAGGCAGGGAAATGATAATGATAGAAAGAATTAGGGCGACAGATAGGGACTGGGGCGACAGATTATGGGAAGGGCCTTAGTGAGACGGACTGGGGAACAGAGTGTGGATAGATATCCAGAGAGACTGATTGAGTAAAATGACTAGATGTGCCAGTGTGAGCAGGCACATTTGACGAGACTCATGAGAAGAAGGTTTGGGTAGGTGACTGCCTGGCGCAGAAAAAAAGCAGTAATAGACTCAGAGACAGATTCTGAGGATAGATGGGGGAGATAAACTGTGGGGAGAGTCAGTGGAGGTCGGACTGGAGGGAAGGGCGGGCATAAAAGACTGTTGAAGAAATTGAACGAGACAAACTGGTATTAATTTCTTCAAACCCTTGTCTGAGCTTGAATAAAATAATACCATTATGGACCATTCACAGAATCAGTGTTCCAAACCTAATAGCAGATGAAATGAACGATTTTCACAAGGTTCTTCTGAGGTAGGAAGCTGTGTGGCAGCTACACCCTGCAGCTATTTATTGTTAGAATTCATAGCTTTGTAAAGTTGACATTGTGGTTTTAGCCAAGACATACAATTGTTCTGATGCAATTAGCCAAGTTTTAGGATACACTGGATGGGGAAGGATACTCCAGGGGATGGCCACAGTTGAAATGTAGAGCTTATTCAAGGAACAACTACTGTGTGTTCTTGGTATTTATGTACCTGTCAGGCAGGGAGGAAGTGTTCAAGGGAAGGAGCCGTGCATTGCTAAAGAAGTTGACTCTCTTGTCAAGAGGAAGAAGAAGTCTTATGTTACGATGAGAGGTGAAGGCTCAGTCAGAGCGCTTGTGAGTTGAAAACTAGCCAGGGAAAACACAAAGACAGTGCTATGAAGGGCCAGAAGGGGACATGAGAAGTCTTTAGCAGATACGATCAATGGAAACCTTAAAGCTTCCCCTAGGTATATCAGAATTGTTTTTAAAATTTACTTGAGAAGGATGAGGTCCAATCAATGAAAGCAGGGACAATTCTGCCTTGAGTTCGAGGAGATAGGGAAAGCGCTAAATGAATATTTTCGTCAGTATTTACAATGGGAAAAGACAATGTTGTCGAGAGGAATGCTGAGATACAGGCTAATAGAGTAGAGAGTGTTGAGGTTCACCAGGAGGAGGTATTAGCAATTCTGGGATGTATGAACATAGATAGGTTCTCTGTGCTGGATAGGCTTTATCTTCAGATTCTCTAGGAAACCAGAGAGGATATTGCCAATCATTTGGCTTTGATCTTTTTGTTGTAATTGCCTACCGGAAAAGTATCAGAAAACTGGAGAATGGCAAATGATGTCCTCTTGTTCAAGAACGCGTGTGGAGAAAATTCTGATAATTATCGACAAGTGAGCCTTACTTCGGCTATGGTAAAAGCGCTGGAAAATATTCTCAGACATGGTCTTTATAATCATGAAGAGCGGAATAAGTTGATTAGGGATACTCTATACGTTTTTGTGAAGGTTAAGTTGTGGTTCACAAAACTTATTAAGGACTCTAAGATGATTACCAGACAGATGGATGAGGGTAAAGCGGTTGACGTGATGTACATACATTTCAGTATGGCTTTTGAAAAGTGTCCCCACGATAGGTTATTGCACAGAATGGAGACAAGGGATTGAGGATGATTTAGATGTTTGGGTCAGACACAGGCGAACAGAAAAAAAAGACAGAGGGTAGTGGTTGATGGGAAGTGTTCATCGTGGAGTTCAGTTGTCAGTGGTGCACCACAAATACCTTTTTTTTGGGCCACTGCTGTTGTTATGATTTATGAGGGCGCAGAATGAGGCATTACTAAATTTGTAGATGACACTAAGTTCGTTGGAGTTGTGGATAATGCTTTAGGATGTTATAGGTTACAGAGGGATATAGATAGGCTACACAGATGGACTGACAGTTGGCAAATGGAAATTAATGTGGAAATATGTAAGTTGATTCACTTTGGAAAGAGCAACGGGAATAAAGAGTACTGAGCGAACGGTAAGATTCTTGGTAGCATAGATGAACAGAGAGATTGTGGTGTAAATGCATATCGATACCTGCAACTTATCACCCAGATGGATTGTTTTGTTAATAAGGCATACGATCCATTAGCTTTTATTGGAAAAGGGATTGAGTTTCGGAGCCACGAGGTCATGCTGCAGCTGTACAAATCTCTGGTGCGATCACACTTGTAGTGTTGTGTACAGTTCCAGTCCCAACACGATAGGAAGTATGTAGAAGATTTTGAAAGGGTTCAGAGGAGATTTACTCGGATGTTGCCTGGTATGGGGGAGATGGCTTATGTGGAAAAGCTAAGGGACTTGAGGCTGTTTTCATTCGAGTGATGAATGTTGAGAGGGATCGATAGGGTGGACATTACTCGGATGGTGGTGGCTCGTATGAGGGGTCATAGCTTTAAATTGAGGGGCGATAGACATACGACAACTGTCAGAAGTAGTTTCTTTACTCAGAGACTAGTAGTGCCGTGAATCGCACAGCCTGCAACAGGAGTAGACTCGCCAAATTTAAATGCATTTAAATGGTCATTGGATACGCATATGGATGTAAACGGAACAGTGCAGAATAAATGGGCTTCAGATTGTTTCCACAGGCCAAAGTGCCTGTACTGCACTGTAAGTTTTTATGTTCCACAGAGAATACAGATGAAATTTGCCATTATGCTGCCTGGAATGGACGGCATAACTTACGAGGAAAGTGGAAGGATTAAGGCTTTTCTCGTTGGACAGAAGAATGGTGAGAGGCGACTTTACAGAGGTGCACAAGATGATGAAAGTCAGACAAAGTTTGAATAGTCAGAGACATTTTTTGCAGAGAATAAACGGCTATCAGAAATGAACATAATTTTCAAATGATTGGAAGAATGTTTAAGGGAAATGTCAGAGGTTGGTTCTTTACACAGAGAATGGTGGGTGCGTGGAATGCACTGTCGGCAGTGGTAGTAGAGTCTAACACATTAGGGACATATAACTGACTCTTGGATATGCACATGGATGATAATAAAATGAAAGCTACATTGGTTATCTTGATTTTAGAGTAGGATAAAACTTCAGCACAGATTCAAGGTCTGAAGGGCCTATACTGTACTGAAGATTTCTATGTTCTTTGTTAATAGAGCTTCATCTCCTCCAACAGTGGTGAGCCAAAATTTAAGAATCATTACCAAGGTTTCACATGTCTTCAGAAGAGCATTCCATGCCATTGGAATCCTCATGCTGCCCTTTCCTTTCTTATGTGAAATGCGGATCGTATTAGATAACTATTAATTTCAGTTCTGCGTTTTGTTAATGCGTGGAAGCTCTTTTATTGCAAACCACACCTCAGATCTGGAGAAGGACAAATTCAGAGGAAATCCCCAAGTGAGTAATCCATGGCTCACTTTACGTTTTTTTTAAGTTATATTCATTTTGACATAAAGTGTGTTTTAATTTATGCCCATTGCTCACTCTCTTTGTCTCCCTCGCACTGATAGTGTTAACCCGGCAATCGAGACCGGGGTGCTAGAAGAGCATAACAGGTAAGGCAGCATCCAAGGAGGAGGAGAATCCACGTTTCGATCACAAGCCTTTCATGAGGACTCCTTATGACGACTCTTGCCCGAGACGTCAATTCTCCTTCTCTTCGGATGTGGCTTGACCCACTGTTCTTTTCTAGCACCCTACTCTCGACTCTGATCTCCAGCATCTGCAGGCCTCATTTTCTCCTTTCCTTTCGTGTGACCCTGTTAAAATAATGATCCACCATAAACTGATCCCAATTCTTTTCAGATGCTAATTGCACGCAATTGGTCGGCATTTGTATCTAAAACGTTGATTGGCACTGATATATTGTGTCTAATTCCCACTGCGTTTTCTGTCAGATTCAGTTCAATTGGTGATGATCGTCATCCTGAAGAGCGGGTATTGCGGCCTCTAAATTCGGAAAGCATATTATCCAATGAGAATGATGTTGGTTTGTGCCATGTTAGTCCCTTCAAGTTGAAACATTCCAAACTTTTAGCAAGCTTTGAAAAGATTCGTAGCCCAAGTTGAAGTCGTGGATGCGAGTTTGCTCGCTGAGCGACAATGCTCAAAGGTGACATCATCAGTGAGCCTCCGAGGAAGTGTTGATATTATGTTTTGCTTATTATTTATGCGTTTAAGTTTTTTGGGCGGTAGGGTGATGTCATTTCAGTATCCATTTTCTCTGGAGATTGTAGATGGGATCCAGATCGATGTGTTTGTTGATAGGGCTAGTGTCAGCATGCCACGTTTCCAGGAAGTTTCGAGCGTTCCTCTGTTTACCGTGCCTAGGATGGATGTGTTGTCCCAGACAAGGTCCTTCCTTGTCTTAATGTGAAGATAATAGCGATAGTGGGTCACGTCTTTTTGTGGCTATATGATTTTAGAACATAGAACATAGAACAATACAGCACAGAACAGGCCCTTCGGCCCACGATGTTGTGCCGAACTTCTATCCTAGATTAAGCACCCATCCATGTACCTATCCAAATGCCGCTTAAAGGTCGCCAATAAATCTGACTCTACCACTCCCACGGGCAGCGCATTCCATGCCCCCACCACTCTCTGGGTAAAGAACCCACCCCTGACATCTCCCCTATACCTTCCACCATTCACCTTAAATTTATGTCCCCTTGTAACACTCTGTTGTACCCGGGGAAAAAGTTTCTGACTGTCTACTCTATCTATTCCTCTGATCATCTTATAAACCTCTATCAAGTCACCCCTCATCCTTCGCCGTTCCAACGAGAAAAGGCCGAGAACTCTCAACCTATCCTCGTACGACCTACTCTCCATTCCAGGCAACATCCTGGTAAATCTTCTCTGCACCCTCTCCAAAGCTTCCACATCTTTCCTAAAGTGAGGCGACCAGAACTGCACACAGTACTCCAAATGTGGCCTAACCAAAGTCCTGTACAGCTGCAACATCACCTCACGACTCTTGAATTCAATCCCTCTGCTAATGAACGATAATACTCCATAGGCCTTCTTACAAACTCTATCCACCTGAGTGGCAACCTTCAAAGATCTATGTACATAGACCCCAAGATCCCTCTGTTCCTCCACCTGTCCAAGAACCCTACCATTAACCATGTATTCCGCATTCTTATTTGTTCTTCCAAAATGGACAACCTCACACTTGGCAGGGTTGAACTCCATCTGCCACTCCTCAGCCCAGCTCTGCATCATATCTAAGTCCCTCTGCAGCCGACAACAGCCCTCCTCACTGTCCACGACTCCACCTATCTTTGTATCATCTGCAAATTTACTGACCCACCCTTCGACTCCCTCATCTAAGTCATTAATAAAAATTACAAACAGCAGAGGACCCAGAACTGATCCCTACGGAACTCCACTTGTAACTGCACTCCATGCTGAATATTTACCATCCACCACCACTCTCTGACTTCGACCGGTTAGCCAGTTTTCTATCCAATTGGCCAAATTTCCCTCTATCCCATGCCTCCTCACTTTCCACATAAGCCTACCATGGGGAACCTTATCAAATGCCTTACTAAAATCCATGTACACTACATCCACTGCTCTACCCTCATCCACATGCTTGGTCACCTCCTCGAAGAATTCAATAAGACTTGTAAGGCAAGACCTACCCTTCACAAATCCGTGCTGGCTGTCCCTAATCAAGCAGTGTCTTTCCAGATACTCGTAAATCCTATCTCTCAGTACCCTTTCCATTACTTTGCCGACCACAGAAGTAAGACTAACTGGCCTGTAATTCCCGGGGTTATCCCTATTCCCTTTTTTGAACAGGGGCACAACATTCGCTACTCTCCAGTCCCCTGGTACCACCCCAGTTGCCAGTGAAGACGAGAGATCATTGCCAACGGTACTGCAATTTCCTCTCTTGCTTCCCACATAATCCTAGGATATATCCCGTCAGGCCCGGGGGACTTGTTTATCCTCAAGTTGTTCAAAATGTCCAACACATCTTCCTTCCTAACAGGTATCTCTTCTAGCTTATCAGTCCGTTTCACACTCTCCTCTTCAACAATACGGTCCGTCTCGTTCGTAAATACTGAAGAGAAGTACTTGTTCAAGACCTCTCCTATCTCTTCCGACTCAATACACAGTCTCCCACCACTGTCCTTGATCGGACCTACCCTCGTTCTCATCATTATCAGGTTTCTCACATACGCATAGAATGCCTTGGGGTTATCCTTGATCCTATCCGCCAGGGATTTTTCATGCCCTCTCTTAGCTCTCCTAATCCCTTTCTTCAGGTCCCTTCTGGCTATCCTGTATCCCTCCACTGCTCTGTCTGAACCTTGTTTCCTCAACCTTATGTAAGCCTCCTTCTTCCTCTTTACTAGACATTCAACCTCCCTCGTCAACCAAGGCTCCCTCACACGACCATTTCTTTCCTGCCTGATCGGTACATACATATCAAGGACACGTCGTATCTGCTCCTTGAAAAAGTTCCACATTTCCACCACATCCTTCCCTGACAGCCTATTCTCCCAACGTATGCTCCTCAAATCCTGTCTTACAGCATCGTAATTTCCCTTCCCCCAATTGTAAAAACTTCCTTGTTGTGCGCACCTATCTCTATCCATAACCAAGGTGAAAGTCACATAATTGTGGTCACCATCACCAAAATGTTCACCCAATAACAAGCCCACCACTTGTCTCGGTTCATTACCGAGTACCAAATCCAATATGGCCTCCCCTCTGGTTGGACAATCTACATACTGCGTTAGAAAAGCTTCCTGGACACACTGCACAAACACCGCCCCATCCAATCTATTTGATCTAAAGAGCTTCCAATCAATATTTGGGAAGTTGAAGTCGCCCATGACTACGACCCTGTGGCTTCTGCACCTTTCCAAAATCTGTTTCCCAATCTGTTTCTCCACATCTCTGCTGCTATTGGGGGGCCTATAATAAACACCCAACAAGGTGACTGCACCTTTCCTATTTCTGACTTCAGCCCATACTACCTCCAGAGGCAGATCCCCCTCAAACTTCCTTTCTGCAGCCGTTATAACATTTCTAATTAGCAATGCCACCCCCCCTCCTTTTTTACCACCCTCCCTAATCTTACTGAAACATCTGTAACCAGGAACCTCCAACAGCCATTCCTGTCCCTCATCTATCCATGTTTCCGTGATGGCCACAACATCGTAGTCCCAGGTACCGATCCACGCCATAAGTTCACCCACCTTATTTCGGATACTCCTTGCATTGAAGTATACGCACTTGAGCCCATCTCTGTGTCCGCAAGTAGTCCCTGTCAGTGCTACCTTCTCCACAGCCTCCCTACAGTCTTGGACATCCTGACACACAGCTAGCTTACTTGCTGGACTACAAGTCCGGATCCCATCCCCCTGCCAAATTAGTTTAAACCCCCCCAAAGAGTGCTCGCAAACCTACCCCCCAGGATATTGGTGCCCTTCTGGTTCAGGTGCAACCCGTCCTGTTTATACAGGTCCCACCTTCCCCAGAATGCAGTCCAATTGTCCAAATATCTGAAGCCCTCCCTCCTACACCATCCTTGCAGCCACGTGTTCAACTGCACTCTCTCCCTATTCTTTGCCTCTCTGTCACGTGGCACCGGCAACAACCCAGAGATGACGACTCTGTCTGTCCTCGCTTTTAGCTTCCAGCCTAACTCCTTGAGCTCTTGAATGACCTCCCCACCCCATTTTCATGTGACACGTTGTCGAGTTTTCTCCCTGTTTGTCCAATGTAGTATTTGCAAGAGTCCTTGCAAGGTATTTTGTAAATGAGGTTCATTTAGCTTGTTGAATGACCCGTGTCTTTTAAGTTAATTATCTGATGTTTAAGTGAGTTGTTGGGCTTGTGGGCTATCATGATGCCAAGAGGTCTGAGTAATTTGCAGTCACTTCAGCGATGACTGTGATGTAGTGTAAAATGGATATGTTTTCTGGAATCATTTTATCGGCTTGTTTGGTTTTGTTGCTGAGAAATTGGCCGACTGTGTTTATTGCACACCCGTTCTTCTTGAAAATTCTCAATAGGCGGTTTTCTTCTGCTTTTTGTAATTCGTCGGTGCTTCAGAGTGTGGTGGCACATTAATCTAATGTTCTAATGCAGCTTCGTTTCTGGGTGTAGGAATGATTGCTTCTGTAGTTGAGTATTTGGCCCGTAAGCCCGTTTTCTTGTAGACGCTGGTTTGAAGTTCTCCAATGACTGATTGGTGTATAGTGACATCTGAGAACAGCAGTTTGTTGTTGTTTTCTTCCTCTTTTGTGAATTTTATGCCAGTAATGATGGTTTTGAACGCCTTGAAGGTTTCCTCTAATTTGTTTTGTTTATCAATGACAAAGATGTCATCTTTGTAAAGGAACCAAAGTTTGGGTTGGATGGTTGGGAGAGCTGTTTGTTCAAGTCTCCATATGACCGCTTCTGCTAGGAACTCTAATATTGGTGATACCGTTGGTGTTTCTTTCATTTGCGTGTACGTTTTGTTATTGTAAGTGAAGTGAGGAGAATTCGTTCTTTGCAGCATTAATAATAGTACCAGACACTGCAAAGGCCGCCTTAGTTGGAGGATAAAATTACGACTTCACATAATCGAAAAAGAAGGATGAGAAGAACAATTAGAAGCAACACTGTAAGACCAGGAACTCACGCAGGAAATTCAGCAAACCATCAGACAGACAGTTGCAACAACATAAAGCAGGACAAAGGAAGGCAGCACACCCAGTACACAAGAAAGGAAAACAATAAAATTTCTCAAATAAGACATAAAGAATCTTAATCCTATCCACAGAGAAAGGACACTGGACAGTCGTTTCAAACAAATCAGACGACGACGAAAAAGCGAACGCACTGCTTGCAGATACGATCACTTACCAATATGTGGCAATAGACCCATGCCCACACCGAGATTACCGAAGCACAACCTTAAGGAATCAGGAGGATTAAATAAGACCGACTTTCCAAAAAAAGGAACCAGATGGCTTCAATTTGCCAGACGTTAACAGCCTAACAAAAATTCTGACACCAGGAGTCCGCCTCCGAGCCATGATCTCACTACAGGCATCAATAACGTACAGACTCGCTGAGAAATTTCAGAACGGACTAAATCATTTTGTTTAGGGCACACGCCACTCCATTAACTCCACCCAAGTATTCATGAACACCATCAAATACACCAAGAATAAGAAGTTGAATTAATAATCTCCTTTGATGTAACAGCCATGTTCACATCCATCGACATCAACCTGCCCAAAGAAACACTGACTAACCTATTATATGAAATATAATTCGCAAATACCAGACACCTCCAACTTCACCAGAAAAGGCAACATCATCAAAATAATAGACCTATGCCTCATCTCTCACATCACTTTCAATAACAAATCCCTCATGCAAATCAACAGAATATCCATGGAATCACTGATATCAGGTTTCCTCGCAGAAGCAGTAATTCAGAGTATCAAACAAACAGCTCTCCCGTCCTTGCAACCCAAACTTTGGCTCTGCTACGTAGATTATACCTTTCTCATCGCTAAATGAAATATAGTAGTGAAAAACTTCAAGACCATCAATACTTGGATAGCACGATAGCACAGTGGTTATCACAGCTGCCTCACAGCACCAGAGACCCGCGTTTAATTCCCGCCTCAGGCGCCTGTGTGTGTGGAGTTTGCACATTCTCCCCGTGTCTGCGTGGGTTTTGTCCGGGTGTTCCAGTTTCCTCCCAGAGTCGAAACATGTGCAGGTCAGGTGAATTGGCCATGCTAATTTGCCCGTAGTGTGAGGTTTAAATATAGGGGAATGGGTTTGGATGGGTTGTGGGACGGTGTGCACTTGTTGGACCGAAGGGCCTGTTTCCACACTGTAAGTAATCTAATCTAAAAACAAATTCCTATTGGCATAACATTCACAAAAAAATCAACAACAAACTGCCATTCCTAGGTGTCACAGTAGAGGAATTTCAAAGAATGAAAAATAAACAGACATAAACAAAATACTGAACTATAGAAGCAATCAGCCAAGAGCCCACAAATGAAGGTGCATTAGGACATTAGTTCAATGAGCCACCATACACTGCATCACCGATGAACTATGAAGAATTGAAGGAAACCACCCACACAGTACTTTCAAGAAGAATGGCAACTCAATAAACGCAGTTCGCCGATTCCTAAGCAAAATACCCAAACACAAGCACCCTTAGCACTTTTCCCATCATCAAAGATACATCGAAAATGACTTCCAGCCTATTCTTACATAATGGCATCATTTTAGCACACAAACCCAACAGCACACTTCAACAGTAATTAATGAACTTGAAATACCCAATGAGACTGCAAGCACAATGAATGTCATTTATAAAATAATTTGCAAGGTCAATAACAAACACTACATTGTAAAACGAGGCAGAAAACTAGCTACAATGATATAGAAAAGTCACCTAACCACAAAAAGACGTGATCCACAATCACTAATATACTTACATACAGATGAGAAAGGGCACCACTTTGACTGGGACAACGCATCCATCGTCACACAAGCCAAAGAGTGACATGTACTAGAATTGCCAGAACCATCACATTCCACCTGGAACTGTGTCAAAAAACTCATCGATGTGGACCCCATCTACCATGGTCTGAGAACAGGAAAGTGAAGTGACATCACCCAACAGCCAAATTAACCTGAACACATAAATCGAAAGCGTGACATGACACGAGCCCTTCCCTGGAGGCTTACCGATGAAGATACCTACAGTGTGAACGTGTGAAACTAAACGCTACAGCTCAGCGAACAATCTCACATCTATTCCAAACGTTTGGTCCTGAACTGTGTGTCAGTGTAAAATCTTCTTAACTACCTGAACTTTTCTGTCACTCAATGATCTCCTCTCTTGACACTCCATACACTCTGCTGGCATCCAATTCCGTTGTACGTCTGCACTACCCTATCACTTCAAGTACTGTTGTAATTTCATTTTCCATGCCTGGCACCATAATCAATCTCAGAAAATTTGTGACTTCCTTCTCCATTGTTAAATCTGGCATCAGGTCCTTCCCAACTGTCCCACCACTCATGTCTCTGAAAATCCCAAATTCAGGGACACCTCGCCAGATTTTCTGATTTCCCCAAATCGCATCCCGCTGGGCTGTATTATGATTTCACCATTCAACTAAAAACTATTCTGATTTCATTCTACGTCTTCTAAATGTAATTATGTTTCTTCACTCTCTCACACACACATAAACACACACACATGCACACAAAAACATTTAGCAACTAGGTGTTTCATCTACTGCAATGCAAAGGACATACATTTCGAACGAACATGCTATCTTCCAGTGGCTGGTGTCGGATGCTTCAGGCTTGCAACGTTTTCATCGTAGATATTAGCAGCTGTAAGAAAGACATGGGTATCTACTTTTTGGTGATCCAGTAGATGGCATTTTCGCACATTGTTCTCATGCACGTGTATTAATTTTGAGGAATTAGTGTTCCCTCTGTTCTGGGTTTCATGGTTTAATATCGTTCAGACCATTTCTTTAGTAAATTTAGATAAAATAGTCTGAATTAGAAAATCGCAACACTCTGAAAATCAATCTGAAATCTTATCCTTTGGCTGAAAAATAATGCGTTTCTCTGTCTTCTTCGTAGATCAAGTAATGCCAATTTTCATACTGATTCATAGGAAATGTGGTCCGTCTGAATGCATCACCTGTTACCTGCAGTCTCTGGCCGTCTCGCATCTAACGCTTACTATTTTTGAAATGACATTGCGATATATTCCGCACATTCACTCAACTTACTCCATTATGTCGCTGCCTGTGTGTAATATCCTCACCGTCCTCATTTATGCAGCAACTGTTTGTCCAGTCTGGTTCATTGTCACCTTCACTTTTGATTGATTTGCGGTTGTTTATTGCCAGAAGCTGAAATGTCAATATTACAATGAGAAAACGGCGGCTGTGGTTTCTAGAACAGGAACAGCGATCAGTTGTTCCGACATTATATTCTAGTACATTATATGTAAGCATTTGTTTCGTAGGTCTAACATCCCGTGGTTTCGTTTGGTAAATTTGATGATCAGCGATCGCCAGTCTTTAGACCAATCAAGTTCATTCATAACACTCGAAATCCATGTGTTCCATTTGTCTTGATATTCCTGCTCAAAAGTTTGACGGGCAGAAATATTTTAATGACCAGCAGAGGCCGAAGGAACCGACGGATTAACAGCGGTGCAGTGTCTTTAAGAGACGAAGAGATGGGCCGTCGAAGAAAATCCATGATCCTCCTCTTTCTTCTCTTTTCCAATTTCATCATCTTATGGACATTCTTCATACTTTGTTCACTATTATGGCGGTTTAGCAGTTTGGGCTATCAGTCTCTGTTCAGGATTTTGTGCAGGAATTGGGCTTCATGTTGCAGCGCCTCTGTTGCTGCTCAAATAGGACCACTAATGTCATTACTGAAACAAAATTCAGACAGCTGTTGACGAATGCACTGACATATGCATTTAAGATGATTTATCTAATAATTCTCCACATTCGATAATCTATCTTCTCAGGGTTACCTTACGTTTTCACATTTACAGAAGGTAAATGATTTGATCCTATGGTAACAGACGGCATATGGAAACTATTTCTCAGCAACCATTACAGGCTGGCTTTCTCCTTCGTAACAAAATGTGTTTAATCATTGGCATACAAAATAAAAAGAAAGATATTGCAGACTCTGGAGATTTGAAAGAGAAACCGAAGGTCATTGGGAATCTTCAGAAACCTCACATCATCTCTGATAAGGGAATCATTTGACATTTTGAGTTCTCTTAAGTTTTTTTGGAACTGAACTGATCAAGTTTATAACGATGGAAAAGTGGGGAGAGAGGGTAAGCAAAAGACAGAGGGAACACAAATGGTAGCACAGGGGATGTATTTTCTCGCTTATTCTTTACTTTCTTACCTGATGAGTTAAGACCTGGCTATGGGGAAGCCAAAATAATGATTTCATTGACTAATTATTGGGATATTAGGACTTATGGACGAATAAAGATTGAATTGGTTACGTGTTCATCGACGGGCGTTTCGTAAAAATGATGTGAGATCAAATAGAAATCACAAAATTCCAACTAGCCAAGTTAAGAGCAGAAGGAATATTTAGATAGCCAGGAAATCAAACAGAGGCACACAGTCTGGGATATGAAGCTTATAGGACTGAGTTGAGAAGAAATGCCTTTACCCAGAAAATGACGTGCCTGAGGAATGCATAGGCACAAGAAACCGTTTAAGTCAAAATTCGGACTTTTTTCGAGATGGAGATAAAGCTTGTTCTTTGGTCTAAAGGGATCAATGAAGCAGAGAAAACGTGTTGCAACAAAGATCTGAGTTGGACAATCATGAATGCTCAGATTTAATGGCAGAAAATGAACAATCGGCCCATTGGCAATGTCCTATTCAATGTTTTCAGTTTCTCCAAAATGTATGGAGATGAAAACATAGTTTGTACTACTTTGCTGACTAACTTTAAAAATACACACACACAAAATTGGCTTGCTTTCCAGGGAAAGAAACGCACTATTTGGAGTGAGGTCGTGAATTTAAACTGAACTTCGATTTCATTGAAAGGGTCAAAGTATGGGCATTAGCGTCGATTATGACTTCACTCTGAATCGTGTGTTACTCTTATCGAAATGTAATGTCAACGAAATCCGATCATCACAGCCGTTCTAATGTCCATCCATTTAATGGAGCATCACTGTGAATTGGCGATCGCATAACTCCAAACAAGTTGCCAAGTCAAGATGAGTGATTGAATAAGTTTGTAGAGAATACAAATATCGGTGGAATTGTGCATATTTTCGAAAACCACTAAAGGATGCAGCGGGACATAATTCAGTTGTGGATATGAGCAGAGAAAATGGCAAATGGTGTATAATAGAGGTAGATGCGAGGTGTTGCACTTATGAAGATTAAATCCTGAGGAGAAGTATATGGTTGATGGCAGAACCATGAACAGCATTGAAATGCAGAGGGAACATATGCTTCATTTTCACTGTTTCCTAAACTTGGTCGCAAAAGTCGATAGGGCAGTAAAGAAGGGTTATGGCATGCTTACCTTTATTGGTCAAGGAACTGAGTGCAAGAGTCAGGGTGATGTCTTGCAGATTTATCAGATTTTGGTTAGGCCACACTTGGAGTACTGCTTTTAATTCAGTCTGTTGCATTATAGGAAGAATGTGAATAGTTTGGAAAGAGCACAGAAGACAGTTATGCGTTTGCTACGTGGATTAGAGAGTATAAACTTTCAGGGGAGGCTGGAAAAGCTCCGTTTGGAGACTAAGGATACACTTGATGTAATTCTATAAAATAGCAATATTCATCTGTCACATTGACGGTCAGTATCTTTTTTGGACAGTTAAATGTCTCATGCGGGTGCGCACACATTTTTGGACAGGGCGAGAAATTTCAAAAGTGATGTGAGGCACATATTTTCATACAGTCTTTACAGTGAATAGTGATGGAGGTAATGCGATTAGAGCATTTAATGGATTTTTATATATGCGCATGAAAGTGCAAGGAATGAAGATATAGATCAAGGGTACTGGAACACAATTTTTTAATTTGGAGTCATGTACGGCACAATATGGTTGACTGACGGTCTAGTTCTTGTGCTGCTCATGTCTGTGTTCTATGTTCTATCACTATAACCTCTCACTCCACCATATTTCACACTGCCTGGGCCAGTCTCCATGACCATCACTACTCGCGCTTCCTGCTCTACCATCTCTCATGTAGCCTGAGCCCATCATCATGTCCATTATCACTGTCACCACCTCTCACATATCCTGGACAAGTCTCCATGTCCATCATCACTCTCCCTCCCACTGCACCATCCTACAGACACCATTGTGCTAGTCAATAATCCATTATGAGTTTTTCCTCCTGCTTCACCATCTCTCATGCAGCTTGTCGTAAGCTCATTACCATCGTCTCTCTGTACTCCCGCTAGTACATTATTCCCATATCATGAACCACTCCGGATGTGCTTCAGTACTCCTCCCAACATCCCCATCACATCAATCCTGGCTCATGACTATGTACTGTATCCGTCTGCTTCACAGTCCTTCATCCCTCACATCATTACTATGTCCACCTCCAGATGATTACTCCAATCTCTTTAGCCAGCCGTTGTGTCCATCATTTCTCTAGTTGCATACGACATTCTATCTAACGGAGTGACGTTCAAGTACGTAAAACTCTGTGTTCTCTCAACTTCTCCCATTCCAGTTATAATTTGCCAATTTATTGCACGTAGGTGTCTCTGGCTGAGCCAGGCTTTTTGGCCGCCCGTATTCGCATTTGAAAACTGAAGGTGGTGAACTGACTTCTTGGATTGCTGCAATCGAAGGGTTCAAGATTGGCCCAGAAAATTATTAAGGTGGTAAGTCCAATACTTAGTCACATACATGCTGAAGGACAGTCGATACATTTCCAAGTTAGGGTGGAGGGTGGCTGGTGGGAAGCACGCAGAGAGTGGTGCTCACATGTGTCCGTGGCCCTTATCCTTCTGGAGGCAAATGCTTGTGATTTCGAAAGGTACTATCTGAGGAGTTTTTCTGAATTTCTGCATCTTGTAGATAGTACTCAGTTGCTACTGAGTTCGATGGTATAAGGAGTGATAGTTGCCAATGACGAGGCAATCAAACGGATTGCTTCATTTGGATGCCCTTCCCTGCAAGATCACTGATCGGCACGACTCTCTCTCTGGTCATACTCTTGTCCCTCATAGAAGTGCAGAACTGTTATGTGTTTTCCTTGAACCTACCCATCAAGGTTTTTGTTTTCATTTCCGTTTCCAGCTCTCCTCAGTATATTCCTCAGCTCCTTATGGCTACCTTGTAACCCAAGAGAGCCCCGTCTTATCCTTGGTTCGTCAAACTTAAGTAAGTTTCCTTCTTCCAGTTGATTGGACTTTCCACATCCCTTGTCACCCAAGATTCCGTCACCCTACCAAACCTTACTTCAATGGTACAAATCGATCGGGCACTCATAGCAGGTGCACACCAAACGAGTTTCCAATCAATACTAAGGAAGTTGAAGTAAAACATTAAATCAACACGATTATTGGGAAGATTTGCAGCTCACATTGATGATATTCTAACGTAGAACAAAGAAGAGTACAGCGCAGAACAGGCCCTTTGGCCATCAATGTTGCACCGACCTGTGAACAATTCTCAGCTCGGCTCACTACACTATCCCTTCGCCATTCATGTGCTTCACCAAGGATTGTTTAAATCTCCCTAATGTGGCTAAGTTAACTATATTTGGCAGGTCGGAGATTCCACCCCCTTACCACTCTCTGAGTAACGAACCTGTCTCTGACGTCTGTCTTAAATCTATCACCCCTCAATTTGCAGATTTTCCCCCTTGTGCTGACATTATCATCCCGGGAAAAAAATGCTTTCACTGTCTACCCTATCTAATCAGCTGATCATCTACGATATTGATGTAAGTTCAGTGAGATGCAAAGTTTCTTTTCAGCTCTTTCATCACCAATGGGAGGTAACATCATCAGTGAGAGTTTTCAATGACGTGCTTGCTGATGTTCTTAACGAGTCATCGTGACAAAACGTGTGAAAGCAAACCATCCATATCAGCAAGCGTTCATCCAGACTAAAACAACAACTTCCTTGACAAAATCTGCCTTCTAATTTACGCCTTCGATTCTTGGTTTGTATTTGTGGGTCGATTGAAAACTCCAAAAACGTTACTGCGCCTTTCCTGTTTCTGACTAGCACCTATAATGACGCAGTGTACCATCCCTCCTCCACGACGTCCCCTTCTGCATCTGTGATACTATCCCTGATTAGCAATGCCATTCACCCATCTATTTCACCACCTTCTTATTACTTGTAAACATCTACACCCCAATACATTCAACAACCATTTCTGACCCTGTGATATGCAACTCTACTTAATGGTCAAAACATCGTAGCTCCAACAACTGATCTATCGTCCAAGTTCATCATCCATATTCCTGACATTTCTTGCGCTAAAGTAGACAAAAGTAAAACCATCAGACTGACTGCTAATTTGCCCTTTCAACTGTCTATCCTTGCTCAGCGATTCTCTGTACGTTGTATCTGCCTTTTCTCCAGCTGTTCCATCCTTCCATCTGTGGCCCCGTTTCCTATCCTACCACCAAATTAGCCGAAACTCCTCTCCCGAAAACTGTTGCAAACCTCACGTCCAGGATATTGGTATCCCTTCAGTTCATGTGCAACTCGTCCTCCCTCTACATTTCCCACCACCCGGAGAAACAATCCCAGTGATGCACTTATCTGAAGCATTCCCTCTTATACCACCTCTAACAGAGATTATTCAGCTGGAGAGGTGTAAAAACTCACTTCCAGAGATGAGGAACGCTTATGTAAATTAGCACAAAGTTCAAGTCGTGAGAGGAGCGGCAGAGATGGCAGAAGCATATCCGCTGTTGCGTAAGGCAAAAGTTAGTTTCTGACAGACATTTCCTTCCGTATTGGAGAAAACTTGGAAAAAAAGGGAGATATTTTACTGCAAAATGAAGAGTAGATGACATTGGGGTTAGTTTACCACAGGTGAAAAAGAAAACTCAGGAGACTGGAAAGTAGTTCAATTGCTTCAGGTGTTTTGTTTTTCTCTCTCTGTAATGGAGTGGGACACATAAACTAACATTGCCAGTGGTTTAAGAAAGCACTGGGTAAATGGGTCTTCACTGCCGGAAGATGTGACATGTAAAGTCAGAGTACCAGTTAGTGCAGAAAGGCACTGATGGAAAAGATGTGGAAAAATTGAATAAGCCAATGAGATTAGTCAAAGTAGCAAAAGGAAACCCCAAGAGTTGCAGGAGCGTCCTAAGCCTAAGCAAGGTAGAAGCATTAGAAATCCTGCAGATTGTGAAAATAGATGAGTCCCCTGGGCCAGATGGGATTTATCCCAGGATCCTCTGGGAATACAGGAAGGAGATTGCTGAGTCTTTGGCATTGATCTTTAAATCGTCATTGTCTACAAGAATAGTGCGAGAAGACTGAAGGATAGCAAACGTGGATCCCCTGTTCAAGAAGGGGAGTAGAGACAATCCAGGAAATTGAAGACCAGTGAGCCTTACTTCAGTGTTGGTAAAGTGTTGGAAAAGGTTATAAGAGATAGGATTTATAATCATCTAGAAAAGAATAATTTGATTGGGGTAGTCAGCACGGTTTTATGAAGGGTAGGTCGTGCCTCACAAAAATTGTTGTACCTTGTTGTACCCTGCATGGTGATTGGCTGGTTCCTTTACTGGAGAAAGTGAAAGATGTTTCTCAATTTGCAATTCCAAATGAGCATTATCAATTCAAAGTGCTGTCCTTTGGATGGAAGAGCGCACCAGCAACATTCTAAAGACTACGAGCAGAGTTGTGACAGGATTGACTGTGTCATACATATTGGTGTCTTGGTGATATCTCGTTATTAGGGGAAAGATCACATGTTGTACTTCACAGAGCTGTTTGAAAGATTACAGAAAACAAAATTGAATTCGCGAAGGGAGAGGTGATGCTCTTTGGAAAAACACCGGGCTTGGAACGATGATCCCAAGGAACGTGAAGACGAAGGACATCGCGGAATTTCCACGACCATCCTCGAAGAAAGAGGATCTTCGATTTTTGGAACTTAGTGGATTCTACCAGAAGTTTGTATGAAATCTCAACAGCGTGGTGCAAGTGCTGATGGATTTGCTAAAGAAGAACATGGACAGAATTCCGCTAGGAGGCAACTACAAATCTGTCATAGATCATGCCAAACATACTCAAAAAGTTTTAAGAATTTAGTCCAGAATATAAGTTTTCTTGTTGTTTTAGGCAAATGTAAGCTTAATATTCTAGGTGTGACACAGCTGGTCAAGTCCCTCGATTATATACAAAATGTAATTTGTTAAGCACGAACAAATAAAAGCAGAATTAAGAGCAACATGTTTGGTTGAAATCCCAACCGACACGAAAACGGAACTTACCAATGAGCTGGTTCACTTTCCCGAAACGTCACATAACGCCCCATTGGCAGAAAGGTAATTTGAAACACAGGTGCTTGCAGGAGAGAGATTGCAGAGGAGGGGACAGGATGAGTGCAGAGCTGTCTCTTTGGGACACAAACCAAAACCTTGAATGGCCGCTTCAAACAGTCTGCTTGCCAAAACCAAACTAAACGAAACGGAACAAAGAGTACTGAACTGGGAGAACTGGACGCTCCCCTTCCATTGTACAAGTAATTAAAACAACGATTCAAAGCATTTTGAAGTCCATATTTCCAGACACATCGAAAGCTTTAACTTTCGGATCGCTGTCGAAAAAGATCAAATGCAAAATACCCTTTATAAAGGAGCAGGATCGTCACACTTTCCCCGTAAAATAAAAAACAAAGATCCATCAATACCCAAAGAAGGGTTCTTATTAATATCTCTTAATTTTACATTATTCGTACATTGCAACACGTACATTACACATACAACAGCTATGCAAACATGGACTACTACGTTCTATTTCATTCTGTTTCTTCCTGTCACCGAATGCCTCCATTTCTCATCCAAGATTAGATATTATGTTGACGATTACGATTTATCAGACTGCCACGTGCACAATTTTCAAATTAAGTGGCTGTAACAACAAGATTACATTCCAACACTCTGGACCTTTCGTCATTATATTTCTCCAAAAACATCAATAACTGATCATCTGTTTATATGATTGTCCCAGATGCATTACTGGTAACAAAAAACGTTGAAATGTTGCAAAGCCTAGACCAATCTAAAAGTCTCTTCTCAACAGTCGTATATTTATGCTGATAAATTTTCAAATTCGCAGAAAAGTGGCAGATAGCTCTTTCTGTCTTCTCGTCGTCTTCGTGTAACAGCACAACACTGGCATGCACAGCAGCATCGAAAGCCAGCTTGAATGGCTTCACATAATTAGGTGTCGCTAATATTGCGGCAGTGGTTAACACAGCTTTCAAGTTGGAAAAAAACCTTCTGACAATCCGCTATCCACTATTTGCCTTTCTTCAGCACGTCAGTGAGTGGAGAAGCCACACTGTTAACATTTGAAAAGAACTTCCGATGCAATCCACTCAATCCCAAAAATTGTCGCACTGCTCTTTTTTTGGCAATGGTACGGGAAGCGCCCCACTTACCATTGTTTTTGCATTTCATGGAGCAATTTGTCGATGTCCAATAATATAGCCAAGAATTTGACTTGAGCTTTGGCAAATTCACCGTTGGCTGAGTGCATCACTAAATCATCCTCCAAAGTCGCTCGAACAATTTCATTAAATATTACAAATGTTCCTTGCATGTGTGACTAAATGTCACCAGATCACCTATATATACAACACAACTGCGCAATCCGAAATGACCGTATTTTTTTAAACTTTTAACTGTAGTTGACGCATTTTTCATAACAAACGGCATGACTTAAAACTGATATACTCCATGCATTGAGACAAAAGCTGAGATTCTCTTCGCTCTTTTGGAAAAAGGTACCGGCGAGTAACCTCTGAACAAATCAACTCGGAATTATGAGTTATTTGTCCCACGTTTTCGACACAGTCTTCCAAACAAAAAATAGAATAGGCAGCAGTCTTTGTAACTGCATTGGCTTTGCGATAATCTATCCATAACTGTTCGGTAGTCTGGGTGAGCGCCAGTCGCTGTAAATCACATTATGTTTGACTGATTAGAGCATGCGTTTAATCTTATTTTGAATCTGCGCTGACATTTAGATAGGTTGACCAGTCAGGGTGTTGTTTAATCAGAGCAGCATTTCCTATATCTACGTCGTGCCTAATTAGGTTATTACTTCCCAGCTTCATATGGTATGTCTCAGCATGTGTTAGCCAGATCTATTTCAGGACATTCGGATTTTCCACTGGAAGGTAACTCAATAAGTCATCTCAAAAAGTGACAACTTCTTCGTTCCCGTGTTTAATTCGTGGAATATGCAATTCAGAATGCTTTGAATTTGATTCTTTACTCTGTTTTCTAACAAAAACACAGACTCTTTTTGTTTTCCTTCATTATGAACATAACGTTTGGGCATACTCTTACAATCCACTGTGTGAAATTTCTTTCTGTCTGGAATCCTTAGCAAATTGTTCATATCACTCAATCTCCTTTCGACTTGAAAACTCCACTAAACCTTGTTTACAATTGCCCACTTATCACTGGTAGTAACAATGACACCTTGCCTCCCATAGAAAAATTACGAGTTTTGACTTGCCTGCTTACCGTTTCATTTTACAGTATGATACATTCACATGCCGTCTAGCCGATCCCCGTACGCTATTTGACCATCTCTTAACGTTTGGCACAGAGTCCAGATATGTGGCTTCTGAATTCTAACTCCATTTCTGCTTATTTCGTTTTATCGGTCCTCATCATTCAAAACTAATTGAAATGGACTAAACTTGGTCGGTTGATTTGGGGAATCTCTGATGGGAAAGAGTAAAAGCAGATTTTTTTGTTTTCCAATCATCTCGATCGTCTTGACTATAAGCCCTGAACGTGATGCCACCTTTCTAACGCTCCCTGCCCTCTGGATTGTATACAGCAAATGTGAATTGATTTATTCCTAATCTGTCAATAAATTCCTTGAGTAATTTTGGACTAAATTTGATACTTGCTCTCATTTTAGTTCTGTGGTTATTTCATATCTTGGGAAAGAAATTGAGTAACGCTTCCACAAATCGTTTAGCTGTGATATTTCATAACGAAATGGCACTGTAAATCTACTGGACACATCCATTATTTTGTAGCAAATACGACTTTATATTTCAGGTAGGACTCGGAAGCCACTATTTAAGACACTTGTAAAATATTCTTCAAAAGCAGGACGATTTCTTGAAGGTATGCATTTTATTCTGCCCCGTCGTTATCGAATTACCTGACATGTATGACATGCCTGGAAAAAGTCACATACATCCTTGTGTAGTACAGGCCAGCATAAATTTTAATATAATCTATCCTGATTTCTTCTTGTACCAAAAGTACATACTGGTAGTTCATCTGCTTCCCGCAATACCTCCTTCCTTTAATCCACTGGCAATTTGATTTGATCAACTTCAACCCAATTCTCATCGGACTGAATATGCCTCCGTTTCCCTTTTGAGTCATGATATTTATGTTAGTAACACACCGGGATGCATCTACAATCTCCTTTGATTCAATTGGTTCAGTTCCTCATCTTTTAGTTGTAACTGAGTTAATTTTTCCGAACTAGAGATGTCAAATTTGATCGGACAAGGTATCTGAGAATTTCACTTAACCTGCCTTATCTGTACTCTTTGATCTCTTCTGTTTTAACTGGTGACTTTGTGACCTTCTTATCATACAATCAGAAAAAATCACATCATAAGCATCCTCACATATCTCAGTTGCATGATGTTGCACTTGTTTTTCAACCACTTTGGAGAGGACTCCCACTGTGAACCAACCATAACGTTAGCAAGCATGACACATATTCCTAGAGCTAAGAGTTTGTCAAGTACTCCCACCATAATTTCTGAGTTATCCATTGGACACTCTGACTTCAGTCTACGCTGTTGTACGCATCTTGTCTCCCTGTGAATTCCCGTTGCAAGAACGTTTTTTTCTGGCAATTGACTTTCTGAGGTGTATATAAACCTCAAAGACTGAGAGGATTCTGTATCTCTTAACATTGTAACCTCATGATGTACTTCTCCTGCCGATGTCAATAAACTTTATCTCCGCAAATATGGGGATTAGGAATATCTGGCATTTCTTGCCTCACCAACCTCCGACTCGGTTGCACATTGTTGTGCAAATTTTGATTTCCATTGTCATTTCTATTACCACTTCAACAAAACTCACTGGCTTATCCTGTTTTCCTACATCTGGCTTCCAAATGTTTTTTCTAACAATGCAACGCAGTGATTGCACGTGGCCGTTTTTATCGCAGTGAAATCATCAGACCTTGTTTTAACTTCCCTTATCCCTTCAAGACGTAATCATCAGCCATTATAGTCTCTGATCTTGCCGTTCATACTCTCTGCTATTCCACATGAGTTCTCTACACTTCAAAAGTGAATCTTTGATCTCCTCCAAAAATATTGACTCCCTAAGAGAGTCGTATCTTTGCTCTACTTTAATTCCCTTATTCTTCTATGAAACTTACTCATTTTCTTTATCATTTCAAACACATTATATGTTTGACCAGGATTAAGATTGCTAAAACGTTGTCCGTCGGCTTCTGGCAAGAGCTCATATATACCTAAAATAAATTTCTTTACCTTCTCATAAGTCATAGATTACTCCAATGATAGTGCTAACAACGCATCACGAAGTACAACTTTTATTTTGAATAACAAAACCAACATGGTCACTGGCCATTTGACCTAATTTGCCACCTTCTCAAATGAGATGGAAACGGCTTTCAAGTATTTCTTATCAAACGTAGGCTGAATACGTTAAAACAGATCCCCACCAGGCATTTGGCAACTATTGGTTTGCTCATCCTCACTTTCTTCCATAACAAAACTTGCCTTCGGGCTTTTTCTCCATTGTTTTAAGCAGATATTACTATCGATACGCCAATTTGCGAAGTTCAATCTCCTTTACTATCTTCCTTTCCTCTCTCTCCGTTCGTTCTTTCCTCTTCATTTATTTTTGTGTTTTCGTTCTGCTAAAGCAATTCGTTCTTTCCCCCGTTCCTCTGCTTCACTGTATTGGACAAAAGCTTCACAACTTTTGCCATTTCCTTTCCTTTTTCATCTAATTCAATCTATTGCATTTTCAACTGAATTTTAGCCATATCCAAAGATCCTGGGTGCGTTTCCCGCAATCCTAAATACTGAATGATTGCGAAAATTATAATTCCTTAACTCCCGCACGATGGCAGTTTCACTGCCTGTTGGACTGTCAATACCAGCAGCTTTTCCTTGTTCACCTTTTGTAAAGCAATAGAGTCATTTCTTTCACCCCCAGAAAAGTGTTAGTGACTGAAACAGCCATTACTGCTCCGAGCACATTTTAAAAGTACTGATTTGAAATACCGGTTAAAAAGACATAAACACCTACCTTCCTCTGCCTTTGATTCCAGTAAAGTTAACCATAATTTGTAAATATTGAGCAAATCACGCTAACAGCCACAAAACCGAGATGGACCAGGCCAGACCCACTCAAAATGTTTCAATAAAACAGCCTGGAACGTAACTGTTCCAGTTGTTTTTAGATGGGGCTTAGTAGATGTTCCACAAGTGATGGAGCTGGCTCAGCTAATCATTTTTAAACAAAACATAATTCATTTCCAATATCAACGAATGAAACAACCACGAAAGAGTACAACATATTAAATAACTTAAACTATCCAAAACCCTAACAGATTACCCCAACTTTATGATGTTGTCCCAAATTCCTGAAACAACCACCAAAAACACCCGTTCACAAAAATACGTTAAATTCAAACACAGGTTCTCACAGAAATGATATCAGAGACACAGAACCAGCATGGAGCTCTTCCCCTTCCTGATAACCTGAAAAAAAGACTGCTTGCTAAAATGAAAACAAACCAATCCAGAGTAAAGCTGAGCTGAGAGAAAGTGCCACACCATTTTCATTGTCTAAGTATTTCTTTAAAAAAAACATAGAATCTTCCTCATGTAGATAAACCCAAACATGTCAGAAACCGTGTCTTTATAAAACCATTTGGAAGAAAAAAGTCAAGGAAACGTAATCTCGTTAAGGGAGCAGCATCATTACACTGCACCCTTCACCATTTATCACATGTCAACCATGTTTCCTCTCCATCTCCTCTGCTCGATGTAAAACAACCAGCAATCTGTCCAATCTTTATTCGATAATGGAAGCTTTTCAGTCCCAGGCAACATTGCGTTGAACCTCCCTTTTCACCCTTTCCAGTGTGATCACCTTCGATGATTTGGATTCCAGATCTGCACACAATATGTTCACTCTGCAGTCTAACCAATGTTTTATCAAGTTTGCAGCCAAACCATACGACTCTTCAACCCTACGCAAAGCTTAATAAAACAAAATACCCCAAGAGGATGTTGTGAAACTTGAAAGGGTTCAGAAAAGATTTACAAGGATGTTGCCAGGTTTGGAGGATCTGAGCTACAGTGAGAGGCTGAACAGGCTGGGTCTGTTTTCCCTGGAGGTCGAAGGCTGAGGGGTGACCTTAACGAAGTTTACAAAATTATAAGGAGCATAGATAGGATTAAACAGACGAAGTCTTTTCCCTGGGGTCGGGGAGTCCAGAACGAGAGAGCATAGGTTTAGGATGAGAGGGGAAAGATATAAAAGAGACCTAAGGGGCAACTTTTCACGCAGAGGGTGGTACATGTATGGAATGAGCAGCCAGAGGATGTGTTGGAGGCTGGTACAATTGCAACATTTCAGAGGCATTTAGATGGGTATATGAACAGGAAGGGTTTGGAGGGATATGGGCCGGGTGCTGGCAGGTGGGACTAGATTGGGTTGGGATATCTGATTGGCATTGACGGGTTGGATCAAAGTGTCTGTTTCCATGACGTACATCTCTATGACTCTATAATCATTTTATTCATCTTTGCTAATATCTTAACGGACCGACATAGATGCAAACCAAACTCCCTCTGATCCTCAGTGCTTCCCAGAATCGTACCATTCATTTTGTATTCGCTTTCCATGTCTGTTCTGTTCAAACAATACAAATTCATTTTTTCACATTTGTCGGGTACAATTCTATTTGCCTCTGAACACAGTTTCCATATGATCTTGTAATCGAAGGCTAAACTCCGAACAATTTACCACTTCATCAATTGTGTTATCTCCCGCCAACTCATTCAACAGATGAGCTAAATTCATTTCGAACCGTTTCTTCATTTTCTCCACACTTCTTGAGTTTGGTAGATCTCAAAAATCTATCCCCGTACTGTTAAGTCTCATCGATCCGGCCATAATCTGACAATGAACCAAATATGCAGATGCCGACTGGTCACATGTGGTTCGGCTCTTCTTCTTGTCCCAGCAGATGTGCTCTATAGCTAAGATCACTTCCTACGAAGACCAACCTGATCTCTGGCAAAAGAAAAAAAAATCATTGGTGAAGCTGATAATATTCAGATGGATGTGTCAGCACAATCACATATCAATTACTTGTCCACTTGTACTTTTACTGAGATTTATTCACAAGTGACGTACCAGAAGACTGGAGATTGGCAAACGTGGTGCCACTGTTAAAGAAGGGCGGAAAGGACAAGTCAGGGAGTCATAGACCGGTGAGCCTGATCTCGGTGGTGGGGAAGTTATTGGGGGGAATCCTGAGGGACAAGATGTACATGTATTCAGAATAGTCAACATGGCTTTGTGCGTTGGAAATCATGTCTCACAAACTTGATTGATCTTTTCGAAGAATTAACAAAGAGGATTGATGAGGGCAGAGCAGTAGATGTCACCTATATGGACTTCAGGAAGGCACTCGACAAGGTTCATCATGGGACATTGATTAGCAAGGTTAGATCTCATGGAATAGAGCAAGAACTAAAAATCTGGATACAGAACTGTCTCAAAGGCAGAAGACAGACGGTGGCGGCGGAGGGTTCTTTTTCAGACTGGAGGCCGATGACCAGTGGGGTGCCATAAGGATCGGCGCTGGGTGCTCTACATTTTGTCATTTACAGAAATGATTTTGATGCGATCAGAAGAGGTAGAGTTAGTAAGCTTGCATATGACACCAAAATTGGTGGTGTCGTGGACAGCCAAGAGGAATACCACAGATTACAACAAGATCTTGAGCCATCTTGACCAGTTGGGCCAATGGGTTGAGAAGTGGCAGATGCGAGTGTTGCGGAACAAAGAGACCTTGGAGTGCTGTTCATAGCTCTTTGAAAGTGGAGTCGCAGGTAGTTAGGAAAGTGAAGAAGGCGTTTGGCATCCTTTCCTTTATTGGTCGGATTATGGCTGTACAGGCCATTGGTTACGCCACTGTTGGAACATGGTGTGCAATTCTGTTCTCCTTCCTATCTGAAAGAAGCTATGAAACTTGAAAATATTAAGGAAAGATATATAAGGATGTTTCCAGGATTAGACGATTTGAGCTCCAGGGATAGGCTGAACAGGCTGGGTTGAGGGGTGACCTTATAGAGGTTTATAAAATTATGAGGGGCATGGATAGGGTAAATCGGCAAAGTTATTTTCACTGGGGTCAGTGAGTCCAGAAATAGAGGGCATGGGTTTTGGGTGAGAGAGAAAGATTTAAAAGAGATCTATGGGGGGAAACGTTCTCACGCCGAGGGTGGTACGTGCATGGAATGAGCCGCCAGTGGAGCGGTGGAGGCTGGTACATTTGCAACGTTTAAGAGGCATTTGGCCCATTATATGAATAAGAGGGCTTTGGAGGGATATGGGCGCGGTGCAGGCAGGTGGGACTAGACTGGGTTGGGATATATGGGCGGTATGGTAGGATTGAAGGATCTGTTTCCATGCTGTACACATCTGTATGACTTTATGACTCTACTGTGGGCAAACAATCCTTTGGATCCATTAACTCCTCACCAACCCTCAATAGAGTAACACACAGACCCCTACACTTTGCTGACCCCTGACTAATGCATGTAACCAACACCTTCCTGAACACTTTAAGCAATGTGGCATGGCCAATTCACCTAGCCTACATAACTTTGGACGGGAGGGGACAATCGGAGCAGCCAGAGGAAACACACGCAGATAAGGGAGGAATGTGCAAACTCCTCACAGATATTTGCCAGAGGTTGGAAGCGAACGCGGATCGACGGCGCTGTGACGCAGCAGTGTTAATCACTGAGCCACCACGCCATTCCAAAATGAGATGAGCAGGCATTTGAACATGTATCTTCTGGATCTTCACAAGTTCACCAGCCTTACCACTTTTTCTCCAGCAGAATGATTTTCTCGTTAGCTATCCACAACAATGTGGCCGTAGCTCTTACTCTGGGGTGTGCATGTTTCTTCTTGACCCCTGTATCAATTTTGTAATTCCACCATGGAGTGTCAGGCAGTTTTAGATTTCAAGTAAATATCACTTCAATCTCCACAAGAACAGTTCGTTGAATATTAAAGTGGTGCTCTCGCATCCAATACTCGAATCCCTGTTCAGGGTGGCAGTTGGGAAATGTTCCTTAACCAGTAGAGACAAAGACGAAAAGAACAGTGAGGTTATATTGGACCTGCACAGGACAGTGGTTTGGTCACAGTAGGAATACTTTGTTTCGTTCTGGTCACAGCACTGAGGGGAGCATTTGATGCACTATCGGTGCTGCAAAGGAAACTCATATAACTGCTGCTTCGGTTGGAGCAGTTTAACTAAGAATACAGAGGCTGAATAAGCTTGGGTTGTTATCATTAGAGCAGAGATTTGGATAGTTAGGATCATGGGTGACATGGAGGATAGAAGCTCAAAAGCAGTTAGTACAATTTTAAGCCGAAAATTCGGAGAACTTTTTGTCACCTGG
This sequence comes from Chiloscyllium punctatum, assembly GCF_047496795.1. Classification (NCBI taxonomy): domain Eukaryota; kingdom Metazoa; phylum Chordata; class Chondrichthyes; order Orectolobiformes; family Hemiscylliidae; genus Chiloscyllium; species Chiloscyllium punctatum. Next base: position 61,088,637 of record NC_092781.1, read on the forward strand.
AGGATCGTAGGAATCTGCAGTGCCTCCCAGGAAGTGCAGTAGAGGCAGAAAACATCAAAAGCTTTATAAGAAAATACGTGGATGAGAAATGTCATAAAGTTCAAATCTGTCGGACAAGTGCAATAAAATGTGATTAATACAGATTCAGTGCACTTTTTTGCGCCAGAAACCCGATGGGTTGAAGACATTCCTCTGTATTGTTTCTTTTTTATCGTTAATTTATTCTAAACTTGTGACGCTGACGTGATTTTCCGTTTGTTCTTTTTTGGGTAAGTATGAATTAGTGTATGTTCCAGCTCTTGCTGAGGTCAGTCTCAGCTTCTGTTAAAGTGTTCGTTCACAGATAGCCTTTCCACAATTAATTTATAGACTTTGTATAGACCAGGCCCCTCAAAACATTTCAAGGTGGTATAGCAGATCCTTATTTTCTATGTTTTTTTTAGCAGACGTCATGTGGATATTCTAAGGTAGAAGCCATTGATCAAATCGCTCAGTTTGTAACAAATCAGAATCTCTTCAGAGACCACCGAATGAATCACGAACTAAACAGAGTATCATGTAAAATAAAGTAACATATTTTAAAAGCTGACAGACTCTATTACAACTTAATGATGCTATTCCAATTTCACGCAGTTGTCTTGGAAAAAGCGTAAAATAAAGCACACGTAGGCGACACAGTGGCACAGTGGGTAGCACTGCTGCCTCACAACGCCAGACATCCGGGTTCAATTTCTGCCTCAGGTGACTGACTGTGTGGATTTTGCACATTCTCCCCGTGTCTGCGTGGGTATCCTCCGGGTGCTCCGGTTTCCTCCCACAGTCCAAACAATGTGCAGGTTGGGTGAATTGGCCATGCTAAATTGCCCGTCGTGTTAGGTGAAGGGATAAATGTAGGGGAATGGGTCTGTGTGGAGTTTTTGGGCCGAAGGGCCTGTACCACACTCTAAGTAATCTAAACTAAAAACAGATTCTCACAGGAAGGATGTCACAGAGATAGAGTCGGACAAAAAAAAGGACTATTGAATCTTGCCCTTTCACACCAGCAGATTTACATTAACCAGCAGTTTCAAATAAAAACTATAATAACAAAGAAAGCTGGGAGATCTGGCCACTACCATTTTTTTAGTACAACTGCTTAAACAAAAATACTAAAGACCTCCTCTTGTTGTTGACTTAACATTGACATGTTAACGATTATTAAAGTAGCGAGTTCAAACAATCTTGCACCTCTGCCATTATTAATCCTTTCGAAAAATAACAAGGGCAAAATAGCATTGTCAAAGGGCCAGCGCGATTACATATTGAATTAACAAGGAAATTATTCGATGACAGTGTGCAGCAAAAAAGGTTCTCTTAAGGTGCTCGACATATATAATAATTAGTCACTGAATAGTCTCAGCAAATTTAAAGTCATCACTGAAACGATTATTAAAAGTATTTGGATATTGCTGTGAATGAAAACGCATGAAAATAGTGCAATATTGCTGCTTGAAGACAATTGCAATGAACATTTCATGGTCATGACCACGTTAATCCGTTCCTTGGGGTTTTAAATACGAATATAAGTCTACATTTCTCACATTGTATCATTAGGGTAAATCTGTCGTAATGTGTTTGTTCAAAATAATTCGAACAATTGCAGTCCTAATTACAGCTTCCCAGTAGACATAGCACACGATATAAAATAACATGTCTGAATTGTCACATCACCAATTCCGAGAAAACACTGAGACATTCCCTACAGGAGGAGGTGAGAGATCGTTTTACAAGCAACACAATGCATCTTCCAAGGCAAATGGTGGCAAAAGTATTCTACACTATTCTTGCTATTGTTGGTGTTCCTGGTAGGTCTTATAACCATCTCTGTTGTATAAGTCCGGGCATTGAATCGTACTCACTTCCACGCTTGGATTGATGTTTAGTTTATTTTTTCTTTTAGAAAATTAAAATGCAATGGTAATCGATAGTGTCCTCATTTACTCAGACTTAAGTGAAATGTTTGTCTTTTAAAAGACTCCTGGTAATGAGTAGCATTGTCTCTTTCTTTATACTGTATAGAGTGCGTTTGCCAGAGGCCACAGTGATGGCGTTTCGCTGAGCACCAATTCTGGTTTTCCAGAAACTGTTGAGCAAGAATGGGCTCTCACTGGTTTTTCTAAGCTTACTATCGGTAAATGGGTTTTATGACAACCACTTCTTGTTGACATTTAATATTTCCAATTTCATGATCTAAAAGACATTGCTGGTGCTCAGGTGGCTTGCTCCACATGGAGACCAGGTACAACATGAGCAATAACTGAGTTGAGCAGGTCATTGTGAAGTGAAAAGCGAAATTCAACATGGATGGCTTTGAATACCTGGTGGCTGAGACAATGGATGCTTGGGGGCACGATATTTGTAAGGCTAGATAGCTGGTTTAGTGTTGAGCATTGGTTTCGATTATAATGTGTTTTGCTGAAATTATTTCAACGAAAGTTTTCATGTGAACAGTGACATTAAAACAAGTTGCACGTTACACTGTTGTGAAATTTACTAGGAGAAGTGTTGAGAGTAGTGTGGCGGCACTGCCCCAAATTGGTTCAAACAACTTTGATGAAAAGAACGTTTCTCTTCATGCTGTTTATCGTGCGCCGAACGTTAATGGTTTAAAGGAACGTTCTTAACATATCATACGTCTGTGAGTATTACTTTGTCCTTGGTTAGCATGTATCTTTGGTTAGTACTGCTTCCACACAGTGCCAGAGTCACAGGCGCGATTGTAGTCATGGAACATTGTATGGAGTTGGCCATGAAAGATGTGCAGATTCCATGGATTGACCATGGTAAATGCGTGCTAACGTAGATAGTGTGTGCTAGCGTGTCGGTGTGTTTCTCTTTGGAAAGTCGGTGCTGGCTCGATGGATGAAATGGCCTCGATGCACTGTCAGGGTTCTTTCATTCTATTAATTTCAATGTATTATTGTTATCATTTTTATGACGATGGTGCTGCAGAAGACGTGCTGACATTTTGGAGATGAAGGCTCTGGATATATTTTTCAACAGATTTACAGTGAGACCTGCTGTTCATAGCACGGTTTGCAGTAATCGTCAACGCTGCCGTATTGCTGTTATCCCACTAAGGCCACAGCGATCAGAAAGGCAAAGAATCCGTGGTAGATTTTATTTTCACCGACCAAAGGAGGTTTGGGTTGGGAGGACTGCTACACTGTTTCAGACATTTGATTGGGTTGGTTCTCCTCCAAGCTGACGAGTTAGCATAATGCAGATTCGGTCATAATGAGAGAAAGTCACCCGTGCTGATATGACCTGCTTTGTGGCTTTGAGGGACTCAGTGACTTAGAGATTTTCAGTGGTCTGCAACTGATTCATAATCCTTCAGCCGAGATCTTCTAAGAAAGAAAATGAGTCATCCATCGATCCTCAGGTGGCAAGCTGTTCTTTGCCTTTTGTCTGAGAGATGTCACTTCCATGGTTGCCACAATTGTTGCATGGGGCTCAAGGTGTCACTGCTCAATGTTAATGAAACAGTTTCTTAGAAATTCTGCTGCATCTTCCTAACAATTTTGACGATTTGAAAGTGGATATGTGTGGGAAGGACAGCTCGACGGTATTAATTGTATATGAAGTCAGTAATGACTAGAACTTCTGCTGGTTGAGGATGACCGTTCAGGGAACCTAACTGCACAGATCATTGAGGGTGTCCGACTTTTTCTGGCTGGATGATTTAACTTTAAGATTTTCAGACGGCTTTATCAAGTTGAGGTTGTTTATTGACGATTATATTTATGTGAGTAGCGAAGGATAAAACATACTCCAAGGGACGAGAGTGAGGAACTGTTGAAAACATTTGCTGCTGTCCACAGCATGTGCAAGTTTTTAAATGCTGGCCGTGACGATAAGTCTCAGGTGAACATTGTCAAAATACATTGCCATTCTAAGTTGCATTAGTAGCACCGTGTAGCCATATCTGGCTTGGTTGACTTTTATGTGGCAGGATTTACGCAGTGAATCACAATCATTGACGAAATAATGTCCTAATTGTTCAATGCCAAAATGATAGAACATGTTTTGATGGAGTGTTGGGTGGCAAGATATCAAAGGAAATTCATTTGTCTGCAAATAGCCTATGGAAGATTCAGAGAATACGCAGTATCGTTATGAAGCATTCAATTATTTGTTTGACCAATTACATGTGCATTTGTGTGGATGTTGTCATTTTAAGGAGAATTCAAACCTTTCAGAGAAACCCATAGAGCAGAGAAAATCAACTGCTGCTTATCCCAGTAAAATATTTCATTAATTATGCTAATCATGTTCTCCCCTATTCATTTTTGAAGTGTGCAATAGAATATTTCAGAATTTGATCCTGTGTTTCAGATTCTTAAAACTTGATATGACACCGAACAACAAAAATGTTTATGCTGATGCCGATCACTTAGAGTCTGGATCAGACACAGAAAAGATGTTAATGGTAACTTCAAGCCCACTTTCCTTTTCTGTCTCTTACAGTTAATTTAATGGCGATTGTATTCTTATCTTGGGGCAAGTGTGACTTTCTACCTGCACCATTCGCTATCTGGTGGCCATGGCAGCATCAGATTTCCTGTTCATTGTATTGACGTTATTCTTGATCGGTTCAGTTACTACTATTACCCACGGTGTTTCCTGGGCATCACTCCTGTTTGTGGTATTATTTATGCCCTGAACCGCTTATCCATTGATTGTTCTGTCTGGTTCACTGTCGCTTTTTCTTTTGATCGTTTTGTGGCCATTTGTATTCATCACATGAAAACTAATTATTGCACTGAGAAAACAGCGATGAGAGTTACAGCAACAATATGCGTTTTCTTTTTTTTAAAGAACATTCCTATTTATTTTCGATTTGAACCTTAAAGGTATTACAACAATGTTCCATGGTACTGTTCTACGAGGGAAAGTTATCATGATGAATCTCAATGGATTAGCTTCCGATATTTTGAAAAATTCTTAACACCAATTTTACCATTCGCTTTTCTTCTCTTGCTCAACGTTCTTACAGTGCGACACATCTTCCATACCATTAAGGTGCGGAAGGGACTCAGGGACCAGAGGAGAATAGAGAATGATCCAGAAATAGAGAGCAGAAAGAACTCTGTCATTTTACTGTTTTCCATATCAGGCTGCTTCCTACTTCTCTGGCTGATGTATATTTTATACTTCTTTAATGTCGCTTATCATTTGGATGACTACGTTTTTGATCTCTTTGAACAAATCGCATATATGCTTCGAAACTTAAGTTGTTGCACAAATGCATTTATTTATGTGGTGACACAAAAGAATTTCAGAGACCAGCTTAAGTATGCTGCGAAATATCCAATTGTAAAAGTAATTAAGTTGATTTCTAAATCTAAGTGATGGAGAGTCAACCTTAAATACATACAATGGAACAAGCTGCCCAGATGAGGAATTACAAGAACGGAAAAGGAGGACTAACGATGGGTTCGCATTCCTTTTAAATTGGGTGATGAATGAAACTGAGGAGAATGACATTGGAGGATAAAGTATGTTGCAGTGCTGCTCCAAATGCACAATAGTCAGGAGAAAGGTAAACAGCAGCAACAGATATAATTGGATGTGCAATCAGATATTCGAAAAATGAAAATAATTCATCCCATTCAATCGGTATTCAGAGAATGAAACGGACAAAGAAAAAAAAAGAAAAGCGACCCACAACATGGTATCATCGTTCATTTGGGACGAACGTTGATCAGGCAAAGGCAGACACATCCTCACTTAATTGTCTGATGCAAAAGTCTGTGTAAATGTAATTAGAACAAAGTCGGCATATGTGTTATTTAAAAAGGTAAATAATGTATTTCATACTTTGGCAAGCATCCTATAGATTATAAATGCATTTTCAGAATTAATTAGTCTGTTTCCATTTCATTGCCACTAATCTGATATTACTTATCATTATTTGTTTCTATCCACTAATCGGGCGATGGGTTGCTGGGGGTGAGTTCAAGTCCAATCAGATGGTGTGTTGACTACTAGAGTAGAAACATTCAGAATGAGGCTGAATGTAACAGATAAGCTAGCGTGAATATCTCAACTACATTATTTTGTGATTCTGACTCAATTCGTTGAGCCGAGCGGGAACTGACTCAGGATGAATTCCAAAAAAAACATTCACCCAATCACGAGAAGTATTGTCTGAGTCGCCCGTTCGCTCCTAAATTCGCTTTTGACTCAGCTCATCGTGGTGAATCACTCATTCATTCTAGCTGCTGGAAATCCGATGTCTGAACCACAACATACTTCCCGCGAAGCTCATTGGTACAGGAAAGAAGAACTATCTCTGCCTTTTGGTCTCCCTCGTGGATAATTTTCTGCAGCTGTTCTCTGACATCCTTGATCACCGAAGACAATGCTGTTCTTAAAACAAAGTTTCATTGTCCTTGATTCTTTTCCAGGAGGTGTTGTTAAGGAAAAAGGGTCTAAAAATGTATGGCTTTAGGGGTTAACTTATACTACCCAAGGAAACAATCGGGCAGAAGACATTTTTAGTTTTATTTTTAAATAATCTTTGTATAATGCAAGGAGAATGGCTCGTTCTCCCGGTCGGGTATTTTCTAGTTTTTTTTTGGTTTTGGGTTGAGATCGAGAGAAACTGCTGAACTGGAAAAGAGTTCCCACGCTTCAGTAAATGAAAACTGGGTGATCTTCCCTCTCACTGACATCTCTCCAGTAAGAACCTGTGGTTGCATGCACATTTCATTTTACACCAAGAGATGTATTTTTGGGGATGTTGTAGGAAATTGGAACAGCTTTAAATAGCGGGGAATATAATGCCGATTGGGTTATCGAATAGTTGTTATTCTATCTTCTGTTCTACTTTGTTTATTTTTCCTTCGGTGGTGTGTAAATAAATTCTGATTTATAGGAAGTCGAATGGTTAAACCAGTTGCATCACTCCTCCGATATCCACCATACGTGTACCTGAGTCAAATGGAAATGTTCGGGTTTGGGCTGCCTTCGTATGGGTAAAATCAATGACTGCAGATGCTGGAGACCACATTCAGGATTGGCAGTGCTGGAATAGCACAGAGGTTCAGGCAGGATCCGACACTCACCTCTTATACTCTCTGCCTTCTTATGGCTATCTAGCCTGGTCCAAACCACCGGGCAGCAGGGATATTGACATGACATTCTAAAGCTATGTTAATTTATTGGAAATGGCAACCATGTTACCCATCTGAAGCATCCTCCATTAGTTCACCGTGTTCACCATTCTCCCGAACTTGAAAATAAACCTGAATGACCTGCGGATTTCAGTAACCAAAAACAAAAGGAAAGCCAAAATGATTGATCCAATGACATAGATCTTAGTTCTGAAGAATTGCAACTTGACATGCATCATTACCTCTAATTTTCTTCTGCAGATGCTGCCAGACCTGCTGAGCTTTCCAGACATATTTGTTTTTTTGCTTATTCCTACCTCCCTATTCAGCGGTGAAACAAATGGATCAGTCTTCACTCCTCTGAGAAGTCATCAACGTCTCAAGTTTCCAAACAAAGAAACGAATTCGTGACCTAGATTATCTCAAGGGACTTCTGAACAACTTGGACATTCAATATTTACCGGCAACCGCATGACTATGGTGTTGCAATCCCCAAAATGTGAGTTACGGTCATCCTCAGCCTCATGGATGGCAAACAGTTATTCCAGATCTGGAAACTGGAGCGTCTGTGATTGCAGACTATGACATTTCTGAGTCATAGATAAGTTTGCTGCAACACATTGCCCATTGTCCATTCAAGTAGCTCACTTTGCACAAGCTGACTTTTTTTTGCAGCCAAGTTGACAAATGGTAAGTAGTAAATGCAAAAGCATGTTTTTAAAGGCAGGACAGATTTCATAGGGAAGAATCCGGCCTGAAACATCTTGGGAAGCATTCAACCTGTTTTCACTGTAGCAGATTATCTGCTGCAAACAGTTTTTCTGTCTAACAGCTAAAATTAAATCATACTGGAAAAATAATATCTGAGCTGGGCGAACAGGCCATTCCCATGTCATAATTGTAAGTAGCCCTTCCCGTCATATCCACGTTTCTGCCTTGACGACAACTTTTGAAAGAAACCCAAGGATAACATAACCTGATTAAAGGTACAGAACTTAAAGGTACAGAACCGTCACAATTAACATCATAAAACCGTACTAAAACATTTCTTGGACTCAATTTAATAAAGATCAGAGGGAATTTCTCGCTGGTATTGTCACATATGGTTCTCCCGAGTTAAAAACATTTGAAAAGCATCGTAGTCTACCCTATTGTACTGAGTTGGGATTCACCTATTTCCATATTTGCACTGACGTCATCTCTGTTACAAAAAAAATGATGTCATCGTGAATGAGAGTGACTTAGCAGTGCAGTTAAATTCTATGCAGAATTTTACTTCATGCCCACGTTATAAACACAATATGGCTGTTCCCAAATAGATACACAAATATTAGCTACAAATCTCATTGTCAACCATTCAATAACATTAACGGCACCTCAAATGAAAAAAAATTGTCATACCCACAGCCCATATTTTCTAACAGTGAAGATCGAAAGATGCCGGTGTTGGATTGGGGTGAATACGGTCAGAGGTTACACAATACCGTACTACAGTTCAGCAGGTTTATTTGAAATTACAGCTTTCGAAATGCTGCTCATTCCTTATGGTGAAGTGTCCTGTACTTGGCAAAGGAACAGTGCATCGAAAACGTGTGGTTTCAAATAAAGCTGTTGGAGGGAAAGTTGGTGTTGTGTAACATCTGGCCTTTTTTTAAATCTACAACTGACATCTCGAAGCCCGACTTTAAGATTCAAGTGAAAACAATCTTGTTCTTAATAATGTTGTAAATGTTTCCAAGAAAGATACACATTAGAAAAATAATTGTTTTTCCTATAATCCAAGAATCTCTCAGTCCTTTGTTTCGTCATTTCGTCATTCTTCATTGATCAATATTCTCAATATTGTGACGACACGACTTGAAATAGTGTGAGGACACTGTGCCCTTAAGAGGCGCTCTGACTTGTCTCTCTGGCAAACGAATCTTGTCACATTCGTGACGAACGGTCTCCTCTGACGGGCACTTTCTAAACAGCTGGGACTTTTCCATGGTTGGCTTTTTTCCTGGGAAGGCAAAACAATCATGAGTGAGCACCATTACACCGACACAGAATCAATATACTTGATTTCACATTCGTTGATGTTGTTTGCTGGCTCCTGGAACTGAATGTCTGCGTCCTCTGTTGCTGGAGTGATGGCTCAGGCAGTGAGACGTCCTCTTGTAGATCACAAGGCAGAGAATGTTTCGTTCGTTGTTTCTTTCTGCTGGACAAGACCGAATTATAATCACAATCCCCACAGTGTGGAAACAGGCCATTCAGCCCAACAAGTCCACAGCGACACACCAAAGAATAACCAATGCAGATCCATGCCCTAAATTTGCTCATTGTCCAGAACTTACATGTATTCGAAAAGTATAGTAAATTTAGGATAGCCAATTCACTTAACCTGTGCAGTTTTTGTGCTGTGGGAGGAAACCAGCGCACAAAAGGCACGCAGTGAGAACCTGCAGCTTCCCGGAGGTGGAATTGAATTTGTGACCCTAGCAATTAGCAAAGTAGCAGAGTTAACCACTGAGCCAGCGCAGCACTTCAGCTACTGGACTGAACTATAATTATGTTACCGAATTTCCATTGCAAAATTCGTGTTTATGTGATTATACCTGCATTGATAATATTGATAATTCGGGTTTAAATAAGGCGTTGAATTGTTAAGGCCGTCAATATAATAAGATATTCTTTTTGTATCATACTCTGTTGTAAGGATGAATTATGTTTTCCAGAAAGCATCACTGCAAACGAATTAAATCATATCCGAAACTCAGTGTCTTATACTTGCCTTTGATCTATGCCATCTGCATAGCATACATTGGGGTAAGAGTTGGTTCGGGGGTGGTTGGGGTCTGGTCTGTTGTCGTCCACAATAATGGATAGGGACAGGCTGAAGAGACTGGGGTTGTTTTACCTGGAGAGTCAGAGGCTGAGGCGTGACCCTATAGAGGTTTAAAAAATCATGAGTGGCATGGATAGGTTAAACAGACAAAGTCTTTTCCCTGGGGTCTGGATGTCTGGAACTAGAGGGCATAGGTTTAAGGTGGGAGGGGAAAGATATACAAGAGACCTAAAGAGTAACGTTTTCACGCAGAGGGTGATACGTGTATGGAATGAGCTGCCAGAGGAAGTGGTGGAGGCTGGTACGATTTCAACATTTAAGAGGCATTTGGATGGGTATTTGAATAGGAAGTTTTTGGAGGGATGTGCGCTGGGTGCTGGCAGGTGGGACAAGATTTGTTTGGGATATCTGGTCAGCATGGACGGGTTGGACCGAAGAGTCTTTTTCCATGCTATACATCTTTACGACTCTATGACTCTATGTGCCTTGAGACTAAGTCCTTCAGGCATACTCCCGTGACGGGAGCCCACTTACATAACCGTTAGGTTTTGAATCATCTCTCTCTACTTTAGGTATTTTAAAAATAGGAAGCAGAATTCTTGCTTCAATAACCGACTCTCAGTTTTTCAAGTTAAAACTAGAAATAATTTGGCCGCTAACCTAGAGAGCTTCTTAATCACGGCCAATCTCTCTGGCTATACCTTCATCCAAAACCTTTCAGATTAAAAAAAAATGCTTTGCATTACAAGCGTCATTCCTTATTCCCTCTTTATTATTCAACACATACGGACTTCATCTAAATTGTTTAATCTGTCAAAGGATTCATGTCGTAATACATAAACTCACTGTAGTTTCCCGAGACAGTGAAATAATCCGAGATGTGCGGTGGAGTTGTGGGGAGCAGGCAGTGTTCTGTGTGAAATGTGGTTTCACCTTCGGAAGTGAAACACTGACAGTGTGTACTTTCTGCAGCTTAGCTGCACAGCCACGAAAGTCTTCCCCGTTCCACCGTTAACACCACTCCTCCTCACCAAACAAGGCACTGTATTACTGAAGAAATTGTCAGGTTTACTCTAAATGGTCTTGGTCCAGTACCTCGCCAGATGGTACATTGTACAAAAACCTAATTTTGCTGCAAGGTCGACAGAGGGATGGATTAACCTGCAGAGTGAGATGAGCTTATGGCTATGTTTAGTCGTCCAGTATAGTTACTGGTCCAATTAGCATTCACAGTGTCAGCTGAATAAAGATTAATCAATAGCTTGAGGAATAGGATAGAGTTAGGCCTTGATTTTTTTTATAGTTGTGGCATTAGATAAAATAGCAAATAGAAATGCTTTATATCGTGTTTTACCAACAAATTGAACACTGGATTTAGGGGGAGGGTTTTAATTAGTGTTACGGCTGGCTTGCGGATCAGCTTCGATTTTCAGTTATAATGAGCACCTTGTTTTAATATACTGGTAGGTTTCTGTTCAGAATGGATTTACATTTTATCAAGAGCATGCAGCTATTCTTAAGGTGAGGTTTAGTGTTGAGCATGTAACTGGAATTATTATTTTTGTGACTTAGTCTTTGTCTCATTTGAGATACATCATTTGATTCTGAGGAAGGTGATCGATATTTTTCGAATTGCATGAATTGCAAGACGACAATTTATGAAAGAGGGAGATGCTACAGCAGCCATGGTGATTAAGGAAAACTATGTATCATGAATGTTGGTACTTTAATTTGAAGTCATATTGAGTAGAATGGTGCGTGAAATACTGACAAGAAACCTAATTAAAATGAGACTTATGGAAGAACTTTTAAAAAAAAGATGAGTGTAAATTGTCCTGGGCATAAACTTCTTTTATCCAGACGCTGAGTTTTTGCCAGTAGATTTTGAATATTGGAGTTGCCAGTAGAAAAAAGGTTATAACATTAAGACCAGAAATTGCTAGCCAGTTAATTTAACATACTCTAAAAACAAGACATATTAGAACTGAAACCTGTCACATGTGGAGTTCACCAAGGATCGGTGCTGGGTCCACTACATTTCGTCATTTATATAAATAATTGGATGCGAGTGTAAGAGTTATTTAGCTTGCAGAAGACACGAAAATTGGAGTTATAATGGACAGCGAGGAAGGTTATCTTAGATTTCAACGGGACCTTGCTCAGCTGGGTCAGTTGGCTGAGAAGTGGCAGATGGAATTTAATTCAGACAAATGCTTTTTTTTGAAATTCGAGTGTGGAAACAGGTCCTTCAACCCAAGCAGTCCACACTGACCGTCCGAAGAGGAAGCCACTCAGACCAATTTCCCTTTGACTAATGCCCCGAAAACTATGGGCAATTTAGCATGGCCAATTCTCCTGACCTGCACTGTGGGAAGAATCTGGAGTACCTGGAGGAAACCCACGCAAACACAGGGAGAATGTGCAAACTCCACACAGTCACCTGAGGGACAGTGGTGTGTGAGGCAGCAGTGCTATCTACTGAGCCTCCGTGCCACCCATTTTGGCAAAGCAAATCTTAGTCGGACCCACACACTTAATGGTAACGTAGTAGGGAGTGCTACTACATAAAGAGACGTTGGAGTGTAGGTTTACAGCTCATTGAAATTGGATTCGCAGGTAGACAGGACAGTGATGAAGGCATTTGGCATGCTTTCCTGTATTGATCAGAGTATCGACGACAGGGGTTGGGAGGTCATGTTGCAGCTGCACAGGACATTGGTTGGGCCACTGTTGGAATAGTGCGCGCAATTCTTTTCTCCTTCCGATCGGAAGGATACCTCAAAGGGTTCAGAAAAGATTTAAAATGATGATGCCAGTGTTGGAGGATTTGAGCTATAGGCAGATGCTGAACAGGCTGGGGCTGTTATTTAGATTAGATGACTTACAGTGTGGAAACAAGCCCTTCGGCCCAACAAGTCCACACCGACCATCTCATGAGCAACCCACCCAGACCCACTCCGCTACATTTAACCCTTCACCTAACACTGCGGTCAATTTAGCGTGGCCAATTCAACTAACCTGCGCATTTTTGGACTGTGGGAGGAAACCCACGCTTTTATGGGGAGAATGTGCAAACTCCACACAGACAGTTGCTGTGAGGCAGCAGTGCTAACCACTGTGTAATCATGCATCCTTCGAGTGTCGAAGGCTGATGTTTAAGCGGTTTTCCCGATCATGAAGGGCAAGGATAGTTTAAAAAGACAAAGTCTTTTTGCTGGAGTTCTGGGGTCCAGAACAAAAGGGAAAAGTCTTAGGATGAGAGGGGAAAGATGTAAAAGATAATATAAGGTTCAACTTTATCACGCAGAGTGTTGTACGTATCTGGAATGAGCTGCCAGAGGAAATGGTTGAGGTTAGTACAATTGCAACATTTCCAAGGCACTGGATAGGAATATGAAAAGGAAGGGCTTGAATGAATATGGGCCGGGTACTAGCAGGAGGAATTAAATTGAGTTTGGATATCTGGTCAGCATGGAGTGTTTGGACAGAAGGTTCTGTTTCCGTGCTGTACATCTCTATGACTCTATTTAAAAATGCAGCTTTGTAACAAAGACGTAGTGTGGGTTTTCGAAGTGGAATTCATGTACAGCAACGTTACTGGAGCTTTCATTTGAAAGTGGTAATAGAAAGATGGGATGAGCATTCAAATGTCATCCAATATACTTGATAGATGGGCAAATTTCTTTAACATGTAGTTAATTGAGGATCTGTCATGCAGTTGATGGGATTTGAATAAAAGCAGGAGGGCATTTTCTCCGCTGCTGTCTGTTGTCCTAACTCTTAATTAGGCAAAACACTGATTTTAACGAATATTAAAGTGCACTTTTGAGCAGCTTTCTGAATTAGGACGGACTCATATCATAAGTAAGTGCGTTCGTGCAGTGACTTAGATTGCGCAGCATGAACGTAACTGTTTGTATTCTGAATACAGAGTGGCTACAATGCCTAATGTTTACTACTGTTGTGTATTAATACAAGAAACCTATGAAATATACGAACTACAGAAGAATATAGCTGCCAGATATGTTGAAGATCAAAGTCACAGATCTCCTCTGGTACTCCATGTCTATGGAATTACAGTATACTTTGAGTTGCCAACCTCACCGGGACTTACAGATGTGACTACTGAATAATAAATGCCGATAAATCAGGGTTCAGCAAAAAGAAAATGAAACAAGTGGATGCAATGGAGTTAAAACCATACCAAAATTATCAAATGACACCAACCAGGATCAGTACAATAGTTCATCTTTCCAAAATCAACATTTTCTTTTACATATAAAAGTTCCTCTGTTCAGCGTGGTATTTTTTAAGCAGAGGTGAGAGGTGAGCAGCAGTTGTTCTGAGCAATAACGTTGCCGTTGACGCTCTTTAACATTTTGACTTAGACATTGACAACATGTTCCCAGAAATCTCTCAACATTTAAATTAACAGTGGATGAGACAAAATATTCGTTGCTGAATAACAGTAGAAACAGGTGCAATGAAAAAGAAAGACGATGGGAAATCATAATAATGGATCTGCCACAGTACAACCGTTGAGCAAAGGATTTCACAGGGAAACATATACTGAGCAATCGCGCACGAGATGTGCAGATAGCCAAGGAAAGAGAAATAGAAACAAAGATGAATAGTAGCAGAGATCTGGACTGGAGAGCCAGACAGGAGATGGATGAGGTGAGACAGATTGTGGGAGACAGAGTATGAATAGAGACTAGGCGAGACAGATTGGGGGGTCACTCTAGGTCAAGGACTCGACGAGACACAGTGTTTGGAGAGACTGCGAGAGTCATAGTGTAGGGAAGGCGTGGACGACAGACGGTGAAGAAATTAAAGGAGGCGGGCAGATTTCATTTGCAACACCCAATCAGTGTTCAAAGGCTCACTGCAGATCAAAGGAAAGATTACTACAACCCTCCACTAAGGGAGCAACCTGATAATTTGGTCTGCCGTGTCGCTGAAGCCAGGTGCTCTTTACTCAAACAGGCATTTGGTGAAATGTACAGCTTTGCAGTATCGCTATTGTGGCTTCAACTAAACATTGATCGAAAGTCCTTACAACTGTGATGGCCCAAGATTTATGGACTGTCACCAAGCTTTCACAGTCCTCAGAATGAACACTCCATACCTTTGTGAACTTGATGCTGCCCTTCACTTTATCACCTGAATTTACCGATATGATTAGACAAATAATAATCTCTGGTGTATCTTTTGATTATCACTTGGAACTTCATTTTCATCACACCTCACTCCAGGAACAAAGCTAAGGACAAATACTGAGGAAGTACCCACGTGAGCAATCCTTGAACCTTTTGTGATGCCACACATAACTATTTATTGAAAATTAAACATTTTGTAAAGGAGGCTGTTAAATTCTCAATCGTACTCTGTCTCGCTCAGATTTTAAATGTTAACCTTGTACCCTAAACTTAAAATGATCCTCCCACAATTCATATCAAATGATCCCAATTCATATCAAATCAATTCTTGTAAGACAATGGACCTGCATTAAATCTAAAAATTCATTTCCCCTTAGATTTGATACCTATTTTCACCAGTCATTTTCTTTCAGATTCAGTTAAGTAAGTGAAGATTGTCATTCTGAATAGCGGGCATTGTTGCCTCTCAAAACATATCACACATTATCTGCTGAGAATGGTTGTGGTGTGAGTCATTTATGTCATATTCAACTGAAACCTTCCAAACTACTGCTGCGTTTAGTCCGGAACAACATGCCAGTGCTATATCTTGTTCACTAACTTGGCTTTTAAGTCAAAGAGTGTTTTGTTCTGATTCGTTGTCGCATTTACTTTGATTGATTTCGAGTCATAGAGTTACAGAATAATACAGTATGGAAATAGTCGCTTTGGTGCAACCTGCTCCAGACTGACCATGGTACCCAGTCAGCTATTTATAATGTGGTCCCTATTTAAATTGCAACACCCAATCAGTGTTCAAAAGCTCAAAACCCTTGTCAACCATGTGCCTGTTCAAATGTTTTATTTTTAAAATGATATTGTTATATCTGGATCAAACACTTATTTTCCGTCATCCCATTCCACTTAGGTTCCACTCTCTGCTTGATAAATTTGCCCCACAAGTCCATCTTAAAATTGTCCCCACTCATCTTACACCTATGCCCTCTAGTTTTAAACTCCCCATCCTGGGTAAAACGTCGATATGAATTCAAATTGTCCATACCTCTCATTACTTAATACACCTCAATAAGCTAAGCCTTCATTCTCTTTGGTTCCAGGAATAAAGTGCTATCCTGACGAACATCTCCCTAGAACTCAGGCCTACTAATCATGGCATTATCCTTGTAAATGTTTATCACACTCTTTCCAGTTTAAAAGTGTATTTCTTAAAACAGGGTAACCAATTCAGAACACCACACTGCAACTGCGGCCTCACCAACGACATATGCAGTTGTAACATAACTTCCAAACTCCTATATTCACTGCCTTCAACGTTGAAGACCAGCATGCGAAATAGCTTCTTCACTACATTATCTAACTGTGACGCCATTTTCGAAGAACTATGCACCTGTACTCCTAGGTCCGTCTGATCCCAAAGATCCTGTATGAATTGACAATTCCCTCCATAAGTCTCACATTGGTTTGATTCTCCAATGTGTAAAACTTCACACTTATTTGTATTTTTGAATTGAATTCACTAATCATCAGCCCACTTCTCCACCTGATCAAGTGTCGGGAAGCGTGGTCCGTAAAATACACAGTACGTCAGGAAGCAGCCAAGGAGCAGGAGAGTTGACGTGTTAGATATATGCCCTGGATTTGCCGTCAAAACATCGATTCTCTTGCTCCTCGGATGTTGCTTGCCCTGTTGTGCTTTCTTCAACCCCACGCTTTTCAATGGTGACACGCCAGCATCTGCACTCCTCGCTTCCGCATCTGATCAAGAACGCTTAGTTTTTTGATAAGCTCCTTGATATCAATGATGCCTCCTAATTTTGGATTATTTGCAAATATACTAATCATGCCTTGTACATTCTCAGGAAGATCTTTCTTTAAATAACAAAAGGCAAAGTTCCCAGCACTGACAACTGTGGCAAACTAGTGACAGGACTTCAGCCCATGAAGTAACTGCAAAAAAGACCCTCTGTTTCCGACCATCCATCCAATTTTGAATCCGATTAGGTAGCTCTCCCTGGATCCCATGAGATCTTACCTGCCTGACCAGTCTGCCATTTGGGACCTTGTTGGAGGTCTGAGTGTAGTCCGTATCGCGAAATCCCACCACCCTAACTCCACCTATACTCCTCGTTACTTCTCTGAAAAGGAATCTCTCGTACGTCTGTTAGACATGAATTCCCGCGCATAAATCTATAATCAAACCGATTAATATGATGCTTCATCCCAGCCCTCAATACTTCCTCCAACAATATGCCTACACCTGATGTCAGACTCACTCGACTATAGTTGCTTTGTTTGTATTTGCTACATTGATTAAACATTGAAATAGCATGAGAAAACCTCCAGACAACCAGAACTTTACCAGTAGATAACGACGAAGCACAAATGTCTGCAACGGTCTCTGCAGTTTTTCGCTAGTCTCCCACATCTTCTGAAAACGGACTTGATCAGGTGAAGGGGATCTAATCAGCTCAATAAGCTGTAAGTTTGCAGACATCTCTTGTCGTGGTAAACTGTCCAAAATAGCACCATTCTTTCCCTTGTTTGCTTAGCGTAGACGATTCTCTCCTGAGGAAACAACGATGAGAAATACTCGTTAAAAATCTCGGCACTCTCCTGTGGCTCTACGCATAGACGGCGATGTTGACATTTAAATGAATCTAATCTCTCCCTTTTCACCTTTTTCACTTAATATAGCAAAGGAAAATCGTGGAAATTTCTGCAGAATTACCTACACGTAAACGAATTCGTTTACCTACATGTAAACGAATTGCAGCCATTTGTTGTCAGAAGCTGAAGGCAAAGTATTGCATCCACTAACTGTCCGAACATGCAGAGCAGAGGGCTGGGGTTCGGAGTTGGTGGAGGTGGGCAGATGTTGGTGCCTATAATTGTGGACACTTCCTTAACTGTCACTAAGTTTCCTGATGAGCAGAACAGTCTCTTTGAGACGTGAGTGAGAGACTTAAGATTATCAAGAAAGCAACTTCGGTGCACAGGAAGACACTGTCCGTATTTGTGGAGGGATCACAGCTGGGTAGAAAGATTAACGTTTAAATGTAGATATGCGCAGAGGAGAGTCGTTGAAGCATTCTTTTCACTCAGAGGATGGTGGGAGGGCGGAACTCACAGTGTAAATATAATCATTGTCACAGTGACAAGGAGTTATATATGTTTTGGTTGTCATTCAGAGCGATGGCGCTTAACCAAGAAAATGGCATGAGGATATTCAAAGAAAGAACAAAAAACAAATACAATTACAGCGCAGTTCCAGGTATTTCAGCCCTCGAAGCTGCGGCGATCAAGATCCTCTACCTGAACCTGCGGTCTATTTTAGAAGCATCCATCTCCATCTGCTCCCTACCCATTCATGCAACTGTCTTGATACATCTTATTTGACGTTATCGTGCCCGTCTCTACCACCTCCCCCGGCAAGGCATTCCTGGCATCCACCAGGCTCTGCGCCAAGAACTTTCAAAACTTATCTCCCTTAAACATTTACACTCTCTCTTTGAACTGGTGAGCCCGAGCATGTGAGTACCAAACTCTGGGAAAACGCTCCATTCTATCTTAAAGTCTCGTGATTTTGTCGACATCAATCTGGACCCTCTCAGCCTCCGTCTAATGAAAGCAATCCTTATCTACTCAACGTATCTTCATAGCTCGGACCCTCCATTCTAGGCAAGAACCTGGTGTAACCTTTCTGCACCCTCTCCTAAGTGTCCACATCATTGTCACATCGAATTGTATGCAGTAACTCTCTATTGTCCTGACAAATTATATTTTCTCCATAACCTCTTGCAGCCAGTACAGTGTTCATTATAGGTGCAATATTCTCCAGAAGCGAAAAATCCACCCATCTCTTTAACTTCCTCGAGTCTCTGCAATTTGTCACGTTGTGTAAACTACTCCAAAGCGTGATTGGTTGCGTAAAGTCTTCGATTTCCCACTCCCCTTGGTGAAACAACCTTCTGCACTGACGCAGCTCACTATTTCTGCAATCTCCGCATCCTAAAGCCCTCCCTATCTGTGGTAACACGTCCAGTTCTCCCGATCTCTGTAATCACCACCAGATGTCAAAACTGTCCATGTGTCTATCACCTTCATTGTACCCTTCAAATCTATAAATCTCTCAAACCTCTGCAAATTATTGCATCTGCATCTCCGCAAAATCCTTCAAATGAAATTACGTCCTTTACCCTCAAGTCTTCTGTTAATCTCCCACAGAATTAATACAATTTTATTTTGTTTTCTGCAAGCTCTGGATCTCATACTCCCCAAACTAAACTGTCTTTTGCACTCTCTAACTTCTTTCTAGAACTCGATCCAACTGTACTTCTCTTGCCTTCTCCCACAGCAGGAAGGAGTTTTCCAGACAGGGGAGCTGCTTAGGTTTGGATGATGTTCTAAATGTAGGGATATTTACAGAAGCTGGACTGTTTACAGAGGTAGGATGGGTTAAAGAATATGAGCGATGTCACAGAGACAGGCAATTGTCTCCAGGGAGAAGATAATCTGCTTGTTCACTGCCTGGCTGTCGGGACTTAAAGAAATATACGCTTTTCAGCTGAAGATGCATAGGCCTATTATCGAGCCTGGGACTTGTCTGTTCTGATTGAGGGAATTCGGACTGTAACAGGTACCCGCAGCCTATCCTGAACAGGTTGGGAGAGTCTGTGAATTTCATAATCGGATCCGGGAGCTCAGATTTAGAATGGATGCGAGTATCAGTAAATAACTAATATCCTTGGTCTTGTTCAGTTTAGAATGTATTTACCGATTCTGTGTTTGTGTCACAATGTGATTCTGATCTGAAACGGTGAGATCAGATATGACACCCACAGACAATAAATGCAAAGTATGAATTCTTGACGAGGGGCAAAGTCAACACAGCCGCCGATTAGAATCAGTTCTCACTTCCTGAAATGTTAGAATTGAGAAGTATTTGTGACAGAACGGACTTCATTTCTACTGCTGGGAATTGAATCTGCATCACTGACCATGATCCGTGATGTAGGGCAGTTCAGTTCACATGTCACAGTGTGAAGTCCATCTATCGGCTTTTTGTGTCTGATAAAACTCGCATATCTACCTGGTGAGGATTGAAAAATGATGGTCAGAACAAACTGGGCGAGGATTTTATCCCAGCTTCATCTACCGGCCGGGGACATTGTGTCAGCCACTTCAAGGACGTGAATCTCCTTCACAATTATACTCCCTAACATTTTAACTTTAATGTTTCACACCACAACGCCAGGAAACACCTTCCTAGTTTGGCACAGACAATGATTTGAATCTTATTATAGTTGGTCAAGTTTCATTTTGGTCGGGTTTCATGGATAGAATATCCCTATAAAACTAAATTAATTTATTACAGATACCAACCAAAGTCTGTCTCATAATCTACCTTCCGTGGCCATAAGTTCCTCCTTTAATCTGACAGTCACCCGATTGTTTTTCATTCAAACACGTCTCTAACATCTGTCCACTGCCTGGATTTTGCAGAATAGGTTGGCCTCTCTGTTGCAACTGCCATCTTTAAGATGTCATTATATTGTTGTCTTCTCCATCCAAAACTGCCCTGGACATGGCAGAGGGGATAAACCTAGGGCCACACTTTGTGGACAAGCCCCTGAGGTTCTTCTGGATGGCCTTGTGCAGGAGAAGGACATTATCTTGCTCCAGGAATGGCAGGGGAGGCGATGTCAACAGACACTACCAACTTCGTCCGAGGTTGACCTAAGTGTCAGTGAGGTGCCAGCCTTCTGGGTCAATACCCTGCAGTGTGGACGTTGGTCAGTGACCTTCTCCATTGCAACAGATTAAGTGCCACCATCGACAATTTGCGAACTCGCACTCACTCGATTTCTATTACTGCACCCGCCTCCAACCAAGACTCATGTTCTCCCATTCCCATTGCATGCAGCACCTTCTCTCGTTATGTCTCTAACCTATTCGCTGTCACTGTCCCTAACTCTTCCTGATGCCTGTGCTCAGAGAAAGTGAGGACTGCAGATGCTGGTGATCAGTGTCGAAAACTGTGGTGCCGAAAAAGCACAGCCAGTCAGTCAGCTTCTGAGGAGCCGGAAAATTGACATTTCAACAAGAGGTTCATCATGAGGAATGTGGTGGAAGTCCAAGCGGCTGCAAGATAAATGGAAAGGAGATGGGGTTCGGTTGAAGATAGTTGGAAAGGGAAATTTAGACAGATGTGGGGGTCATGGTGATAGGTTGGAAAGTAGTTCAACCGATGTGGGAATGAACATGGATAGGTCGAACAGTTCAAGAGGGTGATGCTAACTTGGACGTTTTGATCCGGGATTGAAAGTTGTGGAAATTCGATTCCCCGCTTACTCATCTGTGTCTCACTTAGCCCTTAAACATTGCCATTTTCCTTCTCCACTATCAGCACTCTCCAGGCACTTTCACATTCTGGAACAGAAACATAAACTCACTCCTTATATCTGCTAGAATCTTTCCCTCCTTTACTTGTGCCTCCTCGTAGTTTGATATCTGTACCCTCATTAAAAGGGTAAATGGTTATCAGGGAGCTCCATAACCATTGATGTCCAATTTAAAGCAAACGGAGTTTGTCCAATTTCTTCTCAGGGCTGACATTCTGCAAATCAGACAACATCCTTGTAAACGTTTATCAAATTGTCTCCAACATCTCGGAGATGTTTTACTGATCTGGTAACCAGTCCTGTCCTCAATATTCCAAATGTGGCTGAAATAAAGTTCTATGCAGCTGCAACACGGCATGCCAATTTTTACACTTTGAGTTCTGATGGGTGTACGAAGTTATGCGATAGGCCTTCTTAACCACCCAATCCACCTATATTGCCTATTTCAATGAACTGTGCATCTGCACGCTGAGCTACATTGTCTTCTTACATTTACTGCATACCTCTCTCCTGCAGCTGACCTTTTAAATGCATTATCTCGCATTTGCTCAGATGATCTGACACCTGTCTGTTCTCCACCCAGGTCTCCAGCCGACTTATATCCTGCTGCATTCTTTGGCAATCATCTTTATGACCCGGAGCACACCGAAACAAACCACAGATATCCAGTCACAAACACCTCTTCAAAACGCCTCTCTCTACTATGATCAAACAGTTCTTTTGTCCATCTGACTGACGAAATGCTGATCCCATTTTCCATCACCTTCTGTATGCGCCTGCCGAAAGGAACCACATACAGTGCTAAGTCCTTACCACCAACATCCAACCCCATGGCCTCATCAATCACCTTCGTCTCTTCCTTAAAACATTAAATTAAGTTTGTAAAAAACGACTTTGTCAAAAACAAAGCCATAGTTCTTTTCGCTAATATGTCCACATGTTTTGCAAAGTGTGAGTCAGTCCTATTGCAAAGACTCTGGTACCACCCACGTAAGGCTCAGGAGCTGAAATTTCTTGGGTTAACTCTGTTGCCCTTCTTCAACAAACAAGCAACATTAGCTGCGCTCCAGTTCTCTGGAACACCTCCTGAGACTGAAGAGACAGCAAAGCGTTTGCACAGGGACCCAACAATTTCCACCCGCTTTTCTGTCAGTATTCTGGGGGATTTACTCATCATATCCCAGAGACGTGTATACCTTCATGCTTTTCAAATCATCTCGCACATTCTAATTTTTTAAAAAATCGAAATGTTCTGGAATATCAACATGTCCTTCTCTTGACTCAGTACCAAAGCATCCTTCGGCTTTGTGACTATCGATGCAAAGCATTCCTGAAGGAATAAACACACTTCCTCCAGCTCGACGCTCTATCCTCTGTGATTGAATGGACCTACTCTTTCCCTGATTACCCTATTAAAACTGATAAACCAGTTTGGGATTTTCCTTAATTATGTTCGCTGAAGACATTTTATTGTGCCTTTTAGCTCTCCGGTATACTTGTGTACATTTTTCCAGTTTTTGTTTTAAGATTTTTTACGGCCTCCTACCTACTGTCTTCATTTTCCAAACTCTTAGATGTGGTTGCTTTTTTCTTCTTGACTGAGCTCACAATTTCTCTGGTCATCAAATGTTCGCAAATTTGCCATTCTTACCAACCTGTCTCGAATGCTAGATTTCATATTCCTAAATGCAACATCATCGAGAAGTGTCTGAAGGGCTTCTCAGACAATTCTCCCAGATTTTCCCAGTAGTAGACTCACTTACGTTCAGGGCTCTTAAATGGTCATTGCAAAAATTCTATGGAGGAAAACAGAATGGTGTAGGACAGATATTTTTCAGATTGAATCCACTGGTCGGCGCAACATCGAGGGCCGATGAGGCAGTACTAAGCTCTAGCATTCTATCACTATAGCCCACGTGTGGAGGACCCTTTAACGATCAATTCAACTAAAAAAAATACAAAAATTTTACATCTACATGTGGTTTCTATGTTTGCTTCTTATGTTCCTTATTAAGCTTGTTTTTGTTCTCTGTGTTGGAAAGAAATCTGCTGAAGATTACTTCCTGTTTCTTGCCAGCATCATCTCTCACACAGTTTCCTTTCCTATTTCATTTTCGATTTCACCGCTCCACATTCCACGCACCCCTCAGCTTTCTGTTGCATTGAGCACCCACTGCCTGATGTAAGCTTTTCTGTTCTCTCTCTGTGTATTATTGGACATACAGTGAGCTGTGCATTTGGCAGCCAGACCATTTTTCCTTTGTGAGATCACATGTTCTGGGAGCCACTTAAATTTCCTCTCAGAATGCCTGCCACTGCACTGATTCTGATTTTTCTCTTCGTCCTGGTCACTTTAATGAAATCACATTTTGCCTTAACAAAATTAGACAGAACCATACTAAGACTCCATCTCTTAGTCCAGCATTGTCCTCACCAGACTAACATTTGTTTCAAATTAATTAGATCACTATTCCCTTAATATTGACTTTTACCTTCCAGATGGCAGTGGTAATACGCGTGGAAGGTGTGTTATGACACTCACACCTTCTGCTGAGTGAAGGAGTTGGAGGGAGGGCGTGATTTTGGATGCGGTCCATTCAAGTGGGCTGCTTCGCCTTCAATTGTTCAAACAGTTTCTGTACTGCTGGAGCTGAAGTCAATCAGACAGGTGGAGATTATACCACCATATTCGTGACTTCAATCTCGGAGATAATGAACAGACTTCGGAAAGACAAGCGAGATGTTACTAGCTGCAGGATTCATGCCTTCTGATCTGATGTGCTATTCATAACAGTTGTATAGTCTTGGATAAACATGAGAATGTTCATATCATTGGATTCCGCAATGACAATGGATGTTGATTGGCGAATATGAGCTGGTTTATGATGGTCATTTTCAGATATTCTTATGAACCAATGTTCCTTGTCACATGACAGCAAAAGCCTGATTGCTGTCCAAGTCTTGCTGATGCTTGGCTGATTTTGTGATCTGAGGAGTTGAGAATTATAAACTCATGAGCAAACATCACTTCATCTGAGTGAATCAAGGAGCTACCTAGCAGATAGCTGGTTTTGCAAAGTACCTGATGCCTTTGTTCTTCCAGATGATGGTGGTTTTAGACGTTGCTGGTGCTATGAATCTTATAGAAAGTCTAAACTACGACAAATGAGCGTCAGTGGTGGAGGGAATTGATTTTCGTGAAAGTCATAGCAATTAAATATGCTGGTATTGCCCTGGGTTATTATTGGAATGTATTCTGCAACAGTCACTGGGACTGGGGAGTCAGCAGTTGAGTTACTCACTGCCGAACTCCTGGTTCATTATGGTGGTGCTGGAAAAGCACAGTAGGTCAGTCAGCATCCGAGGAGCACGAAAATCGACGTTTCGGGCAAATGCCCTTTATGAGGATTCCTGATGAAGGGCTTTTTTCCTGAAACGTGGATTTTGCTGCTCCTGGGATGCTGCCTGACCTGCTGTGCTTTTCCAGCGACACTTTTTCCTCAACTCTGGCTTCCAGCATCTGCAGTCCTCTCTTTTACCTCCTGCGTCTTGAAGACAATGTTATTTATATGGTGATGCCAGAGTAATTTCTGACCATGATAGCACCCAGGATGCTGATTGACACCATGTTCAGATCTGAGTGTTGGCAATATCATTGAAAATCAAAGTATAATGAGTTGATTCTTTATTGTCCTCTTTGTATAATACTTTTCGTGGCTTGAACGTTACTTCTTTGTTTTTGAGACAAAACCTGGACATTTCCAAGACATGTTTCAATTAACATGTACTGTTCCAGGAATGGTATAATCGGTGAACGTTCCCAGGTCAAACCTAATGATGGAGACGGTGTCATTGCAGCAGTTGTAAATTGCTGAGCCGAGGACACTCTCTGTCCTGTTAAAGGGCTGCAGAACTGTTCTGCCTTGAGGTTCAGAGTAATTAGTCTCACTGCCCCATTGGGACTTCGCTTTTTTTTAACGAATTTTGCAATGTCGTCAGAAACTAAGTGAGCTTGATGGGACACTCACTGAACATCAGTGAGCAGGTACTTGCTGATCGATCACATTATTGTTAACATCTTCCTTCACATTTAAATGGTACACCATCCACCGATGGGTCAATGACTCGCTGCAATGCAAGTGCCCTGTTTTTTGTCTACAGGACATATTTGGGCAATTTAGCACATTGTTGGTAATTGTTAATGTTGTTTCTGGAACAGCTTGGCTGGGACGTGACAATCTCAGGACATAAATCACAGTTTCCAGTGTTTCCAGCCATTTCTTAACGCTGTGTGGCATGAAGCAAATTGACTGAAGATTGGACTGTGAGATGCTAGGGCCCATTCAAAGAGACTGAAATGGATCATCTGCTCAGCCTTTCTGGCTTAAGATTTTGCGAATACAGATTTTTTTTTTCCTGATGTGCTGCTGTCCCCCATAATTGCAGATTTCATTTTTGGAGAGCAGGCTCGTCCTCCAATTTTTTTCATTGGATCCTATAATTTACAAATAAATGTAGCAGAAATAGATCAGAACCTTGGATGGTGGGATCACGGAGCTTTGTCCATCACTTGCTGCCTACGGAATTCAGTATGGAAGACATTCTGTTTGGTAGGTGAAGATAACAGCTTCCCCAGATTGTCCCATCATGTCTCGGTCTTCCTGGTGCTGCTACTCACATGTCTTTCCGCTCATTGAACAAAGGCGAATCGCTGGATTGATGCTAACGATGGAGTCTGAGGTACGTCGGGTCATGTGATGGCCGTCTAAATGAGTTATTCTGATGACGGTGATTCTGTAGCTGCCCATGGGCCACTGCCCCTCATGGACACTTCGTCGAATGTTGCCCAATCTATTTGACGTCTGTCCCATTCAGCACACAGGTTGCTACATAAAATGTTGGGAAGGGTCGAACAAATGTAAAGATGGCCAATACTCCAACAAGGACTGTGCATTGCACATTAAATGGAGAAGTGTATCTGCAGGAGGCAGATTGATTATGATGAGGTCAATTATATGTTTCCATTTGTTGGTTTCCTCATAACCTGTGAGAAAGGAGTCGAGCAGCCACGGAATCAAGCATCAATTGCGGTCACTGCATTGACTGTTCTCAAGGATCTGCGCCCCCTCTGCCTGGCTGTGTCTTGTCAGTGGAACAGAACTTACCAGAGAGGATGTGATGCTGCTTGATACATAGCCCTGCTCACCGAATCCTGTTTTACTGTTACTGTCTGCGTTTTGCTTGATTAGTCTCTGTGAAATATATGGCAGTATACTTTTGCATACTATTCAATGAAGAGTTAATATCACTTTATTTCATAAAAGTTATAAGACAAACCAAGCAACATATCTTTCAGTTAAAATTTATTGAAATGAACATTAATTAAAGTACCAGAGTACAAACTGAAACATTGCACAATTCAGTGACTGTAGTAAACAGCTGATTCATGTTCACGTCAGTGAACGCACCATCTTGTAGTCAGCAAAACTGTTGAAAATGACTTTGTAAAATGGTTGAATTGAGTCACGGTGCTCTTCGGCCTCACCACTGTCTCGAACACACTTGCCATCTCCAAAATCTACACGGAGAGCTTCCGAACTGGAAATGGACAGTTATTCACGTATTTGTCAGAACAGACAAGTTGGAGACATACCTGTACATCAGAGATATGTGTGGGCTGGACTCGCTGAAGGACTAGCATAGGGCTGCGTGTTGGTCTAAACACAGTACAACATTTGTAAAATCTCATCTGACAGCAAACATGTCCTGCAAGTTTATCTCTTCTGGTATGGCACTTGAACTTTAATTCTGCACATTGAACCCGATCCTGAATGAATGGGTTATGAATGTGATGGATATCTGCAGCATTTGGTAATTACGTTGTATCCTTCATAAAACATATCTCGTTTAAGTCATTTTCACGACATCAGAATTGAAGCAGAATTGTGGACCTCTACTGTTGTCAGCATGGTCCTAACCCAAACTCGTTGTGTGCGACCATGCAGTATTATTTGTAGAATTGTCCTGATAATTAACAGCAAAGTCTCTTTACACAAGATCCCTAAATTTGAATTGTTCAATAGCCATCAATATCACTCATTTATTCGGTTTACGTTTATGTCTCAATATGCTGAAAACAGTGCACAAATGACAATAAGAGGTTTTCAAATAAATCATGTTACCACACCAAGAACTAATTAGTGTTAAGTGTTCTCTGTGTTAAAAAATGAATCTGTTGAAGGTTGCTTTTTGTTGCTTGCCATAATCATTTAACTCACGCTGATTGTTTTCTTATTTCTGTTTGGATTTGACCCCTCCACATTTCTCACACCGCTCCGCTTTCTGTTGCATTGCGTTCCCACTGTCTGACAGAAGCTTTTCTGTTCTCTCTCTGTGTTTATGGACATCCGGTGAGCTCTGGCTTCAGCCGCACGGTCATTTTTAATTTGTGAGAACAGACGTTCTGGGAACAAATTTAATCCCTTCTCAGAATGCCTGCCACTGCTCTGAATCTGATTGATCTTCTCGGTCTTGTTTCCTTTTCCCTTGAATGAAATCTCATTTCAGCTTGATGAAATTAGCGAAGTCCATACTAAGACTCTATTTCTTGTTCTACATTTGTCCCTTACAATCTTTAAGTTCGAATCTAATTAAATTAATCACTATTCACTAAATACTGTCCTTTACCTTCCAGATGGCAGTGGTAATGAGCGTGGAACGTCCTGCCTAAGGAATGCCATGGCACTCACACCTTTTGCTGAGTGACGTGAGTGGAGGGAGGGAGCGATTGTGGATGGGTACCATTCAAGTCGGCTGCAGAGTCATTAATCGTTCAAACTGTTTGAGTACTGTTGAAGCTGACCTCATTCAAACAAGTGGAGTTTATTCCCTCATATTCCTGACTTAAACGTCGGAGATAATGTACAGAGTTTAGCACGACAGGAGAAAAGTTACCAGATGCACGATTCATATCTTCTGATCTGATGTTCTTACCAGCGCAGTTGTTTCATCTTGGATAGACCTGCGAATGCTGGTGTCAATGGACTCAGAAATGGCAAAATCTTTGGGTGGTGAACGGCAAAGATTAGATGTTTTATGGTAGTCATTGTCTAATATTTGGGTGGCACAAATTTTACTTGTCACTTGTAAGCACAGGTCTGACTGTTGTCCAAGTCCTGCTGCATTTGACTGATTTTGTGATCTGTGGAATTGAAAAACATAAACTCATGAGAAAACGTATGTTTATCTGAATGACTGAAGGAACGAGATTGCAGATAGCTGTTTTTGCAAAGTGACTGCTGCCTTTTTTTCTCCTGGATGGCAGTGGGTTGAGAAGGTGCTGGTCAGTGAATCTTGTAGATAGTGTGCACTGCTACCACTGAGGGAATTTATCTTCTTGAAAGTAAGAGCAATTAAATCTGCTGCTTTTGTCCTGGATTATTCCTGGGTTGCAATCTATCAAAGGCTTTGAAGAGTCAGCAGCTGAATGACTCACTGCCGAACTCCTTGCTACTGATCTACTCTTAATGACAGTGTCATTTATATGGCGATGCCAGGGTAATTTGTGATCATGATAGGACACCGGATACTGATTGATACTACGTTCAGACATCAGTGATAGTAATGTTTTTGAAAATCAAAGGTGAAGGATTTGATTCTTTATTGTATTATTTATTTAAAGCTTTTTGTGGCTTGAGAATTATTTGATATTTGTCAGAAAAAAATCTGGGTATTTCCCAAGTCTTATTGCATTAAATACGGCCTATTTCAAGAAAGGTATAATCAGTGAACATTCCCAAGTCGAACTTTAAGATGGAGAGGTGGTCGTAGTTGATGATGTTTCATCCTCAGACACTCAATTTCCTGCGAAAGAGCTGCAGAATTCTTCTGGGGTTCGACATACCCACATTGAAAACAATCAGTTTTGTTGCTGGTGAGTATTCCAACCAGGAGAGTACTTCCGCTAGATTCTGATGAACTACAATTTACTCAGCCTCCTAAAATTTGACTCAGGTACCATTTAACAACTTTAAATGGTGCCTTGATGTTCAGAGTTATTAGTCTCATTGCCGCTTGGAAATTTACCTATGTTGAACTTAGATTACAATCGTTCCAGGATTTGAGTGAACTTGAAGGGAAACCAATGGAACGTCAATGAATAGGTTATTGCTGATCGATCACATGATTATTTCCAGCTTCCTTCACATTTACACTGATGTCTCAGTGACTCGCTGCAATGCAAGTGCCGTGTTTTTTTGTACTGTACAGGAAATACTTAGGCAGGTTATCACATGTTTGGTACATATCTGTGTTCTTGCGGGATTGCAAAAGCGTGATTGGAAATATGGCGAGCTCTTGACTTGAATCACTGTTTCCAGTGTTTCGACACATTTCTTATGGTGTTTGGAGTGAATCAATTTGACTGAAAATTGGGGTTTGTGATTCTGGGGCGATTGAAGAAGTCTGAAATGGATCATCTGCTCAGCGCTTCTGGCTGAAGATTATGCAGCGTCTTTACATTTTCGCTGGTGTGCTGCAGTCCAACAAAAATGCGGATTTCGCATTTGGAGAGCAGCCACCACTTCAATGTTCTCTTTCATTGTATCCCATCTTTTATTACTAACTATGGCATGACCGCAAAGATCGATCTGAACGATTGATGGTGGGATCACTGAGCGCTGTCCATGACTTGTTGCTTCTGTTGTTTAGCATGCAAGTGGTCCGGTTTTGCAGTTGTAGACAACAGCTTATCCAGGTTGGTCCCTCATCTCTGGGTCGGTGCTGCTACCGAGATGTTATTTTGCATTTTTCATTCTACGATGGTGGATTCCTGACTTGATGGTTACTGTTCAGTAGGAGGTATGTCGGGCCATGAGGTTGCACTCTAAATGAGTTGTACAGAGTAAGATTCTGCTGCTGCCCAAGGCCCACTGCGCCTCATGTGCGCCTCGTCATTAATTGCACGATCTGTTTGAAGTCTGTCCCATTCAGAACGCAGGTTGCTCATTAACACGTTGGGAGAGTCTAACAAATGTGCAGATGGAAAATCCTCCCCACAAAGTCCGTCCCGTGGCCATTACTAGGGATATATTCAATGGAGTGGTGCAGTTGCAATAGGTAGAATGAAGACGATGAACCCAATTATATAATGCTCTTTTACTGATTTCCTCATAACCTTCAGTCTAGTCGCCACAGATTCCAGCATCACTGCTGAGTCCTATATAGACGATATATCAAGAAGCTGACCCTCTCTGCCTAGCTCTGCTTTGTCAGTGGGACAGAACCCACCAGAGAGGATGGTGATGTTGCCTGGGACAGAGCCCTTTTTAACAGAATCCTGTTTTACGGACACTGTCTGACTTTTGCTTGATTAGTCTGTGGGAATTGTATAGCACGTCACTTTTACGTATTGTTACAAATTTAAAGTAAATTAAACAGCATTAATTTTCCGTTAAAATTATTGAAGTGAACACTAATTAAATTCCAGAGTACAACGCAAAATATTGCACAATACAGTGACAATTGAAAACTTCTTACTCATGTTCAGGTCAGTGAACACACCATCTTGACGTCAGCAAAGCTGTTGAAAATGATTTTTGAAAAATGCTTGAAATCAGATACGGTGCTCTTCGGTCTCACCACTGCCAGCAAAACCCTGGCAATATCCTAAATCTGCCCGGCGTGCTTCTTTTCTGGAAATGGACAGTCATTCACAACAGATCAGTTAGAGACATACCTGAACAACACGGCTATGATTGGGGCGGACTTGCTAATGGATTTGCACAGAGTTGGTGCTAGTCCAAAATTTGGAAGAATCATCTGACAGCCAGTATGTCCTGCAAGATTATCTTTTCTGACATGCCACCTAAAGTCAATAATTCTGCACATTAGACCGGATCCTGAATGAATAGATAATGAATATGACCGATATCTGCTGCACGTGGTATTTTGCGTTGAATCCTTCATAAACCATATCCAATGTATGTGAGATGAACAACATCAGAATCCACGCCGAATTGTGCAGCTCCGTAGATGTCAGCATGATTCTAGCTCAATGTCCTTGTGTGTGACTTGAGCTGGAAATATCTAAGCAGTTTGTTTCAGAAGTGTTCTGACCAGAAAAAAATCTTTTCTAAAATGCCCTTTTTTCATTCTCAGAGGGAAACGGGTTTGAGTGGGTTACTCTTCAGAGGGTCAGTCTGGACTAGTAGGGCCGAAGGGCCTGTTTCCGCACATTTGGGAATCTAATCTAATCATAAGAGCAAAGTCACTTTACTGAAGGACAGACATCCTTGGATAGTCCGTACTTTTCGATTGTTCAGTAAGCAGAAAATCCACCCATCTATTCAGTTTACTTTAGTGACTCAACATGATGAAAACAATGTACAAATCACAGCAAGTGGTTTTGAGATGATAAATTACCACACACAAGAACGAGTTATTATTAAGTGAAACGGCTTAATGAAAATGTCCATCGATCTGAGCGTGGAAGATTGTGTCAAGTTCCACCTGTTTGAAAATCGTGTTGCAACATATCCTAACAGATTAATATTCAAAGTTCTACACTGAGGAGCGAAGTGCCAGTGCCTAACTCCGTTAGCTCAATCGGTTGGAAAGCTAGTTTGCAATGCAGATTAATGCCAACAGTGTTATTTAAATTCCCATACTAACTGAGGTGACTGTAAACGACTTTCCTACTCAACGTCTTCCTTATTTGAAGCTTGATGACTGTCCAGTTAAACTACCACCAGTCGTCTATGCCTAATGAGAGAACAACCCTGTCATCCCTTAGGAGTATGATGCCTAACCTTTCCACTTCGGATCCACAGGCTCACCCATAAACACCTCCCCCGGGAAACTGCAGCAGATCTATTCTGGAGCTGAGATGGCTGCTCTGAACCAACCCCAACCGTTTTCTTTCTACCCGTTATATCGTCAACCAGTGCAGAGGCACGAATAGGAACTGTTTAAAGGGGACCTGTAGGACAGGCCTCCCAATTCTGGACCGAGCCCCGAGGCGTTAAGAAGGATGACTTTTCAGGGTCCACAGGGCTTTTTACTTTTGTTCCAGTCAACCAAGGAGCCTTCCCTGTGCCGTCTGTTACTGACACTTTGGTCTTTTGATTGCACCCTTCAAGGTTCGTTCATTCCGTTCCTGCAGTGTATATTCCACAGATTTCTACACTCTATTCTGAATTAAGTCATTACACAACTCAGTTTTGTAAACTGTCCACCTGCATGTCTGTGTCAGGTACTTATCATCTTGTCGAGCCGCTACATACATTTCTATTTCAAAATCGTCCAATCTCCACAATATACATCATTTACTACAACCGTATCTATAATGATTAAATTCCTCTCGCACCGACATCCCTCCCTATCTCTCTATCCTACTCCCAAGTATGACACTCTTCTCTGCCCGTCTAACAGTCGGCAGCTCATTGTTTGCTCTACGGCTGTGAATTCCTGCAAAATGTGTGCTACTCCATAATTGTCCAGCCTGCTCTGAACCCTGCCACCACTACCTATCTCTCCGAACATCTCCAGCTCCCTCACACTCCCTATCTCTCTAACCACCTCCAGCCCCTTCACCCATCCATATCTCACTGACCTCATTCTGGCCTTTCCCCCTCCCAATCTCTCTCACCACTTCCGGCACCTCCGCCCTTCCCTATATCTGTAACCACCTGCAACCCCTAAAAACATGCCTATCTCTCAAACTACTTATCTCTGTAACCATCTCCAGACATTCCATCCTAACCTATCCGCCCAACATCCTCCAGCACGTGAACCCTTCCTAACTCTGTAACATTCTCCAGCTCCTTTAGCCATCACTATCTCCCTAACCACGTCCAGCCAAGTCGCATCTCCTTATTTCTCTAATCTCCTCCCTCTCTTACATCACAGTCTGCCTAACCTCCAGCCGCTACAACCTTCCCTATCTCTCTAAACACCTCCAGCTTCACGCCCCTACTTATGACACTCACCATCTCTAGACATAAACCTCTCTGTCTATAATTCCAAACACTTGCATTCCCTAAACCTCTTCCGATCTCTCGAAACTCCTCCAGCCACTACACCCACTCATATTTCTCTAACCACCTCCATCCGCTACACCCCTCCTGAACTGTCTAACCATCCCCAACCCCGAAAGCCCTCCCTATCACTAAAGACAACTCCAGCTGTCGCTAAACTCCCAAATTCTGTCTCTCTAATCACCTCAACATGCCTCACCCCCCGCTATCTCTCTTACCACATCCAGTTCCACACCACTATTTATTTATCTCATCACCTCCAGCCCCCACACCCTTCTCTATCTGGCTAGCTCCAGCCCGAAATCCCTCCCTACCTCTTCACCCTCCAGCTCTGCCAACGCTCCCAATATCCTGAAAATAAACAAAATCTCAGTAGCCTGTTCTCGCATGCACAGGCCTCCCTATCTCTATCAGATCTCCAACCTTGCTTTTCTCTTTCAATAAAATCCTCCAGCTCGCAAAAGCACGATTATCTCCTCCAGACTTCACTCCCGCTTATTTCTGTAACTTTGGCCAAAAATTGCACTCTTCCAAAATTCTGTCATCATCACCTTCCATGTTCCATACTTCTGTCAGTAAAATTCTCCACATTCAATTCCGTTTGTATTTCCGTTCAAACCTCCCTATCTCTGTAATCTACTTCAGCAACTGCAACAATTACCTATCCATTCAATATTCGCCAGCGCCTAATCCCATCCCTATCCCTCAAACATTGTCCAGCACCTACACGCTCTCCCTGCCTCTGTAATCCTCTCCAGCACCCACACCCAATCCCTAACCCTGTAACATTCTCAGGCTACTCCAGGCAATCCCTATCCCTATAAAATTTTCCAATAATTACACACCTTCTCCACTCCCCCCCCTTTCGAGGTAACATTCTCCAGCACCAACATCCCACAATCCATGGAATATTCTCTAGCACATGCACCCCTTCCAACGCTGTATCATTCTCCAGTATCTACACTCCTGATATCCTTGTAATATTGTCCAGTACCAACACCACTCCCTGTCCCCATAGCATTCTCCATCAGCGACATCCCCCTTAAGCATGTAAAATGTCGGAATAACTAATCCATTTCCTATACCTCGAACATTATCCAGCACATTCAACTGTCGCTACCCCTTTAACATCCTCCAGCACCTATTTCAATCTCTGTCCCTGATACATTCCCTAGCTCCTGTATTTTGACCTCCGTATGTCACATTCTTCAGCTTTCACGATCCACGTAACCTTTTCCAGCCCTGACAAGCCTCCCTTTCCATGAAAACGACTCCAGCACCAGCCCCCTTCATATCCTGTAACGATGTCCAGGAACAGCATCGACTGCTTATCCGTGTAAACCAATTCAATGACACTCCCATCCCCAACCCTGTAACATTCTCCAACAACTGCACCCAATCCTATCCATGTCACATTCACCAGCACCTACACCCAGTCAATACCTCGCAACACTATCATGCACATACACACAAAACATATTCCTGTGGCCTTCTCAAACACCGGCATCCCCAACCATGTAACATTTTCCAGCATCTACGTCCCTCCTTATCCCGTTAACATGTTCAGCCTCGACACCCACTCCTTATTCCTGTAACATTGTCCAGCACCTTCACCCGCTCCCTATCGCTATAAAGATTGTCCAGCAACTACACCCACTCTTTATCTTCGTAACATTCTCCAGCACCCACACTGTCCCCTATCCCTGCCACGTGCTCCAGAAACTATACTCCGCACAATTCCTGCAGCATTCTCCAGCACACACACCCACTCGTTTTAACTGCAACCATCTCCAGCAGCGGCACACACGCCCTATTCTTGTAACATTCTCAAGCAACTACAGCCAATCCCTGTCACGGTTGCACTGTCCAACACCAACACCCACTCCCTGTTCCTGTGACATTCTTCAGCATATACAACCACTCACTATTCCTGTAACATTCTCGAGCAACTGCACCGGCTCACTATCGTTCCAACCTTCTCATACATCTCTGCACCTCCCAACCCCTGCAATATTCTCTAGCACCTAAAACCTTCCATATCCCTGAAACAACTCCAGCCCCGACAGCCATGGCAATTTTCTTATACTATTGTCCAGAACCTTCCCTGGCTCCCTGTTCCTGTAACATTCTCCAGCAAGTACATCCTCCCCTTACCTTGATATTATTATCATGGACAAACGACCGTCCCTATCATTGTAACATTCTCCAGAGCATAACCTGCTTCCTGTCTCTGTAAAATTCTCCTGCATCTACAATCATCCCTATCCCTGTAAAAAATCTCGAGCACCTGCAGTGCTCTGCATCCCTGTAGTATTGTCCAGCAGGGACAAACACTCCCACTTACAGAAACATTCTCCAGCCTTTCGCATCCTCATATTCCTGTAACATTCTCCAGCGCCGACACCCATTCCCTGTCCATGTCACATTCTGCAGCACCTTCACCCTTCCATATCACAGTACGATTCTCCAGCACTTACACCCACTCCTTATCCATGTACTATTCTGCATTCCCGACACCCACTCCCTGTCCCTATTACATTTTCAAGCACAACAACCAGTCCATTTCCAGTCACATTCTCCAGCACCTGTATCCACTCCGTATTCCTGTGAATATGAGGCGTTCTTCCTCATTCCTGAAGAAGGCCTTATGCCCGAAACGTCGCTTCTCCTGCTCCTTGGATGCTTGAGGAAGAGCGCCTCATCTTCCGCCTTGGAAACCTGCAACCACAAGGGATGAATGCAGACTTCTCCTGTTTCCTCAATCCCCCCCCCCCCCCACCTTATCTCAGTGCCAACCCTCGGACTCAGCACCGCCTTCTTGACTTGCAATCTTCTTTCCGAACACTCCGCCACCACCCCCTCTCTGACCTATCACCCTCACCTTAACCTCCTTCCACCTATCGCATTCCCAATACCCCTCCCCAAAGTCCCTCCTCCCTCCCTTTTATCTTAGCCTGATTGTCACACCTTCCTCATTCCTGAAGAAGGGCTTATGCTCAAAACGTCGATTCTCCTGCTCCATGGATGCTGCCTGGCCTGCTGTGCTATTCCAGCAGCACATTTTTCAGCTCTGATCTCCAGCATCTGCAGTCCTCACGTTCTCCTAGATTCCTCAGCAACTCGATAAACTACCTATCCCTGTAACATTCTGCAGTAATTGCACACACTCCATATCCTTGTAACATTCTGTAGCACGATCACTGTAAACTTCTCATCTAACGATACACCTAATACCTGTAAAATTCTCGAACACCTATAAACCGCCATATCCCTATCGCTTCGCCAGCCTCAACTCCCTCTCACTCTTCCCGTTGCATTGTCCAGAACCTACAACACCTACCTACCCCTGTAGTATTCTCCAGCACCATCCACTTACCGTTCACCAGAACTTGCACGTTTCTATGTCGCTGTATATTTCCCCAGCACCTACACCCTCACACTATTCCTGTCACATTCTCCAACCCGTTCAGAACTCCTCATCTCTACCACACTCTCCAATATCTACACCCAAACCCTGTCACTGTAATCTTCTGCAGCCGCTGCGCCGACTCACTATTCCTGGAACATTCTCCAGCACCTGTAACCTAATCCCTATCTTTGTAAACTTCTCTAGCAACAATACACGCTCTCTATCCCTGTAGCATTCTCTAACACCTTCACCCACTCCATATTTCTGTAAGATTCTCAAGCACCCACAATGATCACCTGTCCCTATACCGTGCTGTAGCACCGAATGCTACTCACGACCCCTGCAAAGTTCTCTGACAACTACACCCACTAGCAATCCTTGGACCATTCTCAAGCACCATCACCAACTCCTTACTCCTGGAACAATCGTAAGCCCTCGCATCCGACCCCGATCTTTGCAACCTTCTCATCCACCTGCACTCTTCCATATTCCTGTTACATTATCTAACACTTACATCACTCCATATTCCTCCAACGTCTCCAGCACCGAAACAGACGCCCTCGTCCTGTCACATTGTGTCACATTCACACACGTCCTATCTGCCCAACCTTTTCCAGCAACGACACTCACTCCCTTTTCCTGTAACATTCCAAAGAACTATTTCCCCACTCCCTATCCCTGTAATGTTCTCCAGCACCTGTGCTAACACTACATCCATGTCATATTCTCCAGCACGGATAGTCACAGCCTATTGGTATTATTCTGTTCAGCGTCGACGCACACCGTATTCTACACAGAATCATTCTCTGGCATCTACACCGCTCCCTACTCTTGAAATATTCTCCAGCACCCACACCCACTCGCTATGCTTGGAACCTTCTCCAACTACGACACCCTCCCTTTTCCAGTCACATTCTCTAGAGCCTACAACTCTCCAATTCCCTGTAACATTCTGCAGCAACCACACCCCTCCCCATTTCTTGAACTTCCCCAAGACTTCCACCACGCCCTATCCATGTCACATCTCCAGGCCCTGTAAGCACGCACAATTCCTCGTTTCTTTTTCACACGCTCACCCATTTCTTCTCCCGAAAACATTCTGCAACAGCAACAAACGTCCCTATCCCTCGTGCTGTCTCCAGCAATAACCCTAGCACTATCTCTGTTACATTATCCAGGACGTACACACGCTCCCTATTTCTGCAATACAGGGAAACTGATTCTACCCTACCCGTGTAACAATGTCAGACACCTACTCACATGTCAGATCCCTGTTACGTTTACCAGAAACGACAAATCTCCCTATCGCTGAAGCAACACACACCCCTTGTCCATTTGACATTGTCCAGCATCGATGCAACTTCCTACCCATGTAACATTCTCCGGCACCTCCACCCCTTGATATCCTTGTAACATTCTCCAGCCCCGTGATATCACCTTATCCCGGTCACTTACTTCAAAACCTGTACACATCCCCACCTGCACCATTCAATATTCATGTTCGATCTCCAACCGTACCACTCAATATTGGTATAACATTGTCTGGCACCTTCACTTACTCCCTGTCACTGTGACATTCTCTGGCATCTACACTTCCCCATACCTGGAATATTCATCAGCACCTACAGTATTCCGTGTACATTTCACATCTCCAAACTCTACAATCACTCTACATTTTTATAAAACCCTGGCGCAACTTCACCTCCCTCTATCCGTGTAACAACGCCCAGCCCCTATACCACTCTATGGAATATTCTCCAACACCGACTCTGCTACCTATTGCTGTAGCATTATCCAATGCCTACGCCCAATGCCGATTCCGATAACTTTCGCCAGCCCCTACACTAATCCCTATCCCTGTTACATTCTCCAGCACCAACACCCAATCCGTGGCATATTACATTCTCCTACACCGACTCTCCTCCATTTCAATGTAACGTTGTTGAGCACCTACATCCACCCCTTATCACTGCAATATTCTCCCGCATGAACGCCAACTCCTCTCCATGTCACAATGTACAACACCTGCACACTTCACTATCCCTGATACATTTTCCAACACCTACACCCACTCCCTGTCCCTGAAACATTCTCAAGTGCCGACACCCGCTCTCCGCCCATGTTACATTCCTCAACACCTGCACCCACTCTGTACTCCAGAAACATTCTCGAGTACCAATTCCCGCTCTCTGTTCATGTCGCAATCTCCAGCACCTGAATCCCTCCCTATCTTCTAACATTTTTCAGCACATATAACCACTCTTAATTCCTGACCCTTCTCCAACACCTGAAACCATTGCCTATCCCTGTAACGTTCTCTAGCACACACAGCCGCTCACTATTCCTGCCACATTGTGAAGCACCTGCACCAACTCACTACCATATCCATATTCTCCAGCACATACACCCACTCGCTCGACCTGCAATACTCTCTAGGAATTATAATCAATCCCTCTTCGGGCAGCATGCTCCAGTGACTACACGCGTCCCGATCCCTGGAACATTCTGAAAAACCTACACCCACTCCATAGCCCTGTTGTCTTCTGTAGCACCCAAAAAATGACTCTCCCTGTCAGTTTCTCCAACATTTACACCGAATTAACCTTCTCCGGAGCGTATTTCCCACGCAATCCTTGGAACATTCTCCAGCCGCTACACCTCCTCAAAATCCTGCGACATTCTCCAGCACCTAACCCCTCCACATCCCTGAAACATTCACCGTTACCTACCCCCTCCCATTCCCTGTAACATTCTTCAGCACCGGCACACCACCCAACATCTGTAATATTCTCCTGCTCATAAAACTGCTCCATAATCCCTGAAACATTCACCAGCAACAATGTTCCTTCATAACCCTTTAAAATTCTCCAGCAACTGCAACCATTACCTTTCCCCATTACATCCTCCAGCACGTCCATGCAGCCCTTTCCCTGTAACATTCTCCATGGCCTAAAACATTTGCTATTCCTGGAACATCTCGAACACTGCAATAAATCCCTATCCCAGTAACTTGTCCAACACCTTGTAACAATCCATGTCCCTTCAGCATTTTTCAGCAGCAACCCTCACTCCCAATCCGTGTAACCTTGTCCAGCAAGTACAGCCCAACTTTTCCTTGTCACATTCTCCAGCACCGAATTCTGTTCATGTCCCTGAAACAGTTTCCATCACTACTTCCACTCCCTATTCATCCCACATTCTCTAGTACCTGCAAATCTCTGTATTACTTTAACATTATCCCGCAAGCACACCCATACCCTATTCAAGTATCCTTCCCCTGCACCTGGGCCCATCGTCTATCCCTGCAACATCCTCTGGCAAACATGCCCATTCTCTCTCCTTGCACAATTCTCCAGCACCTAAACACACGCCCTATCCAAGTGATTTGCACCAGCATGGACACATCTCCCATTCCCTGTAACGTTCTCCAGCCCCGACAATTACTGACTCTCCGTGACATTCTCCAACAACTGAAAGTCCATCGTTAAAGTGTAACTTTCTCCAGTCCCGACAGCCCTCGCTATTCTGTAAGCTTCCCCAACAACTATTACCCCACAACGTGCTGTGACCTTCTCCAGCCTCTATCGCCCACAGTACCCCTGAAACATTCTGCGGCACCAACACCCAATGCCTATCTCGAGAATTTCTCCAGCCCCTTCACATCCGCCCTATCCTACGTACTCTCCAGCACATACACCCTCACAATCTATGTGAGCTTCTCCAGTTCTGTCAACCCTCGCTAGCCCTGGAACATTGTCAAGCAAATGCACCCACTCCTTATGTCCAAATTTACTAGCCCCTACACGAACTCCATATTCATTTAAACTTCTTCAGCCCTGGCACATACTCCCTGTTGGGAATTCACAATCACGCTCACGTTTTCGTACTCCTGTAACATTCTCCAGCTGCTAGGCACACTCTCAATCACAATAACAATCTCCAGCATCTACACGCACTCGCTGTCCCTGAAAGATTTTCCAGCACCTACTCGCATCCCTATCCCATTAACATTCTCCAGCAAGAACACCCCTCCTTTATTGCTGTTTACGTCGCCAGGACATACACACCACACTATCCAGGTTATGTTTTCCAGCTCCTGCCCATCTCTGTATTCCTGTAACATTCTCCAGCATCAAAAACCCTCCCTTGCTCGATGACATCCTCCACCACCTGCGCCCTTCCCTGTCCCTGTAAAATTCTTACAAGCCTAAACCCGTCCCCAACCCTGTGACATTCTCCAGGGCCCAGATTCCTCCCAATCCACTTACCATTTCGACCGCACCCCCCACACACTCACTATCCCTGCCACACTCTGCAGCACCGACACACGTCCGTATTATTTTCATATTCTCCAGCACCTAGGAACCGCCCTAGTCATGTAACAGTCCCCAGCACCGACACCCACTCTCTGTTCCCATAACATTCTCCAGCACTATACCTCTTCCTATCCCAGTAACCATCACCAGCACGTACAACCGCTGCTTTTTCCTGTCAGCCTGTCCAAACCAACATATCTCATCCTCCATCCGTGATGCTTCTCTGACACCTGCGCAGCGCTCTATGCCAAAAACATTCTCCAGCACTTCCACTTACTCCCTATCGTTGTAACCTCCTGCAGACATGACAATCCTCTCTCTTCTGGTCAGACTCTCCAGCTTCTGAACCTCTCCCAGTCGTTGGAACATTCTGCAGCACCAACTACCGTCCCTATGCCTCTAATGTTCTCCAGCAACAACTCACCTCACTATACGTGTAACATTGTCAAGCACCAAGAGCCAAAACCGATCCCTGTCTCGTTTGCCGCACCTACACATCTGCCTATCGCTGTATTGTTCTCCAGAACGTGCACACATTGCCCATCCTTCTCCATTTTCCAGCACCTACACTAATCCCTATCCATGTAACAGTGTCTAGCACCTACATCTCTCGATATCCGTTTATCATTCACCAACACCTGCACCGTTCTCTGTCCCTGTAACATTCTCCAGCACCTCCAGCCGTTACTATCCCTGTAACCTCTCCAGCCCCGCCACCTCACCTTGTCCGGTAACGTTCTGTGACTCCTAAACCCTCTCCGATCCCTCATAACTCCTCCAGCACCTGTACCACACATTCTTCCTGTAACATCTCCAAACTGTACAACAAATTCCTATTGATATATATTCTCTAGCTCCTTCACTCGTCCCCTGTCAATGTGCCATTGTTCACCATCTACACCCCATCTATAGCTTTAACATTCACCAGCATCTATGACACACTGTATCCACTTAACATCACTGAACCCTACACACACTCCAAATTACTGCGAAATTTTGCCACACCTAAGCTCTCCCTATTCATGCAACATTGTGCAGCACCTAAACCAGACCGTATCCTTGTACTGTTCTCCATCACCTCCAGTGTTGCTTATCGCTGTAATGTTCACCACACGCACCCACTCCATATTCCTGTAACATTTTCTGGCAGGTACGTGCACTCCATTTTCCTGGAACATTCTACTGCATCTACCCACACGACCGATTACTGGGACATTCTCCAGCGCCTACAGCCACTTCCTATTCCTGCAATTCGTTCCAACCCCGACATACCCCATCCTCTGTCCATGATCATTCGCTCGCATGTGCAGCGCTCCCTTTCTCTGAAACATTCTCTAGCACCTACACCCTCTCCCAATCCTTGTAACATTCCCGAGCCATGACAGCCGTCCTCTGTCTGTCACATTCTCCAGCACCTGCACTTCTCCCACTCACTGTGACATTCTACAGTACCTCCATCCCGCCCCATTCCTGTAACCTTCTCAAGCACTTCACCTAACCCTTTCCCTGCAACATTCTCCAACACCTGCATCCATCCCTTTTCATGGGACACTTCCCGCCTCTCCAGCGACCCACTATCCCTGTTAATTTGCAACGCACCTTCGCCCACTGCCTCTCCCTGCATCATTCTGCTGCACCAACGAGCGTCCCACTGCCTCTAACTTTCGACAGAAACACCGCCCTTTCTGAAATATTAGCTATTCCCTGTAACTTCTGGAATAAACTCCAATCTTACCCATGGGAGATAACCTGAACTTCTGCTTAATGTATGGGCAAGCACCACCAGGCCGATAGAGAGACATTTTTTTTGTTTGCCGACATGTGGGTCCCTGTATCTCTTTCACCCGCTTGCCAGTGTAACATGAATTCAACGAGTTGTTTTGCTCATCCGTTTCAATTTTTTCTGTGTTTGCCCTATAGTACAAATACAGGATGCTGACAAATCTCAAAATTCCGACACTCTTCCTGTTCCTGTTGGTGCTGCTCTTATTTCTCCATTTCAGATGCGGCTGGACTGGATAACAGTGCCATGGCTCCCATTATCGTTGAGTAGGTGTCAGTGAAACAGATCTTTCCTGAGCAGCTCTGTAAGCTGGAGGCTGTGCTCAATGTTAGGTCAAATCGGAGCCTGGTTGCCTGGAGAGGTCTGGTAATAAATGGAGAGGACACGTCAGGTATCGGGAATGCTCTGTCGCTGTGGGAAGTAAGTCTCACTTCGAACCAGGGTTCTCATTATTTCGGGAGGAACAGACTGACAGGGAAACCCCAGATATACTGGGGTCACATCATGAAGAGTGAAATCGATAGCATCCGCTGACCACGAAATAAAGGAGAGAGTGAAATAATCAGAGTGACGTTTTGAAAAAATTCCCAAATACCACACACAGGCAATGTTACTGTTTGCTGGATCAAATCACTCACCACTCAGGTTCCCTTTGTCTCCCTCTGCCCCCTTCGCTTTTATTCCCACTTCCAGTCGGCCTGCAAGTCTTTTTTTCTCTATGTCTCTTTCTTCTGTTCCCTTGCTTTTTATTTGCTCTACACATTGTCATTCTGCCCCAAACTTTTTCTGGTTGACAATTCTTTCAGGACTCTCTCTACATGCAGCCCCCCGCGGTCTGTTCCTGAAGCTCTGATTCGATCGCTCTTTCCCTGTCTC
This sequence comes from Chiloscyllium punctatum, assembly GCF_047496795.1. Taxonomy (NCBI): domain Eukaryota; kingdom Metazoa; phylum Chordata; class Chondrichthyes; order Orectolobiformes; family Hemiscylliidae; genus Chiloscyllium; species Chiloscyllium punctatum. Next base: position 61,132,606 of record NC_092781.1, read on the forward strand.
TATCTATTTCTAAACATCTCGTATGGCATACAGCATCAATCAAATGACGTTAAGTAATGTTACAGTGAGGTATCAAGAAGTTAGTGGCATTCTGTGATTCATTGCGGGAGGATTTGTAAAAAAAAGTAACAATGTTGAGCTCGATGTCACATTACCCTGATTCTCTCTTTAAACCTCTCGCTGATCGCAGGATTTACTGTGATAGGGATAAAAAGTGAAGCAACATTGACCTTTTCATGCATGAATTTGAAAGGTGAGTTGTCGAATTTCACGATGTCTCTAAGATGATGGTAATTCTTCCAAGTAACTCATCCCAAACTGGGCCCACTGACAATGCAGAGAGAAGGTTTCAGCCAAAGTCTGTCCCTTGACTTTACCCCTTACAGTTTCCACAAGGCAGCTGGGCACTGGGTGACTGATTATGGGAGAGAATATTTCACCTTACTGGTGGCTTTACCTGCTTCCCAGTGTGGAAATCCCAAATTCGACGAAGATTTGAAATCCAGCGATTCAACATGTCCTATTTTAACCTTCAATGTGAACGCTTTCCGAAACTACACAGACAGAAGTTACCTCACTGTCTTCCTGAACAGCGGCAGTCATTGCCCAGGAAATAAATTGCCAAACCCCGCTCAGATCAATGGGAACCACACCGCAGCTCAGCTTTTTGAAACTCTGCTAAATAACAGAACCCCTCACAATAATCAGCCTTTGGGCTGTATTATTCTCGACACCACCTACAGCCCATGTCTAGATCACTGTTTCAGTAACACGGGGTATTGTGAGATCATGTCTGTCTTGCAAAGTTCCCCAATTTCAAGACATATGGACTGAACCAGACATTCACAAGTATTTTGCCGTCAGTAAAACATTTGTACAGATGCAGATGTGATGTGACACCAGGAAACCTGGTTGCAGTGGAAAATACTGGGTTCCAACAGGAGGTGTGATATTGAGGCTCTACTCAGTTGTACAGAATGCTCTCTACTGGAATACTGCATCATCCAAGTATCAAGGATTCAATAAATATATGATGGCATCTGCGAATTTCTCTAACAGTGGGTCATGCCTATTCAAATACATCTACCACATTTGAAATCAGAAGAAAAATCAGAATTTAACAATGATATTCTTTCAGCTTCTAATTCAATTAATCAGACAAAATGTCATTGGAGAAAAATAGTCAAAAATCAAGTCAATAATTTCAAGGATCTCTTACAGTCAAAATCAATCCCATTCAGAAAACATTTTACCAATCCATCAACAGTTCTGCAAATGCAAACCGGTATTGGTCCCACCTTCACCTTATCATTGTTATTCCACCCCTTCTGATCACTGTATGCAGAGATGCTTGACAACAATGGGAAGCGCATACAATAACGTTCAAACCCAGTGCTGGAGATGAGTGTAAAATAACTGCACTGAGGCTGATAGCCACCTCCAAGTCACCTTTTATTCATACATGAACAATCCTTGATTTCAATACTGCCTGATACAGAGACAGCTAACAGAGTTTCAGATTTTCTGACAGTCCCCCTTATTATCTGTCAGGCAGAGCTCCCTGATTGATTCACCTTCCTGATGGCTTTGCCTGATTCCCAGTCACAATCAGGGAACTCATATTCTATGAGGTCCAGCTCGCTGATCTGGTCACAACCACTGCAGTATGTCCCTGGAAATGAAGCACACATGGAAAAGAAACAGTTCCATATCTGGGGAAAAGGAAGACGTAAGTACATACTGGGGAGAGAAAGGGAGCTCCATGTTAAGTGTGGCCCAGAAAGCGGAAAAAATATTCCATGGGAAGGAGACCAATAAATAATGAGGAAGACAGGTTACGTCGTCGAAATGAAGCATTCCATTTGTGAAATGGTTGAAGCGTTTGGGTACAGAGCATGTCTTCAGGTTCCCCGATCTTGATATTGTATTACTCTGTACGTCATTGAACTCTGCAGTTTCTATATCATTTCCAAATTTTCTCTGTCAAATGCTGTGCAGTTGGAATTTGTTGAAAAGCTGCGATAACATTTCTCTGCACCCTTGCATTCAGTGAAACGGATTGCATGCCAAACTACACATACTTTTTCCTGCTTCTTAAAAAAAACACAGACACATAGGTAGACAGCGGGAGACAATACAAGCGCTTCAGTGGAGGATCAATGATGGTTTTACCTCACATAGTGATAGAACTTATGAGAACACCTCTACCAGCTCAGTAAGAAACCTTACAATCTGAACCTCAACCTGAGCTCTAAATCTTCTCAAATATCACACCTTCCTGCTTCTGTTATATACATCTAAAATAACGTTAATTCCACCAGTGAACACCAATCTGCATTCAGATGTATGATTTATCTCATTCACCTGTCACTTACTGCTGTCACAAGTCATGTTTCTGTTTTGTGAGGAAATATGAACAAGCTAGAAAAGTAATGGCAGTGCACATGGTGGGTATTCTCCAACACTGCAACTGGATGGTGGGGTCAAGGAGGGGTTTGGCGTTCACCAGAACTATTTGGAAGAGAAAGAGAGAGAGGAGTGGTGCACATGGGAGCACCAAGACAGTGAGGAGAATAAAATGTGGCCTGGAGTGGAATCTGGCTACATTCCCAAAGGGAGCGTCTAAATGAAAGTGGACACAAATGATTCAATCACAGAAAGAGAAGATCAGGCCAGGCTGACTGTGAAACAGGCCAGTGACATTGCGGAGTTAATGGTCGGAGTACAGGCTCACTGTGATACTGTTTGCAGCCATTATGTATTTACTGGGTGGTGTGCCCATGCGGTCAGGCTCATTGTGAGACTCGTTGCAGTCACTGGTTAGAGTTTGGGCGGTGTGTAGATGAGGCCAGGCTCACTTTGAGACTGTTCAAAATGAACTTACAGTTATTAGGGGGTGTTTAGCTGAAGGCAGGCTGTTCACAGTTTCTTGTTCATTACCAAGATGTGCGAACCTGAGGTCAGCGTCACTGTGAGACTATTTAGAATTACTGTATCTTCACAGCAGGGTGTGTAACTGAGACCAGGGACACGGTAAGACTTTTTGCAATCACTGTGTTGATAGAGTGAGGTATATAAATTAGGCCAGAATCACTGATCACAGTAACTGAATAGTAGGGGGAACATGGGTAAGGCTGGACTCACTGTGAGACATTTTATAGTCACCATATTATTATGAGGAACTGCACAGATCCCGCCAAGCTTATGTGTACGCCTCAGTGATAAAGTGTGACCGGCTGGCAGTTTTGCAGCAGCTCCCACTGGGGAATGGCGTGGTAACAGGAATAGGCTGAGATGGTTTTGGAGGGTCGGTGTGGACATGATGTGTCTAATGATCTCGTTTCACATTTCAGGGATTCCATGATTCTGACTGGCGAATTCAAAATCATCTTGGATGTAGATAGTTGATCCAGAGGTACAGACAGAGAATAAGATTCCACATCCAGATTCACACTGGAAAGGGTGAAAGTCGCCAAGCTACACAACCTCTCCAGCATCCCCCTGCAGGCAGAGCGCAGTGTAGATACACCTGGTCCCAACCAGGCCGGTCCATCCATTCAACGATAGGTTTCCTGTTTCTGAACTGAACATTCTCAGACAGATCCATTGATGCCAAGCCGATGTTATTCTCTGGCCACTACCACCTGCTGGCCAGCTGTTTACAGGATGACCAGCCTGCGAACAAGGGAATATGGAAGCCGAATCTGAAATTGTTGATCCCAGAAAACACTGAGGAACTTAAAATGGATTATACGGGTTGGAGAACCTTGAAACCGTTCTACGAGTCTCCACTGGCCTCGAGGGAAAGATTGAAAGAGAACAGGTCCTTCATCCTCACAGGTGTTCAAAAGGCGATAAAGAGGGAGAGAGAGAGAGAGAGAGAGAGAGCAGGGAAAGGTTGTTCAAACGCACAACGTCATGCAAAATCTATTCCTGCTGTAGACAATGGGGGCTGATGTGACAGACGATCTCCAGGAAGCGAAGAGGCAGCAAGCCTCGCTCTCTGCCTCGGAGGCCAACAAGCTGCTTTTCTGGTCCAGGGTCCACACCGTGGAGGAAGATGAGACGTGCTTCTTTCTGTAGGTGCACAAGTAGAGCTCTGTGCACAGCAGCCTGAAGGAAGAAATTGGATTGCTAACGCCATCTCAATCTGACATCCTGAGGATCAGCAAATCCCTTTATGCCAGTCTCTATGACATGAAGCCCACAGCCAGTGCAGCGTCCCAGTCGTTCCTGTCATCTCTCATCGAGGTCTTAGTAGCACACGGGGGAGGCTGGATCACTGTTATCTCTGGCTGAGCTGATAATGGCCGTCGAGTGCTCCAAAAGTGAGAGCTTACCGGCCAAGGTTTATTTGGCTCTGTTGTATTCAAACTGGCCTTGGGAGAGAAGATAAATCAAGGGAACGAAAAGGCTATGTTCTTTGGGAACTCGACCGTTTGATGCCCTATCCCCTCGAATGCTGGGGGTGTAGAACAGTCTGCTTCTGGCAGGTATCATGAGCTAATCCCATGAGGAAAGAGATCATCACCCTCATCAATTAAGCGGAAGGGGAGAGGAAGGAATTTAGAAATTGGCAACTCATATCATTGCTAAATGCAGTCCACAAAATCCTGTCTAAAGTCAGCCCCAATCGGTTCAGTTCTGCTCTGTGATTGGTGATCCACACCAACCACACCGATATTGTGCCGAGAAGGACTACCTCTCTGAGAGCCTCGTGTCCTCAAGAATACAATCACCTCACATCGTTATTGGCTTCTCTTTATTTCTAAATTAAACTTTATTCATCAAATATCACTTTGCATGCATTTTCACAAAAGCAGGTTTGGTTCTGTCCTGTTGCATGTCAAACTCTGTTAGATTTAAAATAGCGATTCAAAGGATAGATCGAACCTAAGCGTTCAAGTTCTAAACTGGAGGAAGGGCATTTTATCCAGTACTATGTAAGAAATTTCAAAAGTTGTTTGGGGCCGGATTTTTCAAGGCAAAGTCATGGCTGCAAAATGGAAGCCTTCAAAAATGAGATAACGAGAGTCCAGCAACAAACTGTTCCTGTAAAGATGAAGAGCAAGGCTGGAAGGTGTTGGCAATATTGGATGAAGAGAGAAATGGAGATTTTGATCAAGAATGAGGAGGTAGCATATGTCAGCTATAAACAGCAACGATCGAATGAATCCCGAGAAGAGTAGAACGTCAGTAGGAGTATACTTAAGGGGGAAATCAGGAGGGCAAAAGGGGACATGAGATATCTTTGGCAAATATAGTTAAGGAAAATCCAAAGGGATTAAACACATGAAAGACAAAGGAGTAACTGGAGACAGAATATGACCCATTAACGATCAGCAAGGCTACCTATGTGTGGAACCGCAGGAGATGGGAGAACAAAGTAAATATTTTACGTTCGTGTTTACTGTGGAAAAAGATATCGAAGATACAGAACCTGTGGAAATAAAAAGTGACATCATGAAAATGCACATATTTCATAATTTACACGTTGCAAAACGCATTGAGGGGGATAAATACCCGAGACCTGATCATGTGTACCCAGAACTCTGTGGCACGTTAGTGATTTGCTGAACTATTTGTCTCATCAACAGATACAGGTGAGGTGCCAGAGGTTGGCTAATATGATGTCATTATTTAAGAAGGGTGGTAAGGAAAAGCCAGGGAACTGTAGACCAGTGAGCCTGACATCAATGGTGAACAAGTTGTTGGAGGGATTCATGAGGGACAGGATTTATATGTACTCAAAAGCCAAGGACAAATGACGGACAGGCAGCATGGATTTCTGCATGGGAAATTGATTCTCACTGTCTTGATGGCAGTTTTTGAAGAAGTAACAAAGAGATTGATAATCGATGAGTTGTGGACATGATCGATGTGGACTTCAGTATGACATTCGACAAGGTTCCCCATTGTAGACTGGTTAACAATGTTTGATCATATGGAAAAGAAGGAGAACGAGCAATTTGGATAGAGAATTGGCTTGAAGGCAGAAGACAGAGGAGGGTAATGGAGGTTTGGTTTTCAGACTGGAGGCCTGTGACCATCAGTGTGCCACAGGTTCAGTGCTGAGTCCACTGTTATTTGTCATTTGTATAATGCTTCGAGTGTGAACGTACGATGCACGGTTAGTAAGTTTGCAGATGACACCAGAATTGCAGGTGCAGCGGACAGCGAAGAAGATTACTTCACAATACTACAGGAACTTGATCTTATGGGACAACATGTTGAGGAATAGAAGATGGAAATTAATTCAGAAAATTGTGAGGTGCTGCACTTTGGAAATGCAAATCAGGGCAGGGTTCTCCACTTAATGGTAAGGTCCTGGGGAGTGCTGTTGAACAAAGAGACCTTGGAGTGCAGGTTCTTAGTCCATTTACAGTGCTGATGCAGGAAGAGAGTACATTGAAGATGCTATTTGGTATGTTTGCAAAGGCTGTTCAGGTCTGGAAGAAGCTCCACATATAGGGACAGCACTGGAGATGTACTGGAGATTTCTTCACAGAGGAGGAAGTTTGAAGAGCTGAACACAGCCAGGGAGGTTTGTATTGGAAGAGGTGTTTACAGGGATAAGAATGATAATTATCGACTGGAGAAAATGATTCTGAAACAGTACATTTGAGAGACTGAAGAAGCTTACTGGGATAGTACGTGTGTGTGAACTAAAGGTGGTTACGGACAGAGAAAGTTTTGTCGACGTTTGAAGTGGTTATAGCGGTAATCAGTGCTGTAGTGATGGGAAGAATTTACATCGATCATGAGGGTCGTCGACACATGACAACATTGTTCAGATAAGGACTTTTGTAGGGACTGGAGGGAAGGTTGCAGCCAAAGGGAGTTGTGGACAAGCTAGATATGCTTGCAGAGACCAGGACAGTTTTAGAGGCTGGTGGAGGTAACAGGGAATGGAGAGTGATGTAATTAATGACAAATATTCGAGGCACAATTGTTCCTTGAGATGGTAAGAGGTTACAGTCATATGCAGCATGCAAGGACAGGAGAAATTTATATTGACGAGAAGAATTTTCGGAATTATACAATTTACAGAGGTAGAGAGGGTAGTAGGAACGAGGCAAAGTTAAAAAAAAACAAGAGAGGGATGACAGGACTGGGAGGGAGATTAATTTAATTGACGTTTTGGAAAACATGTCTCAATACATTATATTTACAATCTGATCATAAGGCACTTTCCCTTGTACTGATCCTCCACCAGTGCAGCACAAGCTCAGTACTGGTCTCCTGGCAGAACTGCACTACCTCTAGATGTGTGATGCATCCTCAATTCTGACTATCTTACAATGAGGCATTGCCTCATTGTTTACCTTAAAACAAGGAGGCACTGATTCTGAATTTAAATTTTGACCATGGCCAACTCCTTCATAACTTCTCCTCGGACAATGAGGAACTCCCTTAGAACTGTCCCTCAGTTGGAGTTGAAACACTCCCTCACCACTAAGCATATAACTGTGATGTCCAGTATCAGCTCTGACCCTCTGACAATGAGAAGCTACCTCAGTACTAACCCGCTAGCTTTGAGGTCTTCCCTCAGAAGCAGCCTTCTGAGTGAATTGCAATTCCTTGGTACTTATAGTCTAACAATCCTGTTCTCATTACAAAGAGGACCAGGCTGAATATGGACTCAGTGTTACTGATGCAATGCCTCAGTTCTGACTCACTGATAACGACAAATTCGCGAAGTACTGTCTCTTTGATAAACAGGGGCTGCCTCACATTGACCCTCTGACAATGAGGCACTCCTTCACTACTGACCCTCAGGAAACAAGAACCTACAGCGACTCTCTGTGTGGAGAATCTCATCAAAGCTACGTGGGTTTGCTCTCGGTGCCACGTTTCCTTCCCACAATACAAAGATGTGAAGGTCATGTCAATTGTCTGTGAGAAATTGCCCATTGTTTTCAGCGACGTGTGGCTAATGTGCATTAGTCAGAGGTAAATGGAGAGCAATAGAATAGGACAAAGTGTCTGGGTGGGTTCAGCTTCGAAGGGATGGCGCGGTTTGCATTCCATAAACATCAATTACCTCCTCCAAATATCATTTCTGCGTGTCTCTGTAATATCCTGCAGAGTAAAACTATTACCTGTCAGAGATTTAAATCCTGCTTTGCGCCAACATCCAGCAGATCGAAAACAACTGTTGTCTCTTCCACATTTCATTCCTGATTCCTTCTGTAGCATCCTGCCGACCATAAACAACTATTACATCTTCAAGACTTGACTCATGCCTTCTCCATAACATCCTGCAGACCATTAACAATTATTACCTCTTGCAGATTTCACTCCTGCTTGTCTCTGTTACATCATGCAGATCATAAAGAACCATTACCTCTTCCAGATTTCATTCCTGCTTCTCTCTGTAGCATCCTGCAAATTATAAACAACAATTACCTCTTCAAGATTTCACTCCAGCTTGTCTCTGTAACATCCTGCAGACCGTAAACAATTTTACGTCTACCAGATGTCACTTCTTCTTGTCTCGTTAACATCTTGTAGTCCATAAACATCGATTACCTCTTCCAGACTTCATTCCTTCTTGTCTGTTTATCATCCTGCAGATCGTCAACAATTATTAACTATTCCAGATTTCTTTCCTGCTTGTCTCTGCAACATCCTGCAGGTCATAATCATTAATTACCTCTTCAAGATTTCACTCCTGCTTGTCTCTGTACCATCCTGCAGTTTATGAACAATTATTACCTCTTCCAGATTTCGTGTCTGCTTTTCTCTCCAACATTTAAAGATCATAAGCAACTATTGCCACTTCCAGATTTCAGTCCTATGTTCTCTGTCTGTGCCATAATATTTTGACTGATTCTAATCTAAAAAGTGAGAAAACTGAGTCTTACATGAATTCATGCAGTTTTTGAGCAAAGTGCAATGTAACTGTGCAAGTGCAGGTTCACCCCACAAACGTATATGTATATGTGCGCATGTGGGTCTTTATGTGTGTGTATGAAGGAGTGTGTGTGTAGGAGTCTCTGTGTGTATATAGTGCAATGGTGGTCACGTACAGATGACATGAACCGAAGGTCCCTGTTCAGGCCCTTCCTATGGATATGGATCGGCTACTTTTCGCTGCTGCATATGTCGAAGTCAGCCTTGGAGAATGGACACCCAAAGGTCCGCGGTCGAATGTCCTGGTCAGTTAAAATATTCCCCAACCAGGAGGAACACTCCTGTCTGTTGACTGCGGTGCACATTCGTCCATTGCCGTAGCCTTTGCTGAGTTTCCCCAATGTACCATGCCTCAGGGCATCTTTGGCTGCAACGTTGGCTGAGTCACATGAGTACTTGCCACGTACATGGTGGGAGGTGTCCCCACGTATAATGGTCGCATCCATGTCTATACTCTAACACGTCTTGCAGCGCCTACCGTGACAGGGTTGCATGGAGTTGTCCTGAAAGCTGGGCAGCTTGCTACGAACAATGATCTGTTTGTGGTTTGGCAGATGTTTCAAGGCAAGCAGTGGAGGTGTGGGGGAGGGCTTGGTGATGTATTCATCATCATTGATAATGTGTTGCAGGTCACGAAGAACATGACATAGTTTCTTGTTCAGTTCCTGGGAAGTACTGAACAACGAAGGGTACCCTGTCGGTTGCAGCACGTGTCTGTCTCCTGAGGATGTCATTACTGTTCCTTGCTGTGACGCGTCGGAACTGGCGGTCAATGAGTTGAGCATTTTACCCCGTTCTTATGAGGCAATCGCTTAGTATTTTCAGGTACACACCACATTCCTCCTCATCTGAACAGACCCGGTGTATGCGTAGGGCTTGTCCATCGACGATGGCTCTTTTAAAATGTTTTGAGTGGAAGCTGGAGAAGTGTAGCATTGTGAGGTTGTCTGTGGGTTTGCAGTATAATGTGGTGCCGAGGACTCCATTCTTGATTGAGATGCATGCGTCCAGGAATGAGGCAGATAGTTGAGAGTAGTTCATGGTGAGTTTGATGGTGGGATGAAACTTGTTGATATCAATGTGTAGTTGTATCAGTGACTCCTCGCCATGGGTCCAGAGGAAGAAAATGTCGTCAATGTACTTGGTGTATAATGTTGGTTGGAGGTCTTGCATGGAGAAGAAGTATTGAATGGAAACTGTGCATGAAGATGTTGGCATACTGAGGTGGAAAGTTTGTCCCCATAGTTTTTCCATGTGTCTGGATGAAGACCTGGTTGTCAAAGTTGAAGACGTTATGATCGAGGATAAAGCAGATGAGTTGTAGGAGCTGCAGTCGTGTCTACTTTCTTTTCAAGTCCTCCTGCTGTTTAGCCAGCTTCTTTTCATCTTTCGAACGCATGGTCCACATGATCTCTGAATCCCTAGAGGGCCATGGACATTAGATTCACTACATTCTCTAACATAAATTTGAATTGATCAGCAGTGCCTCGATAGTAGCACTCCAGAACGTTGTGGTTAACATTTGGCTATCTCCCATATGTCGTTCTATACCAAGACTCAGGCTTTTTAGCTTGTTTTCTAAATAGTCTTCTGGGTTTTCAATATCGCCAAGTGGATCCCTTCCCAAAGCTTCGGGAACGATCTTAGATGGGTAAAAGTCTCAGGCTCTAATTCACTTTCCCGCTCTATCATGTTAAACTGGGAAACAAATTCCTCAGCCCTCCCAGATCCTGGGTTCCCCAAGAAATGTATTGCGGCTGTTTTCCCCCTTTAATAAACAATAACAGTATCTCCCCCTGCTTCGGCTTCATTCCCTTGTTTAAACTGTTACATTGTTTCCTCATCAGTTTCCACGTCAGACCCTGCTTTTATCGCTTGCCATTCTTTTTCTGCTTGTTCTGCTCTGGTCCATTTTCCTGACAACATTATTGCTTCCTCTGCATTCCTTCCCTTATCGCTTTCCCTATCTATTTCCCTATTACTGTGCAGCTGTTTCTGCCTATCATCTCTGCAATGATTTAAATATGCGTCATCATCCCTCCGTTCGATTAATCTGTGTAGTGGTTCTGTTCACCGAGCTGGGAATTTGTCTTGCAAACGTTTCGTCCCCTGTCTAGGTGACATCCTCAGTGCTTGGGAGCCTCCTGTGAAGCGCTTCTGTGCCGTTTCCTCCGGCATTTATCGTGGCCTGTCTCTGCCGCTTCCGGTAGTCAGTTCGAGCTGACAACAAACACATCGACCTGGACCCAATATACCGGCCACGACAGTGGACAAGTCGAACTGACAATCGGAAGCAGCAGAGACAGGCCACTATAAATGCCGGAGGAAACAGCACAGAAGCCGTTCACAGGAGGCTCCCAAGCACTGAGGATGTCACCGAGACAGGGGACGAAACGTTTGCAAGACAAATTCCCAGCTCGGCGATCAGAAACACAACAACGAGCACCCGAGCTACAAATCTTCTACCGAACTTTGAATTAATCTGTGTAGTTCCGAAATTTCACATTGCAATCTGTCTTTGTAGAGGGCACGAGCTTCTAATTCTACTTGCATCCTCGCCTCTTCTGCCTCTCGTTCTATTCATAAGAAATGCTGATCTGGGTGAGCCTCCTCCCAATTCAATTTCCCTCTGCCTCTACTGACCCCTTTTACAGTACAAAATGTTACATTACGTCCACGTCATTAGGTGGGGTGGGGGTGAGGTTGCAAGTCTTCCAACCTGGGATATATAAATGTTGTCCCCTGCTCAGACTTCATACATGTAGGCTCTTCGTTCTGCACTGAGCAGGTGGAGATGTTCTCATCCCCAGCCTTTGTGTGGAGAAAACACTTATTCTGCCCTCTGGCATCTCCATCAGTTGTGGCGCCTGGTGCCTGAAACACTTTCTGCAACTCATCTCCTTCAACTCGAAATAACATAAAAATTTCAACCTCCTGTTCCGTCTTCAATATTGTCTTCTTTGAGTTATCCTCAGGTGTGTAATTCTTAATTAACACATCCATTTCATTTCATCTATTTATTTCAAAGGTATCCTCTTTTGGGCATTTAGTTAATATGTCCTTTGGTCTTCTTTCCCATTTTTCAGAAATTTTAACCATATCACTTATTGCGACTGGATATGTCTTACTCATTTTTTCAACTGCACGCCCATTAATCATTCTGAAAGATATTTCATTCCTGCTAATCTATTATCTCTGTTCTCACTGTTCACTCCCTTATACCTTATAAGTCCAGTAGCGCCTCGTCAATTATTTTAGTATTCCCTAACTCTAAAACTTCAAATCGCCCCCTTTCCAATCTGTCAGTCCCTGAACGTCTTTAGATTCAGCTAATTAATAAAAACCATCTGTTCTCCTTCATTCTGCTTGAACTATTCTCAGATTGCATCTGTAGAATTCACAATCGTTGATGGTTCTTTGAAAAACCTCCCATAAACAACAATATTAAAATGTTACAATGCAAAATAAAATCAAATACTTCGGAATCTCGAGCTGCTTGAAACAAAACACCAACATCATATTGTGCATATGATCGGGATTACAATGTTGAAACTCGAGACACACACACACACACACACACACACACACACACACACACACACACACACACACACACACACACACACACACACACACACACACACACACACACACACACACACACACACACACACACACACCCTTTCTGCATCCAGAACTTCTCTCTCTTTCTCTCTGAAACAGACACAGACCTTTTTTCTGCAAGCAGCCAGGAGCTCAGCACTGGACTAGTTTCTCTCTCTCTCTCTCTTTCTCTCTCCTTCTGCCGTACACATGGAGCCTTGCCTAAACACTTTGTTCATTCCTAAAAGTACAGACTAATTCTCATGCAAGCCTTCACTTAAATATTCAACTGTCTACTAGCAATTTAACACGATGACTACTGTCTACTATTTTACATTTAATTATCAACCACCAATCTGCTGGATTTCAAATTCATCCAAAATCACTAATACAAACAAAAAAACAATCCCCACCTGTTTCTGCCTATTCATTCCCATATATTTCCTAAAGATAGAATGATATCCATAGAAACTTAAAGACACCACGTGGAATTTTGTCTCAATCTCTTTACTCTATACCGACTCATCCCCTGCACAGTTTTCCTGGACAATCCTCTGCCTTTCCTCAAATCTGAATTTATCAAAAACTTTTTGGTTCTTCGGATTCGTGTGTTCCACCTGCAGCTTTTTTTTTGTCCTTATGCATTTTCGAGAATCTCCTTATTTCAGAGAATATGGTCCAAATTAGCAGTTGAAACATTAACTCTTTCTTTTGTGGTTGGCTAACATTTTTATTCCGTCTGTCTCAGGAGAACTCTCAGTAGGGAAATGTCCAGTAGCTGCACCCTCTTTTCAGAGAAAAAGGTCTCTTCCCGGTTCAATTTGATGATCAAAACGTGTTGTGAAAGAATCACTCAATGTTTGTAAAATATTAGCAGGACACACAAATGATCCTTCATGAAATTAAACTTTAATATTGGAAAATTAAAACCGTGGTAGCCATAAAAAATACCTTATTTGATTGCCCACAAGCTCTTTGTTCCTCTGCAGTTTACACAGTTGTTGTTCCCACACTTATCATTGAGCATTAGCTAAACCAATCATGCAGGTTTGCTTTCTATTTCTAAACTATTCATCGTCTGCCACACTGTTTCCTTACATTTCACTTAATCTACCGCATTACATCACCATCCTCTTCAGTATTCGCTCACCTATCAGTGATTTTACCAGCCTATCATAGTGCTCTACCATTGTCTGTTACTGGAGCCAAGAAATATCATCCTGGGCATGCAATAAACCAATAAGTTAAGTAAATAACTGCCAGAGTAATTATCATACCATCTGTCCATCTCACTGTCTCCCTCTGTCTGTCTGACTCTCTGAACCTGGGTCTAGCTGTGTGTCTCTCTCTGTCTCTGTCTGTCTGTCTGTCTCGCGCTCTCTCTCTCTCTCTCTACACACACATACCATGCCTGTCTCTCTGCATACTGAAATATATCACTGACTTTCATGATCTCCCTCTGTTTATCTCTAAGTGTATCTCATTCTGCCCAATCTGAATTTGTGATTTTCGCTTTCCGTCTCCCGATTTCACTGGGCTGTGAGTGTCCATGCTGTGAATTTGCAAAGAACAAAACTGGTTCAGGATTACGCCATGGAAGTAAGATTATTTTCGCCTTTCATACGAATCAGTGCAACTCACCATCATCATCGATATAACCAAGACCTAGTTTATATTTTAATTCTTTACGATGAAATATCTATTGTTTATGATCCCTGAGTGCATTTGAATACTCCAGCCTTGATTGTAGTGCTATTTTCGTATGATCAGTTCTATTTTTCCAGAGTGTTCTGGATCAGCTCAGGCTGCACAGTTCATGATTGTACATGTTAAAGACCCTCAGAATATTGCAACATTTTTCCAGAGACAATAACATCACATACAACACTTTATCCGGTGTGTGTGTGTACCTCTGATTCACAACCAGTACCTTTCATATGGTAGATATTTCTCAGAAGAGATTGAAGAAGTTTCTAGGAGGTATTGTCCCAGTCTCAGCAACCGACGAGCGGTGCAGAAGAAAAGCTGATGTTTGCGAGTAATGCAGGAGCATCCAAAACGAGGACGATTTTGAGGAGTGAATGAGGTGGGTTCGGGGACAGGTCGGTTCAGTCACCGGTGGCACCAAGGAGTGAATAAACGAAGCCATACTCGTGAGTAGCAGCCAGGTTACAGGAGGTGGAAGTCAAGATGGGAATACAAACTGGGCTTCAGTGATTCGGGCGATCAGCAGTGTGGTAAGGCAGGAGGAGTGAACTTTTTCTATTGCTGAAGACACCAGAGCAAACTAGAAGAAGGAGGACATTTACTCGTGAAGTCACGGACATCAGGGAACTGAATCGTAAGATGTCCTTCACTCCTTCTTTCTTGCTATTGCTGCCGTTGTTGTGAACTAAAGGGTTAAGGCACGCAGGATTTGCGAAATCCGTGTTACGCTCCTTCTGTGTCAATTATGGGACAAATTCGATTTCCCTGACTCCTTCACGTGCAGGAAGATATGTCTCATCTGCAGTTCCTGTCTGACCGCTTGACAGCTCTGGAGCTGCAGTTGGATTCATTTTGGTGTGGTCCCAACTCAGAGAAACCTGGTCTGCACATTCAGTCAATTGGTCACATCGCAAATAAAAAAAAAGAAGGATGAGGATGGGTAACACAGATAGTGAAAACGGAGGAAAAAATGCACTGGTCATCTGGAACTACCTTCCTCCGCCACCGGTATAACATTTTCGTTCCAGTTGGAGGAGATGGCTCATCAGGGGAAGGTGATCAGGTTCGTGGCACCGTGGCTGGCTCTGCTGTCAAGAATGGCGGGAAAAGCGTGGCAGAGCTATCATCATGGGGTAGTCAATTGTAAAAGGAATAAATTGGTGTAGCTGCAGCTGTTCGATAGAGTCCCAGATGGGATGCTAACTTCCTGGTGTAAGCGGCACGAACACCTCAGAGTTTCTGGAGGACATTATGTTGGTGAAGGGGGTGAAGAGCCAACTTGTCGTGATGCATATAGGCACAACAATATCGGTTAATAAAGACAAGATGATATCTGACAAGCTGAATTTAGGGAATTAGGCTTAAACTAAACAGGATGTAGTAATCTTAATATCAATACCAGTGCCCCGTGCTAGCCACAGTGGGAATGCCAGGATAGCTAAAATGAAAGATGGCTTCAAGGCTGGTGAAAGAGGGAAGGATTCAAATTCTGGGGTCATTGGAAGGGACACTGGGAGAGGTGGGTTCAGTACAAAATGGGCAGCTTGCACATGGGCAGGATTGGAACCAATGTTCGAGGAGAGGTACTTGTAAGTGGTGCTGGAGAGGGTTTCAATAAATTTGGCAGTGAGATGGCAAACAAGGCATGGATTCAGAGAAGGAACAAGAACAAAGAACAAAGGAAATTACAGCACAGGAACAGTCCCTTCGGTCTTCCAAGCCTGCACCAGTCTAGGTCCTCTATCTAAACCTGTGGCCTTTTCTTTTTCTCAGGCTCTGTATCCCTCATCTACTGCACATTCAATTATCTGTCTCGACACATCGTAAATGACGTGGTTATGCCCGCTTCCACTGGCAATGCGTTCCAGGCACGCATCATCTTCAGTGTAAATAATTTTGCCCGGATATCTCCCCTCAGCCTCTCCCCTCTCACTTTCAACTCGTGACCTCTAATAATTGCGTTCCGCCAGCTGGGACAAATCTTGCTTTCCACCCTGTCTATACCTCTCATGCTTTTGTCGACCTC
Organism: Chiloscyllium punctatum; assembly: GCF_047496795.1. Classification (NCBI taxonomy): domain Eukaryota; kingdom Metazoa; phylum Chordata; class Chondrichthyes; order Orectolobiformes; family Hemiscylliidae; genus Chiloscyllium; species Chiloscyllium punctatum. Next base: position 61,148,858 of record NC_092781.1, read on the forward strand.
AGTCAGGTTCCCCTCAACCTCCGTCTTTGTAATGGAAATAATTCTAATCTATTCAAGCTCTCTTCATTGCTCATGACTTCTAAACCACGCAACATCCTGGCGAACCTCCTCTGCACCCTCTCCAAAGCACTCACATCCCTTTGGCAATGCAGAGAACAGGACTGTGCGCAGTATTCCAAATGTGGCCGAACCAAAGTACAATTCAAATGTCACATGACCTGCCAACAATTATGCTCAGTACCATGTCTGCTGAAGGAAAGCATGCCGTCTGCCTTTTGCCTAGTCTATTGACCTGTGTTGCCACCCTCGCGGAAAAATGGATCTGAATACACAGATGTCTCTGGGCGTTAATGTTCGCCAGGACTTTTCCATTCATGGAATAGTTCACCCTTGAATAGGATCCCGTCTGGATTGCACTCCATCTGCCGTTTCTCCGACCAACTCTCCAATCTATCTATATTTTCTGTATTCTCTGACCTCCCCTTCACACTCTGCTACTCCAACAAAGTTCGTGTCAAATGTGAACTTGCCAATCAGATCACCTATACCTTCCTCCAGATCATTTATGAAAATTACAAGCAACGGTGGTCCCAGCACATATCCCTGTGGAGCAACACTGGTCACAGTTCTCCATTTTGATCAACTGCCCTTAACTATTACTCTCTTCCAGCTATTTCCTAGCCTGTCCTTTACCTATCTAGCTCGTACACTCTGCACACCATGCTCCTTAACATTTTCATCAGCGTACCATGAGGATCCTTATGAAACGCCTTCCTGAATTCCATGTATATGACATCTACAGCGCTTCGCTCATGTATCAACTTCGCAGCTTCTTCAAAGAATTCTATTAAGTTTTTCAGACATGACCTTCCATGCCCAAAAACGTGTTGCCTACCATAGATACGTCCATTTTCTTTCAAATTGGAATAGATCCTAACCATCAGTATATTCTCCAGTAACTTTCCTTCCAATGACATCGGGCTCACGGGTCTATAATTACATGGATTATCCCTGCTACCTTTGTTGAACAAGTGGACAACATTAGCAGTTCTCCAATCTTCCGGGACCTCCCCCTTGATCAAGGATGCCGCATAAATATATGTTAAGACCCAGATATTTCCTTTCTTGCTTCCCTTATTAACTGGGATAGGTCCCATTCGGAACTGTGGACTTATCCACCTTAATGCCTTAGAGAATACCCAACACTTCCTCCCTACGTCGGCTAACCTGATCTGGAGTAATCATAAATCTATTCTTAACGTTGACATCCGTCTTATCCCTCTCTTCGGTGAACCCTGATGCAAAGTTCTCATTAAGTATCTCACCCAGTTTCTCTGCCTCCATGCATAACTTTCCCACCTTGTCTTTGAGTGGGCCAATACTTTCTCTACTTACCATCTTGCTCCTCACATAAATATAACAATCTTTGGGATTTCCCGTCAACCTGTTTGCTAAAGATATCTCACGACCCTTTTCAGCCCTTTTAATTCCGCATTTCAGGTTGGTCCAACATTACCGATAAGCTTCCAAATTTCCTCCCATCATCAGTCGCCGAGACCTAATGTATGCTAAACGTTTCCTATTAACTGGTCTTGCAATGTTGACTACCATTCGTGGTTCTCTAATCTTGACATTTCGATCCCTCATTTTCATAACAACACATTTGTTCTGCACTCCAATCAAGTCTCTTTAAAAGCAGCCAACGTTTCATAGGTGGAACTACCCTCAAACAGCTGCTTACAATCTACATTCCCAGCTGCTGCATGAATTTTGGTGTATTTGGCCTGCCCCCAGTTAACACTCTTCCTTTAGGGTCACTCCCGTCTTTGTCCATGGGTATGCTATGGACAACAATGACGGTGTTGTGATCACTATTCCCAAAGTAATCCCCTACTGAAACTTCAATCACTTCTCTAGGACCATTCCCCAACACCAGGTCGAGTATCACGCCTTCCTTATTTGGAATATTTACATACTTCACTGTAAAACCCCACTGGATACTCCTTTCAAGTCCTACTTTATCTAGACCTCTAACACAAAGTGAATTGCAGCCAATGTTGGGAAAATGAAGATCTCCTTTCATCACCAATCTGTTGCTCCGACATCTTTCCATAACGTGTGTGCATATTTGTATCTGTATCTCACGTTCGCTGTTGGGGGGCCCGATTACAGCCCCAACCTTATTACCGCATCCTTCCTTTTTCTGAGCTCTGCCGATGTTTCCTCATTGCTCGAGTTTTCCAAAGTGCTTTCCTTCAGCACATCTGTGATATCCTCTCTGATCAGTAAGGCAACTTCTCCAATCCTTTTATGTCCCCATCGATATTTAGTTGACAATCACACAGTTCACTTAAAAAATTCACAGTCATACTCCCAGATACTAATTCAAGCTGTATATTCATCTGCCTTACCGACTACACTTCTCACATTAAAACACGAGTACCTCAGCCCACCAGTCCCTTTGTGTTTATCATTTGCTCCCTGCCTCCTCTTTCACTTCGTCACGCTGACATCAGTTTCTCATTCGTTAGAGGCTTTAGTTATGACCTTATAACTAACCTTCTTGTTTGCTTCTCATTTCCCTGTCACATTAGTTTATACCCTCCCCAGCAGCTTTCGTAAAAGCGCCCCCTAAGACATTGATTCCAGCCCGATCCAGGTGTAGACTGTCCAACGTGTCATAGTCTCACCACCCCATAACAAGTCCAAATGTCCCAAAATTGGATCCCCTCCCTCCTACACTGCCTATCAAGCTACGTATTCATCCTACATATTCTTTCGTTTCTACTCTGACTGGCGCACGGCACTGGTAGAGAACTGATGTCTTTCAATTTGAATATTATTTTAGCTGTGTTCATCACAGGCTGGTTTCACTGTTTGCTGTTCACTTTGACGACGCCAGTAAAGCTGAAGACTCTGGATCCAATCCACACTGTACCTTCAGCTTCAACACAAACTGTTCCAAAGACAAAGGCTAATGATCCAACATCCACGTTGCTCCATCTCAAAAACCTACCGCCCAACAAATATTCTGTTCCTTTACCAAGATGCTTTGTCCTCTATCGTCTCAAGGAATATCATGTGGGCCCACGCCAACTGTTCGCTAAACAAAGGGAGCTGAGACGGGAATCGAGGAAGAGAGTCTTGGAAGGTGTGAGAGGTGCATACAAATTGCAAGAGGTCGGAGGAGCGGGGGAAAAACGGGGTTATAGAGAGGAGGCAATGAAAAAAAAAGACTGAAAATGGAAGGAGGCCAGAGAGTGAGAGAGGTGCAGACTGACCGTGGGAGGACGATACGAAGGGGAGAAAAGAAGGGAGAGTGATGAATTCTGCCGAGGCCCAGTCGGAGTGGGTGACCAAGTGGTGAAAGCAAGGACAATGTTCCTTTCACATAACTCCTGAACTTGATTCTGCTGTGCCCCTCCAACAGCATTCTCTGACAATTTGGACTTAGGGAACAGTCTATCTCTCCACTCTCAACTTCTTCTCAAAAAAACAGGAAAATATTGTTAATTCTGCTGCTTATCATGTCTTAATGAGCATTTTAATCCTTTGCAAATTGAAGTTTTTGATAGTCAGTGGGATGGGATGGTGCTTTTTCTGACTGGCCCCTAAGTTGAGAGAAATATTAAAATGTTGCCTTCTGACCCACAATGTGATAAGGCTGGAGCCTGTTCAATGTGTTGCCATAGTGACAGATTGCTTTCCTGCTGAAACATTGAATTGAAATCTGAAATTTCCGGATGGATTGATTAATGAGTAAATTAGATTGATTGATGAATTTGGTTAAAGGGATATTTCAGCACATTCTTCAGCTGCTGTCTGAACTTAGTCTGGGTAACGGCATAAATCGCGGTGTTTGTGCAGCAACTAAGGAGCTGCAGTATGAAGCCCAATTCCCGCACATACTCATTCAAATACACAGACCGATATCCAATCCAATCCATCCGGTACCATATAAAATACACCATTAACAATGACCATAACAGGATGAAATTTGCCGAGATCACAAATAGTAAAACAATGGACTTTCTTCGATTTTGCATCTCTGTGTCAGACTGAACGTCCCTATTTGTGTGAGCCCGGAGTCTCCTGCGGGCTCTGCTGGTCACTAAAATGTGTCTGACAATGAAAACATTGAGCAGCAGAATCAGGAGAAATGGGAGAACCGGGTTGAGAATGTGGTGGAGGAACTCGATTGTGACCCAGACACGGGAATAACGAACAGCGTCTGTTACATCACAAAACCAGGGCATGTTCGCCAGCCGATACCGAGCTGTGAGCATAAAATACCAGAAAATGTTCTTCAAACAGCTCAGCACAGTCACTGCTCCCAAAACCATAATCGCTATTTTCTCACTGCAATATTTACTTTTCAACTTATTGGAACAAATGGCCACATATCGATCAAAGGTGAAAGTGACGGTGAACCAGACAGAACAGTCAGTGACTGCATAAAGCAGGACGGCGTGGATGTTACACATGGGAATGGACAACAGAAAATAAAATTGTTCGTAATAAACAATCGGAATTTGCCTCAATATCAAGTCGAGTATAATGACCAGTAGATCTGCCGCTGCCATGGCCCCCAGGTAACGTCCGACACATTGAGACAATCCACAGTCTTTGCAAAGCAGAATGAAGATCGTCACTATATTAACTGTGAGGAAGGAAAACAAACAAGTTATACATCAGCTTGGTGTGTCAGTTATCAGTTTACTTGAGAAAAATGTGAGCTATACAAACGTATTGATCTATTCAGATATGTATTTGAGTAATTGAAGCTGAAGTAATAAATCATAAGTTCTGACTTACAACAATGCGATGTAAAATGCCAGAAACCCTCCCTCCCCAAACATATAGATGCAGATCCTTGTGCACAAGTGATTTCTATAACCTCCCCACACCATCTAGAGCAGATGCAGGTGACAACATAACTGTTCTTAATGCAAAGTGTGAAGACATTGCCGTCGTGAAAGACCATCTCCCAGTTCATTGTAGAAAGATGGAGCCAAGACGTTTAGGTGTTTTAATCTAAATTGTGGTCAATCCTCTATCGTGAAGAAATGCAAACGCAGAGAAAACGTATTGAATTCCTTATCTGCCCGAGGAGACCACAAAACAGTGTCTCTTTCTCAGTGGAACACTGTTTGTCCCCTTGGGATCTTTACTATTGTCCATTTAACTGACAGGCGATGATTGACAAATCATGCCAGTTGCAGAATGCTCTGGAACATGTCGATGATAAAATATCGTTTGCAGACTCGTCCACAGAATATCAATCGTGAAACGCTATCGAATTATAAAGATCAATAGAAAAGGGCACTTCTTCCCAGCCAGTCTGTACCAGTCCAAAGAAAGCACCTATCGCTGTTCCAATCAGTATCCAGATTCCGAAAGATGCCACATGAAGAGAAGCAGAGATGATTCACTACTATCACAGGAACATAACATTTAGGCGCATCGATTGGCCCTTCAGTTTGTCAAACCAAGTTGACTATACAATAAATTGCGGCTAATCTGATTGTGACCTGACCTCGGCCAAATCTGGTTGACCACTGACGAGTTTCTATTCCTGAACCCATTTCCATTCAAGTACTCAATACATTCTGCGTCCAACGCTCACTGGGCAATAGAGTTCCAAAGCATCCTCATTGGAACAGAAAATAAACTAAAACTCCTCATCTCTGTAAAAAATCGAAGGTGCCCACCTCAAAACGCATATGTTCCCGACTTGTAGTCTCTCCAGTTTGTGAGGTGTTTTATTGGGGTTGGCTGTACTCTCAGCCATGGGTGGTTCATCTTTTAAATGACGCCATATTTTTTTCTTGACCGGCATAACGTTTTGCTGACCATCCTGAAAGTCTTGCTTCAATGCCTGTCACGGTTCCTAAGACCATAAGATTTACAAAGAGAATTCGACCATTCGACCCATCAAGACGGTCCTGCTGATCAATATTTTTTTTTAAATCCCATTCTCCTGACTTATTTTTTTATCCATCGAGCTTCTCCTGCGTTTGTTTTATATCCTGATCGAGATAGATGTCCGTTGCTGAGATCAGGGGAAGTCCTGATTGTGTACGTACCAAGTAGGAGGAACTCCCAGTCCATTGCACAGCACAAGTTTAAGGAAAGCAGCACTTACAGCGTCAATATGATGGACCGTGCAAGATCGTTCCACATGGACTGATTGTTCAGGGGCACTATGGGCTTTCACAGTTTGCACCAGTGGCAAGAATGCTGGTAAATTTCAGGAGCTCACTCAATTCCACTTGAGTGACGATTTGCTCTGGCAATGAGGTGCTGCAGGAAGTTGTGGTACCAAACGTGATATTTGCTATGAGAATTCAAATGCCAATTATTGTGGGGAGAATGTTCAGGTCCATTTAATCTCACAGAAGACATCTCTCCCCAAACTCGACTCAACCCGTACTGTGCAAACAGGATTCAAGGTAATAGATTGATAATTTGATATAAGATCGTCTTTTACAATTCTACAGATGATATCCATCAGTCGAAGATCATCCCCTCCTTTTCCCTGTTGTCGAACCCTGCCAAATTAAAATGTTCATGATATTCAGGACACAAAATTGATCATTCTGCAGCCAGGTCCCTCGAATGTTATGAAAGCAAATTCATTTAACTTCAATAGACAAGTATCTTCCCTGCGGTGGGGTGTCCAGAAGTAGAGTGCATAGGTTTTGGATGAGAAGGGAAAGATATAAAAGAAACCTAAGGGGCAAGTTTTTCATGCAGAGGTACGTGTGTGGATGAGCTGCCAGAGACTGGTACAATTGCAACATTTAAAAGACATCTGGGTGCGTATATTAACAGGAAAGATTTGGAGGGATAAAGGGCTTGGTGCTGGCAGGTGGGACTGGATTGGATTAGGATATCTTCTCGGAATGTGCAAGTTGGACCGAAGGGTATGTTTTCCTGCTGTACATCTCTATGACTCAATAACGTCAGGAACGCAGTGAATTCCTCAATATCTTTGAAAATACAACACCCATTCACATGGAGTGCCTTCCATTACTTTTTTTGAAACAAATTACTCTCAATTCTATTGTCAACTTTATTCCCAATTTTGACTGACTAAGGAACAGTCCTACATTGTCATACTCACACAATTATAACTGCTGGATAAAGTTTCATGGCAACATCAGCATCCCAAAATATATCCTGCCCCATCCGCAAACTAGACCTACCACTGGCGGTGAGACCATTGCATGCAGTCAGGAAAGTGGTTGCCCTGCAATTTACGAAACATTGATACCAGAAACCAACTGGTTAGCAAAATCAACAGACTATAAACAACTCCTGCCCTCTACAGCACTTCTCAACCAAAAGTCATTTGTCCTTGGTTTTGAAAACCAGTCAGAGGAAGCATTGAGAACGACAAGGACTCTTGATGTGGTACTTCAATGTCGATGCCCAAACAGTGTCTCCACAGGCCCATTACTAACTGAGCAGGGCGAGGCATCAAATACACAGACTGTGAAATGATGAATGAAACAACACGTTGGAAATATTGTCACTCAACTACTTGTCAAGTGGATCTGTCTCGAACAGCATTGCACAGCACACACTCCCGACGGATGTAAAATTTCAGCCTCATACTGGATTTACCACTCACTGTGTCATGTGGCACTATCTGTGGTGAAATAGCGCATGCTTATCAAAGACCGAGTAAATGGAAACTGGGCATCCATGAGGCACTGTAGGGAATCACCAGCTGCAGTACCAATGGCCTTCACTCCATAGCAAAGTCAGAAGTGGGCTGTTCACTGATGGTTTCGAAATGTTCAGCACTATTCAGAACTACACCGATACGGAAGCAAAGAATTCAATGCTTCAAGAGTTTTAAAGAGGAAGAGAATGAAGTCATTCAATTGGAGCAGAACTTTTATCATGCATGCCTGTTCCACAGGAAATTAGGATGCAGCAACTTCCACCATACACCCTGCATCTTCCCCTCGAGTCCACAGTTGCCCCACAAGGATAGCAAATGTTCCACAGAATGTGGTTAAACATTGTTCGGCAGAATGCCATTTCTGACATATCCTGGATCATGTCGTTCAGAGGATCATCAGTATAATACCTGAAACAAATCCCCGCTTCCAGGAAAATGCCAATTGCCAGAATGTAACACATAAGGTCAAGGAGCCCAGTTGTGCCAATTCAAAACCACAAATAAAAAAAGGCCATCATATCGTCATTCAGCGCTGAAAACCTAATTAAAAATTAAATAAGATAGTGGCTGATCTGAATGAATCCAGAGCTCCGTTATACACACAGAACATCAGGTATTCAACCCCCTGGCTTCCTCTCACTGACCAGCCGACTTCGGACTCGTCACCGTACAAACAACTTCTGGAAATCAAACTCACTGTCTACCAGGTAGTCTTTGTCAAACCTATTATTTTTAATATTCTCAGGGAAATCCAGCAAACACTTGAATGATTTTACGAGACAAAACATAATTTCCGCTTAAGCAAACCATGTTGGCCTCTGGTGGAGTTCAGCTATTGTAAGTGTCTTGTCATTCCTCCCTCAATAAGTCGAGCAGATTTGCCGCAATAATTGGCCGACTGCATGGCGCACAGTCTCCTTTTTTCTGTTTTTCCCACATTTGAGTGCAGGTGCCAAGTTGGAGGTTCTCCATATCTGCTGGAACACTCATGCAATCCAGAGGATTACGGAGAAGCTGGGTCCACTAGTTTTCAACATTAATATAAAGGAAGTATCGTTAGAAAGTTTGCAGATGACACCAAAATTGGACTGCGAATAATGTTACATCGGGTTACAACGGGATCTTGATCAGATGAGCTGAGAAGTGACAGATGGAGTTTATATTAGATAAATGCGAGGTGTTGAATGTTGGCAAAGCAACTCTTAGCCGGACTAATGTTAAGGTCCCAGGAGTGTTGCTTAACAAAGAGACCTTGGAGTGCAGTTCCACAGCTCGATAAAAGTGGAGCCACAGATAGATAGGAGAGTGAAGAAAGCGCTTGGTATGCTTTTCTTTATTGGTCAGAGTATTGAGTAGAACATAGAGCAGAGAACAGAGAAAAATACAGCGCATTACAGGCCCTTTGGCCCTCGGTGTTGCGCCGATCCAAGCCCACCTAACCTACACTAGCCCACTGTCCTCCATATGCCTATCCAATGCCCGTTTATATGCCCATAAAGAGGGAGAGTCCACCACTGCTACTGGAAGGGCATTCCAAGAACTCACGACTCGCTGAGTAAAGAATCTACACATAACATCTGTCCTATACCTACCACCCCTTAATTTAAAGCTACGCCCCCTCGTAAAAGCTGACTCCACACGTGGAAAAAGGTTCTCATGGGCAACCCTATCTAAACCCCTAATCATCTTGTACACCTCTATCAAGTCACCCCTAAACCTTCTTTTCTCCAATGAAAACAGCCCCAACTGCCTCAGCCTTTCCTCATACGATCTTCCTACCATACCAGGCAACGTCCTGGTAAAACCCCTCTGCACCCGTTCCAGTGCCTCCACATCCTTCCTATAGTATGGCGACCAAAACTGCACACACTACTCCAGATGCGGCCGCACCAGAGACTTATACAACTGCAACATGACCCCAGGACTACGGAACTCAATTAATCTACCAATAAAAGCCAGTACGCCATATGCCTTCTTCACCGCACTATTTACCTGGGTGGCAACTTTCACAGATCTGTGCACATGGTCAGCAAGATCCCTCTGCTCATCCACACTACCAAGTATGCGAGCATAAGCCCAGTACCCCAAATTCTTGTTCCTCTTACCAAAGTGAATCACTTCACACTTACCTACATTGAACTCCATTTGCCTCCTTTCTGCCCAGCTCTGCAGCTTATCTGTATCCCGCTGTAATCTGACACATCCTTCCTCACTGTCAACAACTCCACCGACTTTCGTATCATCCGCAAACTCACCGGCCTATAGTTACTAGGGTTATCCCTACTCCCCTTCTTGAACAAGGGAACCACATTTGCTATCCTCCAGTTTTCTGGCACTATTCCTGTAGACAACGAGGAAATAAAAATCAAGGCTAATGGCTCTGTAATCTCCTGCCTAGCTTCCCATAGAATCCTAGGAAAAATGCCATCAGGCCCAGGGAACTTATCTAATTTAACCCTTTCCAGAATTTCCAAAACCTCTTCCCTACATACCTCAAAGCCGTCCATTCTAATTATTTGTGACTCAGCATTCACATCGGGCAACATTGTCCTGTTCCTGAGTGAATACTGACGAAAGGTATTCATTCAGTGTCTCCCCAATCTCTTCAGCCTCCACACACAACTTCCCACTACGATCCTTGACTGGACCTATTCCTAACCTTGTCATTCTTTTATTCCTGATATACCTATAGAAGCCTTTGGGTTTTCCCTTATCCTACCAACTAAGGACTTTTCATGTCCCCTCCTTGCTGCTCTTAGCTCTCTCTTCAGACCCTTCCTGGCTACCTTATAACTCTCAATCGCCACAATTGAGCCTTCAAACCTCATCTTTTCATATGCCGCCCTCATCCCTTTAACAAGGGATTCCAATTCCTTATTAAACTACAGCTCCCTCACACGACCCTTTCCTCCCGGCCTGACAGGTATCTACTTATCAAGGACACTCAATAGTTGGGTCTTGAACTAGCTCCACATATCAATTGCGCCCTTCCCTTGAAGCCTACTTTTCCAAGCCACGCATCCTAAGTCACCGCATCATAATGTCCCTGCCCCCAGTTAAAACTCTTGCCCTGCAGTGCACACTTATCCCTCTGCATCACTAGAGTAAAAGTCACCGAACTGTGGTCACTGTCCGCAAAGTGCTCACCGACCTCCAATTCTAACACCTGGCCTGGTTGGTTAGCCAGAACCAAATCCAGTATGGCCTCACTTCTTGTTGGCCTGTCTACATATTGTGTCAGGAAACCCTCCTGCACACATTGGACAAACACCGACCCATCTAACGAACTCGAGATATAGCTTTCCCAGTCAATATCAGGAAAGTTAAAGACCCCATAACAACCACCCTATTACTTTCACTCTTCTCCTGAATCATCCTCGCAATCCTTTCTTCTCCGTCTCTCGAACAATTAGGAGGCTTGTAGAAAACTCCTAACAGGGTGACCTCACCTTTCCTATTCCCTACCTCAGCCCAAACTACCTCAGATGGCGAGTCTTCATCCATATTCCTTTCCACCGCTGTAATACTATGTTTGACAAGCAATGCCACACCTCCCCCTCTTTTACCCCCACATCTGACCCTACTAAAACATTTAAACCCTGGAACCTGCAACAGCCAATCTCTCCCTGTTCTACCCATGTCTCCATAATAGCCACAACATCGAAATCCCAGCTACCAACCCACGCTGCAAGTTCACCTACCTTATTTCGTATACTTCTTGCATTGAAGTATACATACTTCAGGCCACTTTCCTGTTTGCAGGCACTGTCCTTTGAGATTGCTACCATGTCCCTAACCTCCCTACACTCCAGGTCCTGTACCCTAAAGCTACAGTCTGGGTTCCCATGCCCCTGCAGAGATAGTTTAACACCCCCTCCCAAATAGCACTAGCAAACCTCCCCCCAAGGATACTGGTGCCCCTCAGGTTCAGGTGTAGACCATTCTGTTTATAGAGGTCCCGCCTTCCCCAGAAAGAACCCCAATTATCCAAATACCAGAATCCCTCCCTCCTGCACCATCCCTGGAGCCACGCATTTAACTGTTTTCTCTCCCTATTCCTCGACTCTCTATCACGTGGCACGTGTAACAAACCAGAGACAGCAACTCTGTTTCTTCTAACTCTGAGCTTCCAACCTAGCTCCCTGAAAGCCTGCCTAACATCCTCAGCCCTCTTCCTACGTATGTCGTTTGTGCCAATGTGGACCACGACTTCGGGCTGTTCCCCCTCCCTTTTCGGATCCGGAAAACACGATCAGAGACGTCACATACCCTTGAACCTGGGAGGCAACATACCAAACGTGAGTCTCTCTCGCCCCCACAAAACCGCCTATCTGTGCCTCGAACTATGGAGTCCCCAATCACTAATTTACTATTCCAGTAAATGAACTAGAAGGTCACGTTGTGGCAGTGCAGGACATTGCTTTGGCCAGTTTTGGAGTATTGCATGCAATTCTGGTCTCCTTCCTATCGGAAAGATGTCGTGAGATCTGAAAGTGTTCAGAAAAAGATTTTAAAAGTCGTTGCCGGGTTGGAGGATTAAGGTATAGGGAGAGGTCGAATAGGCTAGGGCTGTTTTCCCTGGAGCCACGGAGGCTCAGATTGACCTTACAGAGGTTTATAAAATCATGAGGGGAGTGGATAGAATAAATAGACAAAGTCTCTTTCCTGGGGTGGGGGTGGGGGTGGGGGTGGGGGTGGGGATGTGGGCGGTGGTCCAGAACTAGAGGGCAAAGGTTTAGGGTGAGAGGGGAAAAAGGTGAAAGACACTGAAGGAGCAACTATTTCTCGCAGAGGGTGATATGCATATGGAATGAGCTGCCAGTGGAATTGGTGGAGACTAGGACAATTGCAACATTTAAAAGGCGTCTGGTTGGGTATATGGATAGGAAGAATGTGGAGGGATGTGGGCCTGGTGCTGGCAGATGTGACTATATAGGGTTGTGATATCTGGTCAGCATGAAAAATGTGGACCGAAGGATCTGTTTACGTGCTGTACATCTCTATGACTCTATGTTTCCACAAGCACTTATTTTAAGACAGTTTATGAGTTGCTGCTGACGTTTTATCAGAAACATTGTTCCTTTCGTTAGAGACAGTCTGAGAACTTTTCTCCTGCTACCATGTTGTTTATGTCATTGAAATATTTTCAGTGTCTTCCCCAGTGAGGACAATCTAAAATACTTGTTTAAATTCTCTGCCTGTTCGCTGGAACCAGTAAGCACAGTGAGGAGGATGGTATTTAGAAGCAAACTCATCAGAGCCAAATGTGTTGCCTAAGTTATGAGGTCACAACAGCTTTTACCACTTCTTTTGAAAGAGTGGCTAAAAAATGGAAGTGGATGATGACATCTCGTGTTGTTTATTCAAATTAATTTACCAGTATTGTATTCGCAGTACTTTCAGGTGAGACATCTGCGGAACACATTGAAGTTATAAATGCGATCCGAAGCGCATATGCACTAGTATTGGAAACGTACAGAAACGTTTCAGGAATCAAAGATAGGGACTCTGGTCAAACATTACCTGAAGGAGAAAGAATCAAGCAAAGTAATTTTGATTAATTTATTCAAGGTAATTTGGTAAGGGCATTGAACATAAATGGAGTCATAGAATCATAGAGACTTACAGCACACAAACAGACCCTTTGGTCCAAATGTTTCATGACGACCAGTTATCCAAAACCAATCGAGTCCCACCCCCTCGCACCCAGTCCATATCCCTCTAATTGCTTCCTATTTATATCCCCATCCAGATGGCTTTTAAATGCTGCAATTGTACCAGCCTCCACCACTCCTCTGGCGGCTCTTTCCATCCACATACAATCCTCTGCTAGAAATAGTTGCATCTTAGGCCTGTTTCATATATTTCCCTCATACCCTAAACTAATGCCCTCTAGTTCTGGACATCCCCACCCCAAGGAAGAGACTTTGTCTATTGATCCTACCCATGCCCCTCATGATTTCATAAAAGTTTATAATGTCACCCTTCAGCCTCCGGTGATCAAGAGAAAAACAGCCCCAGCTTATTAGACCTGTCCCTATAGCTAGATTAGATTACTTACAGTGTGGAAACAGGCCCTTCGGCCCAACAAGTCCACACCGCCCCGCCGAAGCGTAACCCACCCATACCCCTACATCTACATTTACCCCTTACCTAACACTATGGGCAATTTAGCATGGCCAATTCACCTGGCCTGCACATCTTTGGACTGTGGGAGGAAACCGGAGCACCCGGAGGAAACCCACGCAGACACGGGGAGAACGTGCAAACTCCACACAGTCAGTCGCCTGAGGCGGGAATTGAACCCAGGTCTCAGGCGCTGTGAGGCAGCAGTGCTAACCACTGTGCCACCGTGCCGCCCACTCAATCCCCCAAACCTGGCAACATCCTTGTAAATCTTTTCTGATCATTTTCAAGTTGCACAACATTTTTCCAATAGGAAGGAGACCAGAAATGCATGCATGTTCCAAAAGTGGCCTAACCAATATCCTGTACAACTGCAAGATGGCCTCCCAATTCCTGTACTCAATACTGTCATATGACTCTCTTAGAACGACACTTACTTCAGAGGAGTTCACAGATGCAGCTCCTAAATGTGTCGGAATTCAAGTGGAAGAGCAGAGATTGAAAGCGAAAACATTAGCAGAAACGCTGAATGATCATGACTTTGTTCATAATTTGATGTACAGCTTCCAATGTCAATGTGTATCTGTGAGAGATAGAAGTTCGGTCAAAGACAAATCCTCAGGTGGTAAGGGAGAATGAGATCGCACTGAAGATAGTGAAAATAGTTTACCATAGCGTAGAAAGGAAACCCATGAGTTGAAAAGAAAAGTAAAAAAGCTCAGTGCTTTCATAGCAGGAATGTAGGCCATATGAAGACACTGTTGGTGGTTCGATAAAGTGCTGTGCAGATGGATGTGGAACGCAGGATAGGCCAGTGAGTTTTGTCGAAATATGAAAGGAAAGTACAGGGAAGCGTCAAGTCTGCAACAGAATGCATAGCCTGGTCAGGGGTTGGATGAAAAGAAAGTGCCAGAACTTCTTCAACAATTCATTTGCAGGGGTAAGGTTTGCAAGTATATGCTAGAAGGAGCACGTAAAGAAATTACAATTTTAGGCGATATGGACGCAAGCCAATCTTTGATGCTAATAGATGAGAGGAGACGTAATTCAGAAGGCCAATCGCCAGAAGGAAAGGTGTTAACATGTGCAACTCATGATGTGACAAGAAGAGTTCCATTAAAAACGTTACGTTGGAGTGTTCGATGAAAAGTGGAGTATCGGTGGGAGGGGAAACGTTTGGCTCCAGGAATAAAACTTACACTTGGTAATGATAAAGCTGGACCATGCGTCGGAGTGCAGCCTATTGTGGTTGAAGACCCCGTGGAAAATCAAGAAATTGCGTTATTGCAGGATGTATATACTAGGGTTTCTCATGTCTCTAATACAATGTCGCAAAGAGTAAGGATGAAGCAGCAGGAGAATTCCACGAATAAACAAACAACAGCAAAGTTCCTCATACCTGAAGTGCAGTGTATGACTTGACATATCACTTCTTGTATATTAATAAAACCTTTAGTTATCTAGGCCAAATCACATGAGAAAAATCTGAATTCTGCATTTTAATCAGCAGTTACCACCAAACTCATGAAAGGATACAACAACAACAACAAGTTTTAAATTTGTTAAATTTTTGGTTTTAAATACTGCGTCTTGAAGCTCTTTATTATGTCAAGCTTGCAATTTCAAATAGACTTGCCGAACTGCAACCTGGTTTCATTTGATTTCTGACCTTGTCCACTGCAGTCCATCCAAGCACTTCCAAATTGTAAACATCGCAGACTAATTTGATCAATCCGTTGAGATAGAAAAGAAAAAGATGAGGTGGAGGACAAATTGGATAATCTTGGTGCCAACAAATTAACTGCCTTCCAATAGAATGATGACAAACTGAAGCAGATGCATCAAAAAGCAAACAGAGAAGGGGAACCTGACATCCAGAATGTTACTGTCTTGGAAATGAGGTCTTGTTGAGGAAATAGACATCATTATACATTCAACTGGACAACAAATGGGTGGAAATGAATCGTGTCGTATCGTACAAATTGTCGCTAATAGAAAGGAGGTGTTGCAGGAAACATATTAATTACCAGTTGAAGGTCATCTGGGCATAAGGAAAGCTGGAGACAAACGACAGAAAGATGTCTGTTGACTTGAACTGCATATTTATGCGTTTGAATTTTGCCAGACATATCATAGGTGTCAGGTATTCAGATAACATTGATCAGAGAAAATAATAACAACACTTTCAGTATCAATTCCTGCCTTTCAGGAAGCTTTAACAAGTGTTTTAATAGTTTGTGTAGTTTCCCAGCTAAAACAAAAAGTGGGAATCAGTATTTGCTGACCAGGATAGCTGTCTCTGCTAGATTTCCAGAAGCCATTCTATTACACAATATCACAGCTAAAAGGATTTCACAATAGTATCTCAATTTTTTTGACGAGATATGAACTACCCACAGAGGTACAATTTGGTCTCAGTTCAAATTTCACATCAAAGTTATTCAAGAAAGTTGTGGATAGCTCAAGAATAAAACAGGCCACTTCCACAGGTCTATCCAGAAGTGCAAAGAGCATTCGAACGATGGCATCAAACTTTTAATACCATTTTGAAGGCTATCAAGATTATCCAGTGGATTTGGATAAAGAAATTCTGTTTGTCATTGCTGCAATTAAGGTAGACCAAATTAATCGACCAAGTTCCCTGCATTTCAATAGGTGTTTAGCGACGAGGTGTGAGGGCCAAAGCATTTAACTAAGTATAAATTGATGAGCACACAATCAATCGTTTACAGGAGTTGCAAGGGACGAGGTGTGAGGACCACTGCATTTAACTAAGTAGAAGTTGATGAGCACAAAATCAACCTGTTACACGAGATGCAAAAGTTGACATTCTGTCCAACAACCACGTAAATCATTCATTCTGTCTTACACCTTTCACACAGGAAGACGAACAGGCGTTTCACTGTCTCCAGTATGCTGCACAGGCGGAGGACGAGGCCATTCAGCTCCATGAGTCTGTTCGACAGGAACAGATTACTCAGTCTCTTGAGCCTGTTGCAAGGTAATGGTAGCATGAGGCCATTCGGCTTCTCTAGTATGTTGTACAGAAACAGGCCGAGGTTGTTAAGTGACTCAGATCTGTCACATAGGAATGAGACATGCGATTCAGCCCCTCAAGCCTGTTCAAGGGAAAGAGGACGATGCCATTCAGTTTGACAAGCTTGTGACATGGAGCAAGAAGTGGCTCTTCAGCCTCTTGAGTGTGCTGCACAGGAAGCTGTTCAGTCTCTGGATCCTGTTCCGGGGAATAAGAGTGGAGGCGCGTTTAGTCTGTCAGGCCTGTTGCAGATAACAAAAGCAGGTCATTCAAACCTCGAACATGTTATTAGATTACCGCTGTAGCCATTTTTTGCGAAAAGACAGGGTACATGTCTGTTGTTGGTCACAGGCAGAGACCAGTAACTCCCACGATTCCACTGTCGTGATGCGGGAGGAGATTGTTTATTATCATGGATGCAAGTTTCAAAGATTTCTTTCAGCCCCTTCAAACTATTACACAGAAACAGGAGGATTCTATTCGCTTTCAAACCTCTTCTGCAACAAGAGGTGAAGGGAATCCAGATATTGGGCCTCACTCAGGGACAGGAGCGAGACTGTCAGGTCCAAGAGGTGCTAACACTGAAATACAACAAGGACAAAGGAACAGAAGGAGATCATTCAGCCACGCAAGACCTCTGCAAATCAATCAGAGCACAATCTATGACAATTACACAGGAAAGTGAAGGGAACATAAGAATTATAGAAAGGGAGGAAGCATTTGAAAAATCATGGCCATGAAGAAAAAAAATTGAGAAGCGGAGTGGGACTGAAGGCAAGCTAATTAATAGCACAGCATTTGCAAAGCCAAACTGCAATCTAAGAGACAGCATGGTTCTGCGGAGGGGTAATCATGTTTGAATCATTTGCTCGAGCTCTTCAACAGATTTGACAGGCAAGGCGGAAAGTGAAGTTCCTGTTGATGTTATGGATCTGGATTTCGAGAAGGCATTTGTCAAGGTGATGCATGTAAGGTTAATCAATGATGCATATTTAAATACATTTAGAAGATACTTAGATCGAGAATTGGGTAAACAACAAAATGCAGACAGAAAGAATAATTGGTTTCATGAATGGCGCAGAGTCATAGAGTCATAGAGATGTACATAACAGAAATAAACCGTTCGGTTCAAGTTGTCCATGCTGGCCAGCAATTCCAACTCAATTTAGTCCTACCTGCCAGCACCCGGTACATATCCCTCCAATTCCTTCCTACTCATATACCCATCCAGATGCCTTTCAACTGTTGCAATTGTACCAGCCTCCACCAACTCCTCTGGCAGCTCATTCCATACGCATTCCTCTACATGAGAAAAGTTGCCCGTTAGGCCTCTTTCACATCTTTTTCCTCTCACCATAAACCTATGCCCTCTAGTTCTGAACTCCCCCAAACCAGGGAATACGCCTTGTCTATTTATCCTATCCATCATGATATAAAAAACCTCTATCAGGTCACTCCCTCAGCCTACAACGTTCCAAGGAAAACAGCATCAGACCATTCAACCTCTCCCTGTACCTCAAACCCTACAACCCCAGCAACATCATTGTAAATCTTTTATGAATCTTTTCAAGTTCCACAACTTCTTTCCGATAGAATGGTACCAGGATTCCATGCAGTATTTCATAAATGGCCTAAGCAATGTCCTGTACAGCCGCATCATGACATCGCAACTCCTTTAACCAATAGTCTGATCTATCGAGGAAGGCATACCAAAAGCCTTCTTCACTGTGTAGAAGATGTATATAGTAGGGGGCCACAGAGTTCAGTCTTGGAGTCCCCAACCGTTTGCAGTCTATATTAATGACTTAGAGACAGGATAGCAAATCATTTTGACAAATTATGATGACACCGAAGTTGGGGACATAGTAAGTTACAATGAAGAAACAAGACTTATTTCAATTAATATATTTTATATTAATTGAAATAATTATATTATTAATAAGTATCAAATGTTGTTTGATGACATAAACGTGAATTAGTATGAGATCATCCATATTTGTCAGAGTCATAAAAGGAGGAGAAAGTGAGGGCTCCAGATGCTGGTGATCAGAACTGAAAAATGTGTTGCTGGAAAGGCGCAGCAGGTCAGGCAGCGTCCAAGGAGCAGGAGAATCGACGTTTCGGACATAAGCCCTTCTGCAGGAATGAGTTATAGAAGGTCAACTTATTATCAAAATGGAGAGAAATTTCAACTGCTTCAGTAGAGAGGGTTTTCGGTTCTGGATTAATGGTGCTAGAAAAGCACAGCAGTTCAGGCAGCATCCGAGAAGGAGGAAAATCGACATTTCGGACAAAAGCACTTCATCAAGAATACAGGCAGATTACCTGAAGGGTGGAGAGATAAATGAGAGGAGGGTGGAGATGTGGAAAAAGGGATATAGATAACAATAGGTGAGTGGGGGAGATGATGAAGGTGATAGGTCAGGGGGAGGGTGGAGTGGATAGGTGGAAAAGAAGATAGACAGGTCGGACAAGTCAAGGGGACAGTGCTGAGCTGGAAGTTTGGGACTAGGGTGAGGTAGGGAAGGGGAAATGAGGAAACTGTTGCAGCCCACATTGGTGCCCTGGGGTTGAAGTGTTCTGAGGCAGAAGATGAAGCGTTCTTCCTCTAGGCATTGGGTGGTGAGGGAGCGGCAGTGACGGAGGCCCAGTACCTCCATGTCCTCGGCTGAGTGGGAGGGGGAATTGAAATGTTAGGCCACAGGGCGGAGTGGTTGATTGGTGCGGGTGTCCCAGAGATGATCCCTAAAGCCGTCTACTAGGAGGCGGTCAGTCTCATCAATGTGGAGGAGACCGCATCGGGAGCAACTGATACAATAAATGATATTGGTGGATGTGCAGTTCAAGCTTTGATGGATGTGGAAGGCTCCTTTGGGTCTTTGGATGGAGTGAGGGAGGAGGAGTGGGGGCAGGTATTGGAATTCCTGCAGTGGCGGGTCAGATGCCAGGATGGGAGGGTGGGATTAGGGGGGCGTGGACCTGACCAGGTAGTCACGGAGGGAACAGTCTTTGCCGAATGCGGAAAGGGGTAGTGAGGGGAATATATAGCTGGTGGTAGGGTCCGTTTGGAGGTGGCAGAAATGTCGGGGGATAATTTGGTTTATGAAAAGGTTGGAAGACTGGAAGGTGAGCACTAGGGGCTTTTATCCATGTTACGTTTGGAGGGCTGGGCTCTGAGGGGGGAGGTGCAGGATGTGGACATGATGCGTTGGAGGGCATCTTGAACAACGTGGGAAGTGAATTTGCGGTCTCTAAAGAAGGAGGCCATCTGGTGTGTTCTGTGGTGGAACTGGTCCTCCTGGGAGCAGATACGGCTGAGGATAAGGAATTGGGAATACGTGATGGCATTTTTGCAGGACGTAGGGTGGGAAGAGGTGTAATCAAGTTAGCTGTTGGAGTCCGTGGGTTTGTAAAAATTATTGGTGGCAAGTCTGTCGACCTTAATGGAGATGGAGAGGTCCAGGAAGGGGAGGAAGGTGTCAGAGATGGTCCAGATAAATGTAAGGTCAGGTTGGAATGTGTTGGTGAAGTTGCTGATTTGCTCAACCTCCTCATTGGAGCACGAGGTGGTGCTAATGCAGTCATCAATGTAGTGGAGGAAGAGGTGGGCAGTGGTGCCGATGTAATTAAGGAAGATGGACTGTTCTACGTAGCCAACAGAGACACAGGCATAGCTGGGTCCCATACGGGCTCCCATGGCTACACCTTTGATCTGGAGGAAATGGGAAGATTCGAAGGGGAAATTGGTAAGGGTAAGGGTGAGGACCAGTTTTGCAAAACGAATGAGAGTTTTGGGTTTCCTCGTGTATGAACCACAGAACGCAAGTATGCAGATCTTGCATGTATTAGAGAAGGCGACTGGAATCCTTGCAGTAATTATGAAAGGAGTACGGGACAACAGTAAGGTGTTCCTGCTACAAATACACATTTGTGAAACGAAAACTAGAGCATCGTGTGTTTTGATCGCTCAATTGAGTAGGTTTGCAGTTACATTGGAAACAGTTAACAGGATGTTCAGTCGAATCTGTCTTGTGAAGAGAGATTGTGTCGTTCAAGCCTGCACACTCTGGAGTTTCGAAGAACGGGAGAAGATCTAATTCAGAAATTATAAAGTTGTAAATGGCATTGACAAACGAGAAGTCAGGATACTGTTTCCATGTATGGAGCAATCAAAACCAGAGATCAAAGCCTGAGAATAAAGGGTAGATGATTTAAAAAAAAAGGAATGGTTTGTGAATTCGGACAATTCATTGCCACAGAATGCAGTGCATTTGGGGACATTGAACAACTAAAGGGTGATTTAGAGCAGGGAGTAAAGAGGAACTGAAGCAGGTTTGACATCAGCTATGTTCGCCTTTATTGGTGGAGCAAGCTGGAGAGACTGAATTGTTGTTGCATGCTCCTGGTTCTTAAGTGTTCATGTAACACAGAGCCCAACAAATGTGCCACAGAATGCTGAATGGTTACCAAACTGGAAGCAGATACTGGGCCAATCAATCTTGCTACGTTTGACGGCATAAGCCATCGGCCTAACATAGTGATCAGTGTTGGGTCCTCAAATATTTACAATGTACATCCAAGATCTTGATGAGTGGAACAAATATATTGTAATAACATTTGGCGATGGCATCAAGAAATTCAGAGGAAGTGGAAAGGGTTGCAAATGAATATAAAGAGCTCATGCTCTGATTTACAGGAAATGGGGTTCACAGAAAGTTATGGGGCCACTATAACTCCATTGCACGAGGACAAAGGTACAGGTTCAAAGAGAGTGAGAGAAAGCTTGTGTGTGTTTGTCGGGGAGTATGGGTGGAGGGGACGTTGGTGGTGGTCGATGTTGAAAGCTGTTGATAGATGTTGTTTGAAAGAGAAGATGCTGGGAGGAAACGAGTTTTAGTATGGAGAACTGCCAGGGGTTTGGAAAGAGAGACTGATGGAGGTTTCATAGACAGATGTGATGACGTGCTTGAGAATATTAAAATAAAGGCATCGCCAGACTCAGTTAAAGGACAGAAATCAACAGAACTGCACATGTTGTAACTCAGAAACAAAAACACAATTATCGAGAAAAGCTCAGCACATCTGGCACCATCTATGGAAAGAAATCTGAGTTAAGGTCTCGGCCCGAGAGTACAGTCCTGGAATACCAATATAGATCAGTGCGCACAGGAAAAAGGAATCGATGGGATTTTGGTGTGAGTTCAGATACGAGCTGTGGAATATCGACTCAGATTTACTTATGCAGGTTGGAAGCTGGGAGCGTCAGTCACAGATTATTAGTGTCATTAAGACTGCATTTCGTAGCGCAAGAATCATATAGCAGATGTTACCAGGCAGTGAATACTGTTCTGGATATACCAGTGGTTAAAATTAGGAATGGTTGGGGGTGGTGTCAGGAGTACGGATCACCTTTTGGTTTCAGCCTTTGATCATGGCCCTGGAATGAAACAGAATGAGAGGAAGAAAATGGAGTTTGTAACCAGAACAGAAGAGAGTGACCTGCATGGTCCCAATATTTAAATGACAAGGGGAACGATGCAATAAATCAAGGTTCTATGCGAAAACTGAGTTGTTCAAAATTTAGATCCACGAGAGACACTGCCAGAAGGAAGATGAAGAGAGTGAATGAAAAATTACGCTGATGCAGTTAGTAGTGGCTTCGAGAGTGAATATCTGGATTCAGAGCCTCAGCAGGCACAATTTCAGCCGCAAGAACTGGAGAGCAAATCATTTAAAAAGTAATATAATTATACATGGTTGAAATAAATAATAACGGGACAATGATACTTACCAGGGACACCAACGATACCCAGAATTGGATAATAAAAATGTTGAATAATGGAAAGTGCAACGAGGATCCGCGTTGATATTGACAATTGATCATAATACGTCGAAAACACCCACAAATTCCAAGATAAACTCCTGTGCATTGTTGTAACATTTGCATCGATGTTTCTCAGATTCTGACACATTGTTAGAACATTCAAGTCCGTGGCTCTGCGGTTTGTTCTTTTGTTGGAATATTCCCATGCAATTTCGTCAGACTCTGATCTGTCTTCTTCCCTCACTGGAGCTGTTGATCCTTGTTAGTGTTGGTGCTCCCGCTCGTATTCTGGGAAAAAAAACAAACTGAATGGAGCCCATTTATCATTAAAATCTAATAAGCTTCACTGGGGAATATCAATCCATGGAAACTGACATTTATCACACTCACCGAACAAACAAGTTCAACTAACCCCTTCATTGCATCGACATTTGGATGGAATGTATGAGAGTTGCTGAGGGATGAACGCTAAACCTTTCATTTTTTAAAACCTTACTTTCTTGCGTATGCTCGTAAGGCCAGAATACTACAGAATTATGTTCCACATTTTTTAGAAAAGGAGACATGGATAACTGAATGACCAGCTGTAAATGAAAAAGATTGGCAGGAATCTTTCTGGAAACCAGAAAGCATGATAACGAGATATTTGTCACGCACTGACTTTGTGTAATACTTCTCCTAAGATTAAGTGCCCTGTTACCAAATCCTTGAATCTTGTCGAGACATCATTAAGATTGCTGATCAGGAACTGAATGAAGTTATTCCATCCTCATGTGACTGTTACAGTCGGACTGAAGGAGGCCATTCATTCCAGACTAACGCACGACCACTTGAAGTGGTCGAGGCTTAAAGTTGGCTCATTTGGCAAAGAGAATCACTGAAAACATTAAAACTAAAAGTGACTGCAGTTGCACGAGATCTCACTGAGGGGACGCAAAGAATAAAGAATAAAGAAAATTCCAGGACAGGAACAGGCCCATTGGACCTCCAAGCTTGCGCTGATCTAGATCTTCGATCTAACCATGTCACCTACTTTATAAGGGTCTGTATCCCTCTGCTCCATGCTTATTCATGTATCTGCCTGGATATATCTTAAATGACGCTATCATGCCCGCCTCTACCACCTCCACTGGCAATGCGTTCCAGGCACACATCAACCTTTGCAACAAGATTTTTCCATGTATTTCTCCGCAAAACCTTTTCACTCTCAATTTCAATTCGTGACCCCGAGTAATTGAGTAGCATACTCTAGTAAAAAAAAGCTTCCTGCTGTCCACCCTGTCTGTACCTCTCATTGTTTTGGTAACCTCAATCAGGATCGCTTAACCTTCGTCTTTCTATTGAAAATAATCCTAATCTCCTCAACGTCTCTTCATAGCTGGCGATTTCCATTCCAGGCAACATCATGGTATAACTCCTCTGCACTCTCTCCAATGCATCAACATCCTTTTCAGTTTACTGCATAGTTCGCTTTTCAATTGGATCATCCAAAATACATCACCTCGCAATTGCCGAGAATGGACTCTACCTGCCATTTTACCTGGCATATCTCCAATCTATTTACATTCTGCTGTATTCTCTGACAGCTCCCTTCAGTATCTGTTCCTCCACCAATCTTGATGTCATCTGTAAACTTGCTAATCTGATCATCGATACACTCCCGCAGATAATTCACGCATATCACAAGCAAGAGTAGTCCCAGCCCGGATCACTGCAGAACACCACTGATCACAGTTCGTTATCTTGAGAAACTTTTATTCACTACTCCTCCATGTCTCCAGTCGCCCAGCCAGTTCTTTATCCAGCCAGGTAGGACACTCTGACCCCATGCTACTTCACTGTCTCCAGTGTGCGAATATTATAAAACAACTTCCTGAATTTCTTGCACATGACAACTACAGCCCTTCTCTCATCAATAATCTTTTGTCACTTCATCAAAGAATTCTATCACGTTGGTAAGTTGTGACCTTCTCTGCACAAAACCAAGTTGTCCATCACTTAAAAACCCATTTTCTTCCAAATGGGAACAGATGCTATCCCTCACTATGTTGTCCAGCATTTCCCTCTCACTGACGTCAGGCTGACTGGTCTTTTATTACCTGACTATCCCTATGACCCTTCATAAATAAGGGGACAACATTTGCAAGTCTGCAGTCCTCAGGGACCTCACACACGTTCAAGGATGCTGCAAAAATATTTGTTAAGGCCCCTGCTATTTCTTCTCATTAACCTGGCATATATCCCATGGAGACCTAGGTCCAAATCGAAATGCCTTTTGGAATGACCCGGAGTAACCAAACACTAGAGTATGTTGTATTATTTGCACTTTTCGTTTTGTAACTGAGAAGGAAGGGAGCATCATCTGATACAATTTAAGTGGTTTTCATAATTCATTCAAAATGTGTCATTTATATGTGTTGACCCTGTTACGTTTAGCGTCTTGATCTGTGACAAAAGAATAAGAGGAGGCCGTTCAGCTCATTGAATGTGTTACACGGGAAAAGGTGTGTTCCTTTAAGCCTGTTAATGGGAAGAGGAAGAAGTCATGCAGCCTGTCGAGTCTATGATATGGTCACATGCGAAGGTCATTCAGCCTCTCGTGCCTGTGACATAGGAATGGCAGGTGGGCATTCAGCCTATCTGCAATTATATTGGAACAGGAAATCATTTGCCTACCAAAAATGTGAAACAGGAACACAGCCTGCCAATTCAACCTCTTGAGCCGAGTATGGGGAACAAGAAGAAGATATTCAGCCTCTCCAGTCTCTAACACACAGTAAGAAGGATGCCATTTGATCGCTTCAGAAGGGCAGGAGGAAGCTTTCCAGTCCATCTAGTCTGTTAAACAGCAACAGGAGGAGGCCATTCATTTTCCCAAATATTTCTCATACATAGCCACTCAGCTTTCTTGCTTAATTACAGGTAAAAGCGGTCAAATACATTGTTCAAGTTTTGATGATGTTTTGCAGAAAAAAAATGAAAAGCTTTCACTCAATAGAAGGTGTAAGGAGAATAAGCAATTCAGTTCATCAGTTCCATTGCACAGCAGCAGGAGGAGACTACATAGCAATGTGAGCCTGTTACTCAGCAGTGGGAGGTGAACATCCATTTTCAACAACCCAGGGCACCGAAACAGCAGGCAGTCATTCAACTGCTCGGGATTGTTACAACCAAAGTATCGAGGCCAGTGAGCCTCCATGGTCTTGTTGACCAGGAACTGAATAAGGATGCTCACTCCCCACTAGTACAGATGTAGAATTGGCTTGACACAAACAAATGTAAATGAATAACTTGCATGAGCGGCCTATTTAATTCTGCTCCTCCAATTTAGAAAATTATCTGATCCGTTTCAGTTATGGGTCACGTTTCAGACCCAAATACTTCAATAACAATCACTATGACTCATCCAAAGTGGGTCACCGAAAGCCTCTCGTGCAGTGTGGTTTTCAGCACGACAATCTGGAAATTATTGCCAAATTTTTCGAAGAATTCCAATAGCAGGACCAAGTCAAACAGCATTTAACTCCATGTTCGAAGACTGTCTGAATCAATAACACTTCCCCATGTGTTCCATAGAATGCAATCAATACCCTCTGGAACAGGACATTCGGCTCAACAGTTCACACTGACCCTGCAAAGAGCATTTCACACAGATCCATTTCCCGACCAGCTGCCCCGCATTTCCGATGCCTACCTCAACTAATCTACACATCCATTAACATGGTGTGCTATTTAGCATGGCCAATCCACCTATCTTTTGCATCTTTTGGACGGTAGGAAGAAACCAGAGCACTAGGTAGAAACCCCACTGAGACACAGGGAGAGCATGCAACTCTCACACAGTTGCTGGAGACTGGAATTGGAAGGGGTCCCTTGCCACACCATGTTATAGAACACACCATCAGTAGAGAGACAAGCGTTCAGTCTGCAGGCGTAGAACCAGTTACAAGTGTGTCAAGGCTACTGTCAACACTGTGTACCAAATGAAGCAACGAGCAGGATAACAAAAAATGAAAGAAAGAAAAAGCTATGTTTTGTATTTGTTGTTCCAGCACTCTTTAACAGTGGAAGCTGGTTCATCAGCAAAGGCCAGAAAAGGATACAGGACAGTAGAGGGCAATGAGCAACTATTCAATGGATAACAAACTGCAAATGTATGGGGTAGATAGCGAAATGCGACTAGCTGAAAGGGTTAGACTGTGGAAGGTCCAATCATAAGACTGAGAACATAAAATAGAGGCATTGCCACATCAGCAGAAGTGCTCAATTACAACCACGTCCTCAATCCAGCTCATAGAGCCAGCCCAGATACTAGGAAAGCCAGGTGAAATAATTATTCAGCACGGAGGCCTATGCAGATCAGCCGAGTGTTTTAGTAAATAAAACAGGCAATCTATCCAGAACACTGTGGCGATTATACCACTGCATTGATCTAAAAACCAAATAGCTGTCCAATATAACGTGCTTTGCACAGCACAAGAATGTGTTAATCAACAAAGCCAGATGAGATATTACACCATCTCAGCAGCTGCAGCAATCGCACGAGTGCATGTTTGAGAAACACGCACTAGACACATTTCTAGTACCGGAAGATGTGGGGCCCAAGCAAGTTCATTGGTCAATAAACCTCGAGTAGATACCTGACCAGCACTCGGAAGTATGCAGCATCCAGCAGGATAGCTCCGTGATGTCCTGGATCTGGGAGTATTAGAAGGCGGCTGTGTGGAGACTGATTGTTTTAAATTGAACTGACTTTGCACATGGCCTGCACATTTGACAGGAGCCAGTGTCGCCAGAGGATCAATTTGTGTCTGAGTATGACCCTCCATGTACAGGGAATGTTTGATGTGAGACGGAAGATGAAGCTTCAATTTACATGTAACCTCGTGCTGAAACTGTTCTGGGATTGTGTGCAATGAATGAACTGAATAGGATTGAATTTATTGTCACTTGTAGTGAGGCACAGTGAAAAGCTGTATCTTGCGAGCAATACAGGCAGAGCACAGAGTTAAATAGCATAGATAAGTAAATAATGTGCAAATAGCGGCAATAAACCAAAATACAGGTACATGCAAATGTTAACAGTTTGTGAGTTCATTCAGAATTCATATGGACAATGCAGAAAGAGATAATAATCTGTACCTAAAACAGTGCTGTATCTGTTCTTCGGCTGTTAATGTGGACAGATCAAGTGATTATTTAATAATTACCCGATGTTTACCATGGGATAAAAATGTTAATATGGCCTTCCAACCGTAACAAGCCCTGTGATCGATCTGTCCTGTGAGTGACTGACGAATGGCAATGTTCATAGAGATTGAATCTGTATCGAAACCGACATTGGGCCTGTCCTGGGAATATTTGATGGGGATGAATTCAAGGATGCTTTAATTTGTACCTGACGGGGTGCTGCATTTGTCCAATGAGTGTTTCGTGGGGGGACAGTGCACAGATCTTTACTGTCAGCTTAAAACTGTAAAAAAAGCACTTTACGTTCTCGTAAGACGAGTGGCGGATGATTGACTTTCAGTTTGAAAGAGTAGAAGCTGAACATGACCTTGGGTTTGAAAAGCACGACGTCACTGGCTGCTCTACTCTATACCTAACACGGCATTGTACTTACCCTGAACGACTTAATGGGGTTTGATGCAGAATGAGCTCCGCTCTCTGTCTACTAAGCTAGATTACTTACAGTAAGGAAACAGGCCGTTCGGCCCAATAATCCCCACTGACCGTCCAAAGAATAATCCACCCAGTCCCATCCCCCTACATTTACCCCTGACAAATGCCCCTTATACTGGTCAATTTAACATGGTCAATTCACGTGATCCACAAATTATTGGCGAAAACCGGAGTACCCGGAGAAAATCCAGGCACGCACAGAGAGAATGCACAAACTCCACACTGACAGACGTCCATGATGGAGAACTAAACCTGGGTCCCTGTTACTGTGAGGCAGCAGTGCTAACCACTGAGCCAATGTGCCACCACAGTTCGCATGCTGTATTGTCCCTCAGTAAATATGATGACAATGCAGATCGGCTTTTTTTCTGTATGTGATGATGCACTGCAGCTATTCAGAAATCTGTTGATGATGACAGTGTTGGGTCTGATTTAGTTAATATTTACGATGCTGAATATATTTTGTGTACTTGAAAAGGACCAGAGTAGAGTGACCTTTACTCTGTATAGAACACTATGGTATGCCTAGGTTCCTGAGGATTGGAGGGCGGCGAATGTTGTGCCACGTTTTAAGAAGGGTGGGCGGGAGAAAGCAGGAAATTATAGACCAGTTAGTCTGACCTCAGTGGTGGGAAAGATGCTGGTGTCTATTATAAAGGATGAAATTACGGCACATCTGGATAATAGTAACAGGATAGGACAGAGTCAGCATGGATTTATGAAGGGGAAATCATGCTTGACTAATCTTCCTGAATTTTTTGAGGATGTAACTCGGAAGATGGACGAGGGAGATCCAGTGGATGGAGTGTACCTGGACTTTCAGAAAGCTTTTGATAAAGTCCCACACAAGAGGTTTGTGAGTAAAATTAGGGCGCACGGTATTGGGGGCAAAGTACTAGATTGGATAGAGAATTGGTTTGCTAATAGGAAACAAAGGGTAGTGATTAACAGCTCCATTTCGGAATGTCACGCAGTGACCAGTGGGGTACCGCAGGGATCCGTGCTGGGACCGCAGCTTTTTACAATATATGTAAATGATATAGAAGATGGTATCAGCAATAACATTAGCAAATTTGCTGATGATACAAAGCTGGGTGGAAGGGTGAAATGTGATGAGGATGTTAGGAGATTACAGGGTGACCTGGACAAGTTATGTCAGTGGGCAGATGCATGGCAGATGCAGTTTAATGTGGGTAAATGTCTGGTTATCCACTTTGGTGGCAAGAACAGGAAGGCAGATTACTACCTCAATGGTATCAAATTAGGTAAGGGGGCTGTTCAGAGAGATCTGGGTGTTCTTGTCCACCAGTCAATGAAGGCAAGCATGCTGGTACAGCAGGTCGTGAAGAAGGCTAATAGCATGCTGGCCTTCATAACAAGAGGAATTGAGTATAGAAGCAAAGAGGTGCTTCTGCAGCTGTACAGGGCCCTGGTGAGACCACACCTGGAGTACTGTGTACAGTTCTGGTCTCCAAATTTGAGGAAAGACATTCTGGCTATTGAGGGAGTGCAGCGTAGGTTCACGAGGTCAATTCCTGGAATGGCAGGATTGCCTTACACGGAGAGACTGAAGCGACTGGGCTTGTATACCCTTGAGTTTAGAAGACTGAGAGGGGATCTGATTGAAACGTATAGGATTATGAAAGGATTGGACACTCTGGCAGGAGGAAACATATTTCCGTTGATGGGGGAGTGCCGAACCAGAGGACACAACTTAAAAATACGGGGTAGACCATTTAGGACAGAGATGAGGAGAAACTTCTTCACCCAGAGAGTGGTGGCTGTGTGGAATGCTCTGCCCCAGAGGGTTGTGGAGGCCCAGTCTCTGGATTCATTTAAGAAAGAATTGGATAGAGCTCTTAAAGATAGTGGAGTCAAGGGTTATGGAGATAAGGCTGGAACAGGATACTGATTGGGAATGATCAGCCATGATCATATTGAATGGCGGTGCAGGTTCGAAGGGCTGAATGGCCTACTCCTGCATCTATTGTCTATTGTCTATTGTCTATCATGACAGTGTTTGATGGATCAGCTTGCAGAATCAACATACTGCTGTATCGAGCTACGTGCTGTACCTTTTAAGACCCTGTTCAATAAGGACACTATCGACGGAGGTTTATTCTGCATCGTGAGGACAGTGCAGACTGAGTTATATTCTGTATCTGACACAATGCAGTGACCATCATTGCAGTATTTGATGGTGGAGATATCAGAGGGAGCTTTATTCTTTATCTATTCCCGTGCTGACCCTGCTATGAAGTTGCTTGATGAAGAAATCGGACAGGGCAATTTACTCCAAGATTGAAAGAATGGATGGACTCTTACTGTCTACCTAAACATGTCTCTGTCCGAAGGCGTTTTTTTTTGCAATCAATATGGAGAGAGCTTTATTGAAGTTTACTTTCTGTTTAAAACAATGGCGGGTGCACCCCACACTGTCTAATCCCTTGCTGTCTCTACGATATCAGTGTCTAATATGGGTAATACCGAAGGAAATTTATTTTCATTTGAAGATTAGAGGGAGATTAGTTCCATCGTAACTTGTGCTATATATGAGAATGTTGGATGGAAACAACCTGTCGCATGATTTTGCAAATATTAATTGCACGTTAAAATAGATCTGTGAATTTGGAAACAACTAATGCAGAGATATCTTCAGCTGTAACTATATACATCCTATATCTATTATGTCGTGTTTAATGTGGACAGCAAGTAGGAAGGTATTTTTCCCACTTAGTTTTACTTTAAAAGAGAATGGTGTTTACTCTCTACCTAACAATGTGCTTTCCCTGACCTTGGGGACGTTCTTTGGAGAACAGTGTAGATGAAACCCGTTCTGTGCCTGTCCTGAAACTGATGGCGATAGTGTACAATCACATTTAATCTGCATCCAACTTCATGTTTTACTTGCCCTTCAGCGTTTGGTGGGGACTGTGCTGTGTGACCTTCAATCTGTGCCTGATGCTGCAATTAAATTGCTCTGAGAATTCCTGATGTCGGAAAATTTAGTTGGTATTTTAACTTGTATCTTTTTCTGTCCTGTAATTGTCCTTCAGTGATTGATGTGCACAATACGGGGTCTAATTAAATCAATATATAACCCCATGCTTTGCGTAGGTTGGAAATTTGAGAAGTGCTGTTCTGGTGAAATAATCACTCTGTATCTAATCCCGTGCTGTTCCTGCCCTTCAGTGGCAGTTGATGTACTGAATATTTTAAACCATGCTGCAAGTGCCCTTGAAATTTGAGAACAGCGAATATACAATTTACTTTATTTTGCGTGGAAACTCATACTGTCCCTGTCTTGGAGAGACAATGGGGGCATTGGAGTGTGGGAATTATTCTGCATATACCTCTTTACTGTACTTGTTCCGTTTGCCTATATCAATGCAGCTTCATCTCTCACCAAACGAAACTCAATTGCAGCAATGTCTAACATCTACAAAAGACCTACAGAATTTACCAAGGCACCTTTTACCGTACTTTTCCAATTAATGGCAATCATTAAGGGCATGGACAGCAGATACATCGGATCACCAACATGTTCAATTTTGTTCAAAATCACTGATCATTGCAATTTGCAAACCTGTCGCCGTTTATTCAGTGACACTGTTTCAAAATGTCCTGCTATTCACTCTGTAGGACTTCGTTAATACAGAGAGATAAATGTTCGAGAAGGCAATTCACCAACACCTTCACAAAAGATTCGAAGAAATGGGAAATGAAACCTGGCCTAAGTAGAGATGTACACATTTTATAAATGTTTTTACTCACATTTGAAAATTTGTCAGGAAGTGTTGGGTTTTGTTAGAGTAGGCTGGTTTGGTCCAGTCATTGTATTGCTTGTTGTGAGCAGCTGAAGGGATGTGTTATTTGAAATAACGTTAGTTTTTCAGAGGCATGGACCATACAGCTAACGTTGCAAGGGCACTGACATTCGCATACCACACCACTCAGTTGTGAATAAGGCAGGATAATTCAAAACGTCCTCGCATCTGGATTTTAGAAATGTCGATACATTTTTAGTCTTGAGAGGAAAACGATTACATGTGAAAATTTCATGCAAGGGAAATTATTGTATATTTTCAAAGATCTGCACTTAATTATAGTTTTATTTTGAATGCAAAATCATATGAATCATTTCAAAGTAATTTATTGTTATTCGTGCATTGTTTTCATCATAAGCCGATCATAAAACTACACAAAAGAAATGAGTGGATTTATGCTATTAGAAAATCGAAAAGTGGGTATTATCAAGCGATGACAAATCTGCAAGGATGAATATTTACTGTCAAACTTCAGAACAATGTTAAAAACAATTATTAGGTAGTTTCTGTTTCGAGTCAATCACAATCATAGCGGACTGCGTTCGTGCTGGCGATCAATGTAGTTGCACAATTCCTTTCAAATACTGAAGTTGTTGAGCTGACATTCACGGTGTATAGTGTATGAGAGATTCAAGGTAAGAGATCATGCTTTTCAGGAGTCTATCAGCTTCATTCAGGATCGGGTCCAACGTGCAGAATAAAGTTGCTCAGTTGGCACACAAGAAATCAATAGATCTTTGTGTGAGACATGTGTTCTTGACTGGGACAGAGCACTCAAACATTCTTATGCAGGCAGGCCTCGACCATAATTTTGCAAATTATCCAGATTAAGTTAGGTAGGTTGACTGCTAGATTTTAAAACAGACAAAAATACATTCGCTAAATTACAAATTGAAACACAAAGAACAGAATAACTAAC
Source organism: Chiloscyllium punctatum (assembly GCF_047496795.1). Lineage (NCBI taxonomy): Eukaryota > Metazoa > Chordata > Chondrichthyes > Orectolobiformes > Hemiscylliidae > Chiloscyllium > Chiloscyllium punctatum. Next base: position 61,181,966 of record NC_092781.1, read on the forward strand.
TTGTTCAGAACTCAGCCAACCCAGCTAGACTGAAGTATGCTGTTCTGAATGCACGCAACAGTCTCAATAAGCAAACACCTTTTAAAAACCAGTATAAATGGAACACATGCTTACAGGTTGAGGTTAGAAGGGCAGAAAAGCGAACGAGATTACATACAGCTCCCTATTCAACTTCCCAGTTCAAAACTGAACAAAAACTGCTGAGCTCATCTAGCAAAAGAGCTGACCAATCCCCTCTCTTTACACAGGTCACTTCTAAAGCATGACCACTTTAGCCTGAAGTCTAAACTGTTGACATACGAAAACAAAGGATTCTCAAAATCATTTTCATCTCTCCCAAACCAGACTGATCAGAGCTCGGGCCGGTTTATTGCCCCTCCGAGAAAATCAAGGACAGAGTCTCCTTGAGCGAAGGAACAGCTTTTTAGAAAAATGGGCTTTTTGACACCTTCCCCCTTAAAAATGAAAGAACCATCAATACCAAAAGATAGCTTCATTTTAACCCATCAAAACTCGCTAAGTAGTCTAAACACGCATATGCACTACAGGAACTATAAACATGTGCAACCACATTCGAATTCAGGCCTGGGCACACCTGCCACTGAACACCTCTGTCCCACATCAAGTCTTGATAACACATTGACAATCACATTTTTGTGAACGACCACATGCACAAGTGTCAGATTGAATATCTGCAACACCAAGCTCCATCTCAACAAACTCCATCTACGGCATTTTTGTACCTATATTTTTCCACAAATGTCAATGGGTTGTGATCAGTGCATACGATTGTCTCATATGCATTGCTGTTAATGTCAACTCCGACATGTTGTAAGGCTAACACCAAGTCTCTTTCGCCATCGTTGAATACTTCTGTTGATGAACGCTCCACTTCCTGGAACAATACCCGATGGGTCTTTCTATCCCTTGGTCATCCACCTACAGGAGCACCGCGCCGACACCCACATTACTGGCATCGAAAGCCAACTTGAAATTTTTTGTGTAATCCAGTGTGGCTAATATTGGGGCAGTGGTCCACACAGTTTTTGAGGTAAAAACAATGACTGCAGATGCTGGAAACCAGATTCTGGATTAGTGGTGCTGTAATTCACACAGTATTTGAGGCTGCCAAATGCCTTTTGACAGTCTGCTGTCCACTGAAACGTGTTGCCCTATTTCAACAATTCGGTGAGTGAGCAGCCACAGTCCTAACGTTTCGCACAAACTTTTGGTAAAATCCATTCAATCCCAGTAACCATAGTACCGCATTTTTCATTGACAGCACTGTTTCACTCTATGCTTGGTACTTTGAAACGCTATCTTGTCAACTCTCCAGCTCTATTTAATCTTTCCCTAAAATTTGACACATGATCCAAACGAGTGGTCGCTGAATTCTGACTTATTAATGTCTGCTTTTCATCAATTGTTACTGTCCTCTTACTTCATGACCCAAAATTAATTCAATTGTATTGAATTTGTTCGATTCATTTGGTGCATCTCTGATCGCAAAAGTTAGAAACGGAACTCCCTTACTCCAGTTATCTGGAGAATCCTGACTTTCAGTCCTCAACATGGTTTTTCGTGTCTGATGCCATATGCTCAGTGCTCCCTGTGATTCCGGATTGTACGCAGTAGATTTGAATAGCTTTGTTTCCAAGTTAGCCGTTATCTCCTTGCATGGTTTGGATGTGAATTTTGATCCTTAGTCTGACTGGATTCGCAGTTCGTATCGAGGAAAACAGAATAAGTAATTCTTCTCTAAATCTTTTAGCTGTGATGTTGCATAAGGTTATTGCATCTGGAAATCTAGTCGACGCATCCATTATTGTTAATAAATGGGTATTCTCTCTTTTTGTATGTGTTATGGGCCTATGCAATCAATCAAGACTCTTCTGAAAGTTTCCTCAAATGTTGGAATAGGTGTTAAAGGTGCAGCTTTTATTATTGCCTGTGATTTTCCATTTTGCTGACGTGTATGACACATTTGCCAAAATTCAACTACATCTTGGTGTCGTCCAGGCCAGTAAAAATGTCTTTGCATTTTAGCCTCTGTTTTCCTCAACTCTAATTGACCTCCAAGTGGTTGCTCATGTGCCACTCGCAGCATCTCCTTCCTGTACCCGACTGGCAAACAATTTGATGAATCTCCGCCCATGTCTCATCTGCTTGAATATGCGATGGTCTACATTTCCTCTTTTAGAAATCGCTTGATATGTAATAACACACAGGACTGCATTCACTTTCTTTCCTTTTAAAATGCCTTTTGATGTACCTGTTTCAGTTCCTCGTCTTTCTGCTCTATTTCAATCAACTGATCAGAGCAAAAGATGCTTGCATGCTTACCGATTTGCTCCTTCTCTGTTCCACTTAAGTGATCAAAGCCAGTTTTGTATTACACTGTGTCAGCTTCCTTATCTCTGCGTTTTGGTCTCTACTGATTCAACTTGTGCCTCTATTGTAGCAAACCTATTGGTTAATCAGTTATGTCATTTGCAAGGACAAATTGTATTGCTGGATCTGCGAGCTCGTCGAGCAATCCTAGCACAAATTCTGCACTCTTCTCTAGACTTTCCAACCTCACTTCACATAATTGAATATTTTTTGTCTCGCCATGAATTTCTGTTAACAGTATTTTCTGTGGCAATAGTCTGTTAGGGGTACGTATCTCATCATTCTTCAGCAGTACAAAGTGAGAGGATCCTGTGTCCCTTCATATTATAACCTCCTTAACTGCTGCTCCTGGCCTACATGAAGAAACTCTACCCTTGCATGTATATTTTTTGAGCAGATCTGACGTTTCCTCCTTAATCAACCTTTAATCATCTTGTGCGCTCTGAGGCAGTTGTCAAGCTTATCTTGTGCTTTTCGTTAACAGTCCAACAAAGAATCGAGTTTGGCTGGTTTTCCTAAATCTAGCTTTCTCTTCGCCCTCCAACACAGTGATTTCGTATGGCCAACTTTATTACAATGAAAATACCAGAGCGTTTTAACTTCTTTGTCCCCGTCAAGGGTTTCTTTTTTAACCTGTCATAAGTTTTCCTTACGATATTCACTGACATCTACCTTTCCCTTTCCACGTGAGGTTTCTCTTTGCCCCAGTTTCTGACCTTCATGGACTGAAATTGATTCTGGAAGTCAAGCCGAGTTTTATGGATCAGTTCATAAACACCAGCCACTTGAGCTGTTAATGTTACTGTATATCTCACTGCTCTTCCACAGGAGTTCACAGCACTTCCTCGCGAAGGATACCTTCAGCTTTTATCTCCAGTCTTTTAATGTGTCTTTCCTATTTCAATGTCAGTTTCCCAAGTTAAAAAGCTCTCTCTTTTGCTTTCTCTACTGCTGCTCTCCGTGTTTCTCTCTGTTCTGATGCTCATGTGTTTTCCTTGTCTTCTGTTGCTGTCTCTTTATCTCTCTCTTCTGCTTTGAATCGTGACTCAAAAGTTTCATTTCTGCTTCCCTTTGCTTACCTCTCGCATTTACATCAGGCCACTTCATTTGCAATTGAGTTCTTGCCATCTCTATAGAGTTTGAAGGTTTCCCCAGAAAGTTTAACTGCTGAGGTCCTGATGTAATTATATCTCCTTTCCTCACAAAAGCAGGCAGTTCCAACCCCAGCTAATTCATGAAAGTTGGTTTGATTCACCTTTTGCAAAACTTCCAATGTCAGCGCATCCAAATCTCGTTTGTGAGATTTGATCTTGCCCACACAAAGCCATGTTGCCGTTTGCTAGTATGTCAATATGCTTCCAAATATGAGTCAGTTCCATCGATAAGAAGCTCCAAGACTTTTCCGGCCACTGATACATGAGTCACGATCTGAAATCACTTGTACTAACCCTTCTTCAACAGGGAATCAACATTACATTTTCTCCTTTTCTCTGGACCCTCTCCTGTGACTGAGGAGCATCCGACGAGTGTGCAAAACGTCTCATCAATTTACTCCCATCTTCCCTCAGTATTCTGGGACTGATCTTATGATATCCTGAAGACCTGTCCGCCTTATTCCTGTTCAAAAAAACCCAGTGCATACTTTTTTAATAGCTAAAAAAATTTGGAATATTAACATCCATTTCTATGGACTCACCATCCACCATGTCCTTCTCCTTTTTGAATACCGGCGCAAAGTATTAGTTCAGGACATCATCCAGTTCCTTCAGCTCCACGTATAAATTCCATTGTCCTTGAGTAGAACTAATATTTCCTTGGCTAAACTCTTAATCCTGATAAACTGACTTGGAATTTTCCTGAATCTTGTTTGCCAAAGACATTTCCTGATCCCTTTCCACCAACTCCGAGTTTACATTTTCCCTGTTTCGTTTTTGTGTTTTTAAGGCATTCCAATGCCACAAGTTTCTGACATGTACATCCTTTTTCTCTTTGACTGAGCACACAATTTCTCTTGTCATCAAAGGTTCCCAAAACATTCAATCGTTACTACCCTTGAATATGTGGCGCTGTCGAAGTCTTGGGCATATGCCCTTCGTCAGGAAACGCTCAAAAATTTGATTCCCCTGCTCCTCGAATGCTGCCTCACCTGCTGCGCTTTTTCAGCACCTCACTCGCTCCTCTGATCTCCAGCATCTGCAGTCCTGACTTGCTCCATCGTTTCCACCCTGTCTCGGCGACTAGATCTCATATTCTTGAATTCAGTAACATTGAGAATGGTCTGATGGGCTTCTCAGATAGGTCTCCCCAGATTCATCAAAATAAGCCAGACTGTTGAGCTCCCTTTCGGTTTCAATCCAAATTCAGAACCATAACTAATCTTGACATGTTGTTCCTATTGTTTGCCTTTTATATTCCGAACTCATTCTCTTTCTCTGTATTGAAAAACAATCTGCTAAAGATCGCCTGATATTTCTTGCCATCATCATTTCGCAAATACTGTTTGCTTTCTAATTTCATTTTGAGTCTCACCCCTCCACACACCATACTCCTCACAGGAATCTGTAGTATTGAATTGGCACTGTCTGATGTAACCTTTCCTGTTCTGTGTGCTCCTAGATTTCCAGGAGTTATGGATTTCGCAGCCTGACCATTTTTTTCTTTTGGGAATATGAATTTTAGTAAGGCGTTTGATAAGGTTCCCAATTGTAGGCTACTGCAAAAAATACGGATGTATTTTTGAGGGTGAGATGTAGGTTTGGATTAGGTATTGGCTGGCTGGAAGAAGACAGAGGGTAGTAGTTGATGGTAAAGGTTCATCTTGGAGTGCAGTTAGTAGCGGTGTTCCGCAAGGATCTGTTTTGGGAACATTGATGTTTGCCATTTTTATAAATGACCTGGAGGAAAGGCTCGAAGGTTGGGTGAGCAAGATTGCGGATGATACGAAAGTCGGTGGAGTTGTTGACAGTGAGGAAGGATGTGTCAGGTTACAGCGGGATATAGATAAGCTGCAGAGCTGGGCAGAAAGGTGGCAACAGGAGTTCAATGTGGGTAAGTGTGAGGTGATTCACTTTGGTATGAGTAACAAAAAGATGGGGTACTGGGCTAATGGTCGGATACTTGGTAGTGTGGATGAGCAGAGGGATCCTGGTGTCCATATACACAGATCTCTGAAAGTTGCCACCCAGTTAAATAGTGCGGTGAAGAAGGCATATGGCGTACTGGCTTTTATTGGTCGAGGAATTGAGTTCCAGGTCATGTTGCAGTTGTATAAGATTCTGGTGCGGCCGCATCTGGAGTATTGTGTGCAGTTTTGGTCGCCATACTATAGGAAGGATGTGGAGGCACTGCAACGGGTGCAGAAGAGGTTTACCAGGATGTTGCCTGGTATGGTAGGAAGAACATCTGAGGAAAGGCTGAGGCACTTGCGGCTGTTTTCATTGGAGAAAAGAAAGTTTAGGGGTGACTTGATAGAGGTGTACAAGCTGATTAGGGGTTTAGATAGGGTTGACCATGAGAACCTTTTTCCACGTCTGGAGTCAGTTATTACGAGGGGGCATAGCTTTAAATTGAGGGGTGGTAGGTATAGGACAGATGTTATGTGTAGATTCTTTACTCAGGGAGTCGTGAGTTCATGGAATGCCCTGCCAGTAGCAGTGGTGGACTCTCCCTCTTTATGGGCATTTAAACGGGCATTGGATAGGCATATACAGGATAGTGGGCTAGTGTAGGTTAGGTGGGCTTGGATCGGCGCAACATCGAGGGCCAAAGGGCCTGTACTGCGCTGTTATTTTTTATGTTCTCTGTTCTATGTTTTGTCTGAGCCAAAATAATCTCCCTCAGAATATCTGTCACTCCTCAGATTCTGATTTATGTTGTCACTATTGTCTCCTATTCAGTTGAATGAATCTGTTCTCAGCTTAATGAAACATGACAGGGTCATACAAATAGTCGAGCTCTTAGTCTAAGTGTCTCTTTACAATGCGTTTATTCGAATCAAATGAATTATGATCAATATTCCCTAAGTACTGCTCTTTTCCTCCCAGATTGAATTGAATTGCAATTATTTTTATGAGGACCAAGGCACAGTGAAAAGTATTGTCTTGCGAATAATACAGGCAGATCACAAAATTAAGTAGCATAGATAAGTAAATAATAGGCAAACCGCGGCAAAACAAAATAGAGGTACAGACGAAAGTTAATAGTTTGTGAGTCATTCAGTGCTGTAAAACAGGAGAGTTGCGACTGTTTCAAAACCGACAGGTGCGTGTGTTCAGGCTTATGCACCTTCTCCCCAATGATAGAAGTTGTAGACAGATATTCCTCGGGCGGGTGGATCTTTGAGAATGCAGCGGCCTTTCCTTGACGGATAGGGTCTATACATGTGAGGTTGGCATTTGTGATTGTCTGGGCCGAGTTCACCACTGTCTGTAACCGTCTCCAATCTCCATCGCCAATGGTAATGAGGGTGGAAGGTGCTGTCTAAGAAGTGCCATTCTCAAACCTTTTTGCTGAGTGTCGTTCCTGGAAGGGGAGAGTGATTGTGGATTGGGATCATTCAAGTGGGCTGCTTCGTCTTTAATCGTGTCAAACTCTTTGAGTACAGTTGGAGCTGCAATTATTCATAAAAGTGGAGATTACTCTATCATATTTTCACTTGAACGTCAGAGATAGTAGACAGTCTATCGAAAGACAGGAGAAAAGTCACGAGCAACAGAAAACCTAACTTCTGACCTGATGTTGCAACCATCGCAGCTACATGTTCTTAGAGAAACCTGATAATGTTGGTTCCAATGGATTCATCAATGGCGATGTGTTTGGATGTTGAATAGCGATGAGATGGCTGGTGATGGCCCTAGTCTGATATTCGTGTGACACGGATGTTGCTTATTACTTTTCAGCCCCCGAGATTGGATATTGTCCAGGTCTTGCTATACTTGGACCCATGTTGGGATCTGAAGAGTTGAGAATTGTGAACTCATGAGCAAACGTCATCACTTCTGACCATATAAATAAGACAGTTCGTAAATTTTCCGAAGTACCCGCCTGTCTGTTCTTCTCGATGCAGTCGGTTTTGATGGTGTGCCTGATAAGACAGCAGTGAATCTTGTAGATGGTATACAGTGCTACTGCTGAGCATCAGTGATGGAAAAGATGGATGTTCGTGGAAATGATAACAATTAAATGGGCTCGTTTTGTCCTGGCTTATTCCTGGGATGCAATCCATCACAGGCTTTGGGGAATCAGCAGGTGAGTTAATGACCGCAGAATCCCTAGACTCTGAACTGCTCTTGAAGACAGTGTTGCAAATGTAGCTGGTCCATGGAAATGTTTGGTCAATGATAGCACCAAGGATGCTGATGAACACCGTGCTGGGACTTCCTGACAGACATGCTATTTAAAATCAAAGTTTTAATCCTTCATAGTCTTACTTGTCGAATATTTATGTGGCGTGAACATTACTTGCCATTTGTAAGACTGAGCTGGCAATGTGATCAGGCTCTGTGAGAGGTTGACAGGACACTAACTGCACATCCCTTAATAGGTTATTGATGATTGATTACATTACTGCTGACAAATGGTCTTGTTGTGTTTTAATATGGACTCTTTCAGGAATAGTATAATCAGTGAATATTTACACGTCTGACCTGATGATTGAATGAAGGCCATTGCAGCACCTGGAAAAGATTGAGCGTTGAACATTCTCGATCCTGAGAAATAGCTGCAGGGTTCTCCTGGAGTTCCAATTACAGACACGGACAAAAATAATCATATTTCTGGTGATAATTCCAAACAGGAAAGTACCTCCCTTACATTCCAACGCATTAAAATTTTATTCGGGATCCTACTGTCACGCACTGTTAAATGGTTCCTTGATGTTCGGTGTAATTAGTCCCACTGCTGCTTTGTAATTCCTCTGTTTCGAACTGAGCTGGCGATGTGGTCAGTAGCTGTGTGAGCTTGGCGGGACACGAACTGAACACCCCTGAGTAGGTTATTGATGAATCATTACATTACTGCAAACACCTTGCTTCACATTTTCATGGTCGACCATACACCGATGTGTCATTGACTGGCTGCAATGCAAGGCGTCCTGCTTTTGTTTACATGACATAGTTGGGCGGTTTATCAAACTGTTGGTAAGTGTCAGTGTTCTTGATGGAATGGAACAGCTTGGCCAGAGATGTAGCAATCTCTGGAATTCAGTCACAGTTTCCAGTGTCTCAAGCCATTTCTTGATTTCGAATTGGGTGAACCGATTTGTCTGAGGATTGGTGTCTCTGACGCTGGGTCCTACTGAATGAGGCCGAAATAGATTACCTGCTCAGTCCTTCTGGCTGAAGATTGAGTTTCTTTGCTTTCATTCATGGCTAGGCAGCATTTCTTGACCATCGCTCATTGCCCAGAGTAAGAGTCAATCACCTTGCTGTGTGCCTGGGTCACATGTTGGCCGAACAGGGAGGGATGGAAATTTCCATCCCGAAAGGACATTAGTGGCCCAGATGGTATTTTTCTGACAATAGACAATGGTCCATTTTAGACTCTTAATGCCAGATTCTGACTGAATTCAAAGTCCACCATCTGTCAAGGTGGGATTCAAAACTGCATCCCTAGAACATTGGTGGGGCCTCTGGATGAATAGTCTCTGGATGATAACACCGCGAGGTCATCACCGCCCCTATATTGTAAATACCACAATTTTATTTGTTTCCTGACGTCCCCCCATAAGCAGAGACCCATTGTTGGAGGAAGCCTCCTCCTCCAATGTCCACATTATTTTATGATTACATGAGGCAGGAACACAGATCTGAACCATTGTATGTGGGATCACTGAGCTCTGCCCAACACTTGCTGCTTATGCTCTTTATCATGCATTTCGGCCTATTTTGTAAGTGAAGACAATTAGAGTTTCTCCAGTTTTACCCACATCTCACGGTCTGGCTGGTGCTGCTCCCGGCATGTCCTTCTGAATTCTTCATTGACCCACAGTGGAACACTGCCTTAACGGTTGCCGCAGAGTGGGAGGCATGCTGAGCTGTTGAGGTTGCAGACTGTATGAGTTGTGCAGAGCACGATTTAGCTGCTGCTGAAACCGCACTTGCACCTCATGGACGCCTCGTCATTAGTTGCCCGATCTGGTTAAAGTCTGTCCATTCAGCACATATGTTGCCACATGTCATGGTGGGGAGGGTCGACAAAATGTGAAGTGGACCCTCCTAACCACAAGGTCTATACAGTGCCTAGTTCTGGCGATATATTAAATGGAGAGATGTACCTACAGCAGTCCAATTGGTTATGATGAGGTCAAATATATGTTTCCCTTTTACTGATTCCCCCATAATCTGCCTCAGTGCAGTCCAGCAGCCACAAGATCCAACATCAATGCTGAGCACTTTAGTGACGATGTACCAAAGAGCTGCCTCCCTCTGCGTGGCTGCGTCTTGTCAGTGGGACAAACCCGACCAGAGATGGTGGTGATGTTGTTTGGTACATAGTCCTGCTCACAGAATCCTGCATTACAAACAATGTCTAATTATTGTTTGATTGTTCTGTGGGAAATATATGGCAGGTCACTTTTACACTTTTTACAATGAAGAGATAATATTACATTATTTCGTATGTATTTTTAAAAAATCAAGCATCATTGTTTTCGGACAAAAATGGTTGAAATGTACAATAATTGAATTACCAGAATGCACAGCTAGCTATGACACAATCCCCACTATTACACAACTCAATGACTGTAAGTAAATAGCTGATTCGTGTTCAGATCAGTGAACACATCATCTTGCAGTTAGCAAAGCTGTTGAAAATGGCATCGAAGAAAGCATCAATTAAGACACAGTGCCACTGAGTCTCACCGCGACCTCTATGTGACCATTCTCCAAAATCTGTCCAAACAGCTTTCAAACTGGAGCTGGACAGTTATTCACACAATTCCTCAATACGTTTTATGACCATAATATGATGAAAGTCGTGTACAAATCACAGTAAGAGCCTTTCAAATGATGAGTCTCGTTATCACACACAAGAGTAAATTATTCTTAAGTGCAAGGACTTCGAAAATAGACGAAATTTTGTTGTACTAATATTGTTTGTTAATTGTCACACAAACATTTTCACACAACAGCACCACTGTGTGTTTGAACATTCTACAGTCGCACACGAATGCATTTTCAAATGATGCTATCCATTTCACAATTCAGTAATATTAGATTAGATTACCTACAGTGTGGAAACAAGCCGTATGGCCCAAAGAGTCCACACCGACTGTCCGAAGAGCAACCAAGCCAGACCCATCTCCCTCTGACCAATGCAACTAACACGATGGGCAATTTAGCATTGCCAATTCACCTGACCTGCACATCTTTGTACGGAAACCCACGCAGACACAGGACAAACGTGCAAAGTCCTCAAGGCAGGAATTGAACCTGGGACACTGGTGCTGTGCGGCAGCAGTGCTCACCACTGAGCCACCATACCAGTTAATATGACATGTGAATGTCCGTGTCTGTGCGATGCTTCGTACACAAATCATGCCTCTGAACAATTGACAGATTGTTTCAAACAGAATATCACTACAGCATTTCACAACAGACAAGACACTGACTGGAACAAACCATCCTCCTCTCACAAAAACCAAAACTCAGTGTCCAATATTGATCATGTTTAGGCAATATTTTTCATTCTGATTTATTCCTGGAAGGTCATTGATTCAGTATTTACTACCTGTCACTTGTTGCCCTTGAGAATGTGGGGTTGAGCTGACACGTTGAGCCGCTGTATGTGCTGTCGGTCATCAGTGAGTGAAGTTGAAAGAACAGCAATGTATTTCCAAATCAGGGTGATTGGTGGCTTGGAATGGAACTTCTATATATCTGCTGCGCTTGTCCAATTATGATGGTCTTGGTTTTAGAGGGACTTTGTAAGGAGCCTTGGTAAATTTCTGCAGATTACCACGGAGATGGCAGGCACTTGCTGCTACTGAGTGTCAGTGGATGAGGGGTGAACCTGCACTCAGCCAGGCAAATGGGTGATTGTGTATTAACACACGCATACAACTTGTGTCTTATAGATGGTGGGCAGGCTTTTGAAAATCATGATGCAAGTTATTCCGGCCGAATTCATAGCCTCTGACATTGTGTTGTTACCAATGAATGTATATAGGTCAAAATGTGGCGCGCTGGAAAGGCACAGCAGGTCAGACAGCATCCAAGGTGCAGGAGAGTCGATGTTTCAGAGATAAACCCTTCACAGACATGGGGAATTAGTTCATCTAGTCAGTCCAGTTCTGGTTAACATTAATCCCCGGAGTATTGGTAGTGGATGATGGTTCAGTTCTGTATCGTGTGTAATGCAGATGTCACTTGTCACTTATGTGCACACGTTTTCACGTTTTGCATGCATGCATAATCGTGAACATTGTCAAATCGTGATCATTGTGCAATCATTGGCGAACACCCACACATGTGAGTTTAAGATAGATGGATGGCGATTTATGAAGCACTTGAAAACTGCTGGGCACTCTTATATCTCACTGATAGTGTCCCTCCATCAAAGCAAGGAAGCATTTTTTTGTTAAATTCCCTACAGTGTGGAAACAGGCCCTTGGGCCCAACAAGTCCGCACTGATCCTCTGAAGAGTAACCCGTCCAGAGCCATTTCCCTCTGACTAATGCATTTAACACCGAACACAATCGGCAATTTTGCATGGCCAATCCACCTAACCTGCACATCTTTGTGACTGTGGGAGGAAACTGGGGCAGCCAGAGGAAACCCACGCAGAAACGGGGAGAATGTACTAACTCCACACAGACAGTCATCCGAGGCGAACCCAGGTCCCTGGAACTGAGTGGCGGCATTGCTAACCACTGAGCCACCGTGCTTTCTTCATGTTCAATTTGCTCCAAAGCTGTATAATAGCATTTCTGAACAGATTAATATTCAAATATCTACCCGAAGGAGCTGAGTGGGGACTTGATTAGCTCAATCAGGTGGATGTCTAGTTTGTCTTGCAGGTTAATGCTGACAGTGTGGGTTCAATTACTGCATTAACTGAGATAACGATAAGGACTGTCCTACACAACCTTTCCCTTACTTGAGGCATGATGACTTCCAGTTAAGTTGCCACCAGAGGTCTCTGTCAAACGAAAGAGCAACCCTATCTACCCGGAAGAGTATGGTGCCTTACTTTTCCATTTCAGAGCTACAGGCGTACTCAGAAACACCGCTCCTGGGAAACTACTGCAGAGGTGTCCTAGAGATGAGATGACTGCTCTCCACCCAACCCTACCAGCTTCTTTTGTGCAGTGTATTTCTTCAGCCAGTGCAGTGGAATCTCTGGATTCCCATTTGTTCTTAATCCTTGATGCCACAGTTGGTCAAATGCAATTATGATGATGTTAAGTGCAGTGATTCTTGCCTCACCTCCAGAATGCAGCTGTGTGTTTCCTTGTTGTCTGTCTTTAAATCAAGGCCTCAATGATGTCACAGGATGAGTGGCCCTTGCAGACCACACACTGCGCTTCAGTGAGCAGGCTAGTGATGAGGAATTGCTGATCATGCCACTGTGGATGGCATCTTCCATCAGTTTATGAATGTGGATGAGGATAGGGCAGTTGACGTGGTATATATAGTAGGCTGTTGTAGAAACTGCAGAGACAGAGACATGGAATTGAGGGTGAATTAGCAGTTTGGAGTGGAAGCTGGCTTTCTGAAAGAAGGCAGTGAGTGGTGGTTGATGGATAATATTTAGTCAGGCATCCAGTTACGAGTGGTGAGGTCCTACACCAATCCCTATCCCTTTCTGTCAGCTTTACAAGTCCCTACACTCTTACCTATCTCTCTCACCTCTTGCCTATCTCTTTCAGCTTTTCCAGCACCTACACTACTCCCTACCTCTCTCACCTCCATGCCACCTCTGTCACTTTTCCAGCCCCTAAAACACTCCATATCTCTCTCACTTCCTCCCTATCTCTGTCAGCTTTTCCAGCCCCAACACCATTCACTAGCTGTCGAACTTCTCACCCGTATACTCTCTCCAGATCTCTGTCACCTCTTCCAGCCAGTACACCCCACTTGTTAACTCTGTAAACACTATTCCCTACACCTCTCCTTTTCTCTGTAAGCACCTCCGACCCTGACACCCCTTCCCTACCTCCATAACCCCCTCCATCCATGACACCTTCTCCCTATCTCGCCAGCCTTTACATTCTCTCCTTATCTCTGTAAACACCTTCAACACTGACACACCCTCCCTTTCACTAACTCTCTCCAGCCCCGACACCTCGACCAATCTCTGTAATCCCCCCAGCACCTTCACCCACTCCCTATCTCTGTAAGCTCCTCCAGCTCCTAAACATCCTCACTATCTCGCATCCCCCTCCAGTCCCTCCACTACCTAGCTCTCTCTGTAAGCCCCTCAAGACGCACACCCTCTGTCTATCTCTGTATCTCCTTGCAGCCACCACGACACCACCTCTGTTACTCCCTCCAGCCCCCACACCCCCGCCCTCTCTCTATAACTTCCTCCAGCCCCTACATACCCTCCCTATCTATCTCTGTAATCCCCTTCAGCCCCTGCACCCCCTCTGTATCTCTGTAACCTCGATTCTTAAAACGCTTCGCTTTCTCTGTAACATCTAGCCCCTATACCCCAGTCCCTCCCATTGCTCTAACCTCTTTAATTTCATTGTCACAAAGCTGGTCCGTTTTTTTTCTAAAAGCTTTTCCCTTTCTGACACACAGTGATGTTGATGTTTTTCGTGGTGTCGTTTATAAAGTTCGGGCTTCGAAACGACTGATTCGGAACAGAGATGGAAGGGTTTACTGGGATGTCTTTTTGCTTATATGTGAACGGATGAAAATTTTCGCAAAAGCTTTCATGCTTTATGACCTAACAGTACAATGAAAGGGGAGTGGTCAGCCCTAAAAGCTGAAGTCTTGTTTGAGCTGGTTCAGCAATGGAGCTGGGAGACTCTCACTCTCCTTATCACTTTCTAACTTTGAGTGGAAGTCTTTGCTTCATTTTGACTTTGCGTTTAAGGGGGTTTGTTTTTTGGACTGTTGTGTATTTTAGGAACAGCATAATTAAGTCTAGTTTCGAAAGAAACTGTTCTTTAAACGGTTCTTCATGTTTCTTTCCGTAATTTTGTGAATAAAGTTTGATCTGTTTTAAACCTAATGTCAGGAATGTAGAGATTACATTAATTCAACTGCAAATTAAACGGTTTGAGTTAGAGACAAGAGAGAAGGAAACGGCCGCAGAAAACAACCCGTTTAAGTGACTTTTAAAATCAGAAGAGAAAGAAAAAACAACAAAGAGCTTTCACAGAAGAGAAAGAAAAAGAGAGGGAATTTGAACTTCAAAAACTGACGCTTAGAAAGGAAAATGCGCTGAACAATATTGAGAAGAAGATTGAAGGAAACACTAGTGAGGAAGAGTGTGGGGCTGAGCAAATCGATGGTGGCCGAAAATCTGATGGGAAACTGTTTATGTGTGTTCAATCATTGCGTAAATTTCATAGGAAGGATACTGATGTCTATTTTAACTTATTTGAAAGAATGGCAAAATAAATGCAGTGGACAGTGACCACGTGGGTTTTGTTGATCCAAACAATACATGTAGATCGTGTGAATGAGGTCTTCGCATTGTGATCAGATGATGCATCAGGCGAGTATGAGCAGGTGGAAAAGGCCACTTAAAGTACGTATTAGCTTGCACCAGAAGCCTATAGACAACGTTTCAGGAATCTAAGGAAGGTCTCTGGACAAACCTATACTGGATTTGAAAGAATGGAACAGACGAATTTCAAGTGATGGATTAGAGCTTTAAAAATAGAGCAAACCTATGATGCCCTTGGAGAAGAAATTATTTTGGAGAAATTCAAAAATTCACTGCCTGAAAAGCGTGAACTCATGTGGAAGAGCAGACATTTAAAACAGCAAGGTTAGCAGCGGAAGTGCTGATGATTATCAGCTGATCCATGAAACACGGTTTGGCTTCCAGAATCAATTTCAGTCCATGAGGGACAGAAACTGGGGTAAAGAGAAATCCTCAGGTGGAAATGGAAAGGTAGATCTCAGTGAATATCATAAGGATAACTTACCACAGGGTAACGATTAAACCATTGAATGCGATAAAGAACGGAAAAAGCTCTGGTGTTTTCACTGCAATAAAATGGGTCACACGGAATCACAGTGTTGGTTGGGTAGGAGAAAATCAAATGTCCGAAAACCAAACACGACTGGAAGTTTTGTTGGACTAGTACCAAAAAGAACAAGGGAAGTTAAACAACTGCGTCAGAGTGTACAGGATGATCAGAGGTTGATTTAGGAGGAAGTGTCAGATCTGCTCAAAACATGCATGCAATGTTCGAGTTTTTCACATAGGCCAGGAGCAGTAGATAAGGAAGTTCCAACATCAAGAGACACAGCATCCTCTCACTCTGTAATGCTGAAGAATGATAAGATACTAAGTTCTGAATGATTTTTGACAGAAAGATATTGGTAAGTGGAATTCATGGTGAGGCATAAAGCGCTCAGTTATGTGAAGTGAGGCCAGAGAGTCTCGGGAAGAGTGGAAAATTTGTGGCAGGAGTAGTGGACAAGTTCTCAGATCTACGAATACAATTTGTCATTGCAAATGATAAAACGCATTCCCCAGTAGGTAGAATGCCTCCTCTCATTGAAAATCCAGTGGAGATTCAGACAACTGATGACCTGGAGAGTGTTTATCCAGGAATTTTTCCTGATTGCGTGATCACAGATCACAGAGGCATACGTTGAAGCAGGAGAGTTCAAAAAGCACAAACAAGCAAACTGACGTCGTGTTATCCAAAACCCTGTTTGATCACTAAAGTGGAATGGAGAAGGAGCAAACCGGTTAACATACAAGCATCTTTTGCTTTTCTAACCTGATTGAATTACAGCAGCAAGATGCAGAGTTAGAACACTAAGATCAAAACGCATTTACTGGGAAAGAAAATAAATGCATTCCTGTCTGCTATTACGGAAAATATGATACCTTAATGAGGAAATGCAGACAATCATGCATTCAAGCAAATGATAATAGACAGACAGTCATCAAATCGTTTTGCCAGTCCGGTATAGAAAGAACGTGCTGCTAGTGCTGCATACGCTACCACTTGAGGAAAACACAGGCTAAAATACAATGACATTTATACTGACCTGCACTACACAAGGATGGAGTTGCATTTTGCCAAGTGTTTCATCCTTGTCAGATGATCGGAATACGACAGGCAGAAATATAATCTGAAAGTTTAAAATTTATTCCAGCATTTGAGGAACCTTTCACACACACTTGAATGAGTTTTTTTGAAGAAATCACAAAGAGGACTGATGAGGGCAAAGCAGTAGACAAAAGCTCGCATTCTCTCTCGTTCTATCTCCCTGTCTCTATCTATTTCTAATCATCACATGTGGCATGTGGCACCAAGTAGGACATCAGTTAAAGGACCTTAAAATGAATCTGCAGCAAGTTATCCAGAATGCTCGTGGCATTCTCTGATTCATTGCATGAGGATTTGTACAAAAATAAGTTACAATTTTCTGCTCTCTGTTACATTACCCTGATCCTCTCTTTAATCCTGAATTGCTGATCCCAGAATTTACTACAACGCTGGGATAGGGATAAAAAGTGAAGTAACATTGACTTTCCCATTCATGAATCTGAAATGTGAATTCTTGACTTTCCCGATGTCTCTAATATGACGGGCGTTGTTCCAAGTAACACATCTCAAGCTGGGCCCAGTGACACTGCACAGAGAATGTCTCACCCAAAGTCCAATCCCTGAAGTGCACCCTGACTTTACCCCTTTCAGTTTCCGCATGGCGTTTGGGCACATTGCGTGTGATTATGGGAGTGTACGTTTCGCCTTCCTGCTGGCTTTCCCTGCTTCCAAATGCAGAAAGACCAACTTAGATGTCAAGCTGAACTCCCGCATATCAATACATGTTTTTATTGACGCCGATGTGAAAATGTTCCTGAACTACCCAGGCGGAAATTACCTCGCTGTCTTCCCGAACAGCGGCATTCGTTGCCCAGAAAGTAAATTGATGAACCGCGCCCAGATCAAGTGGAACCGCACCGCGGCTCAGCTTTTCCAAACTCTGCTGAATAACAGAACCCAGCACAATAACCAGCCAGTGGGCTGTATCATTCTCTACACCACCTACAGTCCATGTCTAGATCATTGCTTCAGTAACACAGGGAATTGTGAGATCATCCCTGTCTTGCAAAGTTTCCCATTTCGGGACATATGGACTGAACCAGACAATCACAAGTATTTTGTCTTCTGTAAAATATTTGCACATGATGCGGATCTGAGCCGACATCAGGAAATCCGGGAAAAGCTGGCTGCCGTGGAGAATACTGAGTTTAATATCAGAAGGTGTGATGTGGAATACCCAATCAGGTGCAGAGTATGCTCCGCACCGGAACAATGCATAGAACAGGCTCCATGAATTGATTTAGCATGGTTAGTGATCTAGGAATTTCGGTAAATGGGTGCTGTGCCTATTCAAATACATCTATCATATTTCACTTCACTGAAAAAAAGTTATTGAAATACAATGATGTTGTTTCTGCTGATCGGTAGTCGATGTGATCAGAGAAAAAAAAAGTCAGTTATCGACTCAATAAATTCAAAATCAATTTCATTCACAAGGTCGTCTTCCTGTCCAACAACACATCCGTAAATACAACCCAATACTGGTCCCATATTCTCAGTGTCAGTCTTATTCTAACCCTGCTGATCACTGCAGACAGAGATAGAACATAGTTACAGAATGTTTGAGGGACTGAACAACCTTACAGAGATAGGGTGTGTTCGTACATAGAACAACACAGCGCAGTACAGGTTCATCGGTCTTCGATATTGTGCCGACCTGTGAAATCAATCTGAAGCCCGTCTCACCTACGCTATTCCATTATCATCCATATGTTTATCCAGTGACCATTTAAATGCCCTTAAATTTACTGAATCCTCTACTGATGCAGGCAGGGCATTCCATGCCCTTCCTACTCTCTGAGTAACGAATCTATCTCTGATATCTGTCCTATATGCATCACCCCTCAGCTTAAACTATGCCCTTTCGTGCTATCAATCACCATCCAAGGAAAAAGGCTCTCACTGTCTGCCCTAATTATTCCTCTGATCATTATGTGTGCTGCTGTCAAGTCACCGTTTAACCTTGTTCTCTCGAAGGAAAACAGCATTAAGTCCCTTAAGTTCTTCATAAGGCCTTCCCTCCGTACCAGGCACCATCCTGGTAAATCTCCACTGCACCGTTTCCAAAACTTCCATAATCTTCCGATCATGGGGTGATCAGAACTGTGCGCAATCCTCCAAGGGCAACTACACCAGAGTTCTGTACAGCAGCACACTGACCTCATGGCTCCAAAAAGCAATGCTCTGCCAATAAAAGTTAACACACTGTATGCCATCTTAACAGCCCTTCCACCTGGGTGGAATCTTTCAGGGCTCTAACATGGACACTGAGATCTCTGTTCATCCACACGACCAAAAATCTTACCGTTGCCCCAGTACTCTGTATTGCTGTTACTCGTTCCAAAGTGTATCACCTCACACATTTCCACATTAAACACCATTTTTCACTTCTCGGCGCAGCTCTGCAGCTTAATTATGCCCCTCTGTACCTGTAACATCCTTCAGCACTGTCCACAACTCCACCGACTTTAGTGTCATTCGCAAATTTACTAACCATCATTCTACGCTCTTCTCCAGGTAATTCATAAAAATGACGAACAACAGATGCCCGAAATCAAATCCTTGTGGTACATCACTAGCTCCAGAATGAATAATTCCCATGAACCACCACCTTTCAGCTTTCAGCGTTCAGTCTTCTTTCAGCTCGCCAATTTCTGATATAAACAGTTACATTACCCTCAATCCTATGCTTCTGTACTTTCTGCAATAACCTACCATGCAGAAAATTATCAAACGCTTTACTGAAACTGAGGTGTGTGACAACAATATTCGAAAGTGTTCAGAAACGGTTTCCAAGGATGTTGCCAGGGTTTGGGGGTTTGAGCTATCAGGAGAGGCTGAATAGACTGCATTTCATGTGATCTAACCTTGATAACCGGCTTACCATGAGGAACCTTGTCAAACGCCTTACTGAATAGGAAGGATTCTGAGGAATATGGGCTAAATGCTGGAAATGGGACTACATCTATTTCGATATCTGGTTGCCATGGACGCTTTGGACCGAAGGTTCTATTGCTGTGCTGGAACTCTGTATGACTCTATGACTGTGACTCTAACAGGAAGGATACGCAGTAACTTTCAAACCCAGTGCTGGAGATGTACGTGAAATAACTGCACAAAGGCTGGTTTACTTCTCCAAGTCACTGTTTATTTACACATGAACTGTCCTTGTATTTGTTACTGCCTCATTCAGAGACCACATCTCTGACACAGACCCTGCTTATCTGTCAGCCAAGTATCCCTACTTGGTCCAGATTAGCAGTCCCAATCAGGGAACCCATATTAGATTAGATTAGATTCTTTCACTACAGTGTGGAAACAGGTCCTTCGGCCCAACAAGTCCAGACCGAACCTCCAAACAGCAACCCACCCAGACCAATTCCACTACATTCACCCCTGACGAATGCATCTAAGACTACAGGCAATTTTAGCATGGCCAATTCACCTAACCTGCACATCGTTGGACTTTGCGAGGAAACCGGAGCACCCGGAGGAAACCCACGCTGACACGGGGAGAATATGCAAACTCCAAACAGATAATTGCCCGAGGCGGGAATTGAACCCGGGTCCTTTCCATCTATATTCTATGATGTCCAGCTGGCTGTCCTGGTCACAACCACCGCAGTATATCCCCTGGAAAAAAGCACACGCTAAAGAGAAACAGTTACATACCCCGGGTAAGGAAGCCATAAGGTCGTGCTGGGAAGGAAAGGGAGCTACACATTTTGGGTGACCCAGAAAACGTCAGAACATCGAGTGGGAAGGAGTCCAGTAAAGAAAGAGGAAGACAGATTTAATTGCCTGAATGAAGCGTTCCATTTGTGAAATGGTTTAAGAGTTTGGATGCAGAGCATGCCTTCAGTTTCCCCTTAACTGACCTACAGTTTGTGCATCATTTCCAAATGTTCTGTATCCAATGTTGTACTGTTGGAATGATTTGAACAGCACAGAAATCATTTCTTTGCACAGTTGAATTCAGTGAAATGATTTCCATTTATAACTACACGTGATATACCTGCTTCTATTATATACATATAAAATAAAGTTAATCGCACAATTCAATGTAATCTCCTTTCAGATGTATGATTTCTCTCATTCACCTGCCATCGATTACTGTCGCTGAGTCGTATTTCTGTTTGGTGAAGAAATATGAATGACCTGGAGGAAAAATGGCAGTGCCCATGGTGGGGATTCTCCAAAACTGCAGCTATATGGTGGGCTCAGGGAGGTGGGTGGGGGTGTCACAAGAACTATTCTGGAGGGGGGGGGGCACCAAGGCAGTGAGGAGAATGAAATGCGGCCTAGAGAGATCTCTGGCTACAATCTCAAAGAAAGAAGCTAAATGGAAGAGGGCAAAAAAAGTGACTCACCGGATCAGGCTAGGCTGACTGTGGAACAGGCAAGAGATATTGGGAAGTTACAGGGAGGAGTGTGAACAATTCAAGCTTACTGTGAGACTTTTAATAATCACCATATAGTTACTGGGAAATATGTAAATTAGAGCAAGCTCACATGCAGCAATGTCCCTATGGACGGCCCGGGGGGCGGGGAGGGGGGGGGGGAAAAGTGAGAGGTTAGCCATGCTGCAGCAGCTCCCACTGCTGCGACCAACCTCCAGGCCGGTCGTTCTGGCCAGAGTGTTCAACTGCATCATCAATGTGGATGGACCATCCGGAGGGCCTGACAGCGAGCTGGACTCCACGGTCAGATTCCTGCTGAAAACAGTTAAACTCACCAAGCTGCACGATATCTTCAGGAGTCCCTGCAGGCGCAGCGCAACGTCGATACACCTGGTCACAACCAGCTTGGTCTATCCGCTCAAGGATAGATTTTCTGTTTGTGTACCACCCATTCTCGGTTAGATCCATTGACGTCAACAGGTGTTCTTCACTGACCACTGCCTCTTGCTGGTTCACTGTCACCTGCAGGACGACCGGGGGCTGGCAAGGGAAGGAGAAAGTTGAACATGAAACTGCAGACCCCAGAAAATGTTGAGACAACGAGGGATCATACGGGTTGGAGAACCGTGAAGCACATATGTAAGTCCCAAGCAGAATGCTGGAAAACAGTCAAAGGAGGTGTTTTATCATTAAAAGGTTTCAGAATGTGGAGAAGAGCCGGGCAAGACTATCCAAATGCCAGAAAACCATTCAGAACCTACTGCTGCTGTAGACAATTGGGGTCGATGTCACCCAGGTAATGTGTCACAAGCCTCGCTCTTTACCTCGGAGTCCTTGAAGATAATATTCCGGGCCAGACTGCCAACAATGGAGCAAGGTCAGACATGCTGGCGTTTCTTCTACCCGAAGGTGCGCAAGGAGAGCTCTGTGTTCAGAGCCTAATGGCTCAGAAACATCATCTCAGTCTGACATCCTGATGATCAGCAAACCCTTTGATGCCAGTCTCTTTGACACGAAGGCCAGAGACAGTGCTGGCTCCCAGTCGTTCCTGTCCTCTGTCACGGAGGTCTTAGACAGCAGCATACGGGAAAGACTGTACCTGTCGTCCTTAGAAAGGAATGATGCTACTGGAACCAACGCCTGAAATGCTGGTCTGTATTCGGTTCAGTGGGAAGTGATTGGCCAGGACATGCTAGAGGTGTACGACAGAATGCTTCTGACAGGTACAATAAGCAACCCCATTAGGAAATGTAACATCTCCTTCATCGACAAGAGGAAGGTGGAGAGGGAGGAAATTAGAAATTGCCGACCAATGTAGACTGCAAAATCCTGGCTCAGGTTATAGCCAAGCGAGTCAGGTATGTGTGTTGTACAGACAGGACCATCTCTGGGAGTTTCACGCTCCTCAGGGATGCAATCGCCTGACATTGAGCCTGCCTTTTGTTTTAATTTCAAAAATATACTTTATTCATACAAAATCACGTTGTGTACATTGTCACAAAAACAGTTTGGTTCTGTACAGTTGCATATCAAGCTACATTAATTTTAAAACAGTGATATAAAAGCACAGACCGTGTCTAAAATGTAAAGTTTTAAATTGGAAGCAAGCCAGTTTTGATGATATTTGGCAAGAACTTTCAAATGTTGATTGGGAGGCAGATGTTTGCAAGTAAAGGGATAGCTGGATAATGGAAAGCCTTCAAAAATGAGATGACGAGAATGCACAGATGGTATGCTTCTGTTAGAGTAAACAGCAAGTCTGGTACGTGTAGGGAATGCTAGATGATGAAACAAATTGTTGTTTTAGTCATAATAGGAAGGTATATGTAAGGGAAAGACATTTGAGATTGCGTGAATGAGAAGCCAATGAAGGCAATACTTAAGAGGTAATTCAGGATGGCAAAAAGGGGGCATGCAATACCTTTGGCCAATAGAGTTGAAGAGAAACGAAATGCTTTCAACAAATACATTAAGGACGAAATGGTAACTAAGGAGAGAATAGGGTCCATTAAAAATCAGCCATGTGTGTTACTTTATGACATGGGGTAGTTAAACTTAGATTTAATTACTTACACTGTGGAAACAGGCCCTTCAGCCCAACAAGTCCACACCGACCCGCCACCCAGCTATTCCCCCAACACCAAGGGAAATTTAGCATGGCCATTTCACCAGACCTACACATCTTTGGACTGTGGGAGGAAACCGCAGCACCCGGAGAAAACCCACGCAGACAAGGGGAGAATATGCATACTCCACACAGTCAGTCGCCTGAGTCAGGAATTGAAACCGGGTCTCTCGCGATGTGAGATAGCAGTGCTAACCACTGTGCCACCGTGCCGCCCATACAACCCATGCCAGGGTGCCGCCCATAATCAAGTATTTTGGATCAGTGTTTACTGTGGGGAAGAATATGGAATATAGAGAGCGAAGGAAAGAAATAGCGACATATTCAAAATGTCTATGTTAGAGCAGAGGTGGTGTTGGATGTCTTAAAACACACAATGGTGGATAAACTCCCTGGAGCTGATCATGTGTTTCCTAGAACTCTGTTAGAAGCTAAGGAAATCATTGCTAGGCCCCATCCTGAGAAATTTGTAACATCAATAGCCACAGGTGATGTGCTGGAAGACCGCAGGTTTGGCTGAGGATGTGCTACTATTTAAGAAAAGCATTAAGGAAAAGCCAGGGGACAACAGATCGGTGAGCATGTCATCGTTGTTGGTCATGTTGTTGGAGGGAATCCTGAGGGACAGGATTTACATGCACTGGAAAGTCAAGGACTGATTAGGGACACTTAACATGGCATTGTGCATGGGAAAGCATGCCTCAAGAACTTGATTGAGTTTTTTGAAGTAATAGAGCGGACTGATCAGGGCAGAGACGTGGATGTGATCGTTATGGACTTCAGTAAGGCGTACAACACGTTTCCTCATGGTAGATAGAGCTGAGAATGTGTTGCTGGAAAAGGGCAGCAGGTCAGGCAGCATCCGAGGAACAGGATATTCTTCTTCAGGAATGAGGAAAGTGTGTCCAGCAGGCTAAGATAAAAGGTAGGGAGGAGGGACTTGGGGGAAGGGGCGTTGGAAATGCGAGAGGTGGAAGGAGGACAATTGGAGGGCGACAGGCCGGAGTGGGGGTGGGGGCAGAGAGGTAACAAGATTGCAGTTCAGGAAGGCGATGCTGAGTTCGAGGGATTTGACTGAGAAAAGTTGGGGGGAGTGGAAATGTGGAAACTGGAAAAAATCTGAGTTTATCCTTTGTGGTTGGAGGGTTCCTAGGCAGAAGATCAGGCGTACTTCCTCCAACCGTCATGTTGCTGTGGTCTGGCAATGGAGGAGTCCAAGGACCTGCATGTCCTTGTTGGAGTGGGAAGGGGAGTTGAAGCGTTGAGCCACGGAGTGGTTGGTCTGTTTGGTCCGGGTGTCCGAGTAGCCATGGGCACCCGCATCGGCCCCAGCTGTGCCTGCCTCTTCGTTGGATATGTGAAACAGTCCATCTTCCGCAGCTACACTGGCACCACCCCCCACCTTTTCCTCCGCTACTTCGATGACTGTATCAGGGCTGCCTCGTGCTCCCACGAGGAGGTTGAACAGTTCATCCACTTTACCAACACCTTCCACCCCGACCTCAAATTCACCTGGACGGTCTCAGACTCCTCCCTCCCCTCCCTAGACATTTCCATTTCTATCTCGGGCGACTGAATCAACACGGACATTTACTATAAACCGACTGACTTCCACAGCTACAGAGACGACACCTCCTCCCACCCTGCCCTTTGGAAAAACGCCAGCCTATATTCCCAATTCCTTCGTCTCCGCCGTATCTGCTCTCGGACCAGTTCCACAACCGTACAACCCAGATGGCCTCCTTCTTCAAAGACCGCAATTTCCCTCCGGACGTTATCGACGATGCCCTCCACCACATGGCCTCCATTTCCTGCTCCTCCGCCCTTGAGCCCCGCCCCTCCAACACACCAGGACAGAGCCCGACTGGTCCTCACCTACCACCCAACCAACCTCCATATACATCGTATCATCCGTCGTCCTTTCTGCCACCTCTAAACGGACCCCACCACCAGGGATATATTTCCTTCCCCTCCCCTATCAGCGTTCCGAAAATACCACTCCCTCCGTGACTCCCTCGTCAGGTCCACAACTCCCCCCAACTCAACCTCCACTTCCGGCACCTTCCCCTGGAACCTCAAGAAATGCAAAACCTGCGCCCACACCTCCCCCTGACTTCCCTCCAAGACCCCAAGGGATCCTTCTCGATCAGCCACAACTTCACCTTCACCTCCTCACACATCATTTATTACATCCGCTGCACCCGATGTGGCCTCCTCTATATTGGGGAGACAGGCTGCCTTCTTGCTAAATGTTTCAGAGAACACCTCTGGGACACCCGGACCAACCAACCCAACCACCCCACGGCTCAACGCTTCAACTCCCCTTCCCACTCCACCAAGGAAATGCAGGTCCTTGGAGTGTCCATCGGCAGGCCATAGCAACACAACGGTTGGAGCAACAGAGCCTCATCTTCCGCCTCGGAACCCACCAACCACAAGGGATGAACTCAGATTTCTCCAGTTTCCTCATTTCCAATCCCCCCACCTTGTCTCAGTCAAATCCCTCCAACTCTGCACCGCCTTCCTTACCTGTAATCTTCTTCCTGACCTCTCCACCACCACCCCTACTCTGGCCTATCACCCTCACCTTGACCTCCTTCCACCTATCGCATTTCCAACGCCCCCCCACCAAGTCCCTCCTCCCTACCTTTTATCTTAGCCTGCTGGACACACTTTCCTCATTCCTGAAGAAGGGCTCATGCCCGAAACGTCTATTCTCCTGCTCCTTGGATGCTGCCTGACCTGCTGCGCTTTTCCAGCAACACATTTTCAGCTCTGATCTCCAGCATCTGCAGTCCTCACTTTCTCCTCATGGTCGACAGAAGGGCTAGGTCAGATCACATGGAAAACAGAGATAACTAGCTATTCGGATGCAGAATTGGCTCAAAGGGAGAAACCAGATTGTGGTGGTGGATGGTTGCTTCCAGTCTGGAGGCCTGTTGCCAGCAGTGTGCCAGAAGGATCCACTTTGGGTCCACTCGTATTTATCATTTGTATAAATAATTTGGATGTCAACATCTGAGGTATGATTAGCAAGTATACAGATGACGCCAGATTTGGAAGAGTAATTGACAGCAAAGTAGCTTGCCTGAGAGTACAGAAGGATCTTGATTAGCAATGGGCAGGAATGTGGAAGATGGATTTCATTTTGAGAAATGTGAGGTGCTGCATTTTGGAAAGGCAAATCAGGGCAGGATTTAACGCACTTAATGGGAAGGTCCTGGGGAGGGTTGCTGAACAACGAGACCTTGGAATGCAGGTTCATGGTTCCTTAAAAGTGGAATCACATTCAGGTAGGATTGTGAAGAAGGCGTTCAGTACGCTTGCTTTTATTGATCAGTGCATTGAGTACAGGAGATGGGAGGTCACGTTGCAGCAGGACATTGGTTTGGACACTTGTGGAATATCATGTGCATTTGTGGTCTGCCTGCAAAAGACAGGATTTTGTGAAACTTAAAAGGGTTCAGAAAGTATTTCCAAGGATATTGTTAGGATTGGAGGGCTTGAGCTACATGGAGAGGTGAATAGGCTGGAGATGTTTCCCCTGGACCATCAGGGGCTAAGCGGTGACCTTATGGAGTATTATAAAATCATGAATCTCATGGATTGGGTAAATAGACAAAGGAAGTTCCCCAGTGTGGGGAGCCCAAAATTAGAGGATATGGGTTTAAAGGGAGAGGAAAATGATTTAAAACGGATAGAAGGAACAAACGATTTTATACTGAGGGTGATTTGTGTATGGAATAAGCTGACAGAGATAGTGGTGTAGGCTGGTAGAATTACAGCATTTAAAAGGCATCTGGATGGGTATACGAATTTGAAGCATTTGGAGGGATATAGGTCAAATATTTTCAAATTAAGCTATATTAATTTAGGATATCTGGTTGGCAGGACCAGTTGGAAAGGAGGATCAATTTCTGTGCTGTACAACTCAATGACTCTGTATGATAATTGAGATAGACAGGATCGAAAGGGTGGAGGAGGGGACAGATAGAGGGTTGGAAGGACGGGAGAACTTTACAGAGAAACAGAGGGAACTAGGGAAGAGATGGAGGTACAGTGATCGGGAGAATTTAGAGAGTGGCAGAGGTTTTGAAAATAATTCGTGGAGTAATGTCTGGAGGAGGCTATAGAGATAAGCAGCCAAGTATGAACTGAATGAAGTGATAGAAGGAAAGGGTTGAAAGGACCGAAGAGTTTACATGGATGTGGTAAGTACGAGGGACCAGGACAATGTCGGGAGAATGAAAGTGTTGTCGAAATGGTGGACGTTATACAGATTGTTCTTTACAAGATAATAGATGGGACTGACGTTCATAAAGAGAAGTGTCAGCAATTCTGGAACGTGTAAAAATAGATAACTCCCCTGGACCGGATGGAAGTTTTCCTAGAATTATCTGGGAAGCCTGGGAGAGACTGCCGAGACCTTGGCTTTGAGCTTTATGTCGTCATTGTCTAGAGGAATAATGTCAGAAGACTGGAGAATAGCAAATACTGTTCCCGTGTTGAAGATGGGGAGGAGAGACAACCCAGGCAATTATAGACGTGTGAGCCTGACTTTGTGGGTAAATTGTTGGAAAACATTATTAGAGACAAGATTTATAATCATCTAGAAAGGAATAAGCTGATTAGGGAAAGTCAACATTATTTTGTGATGGGTAAATTGTGCCTCACAAATCTTATTGAGTTGTTTCAGAAGTTGACCAAACAAGTAAAGCGGTTGAAGTCATAGAGTCATAGAAATCTACAGCATGGAAACAGACCCTTCGGTCCAACCCATCCATGCCGACCAGATATCCCAATCCAGTCCCACCTGCCAGCATCCGGCCCATATTCCTCCAAACCCTTCATATTCATATACCCATCCAAACGTTGCAATTGTACCAGCCTCCACCATTTCCTCTGGCAGCTCATTCCATACACGTACCACGCCGCTTGCGTCTCCTTTATGTCTTTCCCTTCTCACCCTAAAGCGATGGCCTCGAGTTCATAACTCCCCGACCCGAGGGAAAAGACTTTGTGTTTTTACCCCATCCAGGCCCCTCATAATTTTTTAAACGTCCATAAGGTCATCCCTCAGCCTCCAACACTCCAGAGAAACAGTCCCCGCCTGTTCAGCCTCTGCCGATAGCTCAAATATTCCAACCCTGGCAACTATCTTGTCAAGATCTTCTGAACCCTTTCAAGTTTCGCAACATCTTTCAGATAGGAAAGAGACCAGAATTGCATGTAATATTACAACAGTGGCTTAACCAATATCCTGTGCAGTCGCAGTATGACCTCCCAACTTCTGTGCTCAATACTCTGACCAATAAGAGAAAGTAGACCAAATGCCTTCTTCACTAACCTATCTACCTGCGACTCCACTTTCAAGGAGCTATAAAGTTGAACTCCAAGGTCTCTTTGTTCAGCAACACTCCCTCAGAAAATAACATTAAGTATAAGTCCTGCTAAGATTTGTTTTCCCAAAATGCAGCCCCTCGCATTTATCTGAATTAAACTCCATCTGCCAATTCTCAGCCCATTGGCTCATCTGTTATAAAGATCCTGTTATAATCTTTGGTAAACCTCTTCGCAGTGCACTAAACCTCCAATTTTGGTGTCATCTGTAAACTTACAAATTGTACCTCTTGTGCTTGCATTCATATCATTTATTATGCAATTGACAAAAAGTAGAGGAGCCAGCCGATCCTTGTGGCACTCGATTGGTCACAGGCCTCCAGTCAGATAAACGACCCTCCACAACCACTCTCTGTCTTCTATTATTCCTGAGATCTAACCTTGCTCACCAGTCTCCTTGGGTAACCTTGTCGAACGCTTTTCTGAAGTCCATATAGATCACATCTACCGCTCTTCCTTCATCAATCCTCTTTGTTCCTTCTTCTAAAAACATCAATCAAGTTTGTGAGACATGGTTTTCCACGCAACAAAGCAATGTTGACTATCTCTAATCAGTTCTTGCCTTTCCAAATACATGTAAATCCTGTCCCTCAGGAATCCCTCCGAAACTTGCCCACCACCGACGTCAGGCTCACTGGTCTATAGTTCCCTGGCTTGTCCTTATCATTCTTCTTAAACAGTGGTACCACGTTAGCCAATCATCATTCTTCTGGCACCTCACCTGTGACTATTAATGAAACAAATATCTCAGTAGGAGCCCCAACAATCACTTCTCTAGCTTCCCATAGAGTTATAGATTACACCTGATAAGGTCTTGGGAATGGATCCACCTTCAGTCAGGCCTTTGGTAACGTTCGCCATGGTCAGCGATACACAAAATACAGAAACATAGGACTAAGGTTGATTTAGCGGTTTGGATCAGAAATTGCCGAGCTGAAAGAAGACAGAGTGTGGTGGTTTGCAGGAAATGTTCCTCCTGAAGTTCAGTTACTAGTAGTGTACTGCAAGGGTCTGTTTAGGGTCCATTGTTGTTTGTCATTGTTATAAACAACCTGGATGAGTGTGTCGAAGGACAGGTTCGTACATTCGCAGGTGAAAATGAAGCTGGGAGAGTTGTGAGTAATAGAGAAGCATGCCATAGGTTATGGAAGGATACAGGTAAGCTGCAGAGCTGGGCTGAGCAAATGAAGTTTAGTGCGGAAAAGTGTGAGGTGATTCACTTTGGAAAGGGCAGAAATAATCCATTGTACTGGGGTAATGGTAAGATTCTTGATAGTGTAGTTCAGCGGGGGATCTCGGTGTCCATTTACAAAGATCCCTGAAAGTTGCGAGACACGTTGATAGGGTTGTTAAGAAGGCAATCTTTGTGTTAGGTTTTCTTACTAGAGGGTTTGAGTTTCAGAACCATGAGGTCATGCTGTAGCTGTGAAAGATAGGGTCAATCAGGGATAGTGGAGGGATTTTGTGCGTGGAGTCTGAGCAGATAAGGGAAGACCTAAATGATTTTTTTAAATTCGGTTTTTACCAAGGAAAGATAACTTGTTATGAATGAAAACCTGGAGGATCTGGGATTTAGTCTTGACCAGATCAAAATTGATGAAGTTGATATGCTAGGAAGTTTGGAAAACATTAATATTGATAAGTCTGCAGGGCCAGACCAGATTAATCCAGGCTTCTCCGGGAAATGAGAAATGAGTTTGCTAAGCCGCTGCCGAGGATATTTGCCTCCTTTACTCTTCACGGGATTCATACCGGCGGATTGGAAGAGGGCGAATGATGTTACTCATTTCAAGAAGGGTAAAAGAGAAATCGCTGGCAATTATAGACTAGTCAGTCTTACGTCTGTGGTAAGCAAAGTTTTGGAAAGATTCAGGAGAGATAGGATTTATGACTATTTAACAAAGCATAGTGTGATTAAATGCAGTCAGCATGGCTGTGTGAGGGGCAGGTCATGCCTCACAAATCTTATTGTGTTCTTTGAGAAGGTATCAAGACAGGTCGACGGTGGTCGAGCAGTGGATGTGGTGCATATGGATTTCAACAAGGCATTTGATAGGGTTCCCCATGGAAGGCTCATCCATAAAGTCAGGAAGTATGGGATACTGGGAGAGTTGGCTATCTGGATTCAGAACGGGCTGGCTGACAGAAGGCAGAGAGTGATTCTGGATGGAAAGTATTCTGCCTGGAGGACAGTGTTGAGTGGGGTCCCACAGGGCTCTCTACTTTGGCGTCTGCTATTTGTAGTTTATATAAACGACTTGGATGAGGACGTTGAGAGCGGGGTTAGTAAATTTGCAGATGACAAAAAGGTTGGAGGTGTCGTTGATAGTATATAGATCTACTACAGGCTGCAGCGCGACACAGACAGCTTGCAGAGCTGGGCTGATAAATGGCAGATGGAGTTCCACCTGCAAAAATGAAAAGTGATGCATTTGGGAAGGTCGAACTCGAATGCTGAATATAGGATTAAAGACAGGATTCTTGGAAGTGTGGAGGAACAGAGGGATGTGAGGGTGCAAGTACATAGGTCCTTCAAGTGGCCAATCAAGTGGATAGAGTTGTTAAGAAAACATATGGTGTTTGGCGTTTTTCAACAGGGGATAGCGTTTAAGAGCCGTGAGGTTTTGCTGCAGCTCTCCAAGTTCCGGGTGAGGTCACACTTGCAATATTGTGTCGAGTTCTGGTCGCCATACTATAGGAAAGATACAGAGGCTTTGTAGAGGGTGCAAAGAAGGTTTACTAGGATGCTGTCTGGGCTGAAGGGCTAGCCATATGAAGAAAGCTTGAATAGGCTCGGACTTTTCTCTCTGGAGAGAAGGACGAAGAAAGGAGACCTGATAGAGGTGTACAAAATAATGAGAGGAATAGATAGAGTCAATAGCCTTAAACTTCTTTCCCCGGGCAGAATTGACTGGTGTGAGAAGTCATAGTTTGAAGATATTAGGAGGAAGATATAAAGAAGGTATAAAGGGAGATTTGTACAAGTTAGATGAGTTTACAGCGAGAGGGACTGTTGGAGAAGTTTGAGGAGGTAACAGTGATGGGAAGTGTGGTAATGAACGGCGAATGTTAGTCATTAGGTATTTTCGGAATGGGAATATATTGCAGTCATATGGATTGTTGCAAGGAACGGAGAGGTTTGCACTAACAAGGTGATTTTAGGGATTGTACAATTTACAGAGAGAATTGGGTAGGATGGCCTCGGCAAAGTGAAAGAGAGTCGGATGACAGGACCAGAGGAAGATTAATTTAATTATGTTTTTTTAGAAAAGACGTCAAAATACATTCATTATGGTAGTGCAGTTGATGTAGTTGAAATGGACATTAGACCAGAGACAAGGTTCTATATTGAAGGCTGGTACAGAATAGAAGGGCCCAGGGGATCCAAAGCAAGTTGACAAACTGGATTCGAAATTGCCTTGCAAAGGTGAGGCAAAGGGTGATGGTGGAGGGTTGTCTTAGTAACTTGAAACATGTGATCAGCAGTGTACCACATTGTTCAGTACTAGTACTCTTCGTGTTTGATATTTATATTAATGAATTTGGTTTGAATGTCGAAGGTAGAATTAGCAAGTTTGCTGATGGCACAAAAATTGGTGGTGCTGTTCACAGCCAGGGGTATGGTCCCAGTCTGATATTGATCAGCTGATAAATTGGGTGGAACAATGGTAGAGTGAAATTAGGGGTATACACAATGAATGTCCAAATCCTGGGGAGTATTTAAGGGACCTGATGTACAAGTCTGTACATCCATAAAGGGGTAAGTGCAGGTAGACAGGTTGAGAAAGCTGACATCCAGGATGCTTGACTTCATTATTAGAGATTTGAATGCGTGACTGAGCAAGCTTCTGAAAACATTGGTGATACAACATTTGGAATACTGTGTGCAGTTCCGTTTATTAAAAAAGTAATTGCACTGGAGAGTGTGAAAAAAAAAGATTCACCAGGATGTGGCCTGGGATGATAACGTTCATTTGAGAGGGGAGACGTAAATACTGAGTCAGGTTTCGTTGGATCAGAGGAGGCTGAGAGAGGGATGTGACTGATTTACACAGAAGTATGGGAGGTATAGACAAAGTAGATCATGAGAATCTCTTCCCCATAGTGAGGAGCAAGTGAATTGGAGGAGATTTGAGAAATAAGCTTTTTTAAAACCCAGAGGGTGGTAGACAGTTGGAACGCGCTGACTGAGAGGGTGTGGAGAGAGATACTCTCAGAATATTGAAGAAGTCTCTGCATGAGTACGTAAAATACCAGGACATGGTAGACTATGGACCAAGTGCCGGGAAAGGAGCTCAATTTAATTTACTGTTTGTTGTCTGCAGATTCATGGTGGGGTGAAAGGCCTGTTTCTATGCAGTTTGACACGAAGTTACAAAGGTACAGATTGGATGAGGTAACAGAGTTTACAACGGTGCAGGAACAGGAGGAGGAAGCAGAAATAGTATGTAGTGAAGAAGGAGGTTAAATAAGTAGAGTTTGTTGGAAAGATGGAAGAAGGTTAGAACAATGCAGATGTTTCAAGTGATTAAAAATATGGAGGTGGTTGTCGACTGGATGAGGTTAGTGATACTGAAGGTTGTGGACAATGATAGAAATGGTTCGTCGGACTGAAGGAGGTTTCAAACAGACAGCTGTAGGGACTGGAAGTGGTTACATCAACCAAGAAAATGTTACAAGAACATGTATAGTTTTAGCTGCTGGAGGAGATTACAGCGTTAGGAAGCCTAAGAGTGGCTGGAGGAAGGAGAGATAGGAAGCATTTTAGCAATTGGAGGAGGTCAGTGAGAGAGAAGGTTGTCGAGACTGGAGGAGGTAACAGACATGAGGAGGGTCAAAATGACTTAAGAGGTTCACACAAATAACCAGGATGGTAGAGACTGAACCAGGTTGCACGGGAAGGGAAAGCTGTAACCACTGGACAACTTTCAGCAGTGAGGGAGATCTGTATGAACAGGAGGAGATTACAGAGATTGTGCATTGTTGTTGAAGGGAGGAAGCCGACTGGCAGGGAATGGAGGAGGATGTGCAGATGGGGAGGGTTTGAGGTATTGTAGGAGGCTTCCAGACATTGAAGAATTTGATAGAGATATTGACTATGACAGTGACTGGACATCGAGATTGATGACATAAAACATGCTGTAGTGACTGGAATAAGTTACAAGGAAAGAAATTGCGGGTTTGGTTAAGAAAAAGGAGGATTCAAATGTCAGGTTTGGGCAGGATTGATCGAGTGAATTCTTAGAAGAGTATAAAGACAGTAGGAGTAAACCTAAGAGGGAAATCAGGAGAGCAAAAATGGGACATGCAATAGCTTTGGCAAATAGAATTAAGGAGAATCCAAATAGCTTTTACAAATACATTGAGGACAAAATGGTAACTAGGGAGAGAATAGGGCCCCTCAAAGACCAGCAAGGCAGCCTTTGTATGTAGCCACAGAAAATAGGGGAGGTACTAAACGAGTATTTTGCATCATTATTTACAATAGAAAAGGACATGGAAGGATAAGGACTGTAGGGAAATAGATGGTGACATTTTGCAAAGTGTTCGTATTACAGAGGAGGAAGTGCTGGCTAAAAGTGGATATATCCATAGGACCTGACCAGGTGTAACCTAGAACTCTGTGGGAAGTTAGGGAAGTGATTGTTGGGCCTCTTCCTATGATATCTATATCATCGATACTAACAAGTGAGGTGCCAGAAGACTGGAGGTTGGCTAACGTGGTACGACTGTTTAAGAAGAGTGGTATCGACAAGCCAGGGAACTATAGACCAGTGAATCTGACGTCTGTGATGGACAATTTGTTGGAGGGAATCCTGAGGGACAGGATGAACATGTGTTTGGAAAGGCAAGGACTGCTTAAGGATACTCAACATAGCTTTGTGTGTGTGAAGTCCAGTATCACAAACGTGACTGCGCTTTTTGAAGATGTAACAAAGAGGATTAATGAGGGCAGAGCGGTAGATGTGATCTATGTGGACTTCAGTAAGGCGTCCGACAAGGTTCCCCATAGCAGACTGTTGAGCAAATTTTGATCTCATGGAATACATGGATAACTCGCCATTTGGATACAGAACTGGCTCAAAGGTAGAAGACAGAGGCTGGTGGTGGAGACTGTGACCAATAGAGTGACACAACGATCGTTGCTGGGTCCACTAATTTTCATCATTTATATGAATAATTTGGTTGCGAGCATAAGAGGTACAGTTAGTAAGTTTGCAAATGACATTAAAATTGGAGGTGTAGTGGAAAGCGAAGAAGGTCACCTTATATTTCAACGCGACCTTTACCAGATGGGCAAATGGGCTGAGAAATGGTAGATGGAGTTTAATCAAAATAAATATGAGGTGCTGCATTTTGGGAAAGCAAATCAGAGCAGGACTTATACATTTCATGATAAGGTCCTTGGGACTGTTGCTGAACAAGGAGACCTTGAAGTGTCGGCTCATAGCTCCTTGAAAGTGGAGTCAAACGTAAATAGGATAGTGAAGAAGGAGTTTGGTATGCTTTCATTTATTGGTCAGAGTGTTGAGTACAGGCGTTTGGAGGCCATGTTGCCGCTTTACAGGACATTGGCTAATCCACTTCTGCAATGTTGTGTGCGATTCTGGTCTGCTTTCTATCAGAAAGATGTTGTGAAACTTCACAGGGTTCAGAAAAGATTGTCAAGGATGTTGTCAGGGTTGGAAATTTTGATCTATAAGGAGAGGTTGAACAGGCTGGGGCTGTTTTCTCTGGAGCTTCGGAGGCTGATGGGTGACCTTATAGAGCTTTATAATATCATGACGGGCAGGGATAGCATAAATAGGCAAACTATTTTCCCTGGGTTGGGGGAGTCCAGAACTAGAGGTCATAGGTTTAGTGTGAGAGCGGAAATGTATCAACGAGACATCAGAACAACTGTTTCACTCAGACGGTGGTAAATGTATGGAATGAGTTTCCAGAGGAAGCGGTGGAGGCTCGTAAAATTGCAATATTTGAGTGGCAGCTTGATGGATATGTTTGTGGGTCTGCAGCTTTGAGCTCTCTAATTCATCTTCCCACATTGTCCAATATGAGTGACCTTCCCTGCAGGATTTATTGAAAGTTGTAGATTAGATTAGCTTCCCTACAGTGTGGAAACAGGCCCTTTGACTTAACAAGTCCATGCAGCATCCAAGGAGCAGGAGAATTGGCTTATGCCCGAAACATCGATTCTCCGGCTCCTTGGATGCTGCCTGACCTACTGCGCTTTTCCAGCAACACATTTTTCAGCTCTGATCTCTAGCATCTGCAGTCCTCACTTTCTCCTAACAAGTCAACACCGACCCTCAGAAGAGTAACCCAACCCTCTCTGACTAATGCACCTAACACATTGGACAATATAATGCAACAATTCATCCTTGGATCTCACTGTCTTTCTTCTTTCTGGCTGGTTGACCGTCTTCAATGTGCTACTGGATGATAAATGAGATGGGAATTCTGTTCAATCAAGAACTCCAAGTAGCTACAGGAGACAGAGAAATAGGCAGACGCAGAAAGGAAATTCATATAGTTATGATTACACATGTAGATGGTACAGAGACTCTGGGAGATCTACAATACTTCCGTCTCCATTCCTGGCCTGTGCAACATCATCTCTCTTCTCTTCTCTTGAAAGTGGAGAATTTTGTTGGCTCAGGATCTAAGAGTAGTTACAACGGAAAGTAGCAGCTACACCCACACAATGATGAATACCACATGTAACGATACTGAGCGATATCACCAGAGTTCAAGAAAATCGCACATTCGAACAATGGTGTAAAACGTTTCAATAGAAGTGCAGCTGGAGAAGCACAGCAGATCAGACACCCTCGGATGAGCAGGAATGTCGATGATCTGAACCGAGCAAAAAATAGTTTTGATTCATGGAGCACTTGCATCATTACTCAGGAAAAGTGGAGTATTCCATTGTGATGGATTACATGGGAACTGTGTGGGGACCAGTGTCACAATCTTGGACAGTGGTTTATACTGACAAAAGTGAGGCAGGAGCAACATGGATAAAGCATGACATTGTGGTTCAAGATGAGGAGAAAGGAACACGAAGGGACACGTTTAATTTAAGTGTACATTGTTCACTTAATTTGCGACAGGAAATAGTCATTAAAATGTAATTTATGTGTTCTTTATTTCAAAGCACAAATTATCTGCAAGAAGGCATAAAGAAGTGAAGGCTTTTGAGCTAATCACCAGGCAGACTTGGTTATTATGAACAAAAGGTGGTACATGAATATTTGAGATTCCTCAGTTTTGCAGAGTGGAATGCAGAGAGGAGGAACCTGTTAGCAAGAGGCAACAAAATTAAGACTGCCGAATTGTTTACTCTCAGATCATGAAAGCAATTTGGAACGATGATGTGCCAGGAAATGAAAGTGGGAGAACAGTTTCTAGCCTGCCTAACAGCACTGTATTAAACAAGAAATTAAAGGGATTTATAAAAACACAAAATAATAATTGTGGGGGTCTTCAATCTCCATGTAGTCAAGTCAATCGCATTTGCAAGAGTGATCCTGAAGCGGAGTTTGTAGAATGTTTTTGTCAGTGTGTGTTGGAAGAACAACATTGTGCAATGACTGAGGATGTACCTGTTTCAGATCCAGCATTGCATCATGAAGCTAATTGAATGAGTTATGGCACAGTAAGAGATCCTCCAGCAAACTGGGAATAAGGTGAAATTCAAAGGCATGATAAAGTTTTCAATTGATCCCCATAAATGACAAATAATAACTGGGGACTAGAAACAGAGTGCCATTTATTGAGTCTGAGAGGGAGCACTACCCGAGATAAACAGGGAAACAGTGGAATGTCTGGCTGCAAATGATCAGGGACAAACGTAGGAAGGAACAGCCTCAAAAAAGAACAAAAAGGCACATTCTTTGGCTCTGGGCACTCTCACCATCTGTTCCCTCGGTCTACAACACAAAGCCCCGGATTTTCGAGCATCTCCTTCCACTTCTGACCAGGAGTTAGATCAGACTCTCGGCATTAAATGTTTCTCTCTCCACACAACATTCCTTAGCCATTCATTTCCCACAGCTCACACTGTGTGGACTACATTACCCGTGCAGCCCTTGTAGCCAGCGCCAGCGTAGTCAGGGCCAGCTACTTTCGTTTTCAAATGCTTGGATCGCGTTGCCTGATGGGAGTTGTACTTCTGAGAAGCACTCACGAGCTCCTCGGCGCTGAACAACCAACGGTGGGGAGTTCTAAACCAGAGTAGAGATCAGAGCGGTGCTGGAAAACCACAGCATGTCGGGCAGCATCCGAGGAGCAGGAAAATCGACGTTTCTGGCAAAAGCCCTTCATCAGGAATGCAGGCATGGAGGCTCGAGGGTGGAAAGATAAAAACATGGTAACTAAATAAAAAGTGGTTAGATTGTGTCTTACTGGAAATGTGTCTAGCCTGGCATCTGTGTGGCAGGAATGTTACTTGCCACTATTCAGTATGAGTTTGGATATTGTCCAGATCTTGCTAAATTTAACATGGTCTGCTTCAGTATTTGTGGAATTGTGAATTGTGCTGAATATTTTGTCATCATCGTTGAACATCCACACTTTTAGCCTTATCATGAAAGGAAGGTCATCGACGAATTAGCTGGAAATGTTTATGCCTAGGACACAACCGTTGGAAACTTGGGCTCTTGTGGTACAGTGGTAGTGTCTCTACCTCTGGTCTAGAAGGTTTGTGTTCAAGCCCCACATACTACAGGGTTACATTATTACATCTCTGGATATGTTGATTAAAAATACTGTCAATGAATCTGCTCCTGCAGAGTTGCGAAGATGACGGACATGCAATATACACGACCATTTTCATGTGCATCAACCTCCATACCTGTGCTGATACAAGTGAGAACAAGTATGACAAAAGTGCCTTGATTCTCAAAAGGTTTTACAGCACGAATATTGTTTAAAAAGCCAAACCCAACCTCAGGCTTGAAGAGTTACAAACAAATGAAATATTCACTGGTTTTATCTGCACAGATCCGGCCAGATTTGCAGAGTGTATCCAACAGTCAGTCTGTGAATTTCCTAGATTGATTTCAAACTTAGATCAGGAGAAATGTCACATTAAATCATTGTGGCTCATTGAACATAAGTGGCAACCCATGAGGATTAAAGAAAACAGAAGCAGGAGTTGGCCATTCAGCCCAACAATGCCTGCTCAG
Organism: Chiloscyllium punctatum; assembly: GCF_047496795.1. Taxonomy (NCBI): domain Eukaryota; kingdom Metazoa; phylum Chordata; class Chondrichthyes; order Orectolobiformes; family Hemiscylliidae; genus Chiloscyllium; species Chiloscyllium punctatum. Next base: position 61,220,721 of record NC_092781.1, read on the forward strand.
CCACGTCACGTGATCATGGCTGATCATCCAACTCAGTCCCCTGTTCTACTTTTACAACATCCGTTTAGCCCCAAGAATTGTATCTGTCCCTGTTCTGAAAGCTTTCAGTGCTATGGCCTCATCTATTTTCTGTGTCAGTGAGTATCACAGGCTCAGTGCTCACTGGGTGAAGAGATTTCATCTCATCTCAATCCTAATTGATCCAACCTGTACCATTGGACTGTGATCTTTGTTTCTGGGCTGCCTGGTAATCAGGAACATCCTTCCTGTGTTTACACTGTCTGGTCATGTTGGGATTTTGCAGGTTATGAGTTCCAACTTCATTCTTCTCAACAGCAGTGAATATCGTCCGAACTAATATAATCTTTCTTCATAAACATCCGTGCCATCCCAGGCATCAATCTGGTAAACCGTTGTGCTCCTTCAGTAGCCAGAGCATCCTTTCCCAGATAAAGGAAACCAACACTGCACATAATTCTACTCCACTGGGGTGGTCTCACCAATGCCCTGTACAACAACAGGAAGCCCTCCCTGCTCCTGTACCTGAACCCTGTCGCTATGCAGGCTAACATACCGTTTGCCTTCTTCACGGCCCACTGCCCCTGCCTGTGACACTCACCGAATGGTGTACAAGGACAGTAAGCTCTGACTGAAACACCCTCCTGTTCCCAGGCGAGCATCATTCCATCAATAAACTGCCTTCCCAAAGGGGACACACATTTAACCACGTCTTCAATCCCTGCTGCTCCTTCTTGCTTATCTTCCCTGACTGTTGCACGAGGACACCCTGATCTTTTTATGTCTCACCATTTCCCAATCTCTCACCATTCCGTAAATAATCCACTTTCTTGTTCTTGCTCCCAAAGTGGACAAACTGATCGTTACCTCCTCTCTACATCACCTGCCATGCATTTACCCACTCACACAACTTGTCCCAGTCAGGCTGAAGCATCTCTCTCTGTTCCTCATAGCTCACCCTCCCACTCCGCGTTGTGGCATCTGCCAATTTGAAGGTTTTTACATCTAATTCCTTCCTCTTAAATCGTGAACATATCGTGTGAATAGCTGGGGTCCAAGCAATGATACCCACTGGCTGCCATCAGAAAAAGACCTGTTCATTCCTACACATTTGTTTCCTGTCTGACAACCAGTTCTCTTCCGTGTCAGTACACTACCCCAATTTCATCTGCATTAATTTTGCTTTCTAAACTCTGACATGGGTCCTCATTCGCCTTCTTTAAATCCAAGTAAACCACGTCCACTCTCTCCCCGACCAGTTCAATATGAGAAATCCCAGCGTATTGCAGTAGTCTTTTCAAGCACGATTTCCCTTCTGTAAATCCATGTTGACAGTGTCCAGTTCTCGCACTGTGTCCCAGTTGTTCTGCTGTTATATCTTATATGATCTATTCCAATATTTTTCCCACATCTAATGTCAGACTAACCTGTCTGTCATTCTGTTCACTCCTTGCTTCAGTTACTAAAGCAGTAGGATGCCGTAGCTGCCGCCAATCCATGGGAACTGTTTGAGAGTCTACAGGCTTGAAAGATAACCACAAATACATCCAATACTTCTCGGACCACTTCCATATGTAATGCAGCACTGGAAAAGCACAGCAGGTCAGGAAACACCCGGGGAAAAGGAGAGTCGACATTTCTGGCAAAAGCAATGTGGAGATGGAAGGGACCTGAGGGATAAATTGAGGTTGGATCTGGGATGAAGGTGATCGGGGTGTGCAGGTTGGAGGTAATTCTGATCGGTGAGTGGCGATGGTGCAGCGGATAGGTGGGAAAGAAGATGAACAGGTATGACCATGTCAGGTGGGCGGTGCCGAGTTGGAAAGTTTGATCTTGGATGAGGTGTGGGTGAGGAGAGATTTGGAATCGACTGAAGTCAATGTTGATGCTGTGTGGCTGGAACGTTACAAGGTGCAAAGATGAGGTGTTCTCCCTCCAGTTCTTGGGTGGCATTGAATTGGCGGTGGAGGAGGCCCAGAACTTGCATGTCCTTGGCAGAATGGGAGGGGGAGTTGAAATATTCGGCGGCATGGCGGTGAGGTTGTGTGGTGCATGTGTCCCAAAGATGTTCCGTGAAACGTTCCACGAGTTGGCATCCTGTTTCCCAGATGTAGAGGAGACCACATTGTCAGCAACGGACACAGTAAATGTGGTGTTTGGATGTGCAGGAAAATCTCTACCCAATGTGAAAAGATCTTTTGGTGTCTTGGATGTGAGATGAGAGTGGAGATGTGGACCCAGGTTTTACACCTCTTGCGACGACATGGGAAGGTTCCAGGTGGGGAGGGCGTGTTGATGGGTAGCATGGACCTAACGACGGAGTCACGGAAGGGACAGTCTCTGCGGACCGCAGATAGGGATAGGGAGGGAAATATATGTTTGGTGATCGGATCTGATTATAGGCGGTGGAAATGGCAGAGGATAATTATCTGTAACCGGAGATTAGTGGGATGGAAGATGAGGACCAGTGGGGTTCTATCCTTGCTGCAGTTGGAAGGATGAGTTTCAAGAGAGGAGGGAAATTGCATCCTCTACCATGTGATCAGCAATGCCCTCCCGCATAACGCCTTCACTTCCTGCATCCCTGCCCTTGAACCTCATCCACCCACCTCATCCATTGTGTCCAATGCTCTCGATGTGGTGTCCTCGATATCGGGGAGACAGGACGTTAACTCGCAGAGCATTTCAGGGAACATCTCTGGGACACACGCACCAAACAAACACACACCGCCGAATAGGCAACCACTTCAACTCCCCCTCTAACTCCCCAAGGACATGCAAGTCCTGGGCCTCCTCCACCACCAAATCAAAGCCACCCGAGAAATGGAGGAAGAATACCTCATCTTCTGCTTTGGGATACTTCACCGATCCAGCATCAACATCGACTTCACTAGTTTCCAATTACCCACCCCTCCCCACCTCATCCCAGATCAAACCCTCCAACTCGGAACAGCCCTCTTGTCCGATTTATCTTCCTCCCCCCTGTCTGTTCTACCCTCCCCACCGACCCACCAGGCTAATGGTGAGATTCTTGGAAGCGTAGAAGAGCAGAGAGATATCGGTCTCCATGAACATAGACCCCTGAAAGTTGCCACACAGATTGATAGGGTCGTTCGAATGATAAACGGTGTGTTCGCTTTTATTGGTAGAGGGATCGAGTTTCAGATCCACATGGTCATATTGCAGCTGTACGAAACTCTGGTGCGGCAGCACTTGGGAGTATTATGGACAGATTTGGTCACTGCATTATAGGAAGGATGTGGAAGCTTTGGAAAGTTTGCAGAGATTTACTGGCATGTTGCCAGGTACGGAGGGCAGGCCTGATGAGGAAAGGCTGACGGAATTGAGGTTGCTTTTGTTAGGGAGAAGAATATTGAGAGGTGACTTAATCGAAGCATACACGATAATCAGAAAGTTGGATAGGATGGACAGGGAGAGCCTTTCTCCTCAGAAGGTGATGGCCAGCACGAGTGGATGTAGCTCTAAACTGAGGCATGATAGATCTAGGACAGATGTCAGAGGTAGTTTCTTTATTCAGGGAGTAGCATTGTCGTGGAGTGCACTGCCTGCAACAGTAGTAGACTTGCCAATTTTAAGGGCATTTAACGGGTCTTTGTCTAAACATATGGATGAAAATCCCATCGTGTAGGACAGATGGGATCCAGACCAGTTTCACAGATCAGTGCAACATAGAGGGATATCGGGCCTGAACTGCGCTAGAATATTCTATGAATTTTCAATCTCCCTTGTCTTTGATGGGAGACACCTTACTTTGAAGGTGTGCCCTCTAGTTCTGGATTATCTCACTGGGGAAAAAGCCTCTCAGCATCATCTCTTTCTCATCCTCACAGAATCCTAGGATGTTCAATCAGGGCACCTGCTACTCTGCAACTCCTGAGTGAAAACACAGTCTGAATGTGCTGGACCCATCCCCTCAAGGGAACCCTCAACAGTCAAACACTGAGCGTGACCTCATTGACACACCTCCCAGAAAGTATGATATCACATTAAGCAGTCTCGCAGTGAGTCTGGCCACAAGTACACATTTTCAGTATCTGTACGGTTAATGTAAATGGTCTGTCAGTGATAGTGGCCTCATCGACACACCCGCCAGTTAATATACCGCGATTGTAAAGTCTCACAGTGATTCTGACCTGATCTACAGACCATCCAGCAACGATGTCGTGACAGCAAATAATCTCACACTGAACTCTCCTCTCAACTCCCAGTAACCTTACAGTCACAGCAAACAGTCTCATCGAGAGCCTGTCCGTATCTACGCACCTTCCAGTTACTATACTTTCACTACAAACAGTCTCATGCAGAGACTGTCATAAGTCATAGAAATGTATAGCAAGGAAAAAGACCCTTTGATCCAACCCGTCCATGCTGACCAGATACTCCAACCCAATCTAGTCCCACCTGCCAGTACCCGGCCTACATGCCTCCAAACCATTCCTGTTCATATAAACATCCAAATGCCTGTTAAATGTTGCAATTGTATCAGCCTTTCCCAATTCCCCTGGAAGCTCATTCCAGACATGTACCACCCTCTGTGTGAAACGGTTGCCGATTAGGTCTCTTTCATATCTTTCCCCTCTCACCCTAAACCTATGTCCTCTAGTTCTGGACTCCTCTACCCCAGGGAAAAGACTTTGCCTATTTAATCTATCCATGCCCCTCATAATTTTGTAAACCTCTATAAGGTCATCCCTCAGCCTCCGACGCTCCAAGGAAAACAGCCCCAGCCGATTCAGCCTCTCCCTATAGCTCAAATCCTTCAACCCTGGCAACATCCTTGTAAATCTTTTTTGAACCCTTTCAAGTTATATAACATCTACCCGATAGGAAGGAGACCAGAATTGCACGCAATATTCCAACAGTGGCCCAACCAATGTCCTGTACAGCCGCAACATGACCTCCCAACCACTGTACATTGGTGAGACTGGGCGCCTTCTAGCAGAGCGCTTTAGGGAACATCTCTGGGACACCCGCACCAATCAAGCACACCGCCCCCTGGCCCAACATTTCAACTCCCCCACCCACTCTGCCGAGGACATGGAGGTCCTGGGCCTCCTTTACCGCCGCTCTCTCACCACCAGACGCCTGGAGGAAGAACGCCTCATCTTCCGCCTCGGAACACTTCTACCCCAGGGCATCAATGTGGACTTCAACAGTTTACTCATTTCCCCTTCCCCCACCTCACCCTAGTTCTAACATTCCAGCTCAGTAACTGTCCCCATGACTTGTCCGGACTTGTCCTCCCTGCCTATCTTCTTTTCCACCTATCCACTCTACCCTCTCCTCCTTGACCTATCACCTTCATCCACCTCCCCCACTCACCCATTGTACTCTGTGCTACTTTCTCCACACCCGCACCCTCCTCTAGCTTATATCTCCACGCTACAGGCTCATTGCCTTTATTCCTGATGAAGGGCTTTTTCCCGAAACGTCGATTTCGAAGCTCCTTGGATGCTGCCAGAACTGCTGTGCTCTTCCAGCACGACTAATCCAGAATCTGGTTTCCAGCCTCTGCAGTCATTGTTTTTCCCAATAAGGGAAAGCATACCAAACACAGACAATGCCAGACATGCTGAGGTTTTCCAGCAATTTTTGTTTTTGTCTCATATCATACTGAGGCTCGCGTGATCTCCAGGGATGAACTCGAGCTTGTAACTATGCACTGAGTGTAATGAGTCTCACAGTAATTCTACTCTGACCTGCACTGCTCCCAGTAACTAAACACTGACTGTAAAGAGTCTGGCCTGATGTGCACAACTCCCAACAACTGTACAATGACTGGAAAGGGTCTCACAGTGAATCTGGCCTGATCGACACACGTCCCAGTATCTATACGCTGACTTTAAAGAATCTCACTGTGATTCTGACCTGAACTACACACCTCCGAGGATTTCACAGTGTCTGTTGACAGTCTCACACTGGGTGGCCTCATTTACACACCTCCCAGTCAGTATAATATCAGTGTGAACCAGTCTCTCAGTGAAACAAGTCTCATTAATGCACCACCCAGTTACAATATGGTGACTGTAAATCATCTCATTGAGAGTCTGGTCTCATCTGCACACCACCCAGTTACTAATTGGTGATTGTGAATAGTCTAGCACTGAGCATGGCTTTTCTTTAAATTTCAAAATTATATTTTATTCATCAGAAATATGTTTCTGCATACATATAGTCACAAATGCAGTTTGGCCCTTTACAGTTGCATGTCATGTGACAATAAAGGATATTACAATAAAGAATATTCTGTTCAAGTAAACAAACAAAACATTGGAAATGACTTGAACCAAAAACGCTCTCTTACACGCACAAAACTATCCCTACGGGAATCACTGGGAGGGTCCGATATCTGAGCGAACAACCATTTCCCTTCAGCAAGAAGACCTGAGATAGTGGTCTTCCCCACTGCACCGTGGCAGCAGCTGCCCCAACCTCGAGTCCATCCCTGAGCACGTAGTCCTGGACCTTGAGATGTGTCAGTCTGCAATACTAAGTCAGGGTCAACTCCTCGCTCTGGAAGAACAACATGTTTCAGGCAGACCAAAAAGCATCGTTCATTGAGGTGACGGTCCTCCAAGCTTAGTTGATGTTTGGCCCAACAACTACATGTTGACTGGCATCAGATTCACAGTGACCTTGTATTGTTCACCCTCCTACCAGTGTCTGTTGCCTTTTCTACTGAGCCCTGCCTTTGACAAAGGAGCCAGATTTCCCTCAAGACCGCATGTCATTTTTTTCACTGCCTTGGTGCTACAATGTACACCACGTGTTTCTCCCTTTCCCTCATGAATAGTTCTTCTAATGTGGTTCTGTTCGCCGAGCTGGGAATTTGTCTTGCAAACGTTTCGTCCCCCTGTCTAGGTGACATCCTCAGTGCTTGGGAGCCTCCTGTGAAGCGCTTCTGTGCTGTTTCCTCCGGCATTTATAGTGGCCTGTCTCTGCCGCTTCCAATAAAAATGCCGGAGGAAACAGTACAGAAGCGCTTCACAGGAGGCTCCCAAGCACTGAGGATGTCACCTAGACAGGGGACGAAACGTTTGCGAGACAAATTCCCAGCTCGGCGAACAGAACTACAACAACGAGCACCCGAACTACAAATCTTCTACCAAACTTAGTTCTTCTGAACCCCAACCCCCTCCCTGACCCCATCTTCCAACTGCAATGTTGGAGAATCCCCACGATGGGCACTGCCATTAGTTAACCAGCTCGTTCATATTTCTTCACAAAACAGAAATCATACGTCTGCAAGCAGATTGTTGTTCAATGTGGAATTAACTTTATTTTATATGCATTAATCAAAAGCAGAAATATCACGTGTAGTTATACATGCGACTCATTTCACTGAATACAGCTGTGCAAAGAAATGATATTTTTGCTGTTCGAAAAATTTCAACAGTACAATATTGGTTAGAGAACATGTGGAAATGATGCAGAAACTGCAGATCGATAAAGGGGTTACTGAAGACAAGCTGCTCTTAAACGATTTGGTAAATGGAATGCTTCATTCAGGCGATTAAATCTGTTTTACTCATTCTTTACTGGTATGCTTCCCATTCGATTTTTTTCCACTCTCTAAGTCACTTTCCATCCCTAGCTCCCTTTCCATCCCCAGCATGGCATTATCTCTTCCTTTACCGCGATTATGTAACTGTTTCTCTTGAGTGTGTGCTTTATTTCCAGGGGACATACTGCAGTCGTTAAGACCAGGAAAGCCAGCTGGATCTCATAGAATATGAGTTCCCTGATTGGGGCTGTTAATCTGGCTGACCGATAAGAAGGGTCAGTATCAGAGATGTGGTCTCTGAATGAGACAGTGATAAAGGGAAGTGCTGCTCATGTGTAAATAAAGGGGGACTTGAAGAAGGACACCAACCTCAGTGCAAGTATTTCACATCCAACTCCACCACTGGCTGTGAATGTTCCGGCATAACCTTCGTATTAGAGTCACAGTCAGAGAGTTACAGAGACATACAGCATTGAAACAGCCTAGCAGGTATCCTAAATAAATCTAGCCCCATTTCCAGCATTTAGCCAAAATATTTGTTAAAACCCTTCCTATTCATATACCTATTCAAATGTCTTTTAATGGTTGGATGGATGGGAACCAGTTGAATTTCCGGAAGGAGTTCGACAGGGTTCCTCATGGTAGACTGGCGTGCAAGGTAAGATCACATGAAGTACAGTCTATTCAGCGTCTCCCCATCGATCAAACCCCGTAACCCTGGCAACACCCTTGAAAATGGTTTCTGAACCCTTTCAAGTATTGTTGTCAAGCATCTCTGTCTGCAGTGATCAGCAGGGTTTCAATAAGGCGAACATGAGGACTGCAGATGCTGGAGATTCGAATCAAGATTAGAGTAGTGCTGGAAAAGCACAGCAGGTCAGGCACCACCAAGGAGCAGGAAAATGGACGTTTCGTGCAGGAGCACTTCATCAGGAATAAGACTGCTTAGAATAAGACTGACACTGAAAACCTGAGACGAGGATTTTGTTGCATTTGCAGATGTTTTGATGGACAGGAAAAATACATTGTGAATGCAATTAATTTTGACTGTGAGGGTTTCTTGAATTTATTGAGTGGATAATTGACTCTTTATCTCTGATCACATCTGGTATGATTCATTGAATGACAAGCAGAAAGGATATCAGTGTAAGTTAGTAATTTCAGATTATTATACTGATTTGAAATGTGATAGACGTATTTGCACAGGAACGGCAAACTTTAACACATATTCCCAGATCTCTTATTATGTCAAATCAATTATTGGAGCCTGTTCAATGCAGTATTCTGGTGCAGAGCATTCTCTACATATGAATAGGCCTTTTCCATCACACCTTCTGACATGAAACCCGGTATTCTCCACGGCAGCCAGCTTTTCCCGGATTTCCTGGTGTCGGCTCTGATCTGCATCATGTGCAAATATTTCACTGAAGACAAAATACTTGTGAATGTCTGGTTCAGTCCATATGTCCCAAAATGGGGAAATTTGCAAGGCAGGGATGATCTCACAATTCCCCATGTTGCTGAAACAGTGATCTAGACATGGGCTGCAGGTGGTATAGAGAATGATACAGCCCACTGGCTAGTTATTGTGCTGGGTTCTGTTATTCAGCAGAGTTTGGAAAAGCTGAGCCGCGGTGCGGTTCCCATTGATCTGGGTGGGGTTCAGCAATTTACTTTCTGGGCAATGACTGCCGCTGTTCAGGAAGACAGCGAGGTAATTTTCACCTGGGTAGTTCAGGAATACGTTCACATCGTCGGCAATGAAAGGAAGTATTGGTCTGCTGGGGTTCAAGTCCACATGTCTGTTGGTCTTTCTGCACTGGGAAGCAGGTAAAGCCAGCAGGAAGGCAAAGTATTTTCTCCTACAATCGGTCACCTGGTGCTCAGCTGCTGTGCGGAAAATGAAAGAGGTAAAGTCAGGATGTCAATCAAGGAACAGTCTTCGGATCAAGCATTCTCTTTGCAGTGTCAGTGGGCCCAGTTTGAAATGAGTTACTTGGAAAAATGCCCATCATATTAAATAAAACGTGAAACCTTGCAATTCGCATTTCAAGTTCTTGCATGGGAAGATCAATGTTGATTTACTTTGTATCCATATCCCATCGTTGTAGTAAATTCTGGGATCAGTGAGATGTTTAAAGAGAGAGTCAGGGTAATTGACAGAGAGCTGAAGAATGTTACTTATTTTTGTACAAATACTCCTGCAATGTAACAGGGAATGCCACAAGCCTTCTTGATAACTCGCTCTAACTTCATTTTAAGTTGCTTTGACTGATGCACTACTTGATGCAGCATGATACACGGGATGGTTAGAAACAAATAGAGACGGGGAGAGAGAAAGAGAGAATGAGAGCTACAGGTGCAATCAGTGGGAGCTGGAGGTAGGGAAGAATTGTTAACCGGAAAAAATGTTTGGGGCACACAGAGACAAACAGAACAAAAGACTTGTTGGCTGACAGGAAATAGGAATAATAGCAAAGGACGCAGAGGGAGACAAAGGGAAACTGAGATGTGAGTGAGATGATTCAGTAAACAGTAAAATGTTGCCTGTGTGGGGGATTTGGACTTCTCTTCAAAGCTCATTCTGATGTATTTCACTCTCTCCTTTATTTCGGGGTCAGCGGGTGCTATCGATTTCACTGTTAGAGATATGACTCCGGGAAATCTGGTAATAGTTTCCCTGGAAGTCGCTTCCTCTGGGAGTAATGAGGGTCCTAGTTAATGGGTTCAGACTTATTTCGCACAGCTACAGAGCACTTCCTATACCTGCCGTGCCCTCGCCATTTATTACCAGCCTGCTCCAGGCAACCAGGCTCTGACTTGACGTCAGATTGAGCACAATCCCCAGCTTACAGAGATGGTCAGGTAAGATCTGTTTCACTGACACTTACCAATTGACAATGCCAGCCAAGGCATGGTAATCCAGTACAGCAGCATCTGACATGGGGATTGTGAGCAGCACCAACAGGAACAAGCAGAGTGTCCACATTTTGAGATTTGTCAGCACCCTTTAACCGTACTGTAAGGAAAACAGAGAAAAAAAACTGAAAAGTATGAAAAAAACAACCTGTTCAATTCATACTACATTGGCAAGAGCGTGAAAGATATGCAGGGACACTCATGTCAGCAAACAGAAAATGTCTGCCTATTGTCCTAGGTGGTGCTTGCCCAGTAATTAAGCACAAGTTTTGGTTATCTCCCATGGGTACGATTTGCAGGTGAAGAATGGAAGGTAAAATGTCCTCTCCCAGAATCAAACGCCCGATGCTTACCTGCTTGGACGAAACTGAAAGGGGTAAATTCAGGGTGTGAGTTAAGGGGCGGACTTTGGGTGAAACATTCTCTGTGCAATGTCAGTGGGCCAAGTTTGAGACGAGTTACTCAAAACAATGCCCATTACATTGGACACATCGTAAAAGTCAACAATTCACATTTCAACAGTTTGCATAGGAAGGTCAATATTGATTTACTTTTTTTCCCTGTCCCCGTGTTGTAGTGAACTCTGCGATTAGTGAGAGGTTTAAAGAGAAAACCAGGGTAATGTGACAGACAGCAGAACATTGTTACTTACTTTTGTCCAAATCCTTCTGCAATGAATCACAGAATGCCACTAGCCTTCTTGATAACTCACTGTAGCTTCATATTAATGTCCTTTGACTGATGCCCTACTCGATGCCCCATGCCACACGTAACGAGTGTAAATAGATAGAGATGGGGAGAGAGAAAGAGAGAGAAATGAGAGCTTCAGGAACAGTCTGCTGTAAGGGTACGTCAGAGAGTCTTTTAGATTAGATTAGATTAGATTACTTACAGTGTGGAAACAGGCCCTTCGGCCCAACAAGTCCAAACCGCCCCGCCGAAGCGTAACCCACCCATGCCCCTACATCTACATTTACCCCTTACCTAACACTATGGGCAATTCACCTGGCCTGCACATCTTTAGGACTGTGGGAGGAAACCGGAGCACCCGGAGGAAACCCACGCAGACACGGGGAGAACGTGCAAACTCCACACAGTCAGTCGCCTGAGGCGGGAATTGAACCCGGGTCTCAGGCGCTGTGAGGCAGCAGTGCTAACCACTGTGCCACCGTGCCGAGTCATAGAGATGTACAGCACGGAAACTGAACATTCCCTCTAACTGGTACATGCCGACCAGATATCCCACCCAATCTATTTCCACCTTTCAGCACCAAGCGCATATCCCTCTAAACCCTTCCTATTCGTATACCCATCCAGACACATTTGAAAGTTGCAGTTGTACGAGCCTCGACCACTTCCTTTGGTAGCTCATTCCATGCTGGTACCACCCTCAGTGTGAAACAAGTTGCCGCTTAGCTCTCTTTGATATCTTTCCCTCTCACCCGAAACGTGTGACCTCTAGATCTGGACTCACCCACCCCAGGATTACGAATTTGTCGACGTATCCTATCCATGTCTCTCGTAATTTTGTGAATCTCTAAAAGGTCACCCCTCAGCCTCAGAAACTCCAGAGAAACCAGCCCCAGCCTGTTCAGCATCTCCCTATAGCTGAAATACTCCAACCCTGGGAACAGCTTTGTAAATCGTTTTTGAATCCTTTCAAGTTTCACAACATTTTTCCGATAGGAAGGAGACCAGAATTACACGCAATATTCCAAAAGTGGCCGAACCAATGTCCTCTACAGCCGCAACATGACCTTTCATCTCTGTACTCAATACTCTGACCAATAAAGGAAAGCATACCAAACACCTTGTTCACGATCCTATCTACCTGTAATTCCATTTCCAAGGAGAATGAACCTGCACTCCAAAATCTCTTTGTTCAGCAATAGCGCTCGAACCGTACCATTAGGTGTATAAGTCCAGCTAAGGTTTGCTTTCCCAAAATGTAGCACCACGCATTTATTGAATTAAAACACCATCTGCCACTTCTCAGCCAATTGGCTCATCTGATGAAGATCCTGTTGTAATCCGGGGTAACCTTCTTTGCTGTCCACTACACTTCCAATTTTGGTGGCATCTGCAAACTTACACTCACATCCAAATAATTTATATAAATTACAAAAAGTAGTGGACACAGCGCCGATCCTTGTAGCACTCCACTGGTCACAGGACACAACCTGAAAAACAACCCTCCACCACCACCCTCTGTCTTCTACATTTGAGCCTGTTATTGTCCAATTGGCTAGTTCTCAGTGTATTTCATCAGATCAAATCTAGCTAATTAGTCTCCCATGGGGAACCTTGTCGAACGTCTCACTGAAGTCCATATACAGTTCGTAAATTTGCAGAATACATGAAAATTGGAGGTGTCGTGGAATGCGAAGAGGGTTACATCAGATTACAACAGAATCTTGACCAGATGGGCCACTGGGCTGAGAAGTGGCAGATGGAGTTTAATTAATTTAAATGTGAGGTGCTGCATTTTGCAAAAGCAAATCTGAGCAGGACTTACACACTTAATAGTAATTTCCTAGGGAGTGTTGCTGAAAAAAGAAACCTTGGAGTACGGATTCATATTTGCTTGAAACTGGAGTCGCAGATAGATAGGATAGTGAAGAAGGCATTTGGAATGCTTTTTTTATGGGTCAACGTATTGAGTACATGAGTTGCGATGTCATGTCGTGTCTGTACAGAACATTGGTTGGGCCACTGTTGGAATATTGCGTGCAATTCTGGTCTTCTTCCTATCGGAAAGAAGTTGTGAAACTTGAAAGGATTCAGAAAAGATTTACAAGGATGTTGCCAGGGTTGGAGGAATTGAGCTACAGAAAGAGTCTGAACAGGCTGGGGCTGTTTTCCCTGGAGCGTCGGAGGCTGAGGGGTGATTTTACAGAGGTGTAAAAATTATGACGGGCATGGATAGGGTAAAGAGGCAAAGTCTTTTTCCTGGGTTCGGTGAGTCCAGAACTACAGGGCATAGGTTTCGGGTGAGATGGGAAAGATATTGAAGTCGAGGGTACACTTGATCCGGTCCTGGGTATTTATTCACTATTATATGTTTCAAGACATCCAGCACTTCCTCCTGTGTAATATGGACATTTTTCAAGATGTCATCATCTATTTCCCTACAGCCTATATCTTCCATATCCTTTTCCACAGTAAATACTGGTGCAAATTACTCGTTTAGTATCTTCCCCATTTTATGCAGTTCCACACAAATGCCACCTTGATGATCTTTGAGGGGCCCTATTCTCTCCTTAGTTATCATTTTGTCTTTAATATATTTCTGAAAACCCTTTGGATTCTCCTTAATTCCATTTGCAAAAGCTGTCTCATGTCCCCTTTTTGCCCTCCTGACTTCTTTCTTAAGTATACTCCTACTGTCTTTATTCTCTTCTAAGGATTGACACGATCGGTCCTGTCCATATCTGACATATGCTTCCTTCTTTTTCTTAACCAAACCCTCAAATTTCTTCAGTCATCCAGCATTCCCTACACCTACCAGCCTTTCCTTTCACCCTCACAGGAATACTCTGGAAGAATTATAAACCAGAGAAAGTTTGGGGTATATGGACAATGTGTAGAGCAACTAAAAAGCAAGGGAACAGAAGAAAGTGACAAAGTGAGAAAAAGGACTTGCATACCAACAAGAAATAGGAATAATAGCGAAGGCGGGAGAAGGAGCCAAAGGGAACCTGGGAGGTGAGTGAGATGATTCAGTAAACAATAAAATATTGCCTGTGTTGGGCATTTTCTCCAAACCTCACTCCGATTTATTTCACTCTCTCCTTTATTTCGGGGTCAGCGGATGCAATCTATTTCACTCTCAGTGATGTGACCCCGGGAAATCTGGTAATAGTTTCCCTGAACGTCCTTTCCACACATTGTAATAAAGATCATGGGTATTTGATTGCGACTTATTTCCCACAGCTGCAGAGCACTCCCTACACCTGCTGTGTACTCTCCATTTATTCCCAGTCTGTTCCAAGCATCCAGGCTCCGAATTGACTTAAAATTGAGCACAGCCCCCGGCTTACAGAGCTGATCAGGTAAGGTCTGTTTCACTGACACTTACCAGTGAATAATGCCAATCATGGCATGGGTTTCCAGTACAGCCGCATCTGACATCGGGATTGTAAGCAGCACTAACATGAACAGGCAGAGCGGCTGCATTTTGAGATTTGTCAGCAACCTTTAACTGTACTATAGGGAAAACACAGATAAAATTGAAAAGGATGAAAAAAAAGCAACTTGTTCAATTCATACTACATTGGCAAAAGAGTGACAGACATCTAGGGACACACATGCCGACAAACAGAAAATGTCTCTCTATCGTCCTGGGTCGTACTTGCCCATTAATTAAGCAGAGATTCTGGTTATCTCCGAGGGGCACGATTTCCAGGTGAAGATTAGTGTTTCTACAGGAGTTATAGGGCCTAGCCAAACTTTCAGAATATTTGCTGTAGGCCCACAGCTCTCTTGGGGGTCGGTGGAGGAGATGTTTAGGAGAAAGTGAGGACTGCAGATGCTGGAGATCAGAGCTGAAAAAATGTGTTGCTGGAAAAGCGCAGCAGAGGAGGAGATGTGTACCCAGACTCCAAGTACAACAGGACCTTGAAAATGTCCACAATCATTTGTGCTTTAATAGTGCCTATAAAGGATTTATATGACCCACAGGATATTAAACAGGTTCCCCGTAGAACACACTGATCACAAACTGACCCCAGTGTATGTCCAATTGTTCACAACACAGTTCAGCAATTTGGATGGCTGAATCAAGCATAAAATATCCAGGTTTGATGACTATTCAAACCTGTGCATTATTGCGACTGATATGGAGAAGGTATGGAGGCTTCTGAAGAAGAATGACAAGTTCATTGAATTGGGAAACAGATGGAGAGTGCAAATGGGAAATTGTCCACGTCAGTAGGAAATAAGAGACAGAATTGAAGAGATTCAAAAAGTGATCGAATGGGGGCAATATTGGCATCCATAAGGAGAGGAGGAATAGGCTGGGACATTTATTCAGAGGAGCTTACGAGGTTGAGTGGTGACCTGACAGTGGTTGTAAAATCATGTAGGACATAGTTGAGATGAATAGCAAAGGTCTTTTCGTGCGAGTAGGGGAGTACAAAACTAGAAGGCTCAGTCTTTAGGTGAGAGGAGAGAGATTTAAAAGGGGCCTGAGGGCAACATTATCGCACGGAGGCTGGTTCATGTGTGGATTGAACTGCCAGAGGAAGAGGCAGATGCAGGTACATTTACGACATTTAAAAGACATTTGAATTGGAACATGACTCGGAAAGTTTCAGAGGGATATGGGCCAAATGCAGTGAATTAGAACCAGTTTAGTTTGGGAAACCTGCTGGCTATAGACGAGTTGCACTTAGGGGTCTGTTTCCGTGCTGTATGAAGCTATGACTCTATGGATGACCTTGTCCAGAGGTCACTGAAATCCAAAATGAAGGTGCAGCAGGATCGCAACATGTTAGAAAGACAAACGGCATGTTGGCCTTCATTGTCTGTGGTTGGTGAGCCCACAACTGGAGGATTACGTACATTCTCGAGTGAGCAAAAGAGGTATGTAGAGTAAGTATGCATATGACACAAAAATTGGGGTCTAGTGGACAGCGAAGAAGGTTACCTCAGATTCCAACAGGATCTTGATCAGATGGGCCAATGGGCTGAGAATTGGTAGATGGAGTTTAATGTAGATAAATGTGAGGTGCTGCATTTTGGGAAATAAAATCTTAGCAGGACACATATACTTAATGGTTATGTCCTAGGGAGTGTCGCTGAACAAAGAGACCTTGGAATGCAGGTTCATAGATCTTTAAAAGTGGAGTCGCAGGTAGATAGGACAGTGAAGAAGGCATTTGGTATGCTTTCCTTTATTGGTCAGAGTGTTGAGTACAGGAATTGGGAGGACATGTTGCAGCTTCCATAACATCGGTTAGGCCTCTGTTGGAATATTGCGTGCAGTTCTGGTCTCCATCCTATCGGGAAGAAACTTGAAAGGGTTCAGAAAAGGTTTACAATATGTTGCCAGGGTTGAAGGATTTAAGCTATAGGAAGAGGTTGAATAGGCTGAGGCTGTTTTCCCGAGTGAGTTGGAGGCTGAGGGGTGAACTTACAGAGATTTACAAAATCATGATGGGCATTGATAAGGTAAATAGACAAAGTCTAAAAGTGGGGAAGTCCAGAACTAGAGGGCATAGGTTTCAGCTGAGCGGGTAAAAGAGACTAAAGCGGCAACTTTATCACGCAGAGGGTGGTACATGTATACAATGAGCTGTCAGCGGAAGTGGTGGAGGCTACAACATTGGAAAGGCATTTGGATGCGCATATGAAAAGGAAGGGTTTGGACGTATTTGGGCAGGGTGCTGGCAAGTGGGACTAGATTGGGTTGGGATATCTGGTCAGTATGGATGAGTTTCCGAGCTGTACATCTTAACGACTCTGTGACATTTCTTGATGAGATACAGAACCTCTTAAAGGTGCATGTTATAACACACATCTCTCTATCTATCTATCTGGTCTCCATCTCCACCTATCCACTCATATCCCCCTTCCCCCCACACACCCAACCCAGTCTTCAATATAAATACCACTTATTCCCTGATGTCGGGTCAACCGACTCGAAGTATTAACTCTGGTTTCTTCCCACGGATGCTGCCAGTGATTCGCGGTTCACCGTATTCATTTCACAGACAGTTAGGAATGGATAAAGTTGGTTGATTATCCAGTAAATGCATCAAAGTGCAAAAGTTGTGGTTTTCCCACTGCTTCCTCGGAGGCTCGAAAACTGCACTCCCCTCCGGAGAGAAAGCGAGAGAGACAGGCTGAAGGACAGTGAGTGAGAAAGAAAAACAGACAGACATATACAAAAACAGTGAGCGAAAGAGACACAGAGATAATGAGAGAGACAGTTTGTGAGAGCGACAGAGAGAGAGATGGAGAGAGACAGTGAGAGAGAGGGAGAGACAATCAGACATGCAGAGTGGGAAAGAGTGCGAAAGAAGGACAGAGAGAGAGAAGCAGTGAGACAGAGACAGTTAGAGAAAGAAACACACACAGAGAGAGTGTGAGAAGCAGAGAGGGAAAGAGTGAGAAAGAGATACCGAGAGTGAGGCAGACAGGGTGTGAGAGACAGACAGAGAACGGAGAATGTGTGTGGGAGAGAGAGGGAGTTAGTGAGCGACTAAGGGGCAGTGAGAGAGACAGTGAGAGAGAGTGCATGAGGAAGAGAGAGAGGCAGAAAAAAGAAGAAGCAAGAGACATAGATGGGGAAAGAACAAGAAAGAAGGACAGGAAGAGCGACAGCAAGAGATCAAAAGTATGTGGGTGCGGGAGAGAGAGAGAGAAGCAGTGTGAGAGAGAGGTAACGTGAAGCCGACAGTGAGAGTGAGAGATAGAACGAGTCAGAGACAGAGTAGAAACAAAGAGATACGGAAAGAAAGAATGATAGAGAGACATGAGAGGGGGGGGGGAGAAGCAAGAAAGAGAAACAGAAAGAGAGACATGAGAGGGAGAAAGCAAGAAAGAGGAACAGAAATAGTCACTGAGAGAGCATGTATGTCAACGAGAGATACTGTGAGGGAGAAAGCAAAGAGAGCGTGAGAGAGGGGAAGTGACAGGGACAGTGAGTGACACAGAAAGAGAGAGTGGGAGACAGGAACAGAGAAAGAGTCACAGTGTGTATGAGAGAGAGGGGAAGTGGGAGAGATTCTGTGAGGGAGAGAGAAACAGAGAGAATGAGGGAGTGAGAGTCAGTTAGACAGAGAGATGGTGAGTTACGACGACAGAAAGAGCGAGAGGGAGAGACAGTGACGGAGAGAAAGAGACAGAAAGCATGAAAGAGAGAGAGAATGAGAGTGACACAGGAAAAGAAGGAGAAAGGGGGACAGAGTGAGATGGATAGTGAGAAAGAGAGAAAGGTTAAGAGAGAAACTGTTTAAAAGAGAAAGAGAGAGAGAGAGACCAGAAACAGAGATACTGTGAAGGACAGAGAGAGAGAGAGGAATTCAGAAACAGAGAAGGACACAGAGAGAGACACAACGAGAGAGAGACATGAGAGATAGAGCGGGGGAAAGAGCCAGAAAAAAGGAAGAGAAAGAGTCACAGAGATTCATTGTGGGAGACAACAAAACAGTGAGAGTGAAAAGAAGAGTGACAAGAAACAGTGAGAAAGAGAGAGACATTGAGAGAGAGAGACAGTGGGAGAGAGAGATACATTGGGAGAGGAAGAGAGCGAAGGACAGTGTCAGAGATAGAGAGACAGACAGAGTGCGAGATAGAGAGAGAGAGAATCAGTGACAGAGAAAGAGACAGACGGAGAGAAACACTGAGACAGAAAGAGCGAGCCAGAGAGAGGGACAATGATAGCGAGAGGGATGAAGAGTGGGAGACAGTCAAGAGAGAAAAAGAGAGAGAGAATGAGCAATCGAACCAAATGAAGAGAAACAGACAGAGAGAAGCATAAAAAGGAGTCACCAACCTGAACCATCTCTACTCTGATCCAGTTAATTACTCTGCCCTTGAGTCCTCAATTTATGTCACTGTCACTGTTGGGCCTCTCCTTTTGATACAGCCAGGCATTTACATCTTACAAAACAATCATCGTGGCGAAACGAACCGCAACAAGTCCATCTATCTCTGAGGTCAACAGGGATAGAATGCAAAGTGTAAAAACCATTTGATTCCATTTCCATGTTCCTTTGCTTGAAATTAATTCAATGCCAATGCACCAGTGTCTTGTTCCAAACTCTGCTCACGGTGAGACATTTATTCAGCAACCAACAACTCAATGTGTGTGGTTAATTAAACAACTTCCACTTGTTCTTTTTTTTTAACGAGGTTAATAGTTTTGCATGTAATACTTACTGTCACAAGCAACACTTCATCTGAGGAAATACTTTGATGTTGATCTCTCCACTGTCAGCATACTCTTCCCTCATAAGCTCAGCGATAATGAGGACTTTACTCAAAGACACAACTCAGCTGACATCTGGCAAGTGGCCAGCCTGACAATGAGGCATTGCTGCTGAAAGAGTGACATTCTGCATACTCTGTAGTCGTTAGATCAGACTGGTGCTGGAAAAGCACAGCAGGTCAGGCAGCATCCAAGGAGCATGAAAATCGACGTTTCTGGCAAAAGCCCTTCATCAGGAATAGAGGCAGGAAGCCTCCAAGGTGAATGATAAAGGGGGGGGGGAGGGAACTGGAGAGAAGGTAGAAAAGAGTACAACAGGTGAAAGGGGGTGGGGATGAAGGCGATAGGTCAGAGAGGAGGGTGGGGTAAGGTAGCTGAGAGTGCAAGAGGTGAATGGGGGTGGGAATGGAGGTGATAGGTCAGAGGGGAGAGTGGAGTGGATAGGTGGGAAGGGAGATTGACAGGTAGGGCAGGTCATGAGGCCACTGCTGAGCTGGAAGGTTGGAACTGGGGTAAGGTGGGGGAATCTGTAGTCTGCTTTGTTTGCAATTAAATCAAAGATTGCAACTGTTTCATCATTTGAAACAAATTTAAGTTCCAATCATGAGCAAAAGCTCAACAAATTTTAATCATGGAATCCAGGGGAAGGTAAAGATTGTTGTTAATTAATGGAAGTAGTGTATCAAGCTGATGTTGGGTGGGAGGGGTGTCTTGTGGTGAAGTGGGAATGAACAGGTTGGTTTATAAATGCTGGTGTTGAACCCCAGGCCTGGGGATTCAGAACACATTTTAAATTCGGTACAGTAGGACGAAAAGAATGCATGAAGAGAGAAAGCAACATGAAATTAAACCAGTGATAGAGATGTAAATGTTTGAAAAAGCTTTATACAGATAAATCAAAAGCTGATCAGAAAAGACAAATATGTACCAGAGTGGCAGCGAAAGGTCATGATCACTGCAAACAATATTCTGAGGATTCCGAATGTTGATCGTCAGATTCTAGGATTATACTAGTTTCGCAGTACTCCTTCTGTTCACTCATGAACAATTCATCGATCTGCTCATTTTCACGAAGACTTTGCTTCTCTTCTATTATTGAGAAGGGGAGTGATTGTTCCTCTCTGAAGACAGACCCAAAATATCATCCTTATTTCTCTGTTATTCACACCTTCACAATTGCAGGTTTCCTTGCCTCGGCCAGTTGTCAGTGCATATCTGTCTTTTATGATTACCTTTTACTTTATCTTGAGAAAGCTTTTAAAACACTTGTTTTTGTCTCTCACTAGCTTATTTTCATGTGTTTTTTCTCCTCAATTCATTATTTTGATGAAACGTGCTTTACTGACTTCGAAAGTGTTCTGAATCCCCAGAAGCAGGATATAACGTCAGCTTTTTATATAGATTTTAGAAAAACTAACCTTTTTTTGGAATCAACCTCTCCGGAGATGCTAACACACACATCTAGAGCATGGGTAGGGACACAGCCACTGTAGCACAAGACGCCCCTCCCACCCAACATCAGCTTTATACACGTCTTCCTTTAATTAACAACAATTTTTACCTTCCTCTGGATTCCATGATTAGATCGTGTTGAGCTTTTGCTCATGACTGGAACTTAAATTTGTTACAAATGATGCAACCGTTAAAGTCATTGATTTAAATGCTATCGAACCAGACTACAGAGTATACAGACTGTCACATTGTCAGTCGCAGTGGGGAGGAAATGCTTCACTGTCAGGTTGTCCACTTGCAAGTTGACAGCTGGTTTTTGTCTTTGAGTAAAGTGCACATTATCGCTGATATTGTGAGGGAAGGTTATGCTTCCAGTGGAGTGATCAGCATGGAAGTATTTCTTCAGATGCAGTACATGCTTCTGACAGCAGCATTGCACACAAAACCATATTTCCGTCATAAGAAAAAGAGTATTTAATGAAACACTCACATTGAATTATTGGATGCTGCATAAATGTCTCGCCTCGAGAAGAGTCTGGAACCAGCCACGAGAATGTCGTCATCAAATGGGTCCGATGCAAAGGAACAGGCAAATAGAATCTAATTGCTTTTACACTTTGCATACTATCCCAATTGACTTAAGAGATGGGTGGATGTGCTGTGGTTCGTTTGGCCAAGAGCTTGTTTTGCAAGTTGTACTAAGTTGGAAGAAGGCAAATTTTGATGGTATTTGGCAAGAATACTCAGTAGTTGATTGGTAGCAGATACTCACAGATAAAGGAACAGCTAAAAATGGGAATCTGGCAAAACTGAGACAGTCAGAATACAGAACCAAGATGAAAGACAGGGCTGATAGGTATTAGATTCCCATTAGACACCCTGGACTAAAACCCTCTGAACATGGACATGGGTTTGTGGAATTTACATTTAAACTAAGAGTCACTAAGTACTTTGTCTGAGACAGAGTAGGCAATGAGCAAGAATGGGGGCAGCAGTCTGGAACAGGGGTGAGATAAAGGAAGGCCCCCTCAAATGTCTCAGTTGAAAGACAGTGAAGGAGAAACTGAGGGCTGCAGATGATTGCGATCAGAGTCGAAACGTTTGGCGCTGGAAAAGCACAGCAGTTCAGGCAATGTCCGAGAAAGAGAGTCGACGCTTCGGCCATATGCCCATCATCAGGAATGTGGGACGGGGGAAAGGGAGCTGAAAAATAAACAGGCGGGTTGGTGGCGAGGCTGGAGTTGGCATCTGGGAAGGTGGTAGGTAGATGCAGGTGGGGGGGAGAGGGTATTAGATGGTAGCGGAGGGTGCAGTGGATAGTTGGGAAGGAAGATGGAAAGATAGGACACGTCAAGAGGGCGGGTCCGAGTTGTTCTAGGGTGAGGTTGGGTGGAGGGGAGATGAGGAGACTGGTGATGTCGATGTTCATGCTATGTGGTCAAAGGGTCCTAAGTTGGAAGATGAAGCATTCTTTTTCCAGACGTTGAGACACTTGGATTTAGTAGTGGAGGTGGCTCAAGACCTGCATGTCCATAGCGGAGTGGGAAGGGGGAGTTGAAGTGTTCAGTCACAGGGCATTGGGTTTGTTTTGTGCGTGTGTCCCAGAGATGTTCCCTGAAATGACCTGCGTGTTGGTGTCCTATCTCCCAATGTCGAGGAGACCACAGCAGGTGCAACGGACAAAGTAGATGAGTTGTTCGGGTGCGCAGGAAAATCTCGGCCAGATATGGAAGGATCCTTTCGGACCTTGGTCGGAGGTGAGGGGGGAAGGTGTGGATACAGGTTTTACACCTCTTGTGGTGAGAAGGGAAGGTGCTGGGAGTAGAGTGTGGATTGGTGGGGAGTGTGGACTTAACCAAGGAGTGACAGAGGGAACAATATCTGCAGACTGCTTTCAAATTCGCTCCGTGACTCCCTGCTGAGATCCACTCCACACCCACACCCCACCATCACCTCCATCACCCTGCACCTTCCCCTGCCACCGCACGAAGGGTAAAACATGCACCCACTCCTCCCAGATCACCTCTGGCCAAGGCCCCGAAAAACCTCCCACATCTGGCAGAGATTATACTGCACATCCAACCACCTCATCGACTGTGTCTGTTGGTCTTGATGGTATCACTCCTCCATTGAGGAGACAGGACACAAACAGGACACAATCTTGAGGAACGTTTCAGGGAAAAATCTCTGGAACACACGCACCAAACAACCCCACTTCCCTGTGGCCATGTCCTGGGCCTCCTCCACCGCCAAATCCAAGACCCCGACGTCTGGAAGCAGAACACTTCATCTTCGACCTTGCGACCCTCCAACCACATGGCATCACCATCACCTTCACCAGTTTCCTCATTTGCCCTCCACCCCACCTCATCCCAAATCCAACCCTTCAACTCAGCACCACCCTCTTGAACTGTCCAACATGTTTATCTTCCTTCCCACCTCTTCACTCCACCCTCTGCTCCGACCTAAGACTATCATCACCCCGTCATTATCTATCTATCACCTTTCCAGCTACCTTCACACAGCCCCTACTCCCACCCTCCTATTCATCTCTCAGTACCCTTCCCCCAGCCCCATATTCCTGTTGAAGGGATTATGCCTCAAACGTCGACTCTCCTGCTTTTCGGATGCTGCCTGACTTGCTGTGCTTTTCCAGCACCATACTCCAAAAGACAATGAGCACCAGCCTGCAGAGCAAATAACTGAGACATGCTGCAGCTTGCAAAATTACACAACCATTCAACTTTTATTCATTTGCGAGAATGCAGAGATACTGAGTATACCACGCCTTTTATACGACATGCAAACCTGTTTGTCTTCAATGGTAAGGCCATCAAACTGTCAGCAACACTTTAACCTCCACACATCGAAGTGAAATAATGGACATTTAAAACTATGGTCCACCCACTGACTTTAATTGGAGAACCGTTCACACTCACCGAATACTCAGAAAGGTCATTCAGCCCCGAGAGGAGGAACAACAGCTCAATGATCCAATCCAGATTTGGCGGGAGATTCGGGAAACCTCCAGCCAGTCAACTGGGGAACCCTGATCTCTGAGGTTTGTTGAGTAAGTGGTCTGGCCAGCATCAAGGAAATCGGCTACAGCCAGTCACAGACTCGGGAAAAGAAGGAGAGCGAGCAATCTTCACATCCACAACCCCAAATGTACTGGTGAGATGTGACGGGAGAGCCGAGAGACCAACTGGAGGAAGTGCCAGCGACATTCACCACTCTCCAAACCAAAAGAAGCCACTCCGGGGATGGGCAGAAGGTTATCGAGATCCTCTGTCCCAGCTCTGTAAGAGAGGGGAGGAAGGGTGGGCTTGAAGGCTGACGGTGTAGGGCAGGCCCCAAGCAGGGAAACCCGTGAAGACCCCGGGATTCGGATTTATTCACTCTTTCTCACCTTTCCCCGTCACCAGTACTTAACACCTCTTTGTAAGTCAAAATCCACTGCACCACGTTAGAGCCTTAAGGCTAAAAACTGGGGAGTTAGCAGCTGTGAGACATGTCTCAATTCACTTGATGCCTCGCACTGGTTGTTCTGAATATGCATTTCCTTGTCAATGTTATAAAACAATCGGAGTTTCCCTCTGCCTGTGAAGCATCTCCCTCCTGTGTTTTTCAGCACACCACATCGCACCACATAAGCCCAGTGTCAGAAGTAGGGAACTATTGGATAATAAACTGACCCTCGCTCCCTGCATAGGTGCAGGGAGTGCTGAGGGACTGGAGAAGTTAAGGTTTTAGTTATGAAAAAGAATGCAACATACGCCAGGAATAGACAGCAGCGATTGAGAGTATGCCTTGAAGAGTATAAAGGCAGTACACGCAAATTTAAGAGGGAATTCGGGAGGGCCAAAAGGGGACATGGTATAACTTTTGCAATAGGGTTTAAGAGAATGCAAAGGGATTTTACAAATACATTGAGAAGAAAGAAGTGATGGGAGTGAGAATAAGGCCCCTCTAAGATCAGCCTTTGTGTGGAATTGCAGGAGATGTGGGAAATACTAAATGAATATTTTGCCTCAGTGTTCAATTTGGAAAAGGATATGTAAACCTAGAGATTTTGAAAAATAAATGGCGACATCTTAAATAATGTTCACATGACAGATGAAGGCGGTGCTGGATGTTTTAAATCCTGGAAACGATGGTGAAAACCCGGACGTGATCAGGTGTTCCCTAGAACTCTGTGGGAAGCTGTGAAATAATTTCTGGGCCACTTGCTGAGATGTTTGTATTGTCGATAGGCATAGGTGAGGTAGCAGAAGAATGGAGGTTGGTTAACGTGGATGGGAAAGATTAGAAGGAAAACTAAGGGGAACTATAGACCGCTGAGTCTGACATCAGTAGTGTGAAGTTTGTTGGAGCGACTCCTGATGGACAGCACTTATATGTAATGGGAAACACAAGGACTGGTTCACGATACCATATGGCATTGTGCATGGGAAGTCGTGTCGCGCTGACTTGATCTTTCGAATAACTTTTGAAGAGGATTGATGAAAGCAGAGTGGTGGTCATGAATTATATGGACTTCAATAAGGCACTTGACAAGGTTCCTCATGGTAGACGATTTAACATGGTTGGATCACGTGGAATATAGGGTGAACTAGGCATTTCGATGCAGAATTGGCTGAAAGAGAAGAGACAGAGGGTGTCAGTGGATCGGTCTGGAGGCCTATAAACAGCAGCGTCCCGCAAGAATCGGTTCTGGGTCCACTGTTTTTTCTCAGTAATATAAATGACTAGGATGTGAACATATGAGGCACAGTGACTGATTTGCAGATTTCACTAAAATTGGAGGTGCATTGGATAGCGAAGAAGCTTACCTCAGAGCACAACAGGATCTTGATCAAGTGGACCAATAGGCTGTGGTTTGGCAGATGGAGTTTAATTTAGAAAAATGTAATGTGCTGCACTTTGGGAAGGCAAATCAATGCAGGACTTATACACCGAAGGCTAAGGTCCTGCGAGGTGTTACTGAGCATAGAGACTTGGAGTGCAGGTTCATAGTTTCTTGATAGTGGCGTTCTAGGTAGTCAGGATAGTGAAGAAGCCATTTGGTAATCCTTCCTTTGTTGACCAGAACATTGAGGAAGGGAGCTGGGCCTTGTGCTGTATCGGACATAGGTTAGGCTATGTTTGGAGTGCTATGTTCATTTCTCGTCTTCCTGCTGTAGGAAGGATGTCATGCAACTTGAAAGCATTCAGAAAAGATTTCCAAGGATGGTTCCCGGGTTGGAGTGTTTGAGCTTTCGGGAGAGGCAGAGTATTCTGGGGCTGTTTTCCCTGGAGTATAGGAGGCTGAGGTATGACCTTACAGAAGTTTATAAAATTATGAGGGGCATGGATAGGGTGAAGAGCTAAAGACTCTTCCCCGGTGTTGGGGGAATTCTAGAACTGGAGGGCATAGGATCAAGGAGAGGACAATGAATTGGAAGAGATCGGAGGAGTAACATTTTCATGCAGATTGTAGTGTGTGTATGGAATGAGCTGCCAGAGGAAGTGAGGGATGCTTATACATTACATTTAGAAGGCACCTGGATGGGTATGTCAATAGGAAGTGTAAGGATGGATATGGGTGAAATGCAAGCAAATGGGACTTTATTAATTGAGGATACTTGGTCTTAATGGATGAGGTGGACCCAAGGGTCTGTTTCCGTACTGAACAGCTCCATGACTCTGTGACTCCTCGTGGAGCATTGCATGGCAACGAAGCCAGTCCCATCCTTCCCATCACTGGGTACAGATAGAAACTCAGTACATAGTGACACTTGGTGTGTGTGTACATACAGTTTGATGCAACCGCACACAAAGGGGGCCATCAGGGTGAAGGCGGTGTTGGGTATATTCATTTCACCCCCCCCCTTACCTCAGGCTTTGTATTTCTTCTCCCTGCAGACACCGTCTATCTTAAACTGACAGAGGAAGTGGAATATGCCTCGTGTGACTGAAACATTGCAGCTTTTGGGGGATGGGCCAGATCAGCGCCATGTACAACAACAGAGAGTGTGTCACACCTGGTAACCAGGTTTTGACGCACAAATGGGGACGGAGTGGTGCCCCTAAAAGACCAGTGTCTGCTTCACTTTGGCCGTGCACTCCTCCCTAGATTTAATGCACACCCCAGCCCATCTGGACTATACTCCCAGCACCTTCAGGTAATCAGTTCTGACAGTGAATGGAATGAAGGATCAGTCAGCCTAGTTCCCACAGAACATGGCCTCAAATGCCCTTGGTTCCCAAAGCCAGTTGGAACTGGTACGACATAGTCATGTGTTTGTGCACTGACAGCGGGTCCCAGTAGATAACAGTGACAGCATCCTCGTACTGGGAGGCGTTGACCTGCTGGCCACCACTCCCTGGAATATTCACCCTTCTTGGGGTCACATCCATCCTGATGGACTGAGCAAAGGGATCTATTCAACGCACAAACAAGGCCGGAGAGAGTGGGCAGCCCTGACTGACTCCGGAACTGATCGGGAAGCTTCTAGATTCCCACCTGTTGATTGAGACTGCGCAAACGATGTTGGTGTAGACGAGTCGGATCCAATTGCAGAATCCCTCACCAAAGCCAGTTTTGGAGAGTGGGTCGCACGTGTAGGTGTGTATGATATTCTGTCAAAAGCCTTCTCCTGGTCCAGGCTGATGAGGCAGGTGTTCACCCCCCTGAATTGTATTTCGGTGATCGTATCCCTGAAGAGCATAAAGCTCTCAGAAAGATTGTCCTGCCCAGTACTACATAGGTTTGGTTGAAATGTGTCCCAGATCCCAGAGCAGACCTGACCCAGTTGGTGATGACCTTGAGACAGGATTTTGTAGTCTACATGCAGCAATGGTATTGGATCCAATTTCTAATTTCCTCCCTCCTCCCACTTCCGCTTGTAGATGAGCATGATGATACCATTCCTAATGGATTTGCTCATGGTTACTGCCAGAAACATACACCTCCTGCAGGTCCTGGCCAGTCAAATGCCACCGAACCGAATACAGCTCGATAGAAGACATGGCTCTGTGTAGGAGAGGCCATGCCTCAGGTTATTGAGGACATGATGAAGATGAATGGTGAGAGAAAAGTCGACGATATTGACTTCAGTCTTCATCATGACAGACTGGAAGAAAAGCTCGGCATCAGGGTTGAGATGGCAAGATGTATACAGAATTGGGGTATTAGCAAGACAGAGGGGGCAATGAAAGGACGCTTTAAGGAATGGAGAGTTGTGACTATTGCTGTTCTGCAGAGATCAGTGCTGGGAGCTCTGTTTATGGTCGAAATAAATGATTTGGAGGGAAACGTGGTTGGTTATTTAATAGATTTGCCTATTACACAAATATTAGTGGAATTGTAGATAGTGAAAAAGATTGTCTGAGAATACCACAGGATATATGGAGATATGGGACGAAAAAATGCCAGTTGGAGTTTAATCCGGACAAATGGGAGGTGATCCATTTTCAAAGGTCAAGTGTAGATTAAATACTGAATGGTAGAACCCTGAGGAGTATTAGCTTGCAGAGCGATGTGGGTGTACAGGTTTACAGATCATTGAAGGTGGCAGCTCAGGCAGATGGAATGCATGCCTTCAGTCGAAGGGGCATTGAGGATATGGAGAGATGAGACATGCTGCAGCTTCATAGAACTTTAGTGAGGGCACACTTGGGATAGTGTTCGCAGTTCTGGTCACCGGAAGGATGTGGATGCTTTGGAGAGGGTACAGAAAAGGTTTACCCGGATATTGCCTGGAATTGGGGAGTTTAGCTGTGATGATAGGTTGGATAGACTGGGGCTGTTCTCAATAGAATGCAGGAGGTTGAGGGAGCTGATCGAGGTTTATAAGATCGTAATGGCGTGGACAGAGGACAGCATGAGGCTTTTTCCCAGGGTTCAAGGGGTACGCGGCCACAGTTTCAAGGTGCGAAAACGGAGGATGGAAGCAGTTTAAAAGAGATGTGAGAGACAAGTTTTTCACACAAAGTCTGGTGAGTGCCTGGTGAGGGGGGTGACAGAGAGACGGTGACAGAGAAGGGGCAGAGAGAGGGCGATAGAGATGGGGGGCGGAAAGAGAGCGGGGAACAGACTGAGAGGGCAGAGAGAGGGGGCTGAGAGGGGGGCACAGAGAGAGAGGGACAGAGAGAGAGGGGGACAGAGAGAAGGGGAAGACAGGGGGAACATGAGAGTGAGGGGACAGAGAAAGAGGGGGCAGAGAGACGGTGACAGAGAGGGGGCAGAGAGAGGGCGACTTTGAGAGGGGACAGTGAGGGGGGTGACAGAGGGAGAGGGACAGAGGGAGGGCGGGAAGAGAGACGGTGACAGAGAGGGGGCAGAAAGAGGGCGACAGAGAGAGGGGGACAGAGAGAGTGGGACAGAGACAGATGGAGACAGAGAGAGGGGTACAGAGTGGGGGAGAGAGAAGGGTCAGAGAGGGCTACAGAGAGAAGGGGCAGAGAGAGGGGTCAGAGAGGGGGGACAGGGAGAGGGGGACAGAGAGAGGAATCAGAGAGAGAGGGGGCAGAGAGAGGGGGACAGAGTGAGGCGGAAACAGAGAGAGTGGGGGACAGAGGTTGGGGACAGAGGGGGGGGCGGAGATAGGGGGGCAGAGAGGGGGGACAGAGAGAGAGGGACAGAGAGAGGGGGGACAGGGCGGGCAGAGAGAGGGGCACAGAGTGAGGTGAACTGAGAGAGAGGAGACAGAGAGGGGGAGAGGGGGGGGGACAGAGGGGGGAACAGAGAGAGGGGGACAGAGAGGGGGGACAGAGAGAGGAGGGACAGAGAGAGGAGGACAGAGACAGATGGAGACAGAGAGAGGGGTACAGAGTGGGGGAGAGAGAGGGGTCAGAGAGGTCTACAGAGAGAAGGGGAAGAGAGAGGGGTCAGAGAGGGGAGACAGGGAGAGGGGGACAGAGAGAGGCGGAAACAGAGAGAGTGGAGGGCAGAGGGTGGGGACAGAGAGAGGGGGGACGGAGATAGGGGGGCAGAGAGGGGGGACAGAGAGAGGGGGACAGAGAGAGGGGGACAGAGAGAGCTGGGGACAGAGAGAGGGGGACAGAGTGGGGGAGAGAGAGGGCTACAGAGAGAGAGGGACAGAGAGAGGGGTCAGAGAGGGGGGACAGAGAGAGTGGGCAGAGAGAGAGAGGGGAACAGAGAGAGTGGGGGACAGAGGGGGGACAGAGAGAGGGGGGACGGAGATGGGGGTCTGAGAGGGGGGGAGAGAGAGAGAGGGTGACAGAGAGAGGGGGAGAGAGAAAGAGGGTGACAGAGAGAGGGGACAGAGAGAGAGGTGGACAGAGAGGGGGGACAGTGAGAGGCGGGCGGGAAGGAGAGGGGTGCAGAAAGAGCGGGACAGAGAGAGAGCGGGACAGACAGAGGGGGGACAGAGAGAGGGGGAAAGAGAGAGGGACAGGGAGTGGGGGACAGAGAGAGGGCGACAGAGACAGGGGCACTGAGAGCAGTGGAGATAGAGGGCGTTAGTGAGAGGGGTTCAGAGAGAGAGGGGGACAGAGAGAAGGCAACAGAGAGAGGGGAACGGAGAGAGGGCGACAAAGAGAGGGGGACCGAAAGAGGGGGACAGAGAGCGAAGGAGATAGAGGGTGTCAGAGGGAGGGGTGTCAGAGATTGGGTTACAGAGAGAGCGGTACAGAGTGGGAGAAAGAGAGGGGGAGAGAGAGGGCTACAGAGAGAGGGGGACAGAGAGAGTTGACAGAGAGAGGGGGACAGAGAGAGAAGCACAGTGAGAGGGGGACAGAGAGAGCTGCACAGAGAGAGGTGGAGGTAGAGGGGGTCAGAGAGAGCGGGACAGATAGAGGGCGACAGAGAGAGGTGGAGATAGAGAGGGTCAGAGAGAGGGGTACAGAGTGGGAAAGGGGGAGAGAGAGGGCTACAGAGAGAGGAGGACAGAGAGAGGGGTCAGAGAGAGGGCTCATAGAGAGGGGGACGGAGAGAGGGGGACAGAGAGAGAGAAGACAGAGAGAGAGGGGGCAGAGAGAGGTGAACACAGAGAGGGGACAGAGAGATGGGGCAGAGAGAGGGGGACAGCGAGAGTAGGTCAGAGGGAATGGGGACAGAGAGTGGAGGACAGAGAGAGTGTGACAGAGTGAGGGAAAGAGAATGTGTCATAGAGTGGGGGTCAGAGAGAGGGGATCAGAGGGAGGGGGCAGTGAGAGCGGGACAGAGTGGGGGGATGGAGAGAGTGGGAGACAGAGAGGGGGCGGGGGGACGGAGAGTGATAGGACAGAGAGAAGAGGGACAGAGGGGTGACGGTAAGAGATGGGGAGAGAGAGAGCACGGGGACAGAGAGACGGGGAGAGAGAGGGGGAAAGACAGAGGGGGGACAGAGAGAGGGCAGAAAGAGGGCGACAGAGAGAGGGGTCAGATGGAGGGGGGACAGAGAGTGGGGGACAGAGAGAGTGAGAGATAGTGGGGGTCAGACAGAAGGGGTCAGGGAGAGGGGACAGAGAGAGAGGGACAGAGAGAGGGGCAGATAGAGGGGGTCAGATAAAGGGGTACAGCGTGGGAGAGGGGGAGAGAGAGGGCTACAGAGTGAGGGGGACAGAGAGAGGGTACAGAGAGAGGGGGACAGAGAGAGGGGCACTGAGAGAGGTGGAGATAGAGGGGGTCAGAGAGAGGGCGACAGATAGAGGGCGACAGAGAGAGGTGGAGATAGAGGGGGTCAGAGAGAGGGGTACAGAGTGGGAGAGGGGGAGAGAGAGGGCTACAGAGAGAGGGGTCAGAGAGAGGTGTCAGAGAGAGGGGGACGGAGTGAGGGGGACAGAGAGAGAGGACAGAGAGAGGGGGACGGAGTGAGGGGGACAGAGAGAGGGGACAGAGAGATGGGGCAGAGAGAGGACAGAGAGAGTGGGTCAGAGGGAATGGGGACAGAGAGTGGAGGACAGAGAGAGGGTTACAGAGTGGGGGAAAGAGAATGTGTCATAGAGTGGGGGTCAGAGAGAGGGGGTCAGAGGGAGGGGGCAGTGAGAGTGGGACAGAGTGGGGGGTTTGGAGAGAGTGGGAGACAGAGAGGGGGCGGGGGGACGGAGAGTGATAGGACAGAGAGGAGGGACAGAGGGGTGACAGTAAGAGATGGGGACAGAGAGAGCACGGGGACAGAGAGACGGGGCGAGAGAGGGGGAAAGAGAGAGGGGGACGGAGAGAGGGCAGAAAGAGGACGACAGAGAGAGGGGACAAATGGAGGGGGGACAGAGAGTGGGGACAGAGAGAGTGTGAGATAGTGGAGGTCAGACAGAAGGGGTCAGAGAGAGGGGACAGAGAGAGAGGAACAAAGAGAGGGGGAGATAGAGGGTGTCAGATAAAGGGGTACAGAGTGGGAGAGGGGGAGAGAGAGGGCTACAGAGAGAGGATTTCAGAGAGAGAGGGCAGAGAGGGGGTGGCGGAGAGAGGGGGATAGAGAAAGAGAGGACAGAGAGACAGGGCAGAGAGAGATGGACAGAGAGAGGGGAGAGAGAGACGGGACAGAGAGAGGTGGACAGACAGAGTGGAACTGAGAGAGGGAACAGAGAGAGGGGGACAGAGGGAAGTGGACAGAAATTGGGGGACAGAGAGAGGGGTACAGTGTGGGGGAGAGAGGGGGAGATAGAGGGCGACAGAGAGACGGGGGACAGAGGGAGGGGAACAGAGAGAGGAGACAGAGAGAGGTGGACAGAGAGAGAGGGGCCGAGAGAGTGTCAAAGAGAGAGGGGAGAGAAAGAGAGGGAGATAGAGGGGGACAGAGAGAGCGGGACAGAGAGATAAGCTAGAGGAGGGTGGGGGTGGCGAGAAAGTAGCATAGAGTACAATGGGTGAGTGTGGGAGGAGATGAAGGTGGTAGGTCAGGGAGGGAAGGGTGGAGTGGATAGGTGGAAAAGGAGATAGGCAGGTCAGACAAGTCTGGAAAAGTCAAGGGGACAGTGCTGAACTGGACGTTTGAAACTAGGATGAGGTGGGGAAAGGGAACTCCCTCTCTCTCACTCCGCTCTATCTCTCATCTCCCCTCTCTGCTCCCTCTCTCTCACTCTCTCTTTTCCTCTCACCCCCTCTCTCTCACCCCCTCTCTCTCAGCCCCCCTCACTCAGCCCACCATCTCTCTCAACCCCCCTCACCCCACTCCCTCTCTCATCTCTCCCCTCTCTCTCTCAGACTCTCTCTCACCCCCCCACTCTCTCTCTCTCACCCCCTCAACCCCCCTCTCTCTCTCCACACTCTCACTCCCTCTCTCTCTCACTGCCCTCTCTCTCACCCCCCTCACCCCATCTCTTACCCCGCTCTCTCTCACACCCCTCTCTCTCACCCTCTCTCTCCCACACGCTCATCCCCTCTCTCTCACCTGCTCTCTCTCTCTCTCAGACCACGTCTCTCTCTTACCCCCCTCTCTCTCCCACGCCCTCTCTCCCATCCCCTCTCTGTCTCACATCCACTCTTTCTCTCCCCCTTTGTCTCTCCCCCTTTCTCTCTCACCCCCTCACATCACCCCCTCTCTGTCTCACCCCTCTCTCTCTCTCACCCTCTCTCTCTCACCCCCTTCTCTCTCCATCACCCTCGCATCTCACCCTCTCTCTCTCACCTCTCAAACCCTCACTCACTCTCTGTCTAACCTCTCTCTCTCGCTCTCAAACCTCCTCTCTCTCTTACCCCTCTCTCTGACACCCTCCCTCTCTCCCACTCACTGTCTCTCTCTCTCACCCCATCTCAATCACACCGTCTCTCTCTCTCAACCCCTCTCTCTCCCACGCCCTCTCTCCCAGCCCCTCTCTATCTCATCTCCACTCTTTCTCTGACCCACTCTCACACCCCCTTTGTCTCTCCCCTTCTGTCTCTCCCCTTTTCTCTCTCACGCCCCTCACAACGCCCTCTCTCTCTCACCCCACTCTCTCACTCACCCGCTGTCTCTCTCACCCCACTCTCTCTCTCACTCCACTGTCTCTCTCTCTCATCCTTCTCTCTCTCCCTCTTTCTCACTCATGCTCTCTCTTTCACTCACTCTCTCTCTCTTTCTCATCCCCTCTCTCTCGCCCTCCCCACTCTCTCGCCCTACCCCCTCTCTCCCTTCCCGCCTCCGTCCCTCGTCTCTCTATCTGTCCCCTCTCTCCCTGATCACCCATCACCCCTCTCTTGTCCTCCTCTCTCTGCCCCCCTCTATCTGTCCCCCCCTCTCTCGGCCCCTCCCTCCTACCTGTCTCTCCCCCGCTTTCTGTGTCGCCTCTCTCTGTCCCCTCTCTCTGCACCCCCTATCTCTGTCCCCCTCTCTCTCTGTCCACCCTCTCTCTGACCCCCTCCCTCTGTCCCCCTCTCTCTGTCCCCGACTCTCGGTCCCTCCCTCTCTCTGTCCCCCCCTGTGCCCGTCTCTCTGCCCCCTCTCTCTGTCCCCCCTCTCTAGCCACCTCTCTCTTTCGCCCGCTCTCTGCCCCCTCTCTCTCCCCTGCTCTCTGACCACCCTCTCTGCGTAGCGCTCTCTCTGACCCCTCTCTGTCAGCGTCTCTCTGTTCCCCCTCCCTCCTTACCCCTCTCTCTGTCCCCGCACGTCACTGTCCCCTTTCTTTGTCGCCCTCCCCCTGCCCCCTAACCGTCAGCGTCTCTCTGCCTCCCTCTCTCTGTCCTCCCTCTCTCTGTCCCCCTCCTTCTCTCTCCCCCGCTCTCTATCCCCTCTCTCTCTGTCCCCCTTTCTCTGTCCCCCCTGCTCTCTGTCCACCTCTCTCTGTCCCCCGCTCTCTGCTCCCTCTCTGTACCCATCTCTCTGTCCCCCACTTTCTGTCCACCTCCCCCTGTCCCCCCTCTATCTGTCCCTTCTCTCTGTCCCCTCACTCTGTCCACCTCTCTCTGCCCCCTCTCTCTCTGTCCTCTCTTTCTCTGTCCCCCTCTCTCCACCCCCCTCTCTCTTCCCCCTCTCTCTGACCTCCTCTCTCTGTAGCCCTCTCTCTCCCCCTCTCCCACTCTGTACCTCTCTCTCTGACCCCCTCTATCTCAGCCTCTCTCTGACCCCCTCTATTTCCCCCTCTCTCTGTCTGCCCTCTCTCTGTCCCCCTTCTCTCTCTCTCCGTCTCTCTGTCCCCGTGCTCTCTCTGTCCCCATCTCTTACGGTTACCCCTGTGTCCCTCCTCTCTCTGTCCTATCCCTCTCCGTCCCCCCGCCCCCTCTCTGTCCCCAACTCTCTCCATCCCCCCACTCTCTGTCCCGCTCTCACTGCCCCCTCCCCTGACCCCCTGTCTCTGACCCTCACTCTCTGACACCCTCTCTTTCCCCCACTCTGTAAACCTCAATCTGTCCTCCACTCTCTGTCCCCACTCCCTCTGACCCGCTCTCTCTGTCCCTCTCTCTCTGTCCCATCTCTCTGTCCTCTCTCTCTCTGTCCCCCTCTCTCCGTCCCCCCCTCTCTCTCACCCCTCTCTCTGTCCTCCTCTCTCTGTATCCCTCTCTCCCCCCCCCTCCCACTCTACCCCTCTCTCTGATCCCCTCTATCTCTACGTCTCTCTATCCTCCTCTCTCTGTCCCTCTCTCTCTGACCCCCTCTATCTCCCCCAGTCTCTGGGCCCCTCTCTCTGCCCCCTCTCTCTGTCCCCTCTCTCTATCCCCTCTCTCTGTAGACCTCTCTCTCCCCCTCTCTCTCCCCCACTCTTTACCCCTCTCTCTGTCCCCCTCTCTCTGACTCCCTCTATCTCCCCCACTCTCTGGGCCCCTCTCTCTGACCCCTCTCTCTGCCCCCTCTCTCTGTCCCCCTCTCTCTGTAGACCTCTCTCTCCCCCTCTCTCTCCCCCACTCTGTACCCCTCTCTCTGTCCCCGTCTCTCTGTCGCCCTCTCTCTGTCCCCCCTCTCTCTGTCCCCCTCTCTCTCTGCCCCCCTCTCTCTCTGCCCCCCTCTCTCTGTCGCACCTCTCTGTCCCCTCTCTCCCTGCCCCCTATCTCCCTGTCCCACTACTCTTTCCCCCTATCTCCGTGCCCCCCTCTCTCTGTCCCCCTTTCTCAGTTCCCCTCTCTCTGCCCCCCTCTCTCTGTCACCCTCGCTCTGTTCCGTCTCACTGTCCCCTCTCTCTGCCCCCTCTGTCTCTGTCCCCCTTTCTCTGTGGCATTCTCTGTCCCCTTCTCTCTCCCCCACTCTGTACACCTCTCTCTGGCACCTTATCCCTGTCCACTCTCCCCGACACACTCTATCTCCCCCCCTCTGTCCCCCTCTCTCTTTGTCGCCCTCTTTCTCTGTCCCCCCATCTCTCTGTCCCCCTCTCTCTCTGCCTCCGTCTTATGTACCCTCTCCTCTCCCCTCTATCTGCCCCACTCTCTGTCCCCCACTCTCTGTCCTCCTCTCTCTGTCGCACTTTCTCTGTCCCCCACTGTCAGTCCCCGACTCTCTGTCCCCCACTCTGTGTCCCACTCTCTCTGTCACCCTCTCTCTGACCCCTCTCTCTCTGTCCCCCCTCTCTAGCCCCGTCTCTCCCTGCCCCTATCTCTCTTTCCCCCCACTCTTCCCCCCATCTCCGTGCCCCCTCTCTCTGTCCCCCTCTGTCTGTTCCCCTCTCTCTCTGTTTCCCCCCTCTCTCTGTCCCTCTGTCTCTGTCCCTCTCTGTCTGTCCCTCTCTTTCTGCCCCGCTCTCTCTGTCCATCTCGCTCTTCCCCCACTCTCTCTGTCCCCCTCTCTCTGTCCCCCTGTCTCTGTCCCCTCTCTCAGTCCCCCTCTCTCTCCCCCACTTTGTACCCCTCTCTCGGTCCCCCAATCCCTGTCCCCTCTCCCCCGGACACTCTCTCTCCCCCCCCTCTGTCCCCCTCTCTCTTTGTCGCCCTCTCTCTCTGTCCCCATCTCTCTCTGTCCCTCTCTTTCTGTCCCCCTCTCTCTGTCCCCCTCTCTCTGCTCCCCTCTATCTCCCCCACTCTCTGTCCCCAACTCTCTGTCCTCCTCTCTCTGTTGCCCTCTCTCTGTCCCCCTCTCTCTCTGATCCCTTCCCACTGACGCCCCCTACCTCCCCCACTCTCTGTCCCCCTCTCTGTCTCCTCTCTCTGGTCCCTTCCCTCTGTCCCCCGTCTCTATGTCGCCATCACTCTGCCCCCTCTTTCTCTACTGCTCTCTGACCCCATTTCTGTATCGCGGGCTCTCTGACTCCTCTCTGTCAGCGTCTCTCTGTCCCCCTCCCTCTGTATCCCTCTCTCTGTCCCCGCACGTCACTGTCCCCTCTCTTTGTCGCCCTCTCCCTGCCCCCTCACTGTCAGCGTCTCTCTGCACCCTCTCTCTGTACCCCCTCTATCTGTCCCCCCTCCTTCTCTCTCCCCCGCTCTCTATCCCCACTCTCTCTGTCCCCGTTTCGCTGTCGCCCCTGCTCTTTGTCCCCCTCTCTCTGTCCCCCGTTCTCTGCTCCCTCTCTGTCACCGTCTCTCTGTCCCCCCCTCCCTCTGCCCCTCTCTCTCTGTCCCTCACTCTCTGTCCCCTCTCTCTGTTCACCTCCCTCTATCCCCCGTCTCTCTGTCGCCCTCTATCTACCCCTCTCTCTCCCCCACACTGTACCACTCTCTCTGTCGCTCACTCTCTGCCCCCCTCCATCTGTCCCCCGTCTCTCTGTCGCCCTCTATCTCGCCCTCTCTCTCCCCCACTCTGTATCCCTCTCTCTGTCCACCACTTTCTGTCCACCTCCATCTGGCCCCCTCTCTCTGTCCCCTCTCTCTGTCCCACTCTCTCTGTCCCCCCTCTATCTGTCCCGTCTCTCTGTCCCCTCTCTCTGTCCACCTCTCTCTGCCCCCTCTCTCTCTTTCCTCTCTTTCTCTTTCCCCCCTCTCCGTCCCCCCTCTCTCTGCCCCCTCTCTCTGACCTCCTCTCTCTCTGTAGCCCTCTCTTTCCCCCTCTCCCACTCTGTACCCCTCTCTCTGACCCCCTCTATCTCCCCCTCTCTCTGTCCCACTCTCTCTGTCCCCCTTTCCCTGACCCCCTCTATCTCCCCCTCTCTCTGTCCCCCCCTCCCTCTGTCCCCCTCTCTCTGTCGCCCTCTTTATGCCCTCTCTCTGTCCCCCCTCCCTCTCTCCCCGTCTCTCTGTCCCCGTGCTCTCTGTATCTCCATCTCTTACGGTCACCCCTCTGTCCTTTCTCTGTCAGTCCTATCCCTCTCCATCCCCACGAACTCTCTCTGTCCCCCACTCTCTCCATCCCGCTCCTCTCTGTCCCGCTCTCACTGCCCCCTCCCTCTGACCCCCACTCTCTGATCCTCACTCTATGACACACTCTCTTTCCCCCACTCTGTAACGCTCTCTCTGTCCTCCACTCTCTGTCCCCACTCCCTCTGACCCACTCTCTCTGTCCACGTCTCTCTGCCCCCTCTCTCTCTGTCCTCTCTCTCTCTGTCCCCCTCTCTCCGTCCCCCTCTCACTCACCCATCTCTCTCTCCTCCTCTCTCTGTAGCCCTCTCTCACCCCCTCTCCCAATCTGTAGCCCTCTCTCTGACCCCCCTCTATCTCCACCTCTCTCTATCCCCCTCTCTCTGTCCCCCTCTATCTGACCCCCTCTATCTCGCCCACTCTCTGTCCGTCTCTCTCTGTCCCCTCTCTCTGTCCCCTCTCTCTGTAGCCCTCTCTCTCCCCCTCCCTCTCCCCCACTCTGTACCCCTCTCTCTGTCCCCCTCACTCTGTCCCCATCTCTCTCTGACTCCATCTCTCTCTGACCCGCTCTCTGTCCCCCACACTCTGTCCCCCTCTCTCTGTCTCCCTCTCTCTGTTGCCTTCTCTCTATTACCCTCTCTCTGTTGCCTTCTCTCTGTCCCCCTCACTCTCTGACCCCCTCTCACTGACTCCCTCTATCTACCCTGCTCTCTGTCGCCCTCTCTCTGTCCCCCACTCCCTGTCCCCCTCTCTCTCCCCTCTCTCTGTCCCTCCTCTGTCTGCCCCGCTCTCTCTCTGTCCCGCTGTCTCTGCACCCCTCTCTCTCCCACCCGCCTCTCACTGCCCCCCCTCTCTGTCCCCCCTCTCTCTCTGTCCCCCCTCTCTGCCCCCTATCTCTGACACCTCTCTCGGTCCCGCTCTCTCTGCCCCCCCTCTCTGACCCCTCTCTCTGTCCCCTCTCTCTGTAGCCCTCTCTGACCCCTCTCTCCCCCTCTCTCTGCGCCCTTCTATCTCCCCCACTCTCTGTCCCCCACTCTCTGTCTCCATCTCTCTCTGTAGCCATCTCTCTGTCCCCCTCTCTCGGTCCATCTCTCTCTGTACTCCTCTCTCTATCACCCTCTCACTCTGTCCCTCTCTCTCTCTGTCCCCCTCTCTCTCTGCCCCCTCTCTCTGTCCCACCTCTCTGTCCCCCTCTCTCCCTGCCCCCTATCTCCCTGTCCCACCACTCTTTCCCCCTATCTCCGTGCCCCCTCTCTCTCTCCCCCTCTCTCAGTCCCCCTCTCTCTGTCCCCCTCTCTCTGTCCCCCTCTCTCTGTCACCCTCTCTCTGTCACCCTCACTCTGTCCCCTCTC
Source organism: Chiloscyllium punctatum (assembly GCF_047496795.1). Taxonomy (NCBI): domain Eukaryota; kingdom Metazoa; phylum Chordata; class Chondrichthyes; order Orectolobiformes; family Hemiscylliidae; genus Chiloscyllium; species Chiloscyllium punctatum. Next base: position 61,259,978 of record NC_092781.1, read on the forward strand.
ACTGTCCCCTCTCACTGTCCCCTCTCTCTGCCCCCTCTCTCTCTGTCCCCCTTTCACTGTGGCATTCTCTGTCCCCTTCTCTCTCCCCCACTCTGTACACCTCTCTCTGTCACCTTATCCCTGTCCCCTCTCCCCCGACACTCTCTATCTCCCCCCCCTCTGTCCCCCTCTCTCTTTGTCGCCCTCTTTCTCTGTCCCCACATCTCTCTGTCCCCTCTCTCTCTGCCCCCCTCTCTGTACCCCTCTCTCTGCTCGCCTCTATCTGCCCCACTCTCTGTCCCCCACTCTCTGTCCTCCTCTCTCTGTCGCAATTTCTGTCCCCCACTGTCAGTCCCCGACTCTCTGTCCCCCACTCTGTGTCCCACTCTCTCTGTCACCCTCTCTCTCTGTCCCCCCTCTCTGGCCCCGTCTCTCCCTGCCCCCTATCTATCTTTCCCCCCACCCTGTCCCCCCTATCTCCGTGCCCCCCTCTCTCTGTCCCCCTCTCTCTGTTCCCCTCTCTCTCTGTTTCCCCTCTCTCTGTCCCTCTGTCTCTGTCCCTCTGTCTCTGTCCCGCTCTCTCTGCCCTTCTCTCTCTGTCCCACCTCTCTCTGCCCCCATCTCTCTGTCCCCCTCTCTCTGTCCCCCTGTCTCTGTCCCCTCTCTCTGTCCCCCCTCTCTCTGTAGCCCTCTCTCTCCCCCACTCTCTCCCCGACTCTGTACCCCTGTCTCTGTCCCCCAATTCCTGTCCCCTCTCCCCCGGACCCTCTCTATCTCCCCCCCTCTGTCCCCCTCTCTCTTTGTCGCCCACTCTCTCTGTCCCCATCTCTCTCTGTCCCTCTCTTTCTGTCCCCCTCTCTCTGTCCCCACATCTCTCTGTCCCCCTCTCTCTCTGCCCCCCTCTCTCTGTACCCCTCTCTCTGCTCGTCTCTATCTGCCCCACACTCTGTCCCACCGCTCTCTGTCCTCCTCTCTCTGTCGCACTTTCTCTGTCCCCCACTGTCAGTCCCCGACTCTCTGTCCCCCACTCTGTGTCCCACTCTCTCTGTCACCCTCTCTCTCTTACGCCTCTCTCTCTGTCCCCCCTCTCTGGCCCCGTCTCTCCCTGCATCCTATCTATCTTTCCCCCCACTCTGTCCCCCCTATCTCCGTGCCCCCCTCTCTGTCACCCTCTCTCTGTTCCCCTCTCTCTCTGTTTCCCACTCTCTCTGTCCCTCTGTCTCAGTCCCTCTGTCTCTGTCCCCCTCTCTCTGCCCCTCTCTCTCTGTCCCATCTCTCTCTGCCCCCCTCTCTATGTCCCCCTCTCTCTGTCCCCCTCTCTCTGTCACCCTCGCTCTGTCCCCCTCTCTCTGTAGCCCTCTCTGTCCCCCACTCTCTCCCCGACTCTATACCCCTCTCTCTGTCCCCCAATTCCTGTTCCCTTTCCCCCCGGACCCTCTCTATCTCCCCCCCCTCTGTCCCCCTCTTTCTTTGTCGCCCTCTCTCTCTGTCCCCATCTCTCTCTGTCCCTCTCTTTCTGTCCCCCTCTCTCTGTCGCCATCTCTCTGCTCCACTCTATCTCCCCCACTCTCTGTCCCCCACTCTCCGTCCGCCTCTCTATGTCGCCATCTCTCTGCCCCCTCTCTCTCTACTGCTCTCTGACCCCATCTCTGTGTCGCGTGCTCTCTGACTCCTCTCTGTCAGCGTCTCTCTGTCCACCCTCCTTCTGTATCCCTCTCTCTGTCCCCGCACGTCACTGTCCCCTCTCTTTGTCGCCCTCTCCCTGCCCCCTCACTGTCAGCGTCTCTCTGCCCCCTCTCTCTGTACCCCCTCTATCTGTCCCCCCTCCTTCTCTCTCCCCCGCTCTCTATCCCCACTCTCTCTGTCCCCCTTTCGCTTTCGCCCCTGCTCTTTGTCCCTCTCTCTTTGTCCCCCGTTCTCTGCTCCCTCTCTGTCACCGTCTCTCTGTCCCCCCTCCCTCTGCCCCTCTCTCTCTGTCTCTCACTCTCTGTCCCCACTCTCTGTTCCCCTCCCTCTATCCCCCGTCTCTCTGTCGCCCTCTATCTACCCATCTCTCTCCCCCACACTGTACCCCTCTCTCTGTCCCCCACTCTCTGCATCCTCCATCTGTCCCCCGTCTCTCTGTCGCCCTCTATCTCGCCCTCTCTCTCCCCCACACTGTACCCCTCTCTCTGTCCTCCACTCTCTGCCCCGCTCCATCTGTCCCCCGTCTCTCTGTCTCCCTCTATCTCGCCCTCTCTCTCCCCACACTGTACCCCTCTCTCTGTCCCCCACTCTCTGCCCCCCTCCATCTGTCCCCCGTCTCTCTGTCGCCCTCTATCTCGCCCTCTCTCTCCCCCTCACTGTACCCCTCTCTCTGTCCCCCACTCTCTGCCCCCCTCCATCTGTCCCCCGTCTCTCTGTCGCCCTCTATCTCGCCCTCTCTCTCCCCCACTCTGTATCCCTCTCTCTGTCCACCACATTCTGTCCACCTCCTTCTGGCCCACTCTCTCTGTCCCCTCTCTCTGTCCCACTCTCTCTGTCCCCCCTCTATCTGTCCCGTCTCTCTGACCACCTCTCTCTGCCCCTCTCTCTTTCCTCTCTTTCTCTTTCCCCCTCTCTCTGTCCCACTCTCTCTGTCCCCCTTTCTCTGATCCCCTCTATCTCCCCCTCTCTCTGTCCCCCCCTCCCTCTGTCCCCCTCTCTCTGTCGCCCTCTTTCTGCCCTCTCTCTGTCCCCCCTCTCTCTCTCCCCGTCTCTCTGTCCCCGTGCTCTCTCTGTCCCCATCTCTTACGGTCACCCCTCTGTCCCTCCTCTCTTAGTCCTATCCCTCTCCATCCCCACGAACTCTCTCTGTCCCCCACTCTCTCCATCCCGCTCCTCTCTGTCCCGCTCTCACTGCCCCCTCCCTCTGACCCCCACTCTCTGACCCTCACTCTATGACACACTCTCTTTCCCCCACTCTGTAACCCTGTCTGTCCTCCACTCTCTGTCCCCACTCCCTCTGACCTCCTCTCTCTGGCCTTTTCTCTCTGCCCCCTCTCTCTCTGTCCTCTCTCTCCCTGTCCCCCTCTCTCCTTCCCCCTCTCACTCACCCATCTCTCTCTCCTCCTCTCTCTGTAGCCCTCTCTCTCCCCCTCTCCCACTCTGTACCCGTCTCTCTGACCCCCCTCGATCTCCACCTCTCTCTATCCCCCTCTCTCTGTCCCCCTCTATCTGACCCCCTCTGTCTCCCCCTCTCTCTGTTCCCACTCTCTGTCCCCCTCTCTCTGTAGCCCTCTCTCCCCCTCTCTCTCCCCCAATCTGTACCCCTTTCACTGTCCCCCACTCTCTTACACCCCTCCCTCTGACACCTTCTATCTCCCCCGCTCTCTCTCCCCCTCTCTCTGTCCCCATCTCTCTCTGACTCCCTCTCTGTGACTCGCTCTCTGTCCATCTCTCTCTGTCCCCCTCTCGCTGTCCCCCTCTCTCTGTCCCCATCTCTCTCTGACTTCCTCTCTCTGACCCACTCTCCGTCCCCCTCTCTCTGTCACTCTCTCTGTCCCCCACTCTCGATCCCCCACTCTCTGTCCCCCTCTCTCTATCTCCCTCTCTGTCTGTTCCCCTCTCTCTGTTGCCTTCTCTCTGTCCCCCTCTCTCTCTGACCCCCTCTCACTGACGCCCTCTGTCTACCCTGCTCTCTGTCGCCCTCTCTCTGTCGCCCACTCTCTCTCCCCCTCTCCGTGCCCCACTCCCTTTCCCTCTCTCTCTCCCGTCTCTCTGTCCCTCCTCTGTCTGTCCCCCTCCCTCTGTCCCCAGTCTCTCTGTCGCCCTCTATCACGCCCTCTCTATCCCCCACTGTGTCCCTCCTCTATCTGTCCTCTCCCACTCCGTCCCCCCCGCACCCCCTCTGTCCCCCACTCTCTCCATCCCCCACTCTCTGTCCCCCTCTCACTGTACCCCTCCCTCTGACACCCTCTCTCTAACCCCCACTCTCTGACACACTCTCATTCCCCCTCTCTGTAACCCTCTCTCTGTCCCCCACTCTCAGTCCCCACTCCCTCTGACCCCCTCTCTCTGTCCCCCACTCTCTGCGCCCTCTCTCTGTCACCCCCTCTCTCTGTCCCCCACTCTCTCTGTACCCCCTCTCTGTCCCCCTCTCTCCCTGCCCCCTATCTCTCTGTCCCCCCACTCTGTCCCCCATCTCCGTGCCCCTTCTCTCTGCCCCCTCTCTCTGTCCCCCTCTCTCTGTAGCCCTCTCTGTCCCCCTCTCTCTCCCCCACTCTGTACCCCTCTCTCTGTCCCCCAATCCCTGTACCCTCTCCCCCGACCCTCTCTTTCTCCCCCCTCTCTGTCCACCTCTCTCTTTGTCGCCCTCTCTCTCTCTGTCCCCATCTCTCTCTGTCCCCATCTCTCTCTGTATCGCCCTCAATCTCACCCACAACCTGTCCCCCTCTCTATGTCGCACGCTCTCTGTTCCCCACTCTCTGTCCTTATCTCTCTGTCCCCCTTTGTCTCTGTCCCCCTTTCTCTCTGCATCGCTCTCTCTCTGTCCCCTCCTCTATGTCCCCATCTCTCCATGTCCCCTCTCTCTGCCCCCATCTCCCTCCCACCCGCCTCTCTTTGTCCTCCCACTCTATCCCCCTCTCTGTCCCCCCTCTCTCTGTCCCCCTCTCTCTGTCGCCCTCTCTCTGTCCCTCCTCTCTCTGTCCCCCCTCTCTCTGTCCCCCTCTCTCTGTCGCCCTCTCTCTGTCCCTCCTCTCTCTGTCCCCCCTCTCTCTGTCCCCCTCTCTCTCTGTTCCCCTCTCTCTGTCGCCCTATCTCTGCCCCCCTCTCTCTGTTCCCCATTTCTCTGTCGCCCTCTCTCTGCCCCCGCTCTGTCACCGTATCTCGGTCCCTCTCTCTCTGTCCCCCCTCTCTCTGCCCCCCTCTCTCTGTCCCGCACTCTCTGTCCCCCCTCCCTCTGACCCCCTCTATCTTCCCCTCTCTCTGTCCGGCTCACTCTGTCCCCCTCTACCTCCCTCTCTTTCCGTCCCCTCTCTCTGACCCCCTCTATCTCCCTCAATCTCTGTTCCCCTCTCTATGTCCAGTCTCTCCGCCCCCTCTCCCTCCCACCCGCCTTTCTCTCTCTCCCCCTCTGTCCCCGCTCTCTCTGTCCCCTCTCTCTCTGTCCCCCTCTCTCTGTCCCCGACTCTCTGATCCTCTCTCTCTCTGTCCCCATCTCTCTGTCATCCCCCCTCTCAGTCACCCTCTCTCTGTCCCCCTGTCTCTCTGGCCCCTCTCTCTCTGTACCCCCACTTTGTCCCCCCTCTCTCCATCCCCCCTCTCTCTGTTCTCCCCCTCTCTTTCCCCACCTCTCTGTCGCTCTTTCTCTGTCCCTTCTCTGTCACCGTCTCTCTGTCCCCCACTCTCTGTTCCCCCTCCCTCCACCCCCACTCTATCTCCCCCTCTATTTGTCCCCCACTCTCTGTCCCCACTCCCTTTGACCCCACTCTCTGCACCCTCTCTCTGTTCCCCTCTCTGTGACCCCCTCTATCTCCCCCACTCTCTGTTCCCCTCTCTCTGTCCCCCTCACTCTGTAGCCCTCGCTCTCCCCCACTCTGTACTCCTCTCTCTGTCCTCCACTGTCTGTCCCCCTCTCTCTGTCCCCCACTCTATGTCCGTCTCTCTGTGGCCCTCTCTTTGTCCCCCTCTCTCTCTTACCCCCTCTCACTGACTCCCTCTATCTCCCCCGCTCTCTGTCCCCCCTCTCTGTCAAACTCTCACTGTCCCCCACTCTCTGACCCCTCTCACTTGCCCCCACTCTCTGTCCCGCTCTCACTCTGTCCCCAACTCTCTGTCCCCATTTCTCTCTGTCGTCCTCTCTCTGTCCCCCTCTCTCTGTACCCCTCTCTCTGAGCGCCTCTCTCTGCCCCACTCTGTAGCCCTCTCTCTGTCACTGTCTTTCTGTTCCCTCTCCCTCTGTCCCCCTCCCTCTGTCCCCCCTCTCTCTGTCGCCCACTCTCTGTTTCCCTCTCTCTGTACCCCCTCTCACTGTCCCCACTCTCTCTGTCCCCCCTCATTCTGCGCCCTCTCTCTCCCCCACTCTCTGTCACCGTCTCTCTTTCCCCCTCTCTCTGTCCCCCCTCATTCTGCGCCCTCTCTCTCCCCCACTCTCTGTCACCGTCTCTCTTTCCCCCTCTCTCTGTCCACCCTCTCTCTGTCCCCCCTCTCTCTCTGCCCCCATCTGTCGCCCTCTCTCTGCCCCCTCTCTGTCACCATCGCTGTGTCCTCCCCTCTGTCAGTCCCCTTCACTCTGCCCCCTCACTCTTCCCCTCCCTCTGACCTCCTCTATCTCCCCCACTCTCTGTTCCCCATTGTCTATACACCTCTCTCTGTTCCCAATCTCTCTGTCCCCCTCTCTCTGTCCCTCTCTCTGTCCCCTTCTCTCTTACCCCTCTCTCTGTAGCCCTCTCCCTCCCCTCTCTCTGTCCCCCACTCTCTGCCCCCCCACAGACCCCCTTTGCCTCCCCTTCCCACTGTCCCCCTCTCTCTGACCCCCTCTGTCTCCCCCTCTCTCTTCCCCCCTCTCTCTGACCCCCTCTGTCTCCCCCTCTCTCTGTCCCCCTCTCTCTGTCCCCCACGCTCTGTAACCTCACTCTATCCCTCTCTCTGTCCCCCCTGTCCCCCATCTCTCTGTCCCCCTTCTCTCTGTTCCCCCTCTCTCTGCCACCTCTCTTTGTCCACCTCTCTCTGTCTCCCCCTCTCTCTGTTCCCGCTCTCACTTACCCCTGTCTCTCCCCCGCTCTCTGCCCCCCTCTCTCTGTCCCCTCTGTCCCCGTCTCTCTGTCCCCCTCTCTCTGTCCCCCCCTCTCTCTGTCCCACTCTCTCTGCACTCTCTCTCCATCGCTCTCTAGCACCGTCTCTCTGTTGCCCTCTCTCTGACCACTCTCTGTCCCCCTCTCTCTGTTCCATCCCCCTCTGACACCCCTCTCTGTCCCCGTCTCTCTGCCCTCCTCTCTATGCCCCCTCTCTCTCTGTCTTCCCTGTCTCTGTTCCCTGTCTCTCTGCCCCCTCTCTCTCCCGCGCTCTGTCCCCCCTCTCGCTGTCCCCTCTCTCTCTGCCCCACCTGTCTTTGCCCCCTTTCTCTGTCCCCCTCCCTCTGTCTCCATCTCTCTGCCCCCCTCTTTCTGTCCCACTCTCACTGTCCCCCCTCTGTCCCCCTCTCTCTGTCCCCTCTCTCTGTGCCCCCTTGTTCTCTGTCCCCCTCTTTCTTTGTCCCCCATTTCTGCCCCCCTGTCTCTCTGTCCCCCTCTCTCTGTCCCTCTCTCTCTGACCCCCTCTATATCCCCCTCTCTCTCTTTTCCTCGCTCTCTGTCCCCCTCTCTCTTTGTCCCCCCTCTCTGCCCCCCTCTCACTCTGTCCCCCTCTCTCTGTCCCCCTCTCTCTGACCCCCTCAATATCCCCCTCTCTCTCTTTCCCTCTCTCTCTGACCCCCTCTATCTCTGCCAATCTCTGTCCCCTCTCTCTGTTCCCTCTCTCTCTGCCCCCCTTT